>NC_039363.1:149164825-150364825 GCF_003573695.1 Papaver somniferum | reverse complement strand
ACGGATTCAGAATAATAAAATGAGCATTACCAACCTATAGGATCGTTGATTCAACTACAGGATAGAAGTAATAAAATTGTTTATTACCATTTCATG
The DNA here is from genome assembly GCF_003573695.1 of Papaver somniferum. NCBI lineage: Eukaryota > Viridiplantae > Streptophyta > Magnoliopsida > Ranunculales > Papaveraceae > Papaver > Papaver somniferum. Next base: position 150,364,729 of record NC_039363.1, on the reverse strand, counting down.
AGATCAGCCATGGATTCGATCATGAAATCGAAGTAATGAGATTATGTATTACCATTCCATGAGATCAGCCGTGGATTCAATCATGAAATCGGAGTAATGAGATAAAAATATTATCTTCTAGGAATTCTGTGGTGAATTTCACGGTAGAATTAATCTATTGCAGAAGGAATATTAGCCAGTTAAAGCGTCATACTCGTTCTGAAAGGTGCATAGTCAGGGAACAGTGAGTGTCACCGACGTCCTGAAGGCGTTTTTCCCTCTCAACAATTATGTATGGAGAACCGCCTGAGTCTATACACGGTCTCTCTACATAGTCAGGGAACAGTGAATGTCACCGACGTTGCTTTTTGCCCTCTCAACAATTATGTATGGAGGACCGCCGATCATTCTTTTATGTAAAGAGGTCATGATGAAATGCACAGCATCGAACGCTCAGCTAGTGGAGGCCTTTCGAGAATCATATTCATCATGGCTCTGAGAAGAACTCGATTAGAGATCGTGAAACGGTTCACGGATCGTAAAATATGAATCGTCACATGCGTTCCTGAAGCCGGGTCAGAAACATGCAGTATCATGATTTTACGATTTTGACCTTTATTGAAAATCCACCATCAACAAACTCGAAATCTCAAATGTGTATAATAGAAAACTATATCGCAATACGGCTTATGTCTCAGTATAGGAGATAAATTAGAAATAGACTTTCCAAGTGATAGATGAGTTTCAGTCTCCACATACCTTTTGTTGATGAAGTTCCACAAGCTCCCCTTAGTAGTTCTTCGTATTCATATGATGAACACCGTGAAGTCAACTACACAATCTATGTCCTAGTCCGAGACATCTATAAATAGACTAGAAATCAAGATTTATAGTTTTGATCACTAACATTGACAAACATGCTTGAGATAGCAACGCATGCGAGTTCGACCGATCAGTGCTCTAATAGAAACTTTGTTTCACTTGCTTCTCAGATGCTTCCATGCTAAGACTTTCTGGAGATGCCTCAATATTAATATTGATCAAGTTGCTGATAACTGTTCAAGCGTCAAAGATTAGATCATGTCTTGGTTCTCACCAGCACATTCTATATGGTTTAGAGGATCAACACAATTGGAGAATGACTTTGATGGTGGGGTGCTGGATCATTTGGAAAGAAAGATGTGAGTGCATCTTCCAGGACAAATCTCTTAATCCTCTCTCTACTGCCACTAGAATTAGATATCATTTGCATAATTTCACTATCTCTGCATGTAATGATCTAACTAACAGTATCACTTCTGCTAGAGAAACACAATTTCCTAATGATGTATACACTGTTTATGTGGATGCCTCATTCGATTATCTAACTAATAATGCTGGCACTGGCATGGTGCTGAAATCTGTTGCAGGTAATTAAATTGGATTCAAAGGATCTTATATATGCAGACGGAGTAATTGATCCTGAAGCTGGGGCATGGCTGTCTTGGAGGCATTAAGTTGGATTAAAGAACAAAACATCCAGAATTCATCTTATTGCTGATGCTGAAGTGGTAGTGCATTCTGCAAACTCTGAAAATTTCACGTCAGATGGGAAAATAATCATCTTATTAGAAGAATTCGAACTTTAATGTTTTCTTTTATTTTCTGCAAAGTATCTCATGTTAAAAGAGATCTCAATAATGTAGCTGATAGTATTTCTAAAAGAGTTAGAAGTGATAAACTTTGTTTAGAAGAATACATGGACTACTCTCCATGGATAAACTATGTTTTTGAAAGGCAAAATTTTCCCGAAACCACTTAATAAAATTCCTCTATTTATTAAAAAAAAAAAAAGATATTCACCTTGATAATGTCTAACAAAATTTAAACCACGTCATCTTCACATTAATTTAAGAAGTTGGGGTTGGAGAAATTTTATAGGGAAAATGAATGTCTATCCTATGTGGACTTAGACATTTATCTTCACGTACATTCCATTGGAGAAGCTTTTAAGAGATAAATGGCAAATGTCACCATCATACTCGTTAGAAATTGTTGGGATATATGTTTTAAAATAATTCTTTTGTATATTTTATCAACAATTCGAGCTTGGCCCAGTGGTTAAGCATTTTGGGCCTTGAGGGTGAGGTCTAAGGATCAAATCCCTCCCCCAACTGATTGGGTGTATATATATAAATAATATGTATATATTTAATTATTCCGGTAGCGGGGCCTTCGGTGTCTTGGGAGGTCTCTTGAATTTGGAAAGTTATTTTTGCTGATTTTGAAAAGAATTTTCAACCCAGTTTTACTGCCCTTAATTACGTTGATGATTGTGCTAATTATGGTACGATTAATTTGCCCGTTTTATACCGTTATGAAATTTATAATGTTTGCAATAAATTAAATTTATTTTGCATTAATTCGTATTCATTGCTTGGGCTATAAAAATCAGTTTTGGAAGCAGAAGCAAAACAAGTTTTCAATACCACAATTTTTTTTTTTGAGAATCAAGAGACTAGTTTTTCTGAGCAAGATAAGAAAGAGTGAAAGTGATAAATCTCTCATCATGTGCGTGAGGGATTGAAGAGAGTTTTTATCTCGGCTGTTTTATCCTGGGGGCGTCGTGACGAAGAACGAACTGCTTGCACAAAACTCAAGGCAGAGCCACGAAACGTCTTAAAGAGAGCGTCATGGTCGTGACTCAGTCGTTATCTTGTTTTTGTGTTTAACTTTTGTTTTGCAGGTTTGAAATCGGAAATTGTTCCAACAATTTTAAGACGTATCTTTCTGCCATGGAATCTGAAAAGAAAACCGTTGCTGATATCAACAAGCCGTTCAAGTTTGAAGGACTTCATTTCAGAAGATGGAAGCTAAAGTTGTTTTTCTACCTCAAACTGATGAAGTTGCACATGATGGTGACCTCCATCAAACCAGCTAATCCACAAGATCAAGAAGCTGCGAAAAAAGCAACTTCAGCCACAACAAGTGCAACTCATCAACCAACTGAAGAACCTGTTGTGACCCAAACTTCTGAAGAAAAACAAAAAGCCTATGACAAATGGATTGATAATAACTTTGATTGCAAAAACTATATTCTGAATTCTTTGTCTGACGATCTATATGAATATTACTCCACATTTGATACTGCTAAAGATGTGTGGGATGCCTTACAGAAAAAATATGACACTAAAGAAGATGGATCGAAGAAATATGTTGTAAGCCGCTACCTGAGATATCAAATGGTGGATGAAAACTCAGTCGTTGCTCGGGCTCATGAACTTCAGAAAATAGCTCATGAAATTATGACGGAAGGTATGAAAACTGATGAACAATTTCAAATATCGGTACTGATTTATAAATTACCCCCATCTTGGAAAGATTTTCGTAATGCTTTGCGTCATAAAACTAAGGAATTTTTCTCTTGAAAATTTGATTGTTAAGCTCAGGGTTGAAGAGGAAGCACGGAAACAAGACAAAAAGAAAGAGATTCTTATCGTTTCCAACAATAAGAATCAGACTCAACCGAGTTTGAAACCTAAGAAAAAACCGATGAAACCTGACCAGAACCAAAGGAAAGAAAAACCTAACCAAAACAAGAACCCACACCCATCAAGGAAATTTCAGAATTATGATTCTGAGTTCCTTTGTTATGCCTGCGGTAAACCAAACCGCGTGGCTAGGGATTGCAGGAATAAGAAAGGAAAGAATAACGCACAAGATAATGCTGCTGAAAGCGTTATAATTTACATGGTTTCTGATCCAGAAATTCACATGGTTGGTGGAACCGATGGGTGGTGGATAGACAGCGGTGCTTCGCGCCATTATTGTTTTGATAGGTCCCTATTTAAGAGCTATGCAGAAATCAAGGATAAAAAAGTGTTGTTGGGAGACTCCCATACCACTATTGTGAAAGGTTCTGGTACGGTAGAACTAAATTTTACTTCTGGGAAGAAAATTATGCTGAAAGATGTCCTCCACACTCCAGAAATGAGAAAGAATCTTGTTTCCGGCTATCTTCTCAACAAGGCTGGGCTGTATCAAACTATTGGATATGATGTTTATACAATTACTAAAAACAAAGTGTTTGTAGGAAAAGGTTATACTGCTGATGGAATGTTTAAGCTTAATGTTGAAATGAATAAAATTGCATCTTCTTCTTATATGGTGTGTACTTTTAATGTTTGGCATGCTAGACTTTGTCATGTGAACAGTAGATCAGTAGATACCATGAGCAAACAAGGTTTTATTCCAAAACTATCCATGCATGACTTTGAAAAGTGTGAATCTTGTAGTCAAGCAAAAATAACCAAGAGTTCCCATAAATCTGTTGTTAGAGAATCTGAGCCTTTAGAGTTAGTGCATTCTGATTTGTGTGAATATGAAGGTATATTAACTAGAAATGGAAAAAGATATGTCATGACTTTTATTTATGATTATTATAATTATACCTATGTTTACTTGCTAAGTCATAAGAATGAAGCTATTGAAAAATTTAAGGTTTTTATTGCTGAAGTTGAAAATCAATTTAGTAGGAAAATTAAGAGATTTCGCAGTGATAGGGAAACTGAATATGATTCTAAACCATTCACTGAAATTTATGAGTCTTCTGGAATTATACATGAAAAAACTGTTCCTTATAACCTTGAAATGAATGGAAAAGCTGAAACAAAGAATCGTACTTTTACTACTCTTGTGACTGCATGTTTGTTGAGTTCTGGTGCTGCCCCTCATTGGTAGGGAGAAATTTTGTTTATTGTTTGTTATGTCTTGAATCGTGTTACAAATTCAAAAACTAAAATTTCACCGTATGAACTATGGAAAAACAGAAAACCAAATGTATCTTATTTTAAAGTATGGGGTTGTTTGGGTTATGTTCGTATTCCTGATCCTAAAAGATCAAAGCTAGCTAGTAAAGCTTATGAATGTGTTTTTGTTGGGTATGCTCAAAACAGTAAAGCTTATAGATTTTTTGATGTTAATAATAAAGTTATTATTGAATCTATTGATGCTGATTTCTTTGAAGATAGATTTCCTTTTAAATCTAGAAATAGTGGGGGTTCTCTACCTAGTACAAGTTCTGAACTTAGAATAGAAGAACCTAGAACTGCAGAAAGTAGAGACGCTGAAATTGAACCTATGCATAGCAAAAGGGCTAGGATTGCGACAGACTATAGTTCTGACTTTGAAGTTTATACCCTAGAGGAAGACCCTTCTAGTCTTCAAGAGGCACTTAATTCACCTGAATCTGGTTTTTGGCAAGAAGCCATAGATAATGAAATGGACTCCCATAATCTGAATGGAACTTGGCACCTAGAAGATTTACCCCCTGGTTGCAAAGCAATAGGTTGTAAATGGGTACTTAAAAGGAAGTTGAAACCTGATGGTTCAGTAGACAAACACAAATCTAGGTTGGTAGCTAAAGGATTTAGACAAAGAGAAGATGTAGATTTCTTTGATACTTATTCTCCTGTTACAAGATTGACTTCTATTCGTGTTTTGATTGTTGTTGCTGCTGTGCATAATCTTGTTGTTCATCAAATGAATGTTAAAACATCTTTTTTGAATGGTGAATTAGAAGAAGAAATTTACATGGAACAACCTGAAGGTTTTGTTGTTCCTGGCCAAGAACATAAAGTGTCTAAGTTAGATAAGTCACTGTATGGTCTGAAACAAGCTCCTAAGGAATGGCATGAAAAATTTGATAATTTGATGATTTCACATGGTTTCAGAATTAATGAAAGTGACAAATGCATATACTATAAGTTTGAAAACAATGCATGCATCATGATTTGTTTGTATGTGGATGATTTGTTGATTTTTGGTTCAAACTTGTTTGTGGTTGAAGAAACTAAGAATATGCTTAAGTCTAACTTTGAAATGAAAGATTTGGGTGAAGCTAGTGTAATTCTGGGAATTAAGATTACTAGAACTAATGATGGTATTTCTTTGGATCAGTCTCATTATATTGAAAAGATTTTAAAAAAGTACAACTATTTTGGCTGTAAACCTGTGAGTACTCCTTTTGATTCTAGTGGTAAACTGTTTAAGAATATTGGTGATAGCGTTAGACAATCTGAATATGCTAGTATAATTGGTAGTCTTCGTTATGCAACTGATTGTACCAGACCAGACATTGCATATACAGTGGGGGTTTTATGTAGGTTTACCAGTTGTCCTGGTTTGGAACACTGGAATGCAGTTGAGAGGGTTATGCGGTATCTTAAAAAGACCGTTAACCTAGGATTACACTATAAGAGGTTTTCTGCAATCCTTGAAGGGTACTGCGATGCTGATTGGAACTCTCTTTCAGATGACTCCAAGGCCACTGGTGGATATTTGTTTAATATTGCTGGTGGCGCTGTGTCTTGGAAGTCAAAGAAACAGACAATTCTGGCTCAATCTACGATGGAGTCTGAATTGATAGCACTAGCAGCAGCTAGTGAAGAAGCGGGATGGTTGAGAAACCTTCTTTCTCAAATTCCTGTATGGGATAGACCAATACCAGCTATTATGATCCATTGTGATAGTACCGCGGCTATTACAAAAGTACAAAACTGTTTTTATAACGGTAAGAATCGACAAATGCGTCGAAAGCACAACACAGTTAGAGAGTTTCTCACAACTAGTGTTGTACGTGTGGATCATGTTAGGTCGGAAGAGAACTTAGTTGATCCTTTGACGAAAGGATTAGCTAGAGAAAAGGTATTGTATACCTCTAAAGGCATGGGATTTTTGCCCACTAGAAATTGAGTCATTTTGTGATGGATACCCACCTAGAAATATGTTCAAAGAGAATAACGATTCACAAATGATATGAAGATAGAATCATGCATATTTCCCATGGCATGATATCCTGAAGCGGGTTAAGGTTGAGTTCTTTAACTCTTAATGAAGTCTATAGCTCTGTATAGATTGGGGTACCAAGCTACAGGAGTACCTTTGATAACTAACCTATGTGAATGAGAAAGTGTGGCCGCTTTCTATGAGAACATGGGCAGTTCTCTAGAACATTCATTGAAACTGGGATAAGCACAAGGCCGTAATGTGCTGGCGTTTAGGACTTTACTCTTAGTATAGTTGTGTGTGTATTAAGTAATCTATTCTCTCCATAGAGTTCAAAGACATGTGTTCACTCTATGTCAGATTTTAGAGAATTTAATACTATGTAAAGGTTCAAAATCGAAAGATACCTTTGCTTATGCACATAACTATACGAATCTTGCTCAATGATTTTAAAAATATAAGTGGGGGATTGTTGGGATATATGTTTTAAAAATATTTCTTTTGTATATTTTATCAACAATTCGAGCTTGGCCCAGTGGTTAAGCATTTTGGGCCTTGAGGGTGAGGTCTCAGGATCAAATCCCTCCCCCTACTGATTGGGTATATATATATATAAATAATATGTATATATTTAATTGTTCCGGGAGCGGGGCCTTGGGGGTCTTGGGAGGTCTCTTGAATTTGGAAAGTTATTTTTGCTGATTTTGAAAAGAATTTTCAACCCAGTTTTACTGCCCTTAATTACGTTGATGATTGTGCTAATTATGGTACGATTAATTTGCCCGTTTTATACTGTTATGAAATTTATAATGTTTAGAATAAATTAAATTTATTTTGCATTAATTCGTATTCATTGCTTGGGCTATAAAAATCAGTTTTGGAAACAGAAGCAAAACAAGTTTTCAATACCACTGTGTTTTTTTTTGAGAATCAAGAGATTAGTTTTTCTGAGCAAGATAAGAAAGAGTGAAAGTGATCAATCTCTCATTGTGTGTGAGGGATTGAAGAGAGTTTTTATCTCGGTTGTTTTATCCTGGGGGCATCGTGACGAAGAACGAACTGCTTGCACAAAACTCAAGACAGAGCCACGAAACGTCTTAAAAAGAGCGACATAGTCGTGACTCATCCGTTATCTTGTTTTTATGTTTAATTTTTGTTTTGAAGGTTTGAAATGGACAATTGTTCCAACAGAAATCGAGCAGAATATAGGACTACTACAATTCTGTACCTAATTTAGATCCAAAATAAACATTGAAACAAACATAGATGTCAGATTCAAACCATAAACAATCAACAACTACAACATCCACTATGTTAATTAAGGATTAATAAATGAACTATTTGTTTCTATTGTATTTGGATGACTAGCATAGAGGTTACCTAGTTGCCGTCCGACGTTAAACTTAATTCAAAAGAAAGGATGATGGGATTTTTAAAATGCATCTGATCGGCATGAGTAGGTGGTCACCTATTTTAGGATCTGTACTGCTTGGCAGAATTTCCTTGCTGAACGCCTGAACCATAGCACTTCCCTAAAATCCCTACTGGCACTGAAGTCATATTAGTACGTCTACGTCCAAAACTACAGTATTAGTAATCATCAAAATCAGCCTCGTTCAATATGTCTACTCAATAGACCCTCCTCGATCTTGCTAATTTTGTGTAGACCTAAGATGAGCGTATGGTATGTTATAGAATAGATATAGTGGGCTAGTTTTATAATCAAGTACCAATGATTGATGGTATGAGTGGGTGGAAACTTGGGATATAGAACAAGTGGGACTTTCCTCTTCGACATGGACATTATAAAAAAGAAAGCTTGGTTTCTTGCTAGTTGCTGCAAAGTTTCACCTTTCCACTATTTCTGCCAATTCAGTGAAGGATCCAACAACAGCCGTCACCATTTATGAAAACAATGCTGGCTAAAAGGACACCAAATTAACTTGGCTTATGCTGGTTGTGCAGTTCACAGATTTGGGGTTTTAGCAAAGTTGGCAATGAAAAACTTGGCAAATATAATCAGCTCAAATATATATGAATGAATAAATGTAATTAATAACAAATAAGGGGTATTTTTACAAATTACAAACAACCGGTGGGTGTATTGCCAAAAACAAAAAACTAAAAGAAGAGATTACAACAACTTCGAGAGTTGATGCATATCTATGCATGACCCACAACATTAGAGCCAACTTCCCTTCTCATCTGCTCCCATTTAATGAATCAAAAAAGTTAATAGTAACCTCACACCACTACTGTCTGCATTTGTTAATATCACCACTTGCGCCAAGAAACAACATTTCATCTTTGTATTCACACAGTTTAACATCAATGGCTTCTTTTTCTTGATTCTTTCTCGACCCTTTCTCTCTAACACTTTAAAACACAACTAAGGATCTAGGAACTGATTAAATAGATCGAAATTATGCGGATTGGGAGATGTTATAGAAGGTGAAAGAAAATTCGTACTAGGACTAGTCAAGAAATTACTACTACCATCAAATATGTTTCTGTTACCACTATTGTAAAATGGACTAAAATCATGTATGAAACTTAAAGAATTTGGATCAATCGCTGGTGAAAAAAAGCCGGGTGAGATAGGTGGGAGAGACGACGGAATCGGGGATAGAATACTCGGATTAGTGCCCATTGTTCTCTCCACGGTCGAACCCATTTCTAACCCTTCGATGATGCTCGATTCTTCTTCGGCAACTCTAAATTTGGCTGCCCCTTGAGGTGAAGTCCTTTCGATAGATGCATAACGAGCAGCGGGTGAAATTGCGCCAACATCAAAATCAACAGACGACGAGGATTGTGCTTGTGGTAATGAAGTTGATGGTGAAGGCAAATAAGATGTCGATGACGATGAAGGTCCCGTAAGACGTTGAACTAATTTCATGAAGTCGTTTGGGTCTGTATGAATTACCTTCGGAGACACTGTATAGATTATAACAGGCGGCCGCTGTTGATTGTTCCCCGGTTGTTGATAAGATTGTTGTTGTTGATTTGGAAGTTGTGGTGCGACTGGTGGTTTCTTGATCTTATGTGAATCTTTTCGGATTTTAAGTGGAGTTGGCCGAGGACCTTGTAGTTCTCGTTTTGGTGAAGGTTTTCCACCGCTGCTGCCTCCCGACGACATATCCCATGAAGATGAAGAGTCCATGTTGGCGGGCTAGTTCAGCTGCAGGCCGGCCGTCGGAGAAGTGAAAGATGAACAAGAGACGATGAGAGAGACAAAACAAGAGTTTTTAGAGATGGTAGGGAGAAAGAGAAAGTAACAATATTGACTTAAACTGGTTGTCTCTTTGTAAACCATGGAATATAAGAGAGCTTTACTTATGTAAATAGCTCACACTTATAAAGTCAATGAAATTTTCTTGAATGAATCCTGGTATTGGTTAAAGAAATTATAAAAAATGATCAACTTATTTTTTTCTTTATATTTTTTTATCAACAAGGAGGATGTTTCTAGGTACCAACCATGATCGGAACTTTGAACTTTGAAGATGTCCTATGGTTTAGGTATATATATGATTATGTGAGGAGGAATGAAGGAGCTATGGATACTGTCAATTGGCAGTTAGGTCAAAGAAGCCGAACCTGATGACACAATTCTGACCCAATAAAATTAATTGCCTTAAATTGGGATGATCTCATTTGACCCTTCTAGTCTAGTTCAAGGTAGTCAGCCAAGATTCACAGTCAAGTGTGAATTTAGAGTGCGACTCTTATTCAATTTTGCTGGGGACATAGTTGACAGCCAATAGAACCAGAACCAGAGCTCGTCTTCCAGTAACAAGTACCGGGTCCGAGCAGAGATAAGCCGCATAACGACCTTATTTCCAGAGATGCGGCTAAAGTTTTTACACCGACTGCCTGCAGGCCTAGACGCAACCCACCCGAAGGTAAGGAATAATCTTTGACACATACCGTGTCTTGTTTGCTTTCGGTACATAGGGTGCACTGGGCATCACTTCAATGGGATTACGCGTTCGCGACCATTCAGTGATGTATCCACATATTCCAATGCCCCGGCTGCAAGGCTACTGTGGGTCTCCCCGATTCACGATCCCGCTAGCTGCACAGTTGCTGAGGGGGTCTCCCCCATTCACAATTCCGCTATCGTTGTTTACATGTTCGCGGTTTAAACAATCCTCCTAACATAAGAGACAGAAATTCAAAGGTAATATGCTCAGCTCACGTACCTCGTGTACATACCTCTTTCACGTGGATCGCTGCTTTTCACGCCCTTCTGTCCAATGCCAACTCTCTGTCCAATCCTCGGTCAGTCAGGTCTCGCTTTATCAATTCATCCGAAGTGAGTTTCGGTCGTCCCGGACGCTTCATTCTTCCTTCCGGCCGTGTGACGCGTCCTAAACGAACTGGGGCGTCAAGTGGTCTTCGTTGGAGATGCCCGAACCAATGTAGCCGATGTTGTGCCAGTATATCCTTCTATGATGCTACCCCGAGTTTCCCAAGGACATAGTCATTTCTGATTTTATCGCGCCTTGTGTGCCCACATTCCCATCTAAGCATCCTCATTTCCGTCACATGGATTGCCAGGAGGTGCGAGCTTCTAGTTTCCCAACATTCAGCTCCGTACAACGTCGCTGGCCTTATTGCTGTCCTGTAGAATTTTCCTTTCAGTTTAACTGGGACCTTACGATCACAGAGGACCCCAGTCGCCAGTCTCCATTTAGCCCATCCTGACTGGGATCTGTGTCTAATGTCCTCCTGTATTTCCCCATCACTCTGGATCACAGATCCCAGATATCGAAAGGATTCTTTCCTTGGTACAATCTGGCCGTCCAGTCGCAGTTCTCCATCATCCCTCCCGGTTTCGTCAAAAGCGCACTTCAGATACTCAGTCTTTGTTCTAGTGAGTCTAAAGCCCTTCAATTCCAGAGTCTGGTGCCACAGCTCCAGCTTACCTTCGACCTCTTGCTTGGACTCCCCAATAAGTGTTATATCATCCGCAGAGAGCATGCACCAAGGGATCTCCCCCTGTATATCCTTTGCAACTTGGTCCAGTACTAGCACAAACATGAAGGGATCTCCCCTGTAAATTGAAATCTTGAGCCACTAGGCAGTGGGGCTCGCTCCAATGATAATTATTTGAACCCAATAACAGTTTCGGCAAAGAAAAAAAATTCATTATGTCCCTTTATCTCGTTAAAAAGATAGTGGAAATTAAAAGATAAAATACAGTTATGCACATTATCAAGATCGGCTCAAACTCGCTTCAGAAGAGTGGTTCTGAGCCGATGTGGGACACTATCAGCCGGACTTTACTCGGGTCGGTAAAAATATAAAAGGTAAAGAGAAAGAGAGAAAATGTCTTCTTCTTTGGCAAATTGAACTCCAAGCTTTGTTATATATATTTTAATTTTGTTCAACAAAAATTAAACATATCATATGATAAGTATAATCATTAAAAGTTATATTTCATAAGAATCATTATCTCTATTTGGAATAAAAGCTTGTTCTTTAAGCGTTGCATAAGTATGTTCACCTTAAAAGATGAACAAATTAAGTTAAAATCTTTATAAGTGAGAATCTGTAAATCGATGGTTTTATTGAGTTAATTCAGTCATCTTCTTGCTTGTATTTATGATTGTTAATTTTAGGCTTTTATGTATTATTGTTAATGGTAGGTGTCACATGTCCATTTAATCGTCTAAAATTTTCACGGGATATGACGGGAAATGATTGTGGTTCAGTGAATCAACTTCACTCACAATCATTCAGCCTTGCATACTTGCATCAAAGTACACATCTGCCTTCACTCTAAGGGCTTTGCACAACGGAAGTCTTTTCTTCTTTCTCTCTAACTCTTCATGCCCCCATAAGCATAAGAGGTTCTGCCATGTACTTGACAAATTCTCACACAAATCAGCAACACAATGAATACAAAGATATACTGCAACAAATCCATTTTATTGCACTAAAGGAAGATTACAAAACTCGTCCATCACATGGACCAAAACATGTCATTCACCCTCTTGGTGAATGCGTAACTCTCTCTACAAAATCATTGGTTCTTCTCCAATTGAAAAACACCAACATTATTGATTCCTAAGCTATTTATACTAAGTAGGATCAGGCCAAAACTTATGTGCAACCGCTTGCACAATCCTTGGACAGCCAAGTGTCCAAGTAGTTTCCATAACCGCCAACTTCAACTGCAACCTTTGTGTTGTCACGCCAACTGGTGCCGCACCTATTCTTGGTGGTTATGAACACTCACAAATGGTTATAACCGTTCTCCCTTGTCTCACACATTTGGCATGCTTGTAAAGCCAATAACCAACTCCTAACCGTCACTTGAGCCATATTGCACCACTGTTGTGCTTTACTGGACTTGGCCTCTTTATTGCGCCACTGTTGCGTTTTACTGAACTATTGCACAATTTTCTCTCTATAATCATCTCATCACTTCCTTAGCTCATTCTGGTTATCTGGCACCATATGCTTCACTTCGCCAATTTGTTTGACAATAGCAATGCCACTCTTGCATTACTAGATTGTTTGCATTATTCAAGCTTTAGCCAGCCTTGAACTAATGCCATAGCATAACTATTGGCCTATTATACCTTCTGTATCGTCCTTGAATTTGGGCCAACTCAATTCCATGGATATTCCTTAATTCCAACATCGCACGTTGCATCTTGCCACTTTGGCCCTGTTTTGTCTTTCCCTCAATGAAGCTTCATTGTGTCGGCCAATAAGCTTCATTACTTAGACAAATGTCTTTACAGTGTAGCACTACCTTTGCGCTTCACTGGCCCTGCGGGGTTATGCCATTCTTAGCACTTGACAGTCTATGCAGTCTCGCGATATCATTGTCGGACACTGAATTGGCTTGCAACTCTGTAACGCGCAATCATTGTGTGTCACTTGCCTGACCTGTCATAGACCTCCCCCTCCTAATCCGTCCAACATCCTCGTTGAATACAGCCAAGTATCAACTCTATACTGGTCTCAATCTTCACTACATGCACTTTCAGATGCTTTTCTAAAATTCAGCAATCTTTGCTAGCTTTTGGAAACCGCATCTAGCCAACTTCTTATGCTTTAGCATCAACATCACTTACCTTTACTTCCTTTACATTGATCCTACTTATTGAACTTTGTTGTTGCGCCGCGACCACTTTCAACTCCGCTGCAAATCATATGTCAACACCCAAGTGCAAATTGAAATTCATCTTGCCAACTCCTTGAATTGTGCTTGAACTTCGCATGAATAATTTGTGCCTAAGTGTACACAAGTAATGATTCTTCCCAAATGATCACACTGATCATTTCCATAGTCTTATGCCTTCACTTTCCGACTTTAGTTGCACCAAGAAACATAAAAGGACTGATAAAAGACTTGGCCTTATGCTTCAATCATGTTGCGCCTTCGCCAAACATGCCATGCCTTAAGGTACGCAAGTTATGATTCGATACCACTCTGGTATGCACCACAACCTATAGTCTTTGTTGCACTTTGCCAACATCTGAACTTTTACTAGATTGGGCCTCCAAATCATGTTGCAAACTTCACCTTCTCGTACTTGCATCATTTGTATGCCAATGAACCAGCACCTTCTCGTTTTTTCCCTTGCATTATCACAACACCTTGATTGAAATGCATGACTTTTGTATTCGTCACGACTTAGGATACCCGGGACATCCCACCGTCACTTTGGACAAGGTATCCTCTTGACGCGCCTTTGAAACCAGCAATTTAAGCATCACTTTGTTTTTCAAACTACTACGCTTTAATATGGAGGAAAAACAACATCATGTTCTTCCTAACTACTCCCTCCGTTCCACTTTAGATGAGTGTTTAGGGTTATTTTTTTGTTCCACATTACTTGATAGTTTTCATATTTTCCCACAAAACTACCAAAACTACCCTCACAATTTGTCTTGGAACCATAAATTTATTTTTAAATACACTAATAGTAATTAATGTTTGAAGACTTCTCTCCATTTCTTAATCTGCGTAAAAACTCCTAAAACATCATCTAAATTGGAACGGAGGGAGTATGAGTTACTCTTAACTCATATACTTGATGGAATTACATCTTCATTCTTGTTGCGTTACTCCATGCTATTCCGAATGCCTTCGCACTTCCACATAACTCTCAACAACAAACTCGACTAGGCCACCAACCTTGTTTTATTCTTTCACTTTCAGCGTCTTCTATTGCATATTTTGGCTTAATATGCTATGTAGTATCTTCCCACGCGAACTAACTTTACTTTGAACGAAAGAGACAAGAACTCTCGTCTCAAATACCCTCATCCTCTACTACCTTACATAGAGAGACAATTCCCAACACCAAGGTCCACTTGACCCAAACTGAAAGCATACTCAAACTTGAGAAAATACTCGCACGAACTGATTGCAACTTGTAAGACCTAACAAGCATTGCAATACTGACTTCATCTTCGCTTCTAAGCAACAAACAAGGAAGCGAGACAGTACCTACTGTTCCCAATGTAGAAATTCACTTTTCCACATGCACTCTTCTACTTCTCAACGTTCTTATGCAACTCCCATAACGAAGCATAATATAATTGACACTTAGTTGAATACACCTTCAAACTGATGCTATCATGTTGCTTTAGCTTTCATGAAGATTTTCCAAAAATGACCTCATTCCATTCTTATGCATCACCACTACTTTGTCCTTCCTTCTCCAAGCATCTACAATTCGGCCTAACTTGCATCACTAAACGTATTATGCATCTTGGCCATGCCCAACTCCCGTTTGGCGCATGCTAATGTTGCATACCTGCTATGCCAATTAGCACCCAAATCTTGACACAAGCTTGTGCACCTTTGCACAACTGGAATGGACTTAACTTGGTGATTCTGAGCTTCACCATAGACCTCAGCAAAGTCACATTACTCAATGACTTTCGCGGACAAATCCCATAGACAATCTCAACAAGGACATAATCCTTGCAAATGAGGCACCCACTGCCTACGTTCCTTGAAGCAAGAATGCCACATTCTTCTTCAAATTTGAAACTCATTTTTACTGCCCATGTACATCTGGTTACTCTTGTCTTTCCCCTCCTCCAAAATCAACTTTAGTAGCAACAATTGTTGATTTGCAGTCAACAAGAACATCAACTTGTGGTTATGATCAAATGCAGGTATTTGGAAACCCTTGTCCAAGAAAATTCATCCCACTCATAAACCAGGTGCAAACACACTCCTTGTGTGCATCTATCATCAATTAAGAACTCTTTGCAAACACAAGATTGTGGTGTACCGGTTTTCCCTAACTTGCGCTTCTTTCTTCAGCCTTTCCATAAGCTTTATGCTAGACGAGAATTGGCCATCCAATTCTTCTTTCTTGACATCCCATTTCCACAAAAAAGAAAAAGCTGGATCGCAACCAGACTTTGCATTACCACCAAGGTACATGCATTCAAGAGAGATAACTTTAATCTTCCATCAAACTGGATACAATGAGACAACTTTAACTCTATCGCATAGATATGTTCTCAATTCTCTTTTCCACTGCAAAGGCCAACAACATCTTTGTTTTCAGGAATTTTCGCTAGTATTGTACTCGCTACTGATAACACCACAAAGATTTGCATTCCAAATGCGTAGTCTTTTCGTACTTGTGAGAAACATGGACTTAAACTCCTGACTTGTACCATAGAAGTCAGCATACTCCTTAGTTTTGTCATGCAATCACTTGAAAACCCGGTTTCCGATGATTCTGGCATGTTCGTCTAACATTTTGGGCGAGAATTCTGGCACCTTTGCCATGAACTTTCTTGGCCTATTGCTACTTCAAGCTTCAAAGTTATTTCCAATTGATCTTTCCACAAAAGATCAATTTCTTCTAGTCTCCATACTAGTGAAACCCAAACAATTCTTTACTGAACTTGACAAAAAAATGACACCAACTTGAGTAAAAGAGAGGAAAATAAAGAACAATATCCCCAAACACCGCTCTGATACCTGCTGTCACATGCCCATTTAATCACCTAAAATTTTCATGGGACATGACCGGAAATGATTGTGGTTCAGTGAATCAACTTCACCCACAATCACTCAGCCTTGCATACTTGCATCAAAGTACACATTTGCCTTCACTCTAAAGGCTTTGCACAACGAAAGTCTTTTCTTCTTTATCTATTACTCTTCATGCCCCCATAAGCATAAGAGGTTCTTCCATGTACTTGAACAAAAAGATATGTTAGATCATTGCTCGGTTGAACCCACCAAGCGTTGGTATGTCAAGTTTGGTTGTCATATTTTAGTGAACCAAAACTCATGTTAAGAGTCGCTTGATTATGTACTAGAGTCAACTTCGTATAGGTTAGCTTGAAAGTATTAGGATATGAGACATTACAAGTATTGCGAAGTCTTGAAGATGTGAAGAATCAAGGAGCTACAACAACAATAATCATCCTTCCACTTGAGGTTAGTGATATTTGACTTGAACTCAATCCCTAACGTATCTTTCAAGTCGTGCATATTGAAAACATAACTGCGAAGCATATATGAACTCTAGATAGACATAGTATTAAGGAATACAATACGAGGTTTATTGCTTAACCATTAAACTTTTTAGATAAGACATCGCCATAATCATTTGAATTCTATTGTGATTATGTATGGGTATGAGGTGAGGATTTTATCCTAGGGAACAATGTTTACATCTGTTCTAAGGAAGTAAGTTCATAAAATTGTTTGTGGACCGAAAAGGAAATTTCAAGGTGTTATTGGTTTTGTTATTTATTGCATATCTTATGAACAACCAATATGTATGATAGAGTATAGCCGCTCACAACTTGTTGTTTTCTTGGTAGAACTATTCACAAAGGCCTGACTTATGTATTGGTATAACTTTTATTAGTAAAACCGATCTTAAGTAATCACATGTGGTATGATCGGATTTTGCATGTTTGACTAATTAAAAGGAAAGGGGGAACCGATCCTTGTAAGGGGTGCAGTACATCAAAGGGAATCGATCTTTGTATAGGGTGCAGCAAGGTTTAAAGCAGAAATGGGAACTGATCCTATGGACATGTGCAACATGTTTTTAGGCAAAGGGGAACCGGTCCTATGGACATTTGCAACACATATAAGTTAGATACCATATATATATGGGGAACCGATCCTAGAACCCACTCAATCGAACTTTAGGAAAGCTAGTGTGACTATGCACAGTACTCACATGGAGGTAGAACCGAAACTTGTTTTGGTAGAACCGTTAACCCATGATTGTGATTGAATGTTGGTTTGATCAATCACATAGTTCTTGAAAGTCAGATGAACCAATTCTAAACTTGTTTGGAAGTGTGGCAAATCGATTTCAAGGTTGTAAGTGTGAAAGAGAACTTACAAAGTTAAGATGTCGACAAACTTTGAACACGTGTTGTGAATGTTTATTTCTTTAATTGTTCAAAGATATTCCTTAACGGCTAAGGGAAGAGAATCCCGGGATTGAAACATAAGTAAGTTAAGAGTCTTTTAATTAAGGTTAGGTTATTAATTTTATTTTGTAGGGAAATTACAGAATTAGTAATGTGCATTTACTAATTAGATTTTCCAAGAGATTTCGATCATGATTTTTGGAGAGAGCATTTCCAGGAATTATGGAAACCGAATTTGTGATTTAATGAATATTTTGAGAATATTTTCGGTTTTGGAAATTCCTTGGTATCCAAAATTCCTTGTCTATGAATATTTGAAGTTTCCCTTTCTAGCAAACTAATCCTTCGTAACAACAGATTTACTCTTTTGTTGTTGTCACTGGTTTAGCCGCCCATTCAGAGAGGAGAGTAACCTAATTAGGCGAAATCTCTTACGGCCGCTCAGTTTAAAGTCTTCTTTGGGATTGAGAATCTCTAGCGCGACCCGCTTGTGGGAAACTAGATAATTGCGGTTTATCTTTTGTTTTCGATTGATTTGATTGACTAACGGTGGTTGAAATCTGATTGCACCTAGTTTGTTTATTCTTGAGAATATTCTCTTATGATATAAGATTCACTCAAACTAGTTCAGAGTTTCGACAGGGATCTTTAGACTGTTGTTAGTTCTAAAGACGATCTTGTGATAATCCATCGTTAACAGACTCCGTTCTATGCGTGATTGATCACAAGGGATTCAAGTGATTGTGTGCAGGTTTTTATTGAAGATTTAAGAAGATTTGAAGACAAAGAAGATATTGAAGATCTGACTTGGGTTTTATAATCTTTGGTGTGCACAATACTTGTTTCGGTTAAATATGATCCAATTAATAATCGGTTTATCCTTGTAGTAGATTGGATTTATTAATTGAGTACATCGGCATCAACACGGTTCTTCGTAATAAAGGTGTTGTTGGCTTAATCTTAATCGATTACCTTTGGGTGATTGAACATAAGATAGATCTAAGGACCTAACGAAGGAGTTTATGTTGAGATAAACGGAAGAGCCTTTTTCCGACTCATATCACTTGGTTTAATAGAGTTGATACCAAACAGATTTGTTGTTCCTTTACTGTTTGGAATACGAACCAAAGGAATTTATCCAAGTACGTGACTTATTTATAAGTTGGAGGTGTGGGAACACTGAAGGAACTAGGTGAACTATAGGGTTAGTTACTTGGTCTCAACTATACGAATTTAGTGTAATTTTGTGTAGTGGCTTAATCCTGAGAGTATTCAATTCTGGACTAGGTCCCGGGGTTTTTCTGCATTTGCGGTTTCCTCGTTAACAAAATTTTGCTGTGTCATTTACTTTTATATTCCGCATTATAATTTTTTTATTATAATTAAAGTAAATTACACAAACGTTAATTCCTATTTACTTGATAAGCAATCCTATTGTGTTTGGTTAAGTCCGAACCTTTGTATCAAGTAAACATACTTCGTTGTTATATTATCTCGATTTCGTATCCATAGACAATCACGCGAAGTGTGAACCGATTAGTTGTATTGTCTCGACTTAGTCCATAGACAATCACTTTCAGAGAAAGGACTTATAGGTAGGAAAAGCTTTAGCTTGAGGTGTATTTGGGTACCCTCGCCTTTTCAATTGGTATCAGAGCAGGCAAACACGAAAAGATCTAACAATTTGTGTTTGGTGTGATCCAACCTATAAGAATTGAATCTAATGAATGATTCAGTTAACGTAAAGCAAGACATCAAGAGTTCTGAATTAACACTTGATGATGGCATCTACGAATCAATATCTGAAGATATAATCACTAGAGTTTCTACTAGACAAGTTAATCTTGTTAATAATGTAGAAACCGATGACGACTGGAAAATAAGTCTACAAGAAAGGCTAAATGAAATTTCCGATGATGATGACTCATATTTTGAAAAAGAAGTAGAAGAGGATATCTCAGAATACTCTAAACTGCTGGAACCTTTGAAAAATGAAAAGATGAGAACTTCGGATTTTCTTGGTTTTATGACTCCTCTTTGTCGCGAGAACAAGAAATTGAAGAAGGTTTTTCAAGGTTATTATATTGGTTTCCAAAACCGTGAATATCTTCTTAAAGATCGTACAAAAGATCTAAATTCTAAGAAATTATAATGTGAAAATCTTCGAAGAGAACTGTTTTTTCTCGGAAAAGAAACGTGCTGAATCGGAAGTTATGTTTAATTCTCGACAAGTACAGGGTCTTGAAGAAAAAGCCAGTGCTAGTCTCACTCAAACAAAATTTTTAGAGAAGAGCATGAAGTTGCTCTTGAAAAAATTCACTTGTTGGAAGAGAAACTTGTTGAATCTGATGCAAGGATTAACTCTCAACAAAAGAGTTTTGAAGAGAAAGAAGGTGTATATCTCTCACGAGAAAAACGCATTGAGGCTGATCTAGCCGGTGCTCTTGATAAAGTCAAGACATTGGAAGAAGAAAATTTGGAACTGAAAAAATCCAATGAAATCTCCAACAAGTTAACCTCAATGTTAGAAGCAAGTAGAAATCATCGTGATACACGAGGATTGGGCTATAAGGGAATAGATGCTTCAAATATTAGCAAAGAGGTAAAATTTATTAAAGATACAAATTCTTCTCAATCAGAAGCTTCCACTAATGACAAAGATGCTCATATTCCTTGTAAATAGGAGAAGTCTGTCAAGAAGGCAACAACGTTGAACAAGGATAAGAAGAAGAAGAAGAAAACTCGTCAAGCTCCAATACAAGAGGATCCACAAAAAGGTAACATTAAAACTCATACTTCGTATATTTATACTAAGCATTATTATTATTGTGGTAATATATGACACTTGCAATGGGGATGCAAAGTTCGTAAGATGCAAGATGCACTTTATTTTGTATCAAATGAATTGGCTAAGTTTGCTCCTCATAAGAACTTAGATCGATATTGTCCTAAGTTTAGGAAAAAGAATTATTATGATGATAGTTCAAATTTTGCATATCACTCGACAAGGTCATCTCATAAAATACCCAATTATAGAAAGAGAGATGACGTTTCAAATGCAAAGACAAGATCTGATGTTCCAAATTGGAGAAAGAATGTTTCGCAAAGTATTCAAAAGAACAATGATCCTAATGGTATCGTGAAGGAGAAATCTGCTCATGCGAAACCCAACTCTAAATGGGTCCCTAAGTCCTCCATAGCCAAGAAGGGACTAAAAGTTAGTCACAAGAATGACTCTCAGCTGTTAATTATTGGTGACAATAATTACAAGAGTCTTCTTGAAAGGCTAAAGAATGACATTATGTCTGAAATCTCTTGTTCTGGTAAAGGTTGTGATAATGACACTCTACATCACAAGTCAAATGACAAAAACAAGAGATGGAAAAAGAGAAAACAAACCAAGCAAGAGGTCAAGAATGATGATTCCGTCTTAGTCACTCGTGACGAACAAGACAAGGATCAACTCAACACATCCTAGTTGTGTTAGAATGTGCATGCTCACCATTAGTGCTCAACATTTTTAAAAGGTGAGGAAGCACATGAAAAACTGAGCACATTATCTCTCGGTTATTATATGACTAATTAACATCTTTAGGGGATTTATTTTTTTCTATACTCATACTATCTCTATCTATATTTGAGGTTTTGATAGAAACGGTAATTGTGAGTTTATTATGTTTATATCTATTGGTCATATATGTTTAGCTCTTGTTTTTACGGTTAAAACGAGCCAAAAATCACTGAATTCGGACATCGTATGCAAAAGTTATGTCGAAAACAGTTTAGTGTTGTGAGATGTCACAAGTAACTCATGGGAACCGATCCTAGTATCCTGTTATGGTGAGGGAACCGATCCTAGTACCATGTCTTGGTAAGGGAACCTATCCTAGTGACAGGTCCCCTTACGAAGAAGTGTAAAAACTGTTTTGCACATAACTTCTTCGTCCGAATTCGGAATGACCTCATTCTTTTTACGTTGTTTTCGTAATTCAATTACCTACAAGGTAATTGCAATACTTGATTCTTTACTGAATATTTATGGTGTATTGCAAAGTGATTTATGATATGTTTGATTTCGGTTTTACTACCTTAATATTCGATCTCATATATTGTGAACCCTTATGGTTTGGGTGACTTTTTGATTTAGAGGGATTAAGTTCTATCCCTAGTAGGTAGGCTTTATCAGATCATGAGGGGTTATGATAGAAACAATATGTGAAAAGTCACAATATGTTGAATCGGTTTTGGTTTAGCATAAAAGCATATGTGTTTCGACGGTTTTCAACTTTTGCTTGAAATTGTTAAAACCGGTTTTCAACCTTTCTTTGGTAAAGGTTGAGGTGTGGTGTTATTCTTTTGTTTATGCATAAGGATGACTACGTGGTGATATTTCGATATAAATTCTCCCTGGACGAAGATGCTATCATATTGGAGAAATGGATGCGAAATTTGAGGTAACAATCTTGTTAGCTAATTGTTTTCCTATTTAAGAAAAGCCTGAGTTTATATTATATATATTGGTTGCTTTTGCTTAACAAAATTTCGGTTCAATTGATATTTATTCCATGATGTGTGTGTGGATGTGTGTTTCAATTGGTTCCGATTAAGAAAAACTATTGTTATCTTGCTTTATTGTGTGGTATCAATTGTTTAGGCTTACAAAATTTCGGTACAATTGATGTGTGTGTGATTCAATTGGTTCCGGTTAAGAAAAACCATTGTTATCTTGCTTTTGTATGGTATCAATTGTTTAGGCTTACAAAATTACAGTGCAATTGCGGTGCTTTTAATGTCTATGTTATTTCAATTGCTTCCGGTTGAGGTGAATAATTATGTAAGTTGATTTATTTTGGTTTGTATGAATTATTTATGGCTTAACGAAGTAATTTGTGTACGGGATGAGTTGTTTAGTCCAATTCGATTCCGGATAAGAAACTAAGTTAATTCTGATCTTAGTTTGTCTTATCAAAGTGAGGTTTCGGTTATTCAAGTCTAATTGAATGCTTAAACAAGGAATTCTAGTCAACTAACCTAGTACTTGTCTTGTTTAAAATTTAAAGGTCTAAATTTATGGATAATTAGAACCTGATGAGAAAAATGGAGTTTATCTTTATTTTGGTCTTATCGAATTAAGCGGTTGTTTTTTGAACAATCGGTTTAGCAAAGGGAGTAATATGATTAGTTGTTTTTGGTTTGCTAAACTAAATTGGAAAAATTGTTTCCTACAATTGTTTCCTTGGTAACATATCAAAATAAGACTACTTGTAGTTTCGGTTTTGATATTGGTTATCAGAACGTGATGTGTGGAACCCTCGTGCCTAACTGAACAGGTTTGCAAGTCTATTAGATTTGTAAGATTCTTTTCGTGTTGTCTTTTATTTTTTCGTTTCTTTGTCGTTTTTGTGACAAAAAGGGGGAGAAATATATGGAGTAAACAGGTGATGCTGGCATATATTGATTGGCATCGCTAGGGAAAAGAACATTGATACTTGAATGTTTTATCTAACGAAATAGTGAAAACACATACTAAGGGGGAGTAACATGTCATATAAATTGGTATAACAAAGACGAGGGGATTGAATATCTACCTATCTTCCTTAGAGGGGAGTATTAACTTTGTTATTATAATGTCAACAACGGCATTTTCAAGGATTAAATGTAAGCAGTTTTACTGTGCTGTTGAATCGGGAATCAAGCGGGTTGTAATGAATTCTTGTAATTTGTTTATCCATATGATGTAAGAGTTTTGTCACTAAAATTGACGAAGGGGGAGATTGTTAGAGCATTGCTCGGTTGAACACACCAAGCGTTGGTATGTCAAGTTTGGTTGTCATATTTTAGTGAATCAAAACTCATGTTAAGAGTCGCTTGATTATGTACTACAGTCAGCTTCGTATAGGTTAGCTTGAAAGTATTAGGATATAATACATTCCAAGTATTGCGAAGTCTTGAAGATGTGAAGAATCAAGGAGCTACAACGACAACAATCATCCTTCCACTTGAGGTTAGTGATATTTGACTTGAAATGTTTCATTCCCTAACGTATCTTTCAAGTCGTGCATATTGAAAACATAACTGCGAAGCATATATGAACTCTAGATATACATAATATTAAGGAATACAATACGAGGTTTATTGCTTAACCATTAAACTTTGTAGATAAGACATCGCCATAATCATTTGAATGCTATTGTGATTATGTATGGGTATGAGGTGAGGATTTCATCCTAGGGAACAATGTTTACATGTGTTCTAAGGAAGTAAATGTATAAACTTGTTTGTGGAACGTAAAGGAAATTGCCAGGTGTTATTGGTTTTTTTATTCATTGCATATATTATGAACAACCAATATGTGTGATAGAGTATAGCCGCTCACAACTTGTTGTGTTCTTGGTAGAACTATTCACGAAGGCCTGACTTATGTATTGGTATAACTTTTATTAGTAAAACCGATCTTAAGTAATCACCAGTGGTATGATCAGATTTTGTATGTCTGACCAATTAAAAGGAAAGGGGGAACCGATCTTTGTAAGGGGTGCAGTACATCAAAAGGAATCGATCTTTGTATCGGGTGCAGCAAGGTTTAAAGCAGAAATGGGAACCGATCCTATGGACATGTGCAACACGTTTTTAGGCAAAGGGGAACCGGTCCTATGGACATTTGCAACACATATAAGTTAGATACCATATATATATGGGGAACCGATCCTAGTACCTAGTCAACCGAATTTTGAAATCTAGTGTGACTATGCACAGTACTCACATGGAGGTAGAACCGAAACTTGTTTTGGTAAAAACGTAAACCCATGATTGTGATTGAATGTTGGTTTGATCAATCACATAGTTCTTGAAAGTCAGATGAACCAATTATAAACTTGTTTGGAAGTGTGGAAAATCGATTTCAAGGTTGTAAATGTGAAAGAGAACTTACAAAGTTAAGATGTCGACAAACTTTGAACACGTGTTGTGAATGTTTATTTCTTTCATTGTTCAAAGATATTCCTTAACGGCTAAGGGAAGAGAATCCCAGGATCGAAACATAAGTAAGTTAAGAATCTTTTAATTAAGGTTAGGTTATTAATTTCATTTTGTAGGGAAATTACAGAATTAGTAATGTGCATTTACTAATTAGATTTTCCAAGAGATTTCGATCATGATTTTTGGAGAGAGCATTTCCAGGAATTATGGAAACCGAATTTGTGATTTAATGAATATTTTGAGAATATTTTCGATTTTGGAAATTCCTTGGTATCCAAACTTCCTTGTCTATGAATACTTGAAGTTTTCCTTTCTAGCAAACTAATCCTTCGTAACAACAGATTTACTCTTTTGTTGTTGTCACTGGTTTAGACGCCTATTCAGAGAGGAGAGTAACCTAATTAGGCGAAATATCTTACGGCCGCTCAGCTTAAAGTCTTCTTTGGGATTGAGAAGCTCTAGCGCGACCCGTTTGTGGGAAACTAGATAATTGCGATTTATCTTTTGTTTTCGATTGATTTGATTGACTAACGGTGGTTGAAATCTGATTGCACCTAGTTTGTTTATTCTTGAGAATATTCTCTTCTGATATAAGATTCACTCAAACTAGTTCAGAGTTTCGGCAGAGATCTTTAGACTGTTGTTAGTTTTAAAGACGATCTTGTGATAATCCACTGTTAACAGACTCCGTTCTGTGCGTGATTGATCACAAGGGATTCAAGTGATTGTGTGCAGGTTTTTATTGAAGATTAAGAATATTTGAAGACAAAGAAGATATTGAAGATCTGACTTGGGTTTTATAATCTTTGGTGTGCACAATACTTGTTCCGGTAAAAGAGGATCCGATTAATAATCGGTTTATCCTTGTGGTAGATTGGATTGATTAATTGAGTAGATCGGAATCAACACGGTTCTTCGGATTAAAGATGTTGTTGGCTTAATCTTAATCGATTACCTTTGGGTGATTGAACATAAGATAGATCTAAGGACCTGACGAAGGAGTTTATGTTGAGATAAACGGAAGAGCCTTTGTCCGACTCATATCACTTGGTTGAATAGAGTTGATACCAAACAGATTTGTTGTTCTTTTACTATTTGGAATACGAACCAAAGGAATTGTTCCAAGTACGTGACTTATTTATAAGTTGGAGGCGTGGAAATACAGAAGGAACTAGGTGAACTATAGTGTTAGTTACTTGGTTTCAACTATACGAAGTTAGTGCAATTTTGTGTAGCGGCTTATTCCTGAGAGTATTCAATTCTGAACTAGATCCCGGGGTTTTTCTGCATTTGCGGTTTCCTCGTTAACAAAATCTTGCTGTATCATTTACTTTTATATTCCGCATTATAATTTTTTTATTATAATTAAAATAAATTACACAAACGTTAATTTCTATTTACTTGATAAGCGATCCTATTGTGTCTGGTTAAGTCCGAACCTTTGTATCAAGTAAACATACTTCGTTGTTGTATTGTCTCGATCTCGTATCCATAGACGATCACACGAAGTGTGAATCGATTAGTTGTATTGTCTCGACTCAGTCCATAGGCAATCACTTTCTGAGAAAGGACTTATAGGTAGGTAAAGTTTTAGCTTGAGGTATATTTGGGTACCCTCTCCTTTTCAAGATATACTGCAACAAACCCATTTTATTGCACTAGAGGAAGATTACAAAACTCGTTCATCACATGGACCAAAACAGGACATTCACCTTCTTGGTGAATGCCTAACTCTCTCTACAAAATCAGTGGATCTTCTCTAATTGAACAACACCAACATTATTGATCCATAAGCTATTTATACTAACTAGGATCAGGACAAAATTTCTGTGTAACCCCTTGCACAATCCTTGGACAACCAAGTGTCCAAGTAGTTTCCATAACTGCCACCTTTTGTGTTGTCACGCCAACTTGTGGTGGTTATGAACGCTCACAAATGGTTATAAACTCCTTCTATAACCGTTATCCCTTGTCTCACACATTTGGCATTCTTGTAAAGCCAATAACCAACTCATAACCGTCACTTGAGCCATATTGCACCACAATTGTGCTTTACTGGACTTGGCCTCTGTATTGCGCCACTTTTGCGCTTTACTGAACTATTGCACAAATGTTGCGCTACAATCATCTCGCCACTTCCTTAGCTCATTCTGGTTATCTGGAACTATATGTTTCACTTCGCCAATTTGTTTGACAATAGCAATGTCACTCTTGCATTACTAGGTTGTTTGCATTATTCAAGCTTTAGCCATCCTTGAACTAATGCCATAGACCAACTCTTGGCCTATTCTACCTTCTGCATCATCTTTGAGTTTGGACCACTCAATTCCATGGATATGCCTTAATGCCAACATCGCATGTTGCATATTGCCACTTTGGCCCTGTCTTGTCTTTCCCTCTATGAAGCTTCATTGTGTCGGCCAATAAGCTTCATCACTTAGCCAAATGTCTTTACAGTGTAGCACTACCTTTTCAATTCACTGGATCTGTAGGGTTATGCCATTCTTAGCACTTGAGAGTCTATGCAATATCGTGCAATCATTGTTGTACACTGACTTGGCTCGCAACTCTTTAACGCGTAATCATTGTGCATCACTTGCCTGACCGGTCATAGACCCCCCCCACCTAATCCGTTTAACGTCCTCGTTGAACGCAACCAAGTATAAACTCTATACTGGTCTCAATCTTCACTGCATGCACTTTCAAAACCTTTTCTGAAATTCAGCAATCTTTGCTAGCTTTTGTAAACCGCACTTAGCCAACTTCTTATGCTTTAGCATCACCATCACTTAGCTTTACTGCCTTACCATTGATCCTACTGATCTTGAACTTTGTTGTTGCGTCGCGACCGCTTTCAATTCTGTTGCAAATCATATATCAACACCCAAGTGCAAACTGAAATTCATCTTGCCAACTGAATTGTGCTTGAACTTCGGATGAATCATTTGTGACTAAGTGTATACAAGTAATGATTATTCCCAAATGATCACACTGACAATTTCCATAACCTTATGCCTTCATTTTACGACTTTATTTGCACCAAGCAACATACACAGGACTTATACAAGACTTAGCCTTATGCTTCAATCATGTTGCGCCTTCGCCAAACATGCCATGCCTTAAGGTACGCAAGTTGTGATTTGATACTACTCCGGTATGCGCCAAAACCTATAGTCTTTGTTGCACATTGCCAAAATCAGAACTTTTACTAGATTTGGCCTCCAAATCATGTTGCAAACTTCACCTTTTCGGACTTGCATCAATTATATGACAAAGAACCAGAACATTGTTGTTCTTTCCTTGCATTATCACAACACCTTGATTTAAATACATAACTTTTGTATCGTCACGACTTAAGATACCCGAGACATCCCACCGTCACTTTGGACAAGGTATCCTCTTCGTATGCCTTTGAAACCATCAATTTAAGCATCACTTGCCTTTTCAAACTAGTACGCCTTAATGTGGAGGAAAAAAAACATCATGTTATTCTTAACTATGAGTTACTCTTAACTCATATATTGATGGACTTACATATTCATTCTTGCTGCGTTGCTCCATGCTATCACTGCTATATGCCTTCGCACTTACACATAACTCTCAACAACAAACTCGACTATGCCACCAACTCTATTTGCTTCTTTCACTTTCATCGTCTTCTATTGCATATTTTGGATTAATATGCTATTTAGTATCTTCCCACGCGAACTATCTTTACTTTGAACGAAAGAGACAAGAACTCTCGTCTCAAATACCCTCATCCGCTACTACCTTACATAGAGAAACAATTACCAACACCAAGGTCCACTCGACCCAAACTGAAAGCACACTCAAACTTGAGCAAAACTCGCACCAACTGATTGCAACTTGTAAGACCTAACAAGCCTTGCAATACTAACTTCATCTTTGCTTCTAAGAAACAAACAAGGAAGCGAGACAACACCTATTGTCCCCAATGTAGAAATTCACTTTACCACATTCACTCTTCTACTTCTCGACGTTCTTAATCAACTCCCATAACGAAGCATAATATAATTGGCACTTAGTTGAATACTCCTTCAAACTGATGCTATCATGTTGTTTTAGCTTTCATGAAGATTTTCCAAAAATGACCTCATGCCATTCTTATGCATCACCACTACTTTGTCCTTCCTTCTCCAAGCATCTATAATTCGGCCTAAGTTGCATCTCTAAACGCATTATGCATCTTGGCCATGCCCAAATCCCATTTGGCGCATGCTAATGTTGCATACCTGCTATGCCAATTAGCACCCAAATCTTGACACAAACTTGTGCACCTTTGCAAAACTGGAATGGGCTTAACTTGGTGATACTGAGCTTCACCATAAATCTCAGCGAAGTCACATTACTCAATGACTTTCGCGGACAAATCCCTTATACAATCTCAACAAGGCCATAATCCTTGAAAATGAGCCACCCTCGGCCTACATTCCTTGAAGAAAGAATGCCACATTCTTCTTCAAACTTGGAACTCATTTTTACTGCCCATGCACATCTGGTTACGCTTGTCTTTTCGCTCCTCCAAAATCAACTTCAATAGCAACAATTGTTGATTTGCAGTCAACAAGAACATCAGTTTGTGGTTATGATCAAATGCAGGTCTTTGGACACCCTTGTCCAAGCATATTCATCCCACTCATAAACTAGGTACAAACACACTCCTTGTGTGCATCTAGCATCAATGAATAACTCTTTGCAAACACGAGACCGTGGTGTACCAGTTTTCCCTAACTTGCGCTTATTTCTTCAGCCTTTCCATAAGCTTTATGCTAGACAATAATTGGCCATCCAATTCTTCTTTTATGGCATCCCATTGCCACAAAAAAAAGCTGGTTCGCAACCATAATTTACATTACCACCAAGGTACATGCATTCAAGACAGATAACTTTAATTTTCCATCAAGATGGCTACAATGAGACACCTTTAACTCTATTTCATAGATAGGTTCTCAATTCTCTTTGGCACTGCAAAGGCCAACAATATCTTTGTCTTCAGAAATTTTCGAAAAATTACCATTACAACTAGTATTGTACTCGCTACTGATAACACCACAAAGATATACATTCCAAATGCGTAATCTTTGCATATTTGTGAGAAAAAGCGGGGCTCTAAAAACACCACCCAATATTTCTCTTAGCAATCTGTATGAACTAACTCCAATATACTTTGCTAGAGAATCAACTAGACAGCCAGACTCAATCTAGATTAAAGTATATCAAGGAGTTAATATCTCTCTCTTGTTTTGATTTACTCGAGCTAATAGAAATCAGCGAGTCTTTAATCAAACACAAGGAATAACTTGAATGGTACCAAAGACCAATATCCAAGGATCAACCAGTGACAATCAACAACCAAAGGTTGGACTCTAATTGATGATCTAGCGCACAACCTGTATTATTTCAATTGTAATGATAAAACAATATAATGCGAAAATTGAAATAACACAGATACCAGAAATTTTGTTAACGAGGAAACTGCAAATGCAGAAAAACCTCGGGACCTAGTCCAGATTGAACACACACTGTATTAAGCCGCTACAGACACTAGACTACTCCAAGCTAACTTCGGACTGGACTGTAGTTGAACCCCAATCAGTCTCCCACTGATCCAAGATACAGTTGTACTCCCTACGCCTCTGATCCCAGCAAGATACTACGCACTTGATTCCCTTAGTTGATCTCACCCACAACTAAGAGTTGCTACGACCCAAAATCGCAAGCTTTAACAATAAACAAATATATCTCATACAGACAAGTCTATCAAAGGATTAATCTGTCTCCCACGGAAAAAACCTAAAGTTTGTGTTCCGTCTTTTGCTAATGATCAAGGTGAACAGGAACCAATTGATAATCCGGTCTTATATTCCCAAAAAAAGCCTAGATAAATCAATCACCTCACAACAATCTTAATCGTATAGTAGCGAAACAAGATGTTGCGGAATCACAAACAATGAGACGAAGATGTTTGTGACTACTTTTTATATCTTGCTTATCGGAGATATTAATCTCAATCCAATCAATCTGATTGTACTCGTACGATAGAAGATGCAAGATCAGATCACACAACTACGATAAAATTAGTATCGGTCTGGCTTCACAATCCCAATGAAGTCTTTAAGTCGTTAACCTGGTTTTAGAAGAAGAAAACCAAAGGTTAAAGGAGAAACTACTCTAGCACGCAAACTAGTATCACACGTGAGGTGTGGGGATTAGTTTTGCAGAGTTGCTAGATGTCCCCTTATATAGTCTTTCAAATCAGGGTTTCGCCTTGGTCACAAAGCAAACAATATCCACAGTTAGATGAAAACCTGATTTAGATTCAAGCTAATACTTCTCAACCGTTAGATCGAAAACTTATCTTGTTATACAAAAATGAACTGCACGCTTCTAGGTTTGTTAACCGTACCCAAATATGTACATTGTTGGTTCCACAATAGTTAACCAAAAGGTTATCCCTATGAGCATTTCATACCAACCATATTCTTCTTCACCATAACTAATTCAAATGACTCAAATGAACTAGTTAGAGAGTTGTTCAATTGCAAGGAAATCTTATGTACTACACAAGACACAATTGAAGCAAAGATGATTTGATTCACTCGAATTGGTTCATGAGCTTTACAGCCACGGTTTGCAAATTTCATTCCTTAGTCTTCATAAGTTTAAGTTCAGAAATAATCTTCAGATATATAACCTTCTTAAGTTCGCACACTAGGTTCGCGGACTTAAGAAACCGAGCAGAGTTTACAAACTCCAGCAGAAAATCTCGACAAATACTTTCTTCCGGTTCGCGGACACAGATAGTTTTTCAACTCCAGCATAATTTCTCGGTATGAGAAGTTCGGCAGTTCGCGGACTGAGTTCGCAGACTTGGAAACAAGCCATTCTTCCGATTTCTCTTGATCAACAAAGTTCGCAAACTTTGGTTCAAGGGGTAGGACTTATGCACATATGTGTTTCCACAACAATACTTATGTCCATCATTGGTTATGCAATCTAAACTATCATTCCAACCATTGAAACATTCTTAGAGGATGTTATATAGTTGTTACACCATTTCTCATCAAATTATTTTTCAAAGTGATTGAAACATATCATGACTTACGTCACTAGGTAAAGATAAGCATGGTCGAAGCGAAACGCTTACCAACACATATTTCGAGATATAGATAGGCGAGGTATACTCGACTCGAAATACCAAATGCTTATAATCTAAGTCTATATATATCATACGACTTTTTGTCTCAAGAAGTAGAAGATAGAGTACATAGACTTTTGAGTGACAGACAAGTTCAAGTGTTCACATACCTTTTTATCGAGAAGTTCCACCGGTTCCTTGAGTAGTTCTTCTTCTTGTATGATGAATCGCCATGAAGTCCTTGAGCTCAACTACACTTTCTATCCTAGTCCGAGACTTAGCTATAGTAGACTAGAAATCAAGACTTATAGTTTTGATCACTAACATTGATAAACATGCTTGAGATAGCAACGCATGCGAGTTCGACCGAGCAATGCTCTAACAATCTCCCCCTTTGTAAATTTTAGTGACAAAACTATCAACACATATGAAATACAAAAAAGATAAAGAAACTTTAGTAGCTCCTAGTCCTCATGTCTAATCTTCAACATTCCTCGAAATCTTCGTCACTTCCAAGTACTCCAATGATCCCAAAGGTTATAAGTTTAGCATCACCGTTGTTGAAGATCCTTAGCTATAACAATGAAAAGCATCGGTCTCGATCATTGTTATACAGTGTCATAGTATTTTTACACAGTGTCAAAGTCCAATTTATCACAACTTTAACAGTAATACTATGGTGATATGTATCACTCCCCCTTAGTCAATACTCCATCTCACATGGAAACCACTCCCCCTTACACAATGATCCTAAAACCATATGTATTTGTAGTGTGAACTACATATTAATTCTCCCCCTTTTTGTCAATAAAATTGGCAAAGGTACAAGAACGGGATCATAATGAAATTTCCTTAAGAGACATTTCATGACTAAAATAAAAAAATATATACCATCTAATTTAGATGCAATCATATAGCCGAAGCTAATAGCATTCATCAAGGAGTTTAAAGATACAAGATAACCCCTTTAAAATTCCACAGCCGCACACCCCTCAAGATATTACCATTATGCACAAGTTCAAAAGAACTATCCCTCATTTGATGTCATTCCCAAGGGAACAACAAGAGCGACCTTAATTTCAAAAGAAAAGAAGGATCTTTATTGGACACCAAAAACCATGAAAATGATTTTCTATATCCAAAAACTCAATCAAATTAATCACAAGTAAATCCATGATTAATTTAATCGGAATACGCAATCAAATTAAACACAAAAGTGATCAACTTAATTGATTATGCTCAATATAAGAGAACTTACAGAACACACGACTAACATAACCATTAGAAAATGAATAGGATGTTGTTCATATACTCAACATAAGAGGAATCTTACGGAGTATGAAAATACTCAACTAGATTAACTACAAGAGAACCCATAATTAATCTAATTGGAATACACAACCAAACTAATTACAAAAGTAATCAATTTAATTGTCATTTGTTTTGCTCGACATAAAAAGACTTATGGAGCAATAACTAAATAACCAAACAAGATGATTAATTTAGTTCAATATGCTCGACAGAACATACCTCACGGAACACTAACTAAGCTAAAAAAATCAACTTGGTTGTATATTGCTCAACATAAGATACATTACGGAGCCTCACAGTAATACATAAAATATGGATCAAGGATGATCAATACTGCGGAATACACAAGGATTCATTCTATTTTTTCATCACTATTTGCATAACGATATTTAATAGACATAATCCTTGAAAACAAAAGATTTTAACCTATCTTCCATCAAATATTTGACAATATAGGCTTAACTTTTGTATTTGTCAAAAGTCCATTCATTCTTTTATCAATACGTGAATACCGATCACGAACGACTTTACTTTTGACAAAGTATGGGACGAACATAGTTCACGGACGTAAACACCAATATCCCATAACAAATTGCAGTATAACAAATCATAAAGATTAATACTGCAAAAATCATCTCTCAAATAGTTTTCAGAATTTAAACCAATAAATCTAAAAACATGAAGATGAAAACGTTGGACATAGCTATGTGTAATCACAATAATTGCTATTCCAAACTCTAGTAATCCTTCTCAAAAACAAGAATAAATTCTCATAAGAAGTTTCCTAGACATCAAGACAAACTCGTAATGCACATATAAGATGATTTGTCCTTAGAGAGTAGAATCAATATTTTTCCCCCGGATTTATACCAAGAATAGCTACCAAAGGCGTATAAAAAGATTTTCAAAGAAGAACATACAAATTCATTAATGACCATGCTCCATAGTTCACATTAAATGATTGTGAACATTCAAGAATACCATAGTAATGCGTACTACTGCCCATTCTTGAACTTTATTATTTATGATTCACCAACAACATTCTTTTAAAATCTACAAATGATCTTAGAAGAGTATTATTCCGTGAATCCAAGTGCCCAAGTCCAAGACAAGTGGAACAAGTTCAACAAAACGGAGCAAAACACTCAAAAACAAGAGACAGAACAAATACCAATCTTAACTCATCCAAATTCAATAATTATCACCTTCACTTTGAAGATAATTCAAAGAGGAAGCGAATTCAAAAAGAATGAGTTCATTCCGAGTTCGGACGAAGAAGTTACGGCCAAAACAAGTCGACCGAAAATTGACGTCTACAGGCAAATATGCATAACGGGTTTGCAAACGAATTTTCAAGTCCGCGAACTTAAACCCCTGGATTTTTATTTTAAAATATGTTATGCATACCTGGTAGTTGTACCATGAAATCCAAACATCCCGAACTACTATTTTCAAACCTAAACGTTTAAGAACCTTAAACACATATCAAGTTAGGTAGAAAAGAACGATAAGAAAGGTACGTGAATCATTATAAGTTCTCTAAACAAATAAAACCACAAATCTTGCTCAAGTTTATACACATACCTTTTTAGATGAATCTAATTGAATTCTACAGCCTTACCGAACATAATCTGGGCGCCCCAATTTCCGTGCTTCCCTCACCGTATACATAACAGGGCATTCCTTGGCGAGGATGCACATCCAACACAATCAAGTTGTGTTGGGTTGAACAATGTCTTGTTCACCACAATTTACCTTTGGATTGTCATGAAATGGATCACTTTTAGAGCCTTTCACATCCAATTCCATTTTTCCAAAAAAACTTGTTAAGTTCCAACATCATGGATACCGCCTTCTCCATAGTCATGGAATTTTCTGGAAGATCATTCCTTTTCACACTGAAAGCATCATTAGCTTTCTTTAGTACCCACTTCTGAGTGCATTTAGGAACAACCGGAACCTTCTTCCCATTACTCTCTTCAAGATTTCTCGGAAGAAAATTGGATTGACTATTCTTTTGCAAGTTAGTCTTTCTCCAATTGGGAGCATCGGATCTTGTCTTCATATTTACGAAGTTATCCTTTTGATAACCATTACGATTGTGAAAAGGCTTCGTATAACGTTTATAGGCAAATCTAGGTTTATCACAACAACGATTCCTTTGCCTAAAGGTTGGAAAGTTACAACATGTAATGTTAAGGGGATTAGCCTTAACATATGATCTTGGTTTCAAAACTTCTTGTGATGCCCAAACAAGAACATCATGAAGTTTCTTATTCCTTATATGAAAACGACATCTCCTTTCCAGGTGACCTTTATTTCCGCAATAGTGGCAAACATAAGGAATGTTCTTACCTCGATCTGTATGTGTTGACTTTGGAGGTTGATATTCATTGCTCTTTCGAACCTTAATTGCCGGTGAAGGTATTTCAACCATTAGTGGAAACCTTTTGTTGAGAAGAATCACTAGCTTTGACAAATTTTACCTCTTTGTTAATACTTGGAGCATTTATTCCCTTATAGCCCAATCCTCGTGTATCACGATGATTTTTACTTGCTCCTAGCATAGTGGTTAATTTGCTAGAACTAGTATTGAACTTTTTCAAGTCATCTTCCAACATCTTGATTTTATCAAGAGCAGCAGCTAAATCAGCCTCAAGGCGTTTTTCTCGAGCGAGACAAGCACTCTCTGTCATCAAAACTAATTTGTTGAGAGTTAAACCTTGCTTCAGATTCTACAAGTTTTCTCTTCCAACAAAAAGTACTTTTGATAAATATTATCACATTCAAGTGACTTCATACGTAGGTTTTCCTCAGAATCCTTGAGGATCGATTTGTTAGAACGATTCGAAAAATGAACACCTGCGTAACATCTTCTCAATTTCTTGTTTTCTCGACAGAGAGGAGTCAGAAGAGGTGAGACATGAGAAATTGTAATCTTATTCATCTTTCAAGAATCCAAAAACTTAACATACTCTGAGACATCCTCATCAACATCTCTATCAATATCTGAATCACCTTCATCAGAAAGTTCATCCAACTGTTCTTCTAGGAGAGTTTCTCAATCAACAGTTTTTACATCAAGAGAATGTTTAGATATTGACTTAGATGTGATAGTTCTCTCAGGTGAATCCAAGCTTTCAGAATCATCTGATAATTTATGAACTGGTACGTTATTAGAGATAGACTCGTCCATAATCAGATCACTACAAACACAGACTTATAAGGTCTTTAACGTGTTTGCCTGCTCTGATACCAATTGAAAAAGCGGGGGTCTAACAACACCACCAAATATTTCTCTTAGCAATCTGTATGGACTAACTCCAATATACTTTTCTAGAGAACCAATTAGACAGTGAAACTCAATGTGACACTCCGTATCTTTTCCTGGGTTTAACCAAGCCCAATAGTAAAATTCTACACCTTAGTGAAAGCCCTAAATCCAGTACGAGTGGTTTTAAATAAATAACTATCCTTTATAATATTAGGAAGTGTGATTAGTATATGCCAGGGATACTTGGAGCATGCTTGACACCTGTTGGACATAAGCAAGGGGTGTACATGGTGTTAAAAAAATCGAGAAGGGAGGGATTACTTTTCTTCATTTCATCTTCCCTGATAATTTTTGAAACAAGACGATTGAGATCATACTTAGGGAAATTTGTGAAAATTTGATTAGTGTTCTTGGTTTGTTTCATGAAGGAAATCAACTTCGTACTGTGTAAATTGAATTCAAGAACCCCAAGATCAAAAAACGGGCCTATGCCTAGCATCAAAAAAAAAAAAGAACCCCAAGATCAAAGATTTCGTAGAATAGATCTAATGGACTAGCAACAGAGCTTGGAAATTGCATAAATATGATGCTGTCTATATAATATCTAAAGATGCAAAAGAGGTTGGAGAACTCATTTCTTTTCCTTTAGTTTTACTTAATTTTATCTAAATTATACTTGGGCTATTTTTATGAAATTGAATACTGATTATTGAGATTAGTATCGTTTATATCGTTGGTCGCTGTTGCATCTTCAGTTTCATGAATTGTTCAATTAATACGGAAACTTTAAATTTAGGGTTCTTCATGGAAATTGGAGATTTTTCCCATGTGCTCATATTGTCGATTTCATGTCAAATACTATGATGAGTATGTGTGAATTTATAAATATATCTTGATTGTAGTTTTTCTTGATGATGGAAATCCTTCCAGTTAATGAAAAATGGGTATTCACATTCTCCCCAAATTTAGAAATGTTTATTGGAACTATGAACCCCACCTGTTTGATATAATGCCTCGAGGAATTACTAATTGGAAAGCATATTGAGGTGTTTACTTCCAGTGCATCTGGCTTGGTTTTGAGTATCTTAAAATGTAATTTGGTCTTAGTTTGAAGTTCAACACCCGTAGACGACGTTCTGATTTCAAGTGTTCACCATTTACAAGGATCAATGTTTACAGCTTGTAACATACCCCTGTAGGTACAATTATTGTCTATGCATTTGGATTTGGAGATTATCAGATTTCGTTTGTGGATACTTAGACAGGCAATAGATGTCATGTTTTATTAGCCACACACTCCTTATGTACTGATTCCATGTATACTTGGATTCTCTCTGTAATGAACATGTTTAGATTATATATCTTTGTTAATTGGGACATCTTGAAGAAAATTATTGAAATGCCGACATTATTGATCTAAAGACCCTCTGTGCCATTTAAGGAATTATGAATAGTCCTTTTGTCGACAGACATAGTGTGAGTCCCTTCATGTACGTGTTCTCTATCCCTTATGGTCTAATCTCTTGGAGTTTAAAGGGGCCTAATTTGCTTTCGTCATTTACCCATCAATTCATATATGGTGGAACCAATCCTCTACGTAGTATACTTTATTATTTCATTTCGTTTTAATTTGATGGCATCACTACTGATGCTTTGCTATTAGAGTATTGAAAGGAAATAGAGTCTAGATCCTGGTGGCCAGATACTTTTATTAATTTTGAGTGCTAAGGAAATGTTCAGGGAGAGAAAGTAAGGAAGAAGGTTTCGTTAGTATGCGACTGACAGGGTATGTCTGGAAGCATACACCACACGTATTTCTTGAGCCCTTGTTTGATCTAAATGAAATCCCAACACCTTAATTAGTTTATGGATATTTCATTCATAATTGGGATAGTTCCAAAACTGATAAGAAATCGATACGTTGTTATGTGGTTAATGATTTTGCTGTTTATGGTGGTTTTCACATGTAGAGTAGATGATGTTCTATGTATTGCTTTTGAATTAATTAAGGTAAGCCCTTAACATTTTGTGTATAATTTTGCTATTGGAAGACAATGGTTGGCTATTGCTTTATTGGTCAGGACTTGAAGGTGCCTATTAGGTGTGAGTAAAATTTCTTGAACTTATTAGTATGAGCCAAACATATTCCAGTACACCACCATACTATTATGGTCGGAAATTGCATGTAAACAAGGTTCCATGTATAATTAACATTTCTTACAAAAATTCTAGAATGGGTACTTCTATAGGCCTGCGAGATTTTGCTGTCCATACTTTAATGGATGATTTGGGATTGTCAGCAGTTCTTATTGGGGTTCCGTCATACAGATGCATAATTGCGTAGTTCTCTTTATGATTTCCTCTTTGAATTTACTAGAGAAAGGGAAATAGCTCCCCTCATTAGTGACCGTGTTAGCTATTGGCTTGATTACAAAATTTGTGTTTTCATATTGAAGGTGTATCTGTTTGAATTTCGGGTGCAATAACCATCTGAGCCCTCAGTTCTTTATTGTGTTCACAGTATGAATTGAAGTGTTATTTGAAAGCTTGTACCGAAATTAGACGGGCAGTCCCGGTGCTGTGCTTAGTGTGTGAGCTTATTTATCATTTGCTTTAGCCATTGCTGATACCAGAAAGTTGCACATAAAATCATTTTTATGAGTATCTATGGAGTAGATACTGGATAGTATGATGCGAATACATTATGTGAGTAGTAATTGCCTTAAATAATGTTTTAAGGATTATATTGGAGTTTACTGAATGATTTTTATTTAAATGCATTTCCATTCTAGTATCGGTAGGTGCGGCAATGGGGAAATGGAGAAATATTTATGGTTTTATTATAATTTTGTTTTGTTTCGTTGGTATCTTTCTCATTTCTTTTCCTTTAGTTTTACTTATTTTTATCTAAATTATACTTGGGCTATTTTTATGAAATTGAATACTGATTATTGAGATTAGTATCGTTTATATCATTGGGTCTCTGTTGCATCTTCAGTTTCATGAATTGTTCAATTAATACGGAAACTTTAAATTTAGGGTTCTTCATGGAAATTGGAGATTTTTCCCATGTGCTCATATTGTCCATTTCATGTCAAATACTATGATGAGTATGTGTGAATTTATAAATATATCTTGATTGTAGTTTTTCTTGATGATGGAAATCCTTCCAGTTAATGAAAAATGGGTATTCACATTCTCCCCAAATTTAGAAATGTTTATTGGAACTATGAACCCCACCTGTTTGATATAATGCCTCGAGGAATTACTAATTGGAAAGCATATTGAGGTGTTTACTGCCAGTGCATCTGGCTTGGTTTTGAGTATCTTAAAATGTAATTTGGTCTTAGTTTGAAGTTCAACACCCGTAGACGACGTTCTGATTTCAAGTGTTCACCATTTACAAGGATCAATGTTTACAGCTTATAACATACCCCTGTAGGTACAATTATTGTCTATGCATTTGGATTTGGAGATTATCAGATTTCGTTTGTGGATACTTAGACAGGCAATAGATGTCATGTTTTATTAGCCACACACTCCTTATGTACTGATTCCATGTATACTTGGATTCTCTCTGTAATGAACATGTTTAGATTTTATATCTTTGTTAATTGGGACATCTTGAAGAAAATTATTGAAATGCCGACATTATTGATCTAAAGACCCTCTGTGCCATTTAAGGAATTATGAATAGTCCTTTTGTCGACGGACATAGTGTGAGTCCCTTCATGTACGTGTTCTCTATCCCTTATGGTCTAATCTCTTGATATATCAGAGAACTTTAGGAAATGATTACCGAAATGAGACGATTTTGCACATATTTACTTTTACGCCTAAGTGTTAATTGTATGAGAATCTTAAACTAGACCAATATGGGTATCTTTAGTTGTTCGGATATGTTACCATGAAATGAATCAGACTTATATGCAGTTTTTTATTATTGGGCAATTGGCCCGTGTTAATTTTGGCAACTGGCCGTCTGTTATTTTTGGGCAATCGGTCCGTGTTAATTTTGGCAACTGGTCGTTTGTTAATTTTGGCAATTGGCCCGTGTTAATTTTGGCAACTGGCCGTCTTTGAGTTTGACAATTGGCCATCTGTTATTTCGGCAACTAGCTGACCCTATATTTTTGAAAACTGGAATCCTTATCGGATTTTTCTGAGTAATATGGTATGGGACATATGTTCAGAGAATCCGAGAAATTTCAAAGTTCGGTTCTCGAGTGGCGGATCGGGGTTTGGCCTTGCTAAATGGGTTGAACCCAATCCTTTTAGAAGGGAAATTTCCCGATTTGTCACGGTTGGTAGCAGAGCAGTTTCGGTTCAT
This sequence comes from Papaver somniferum, assembly GCF_003573695.1. NCBI lineage: Eukaryota > Viridiplantae > Streptophyta > Magnoliopsida > Ranunculales > Papaveraceae > Papaver > Papaver somniferum. The sequence goes on along the minus strand of NC_039363.1, from coordinate 150,323,536 downwards.
TCAGGACTGTGTGTTGCGGACTCATGGGTGCTTCAACTGTAATGCGACCACATGTAATCTGTTTTACTTCTAAGTTTGATTTTGAACTTTGGGGACAAAGTTCTTTTTAAAGGTGTTGATGGTGTGACACTCCGTATTTTTTCCTGGGTTTAACCAATCCCAATAGTAAAATTCTACACCTTAGTGAAAGCCCTGAATCCAGTATGGGTGTTTTTAAATAAATAGCTATCCTTTAATAATATTAGGAAGTGTGATTAGCATATGCCAGGGATACTTAGAGCATGCTTGACACCTGTTGGCAATCGGCCCGTGTTAATTTTGGCAACTGACCGTTTGTTATTTTTGGCAATTGGCCCGTGTTAATTTTGGCAACTGGCCGTCTGTTATTTTTGGACAATCTGCCCGCGTTAATTTTGGAAACTGGTCGTCTTTGAGTTTGGCAATTAGCCATTTGTTATTTCAGCAACTGGCCGACCCCTATATTTTTGAAAACTGGAATCCTTATCGGATTTTTCTGAGTAATATGGTATGGGACATATGCTCAGAAAATTCGAGAAATTTCAAAGTTCGGTTCTCGAGTGGCGGATCGGGGTTTGGCCTTGCTAAATGGGTTGAACCCAATCCTTTTAGAAGGGAAATTTCCCGATCTGTCAAGGTTGGTATTAGAGCAGTTCCGGTTCATTCGGGACTGTGTGTTGCGGACTCATGGGTGCTTCAACTGTAATGCGACCACATGTAATCTGTTTTACTTCTAAGTTTGATTTTGAACTTTGGGGATAAAGTTCTTTTTAAAGGTGTTGATGGTGTGACACTCCGTATCTTTTCCTGGGTTTAACCAAGCCCAATAGTAAAATTCTACACTTTAGTGAAAGCCCTAAATCCAGTATGGGTGTTTTTAAATAAATAGCTATCCTTTAATAATATTAGGAAGTGTGATTAGTATATGCCAAGGACACTTAGAGCATGCTTGACACCTGTTGGCAGTCGGCCCGTGTTAATTTTGGCAACTGGCCGTTTGTTATTTTTGGAAATTGGCCCGTGTTAATTTTGGCAACTGGCCGTCTGTTATTTTTGGGCAATCTGCCCGCGTTAATTTTGGCAACTGGTCGTCTTTGAGTTTGGCAATTGGCCATCTGTTATTTCGGCAACTGGCCGACCCCTATATTTTTGAAAACTGGAATCCTTATCGGATTTTTCTGAGTAATATGGTATGGGACATATGCTCAGAGAATCCGAGAAATTTCAAAGTTCGGTTCTCGAGTGGCGGATCGGGGTTTGGCCTTGCTAAATGGGTTGAACCCCAATCCTTTTAGAAGGGAAATTTCCCGATCTGCCACACTCAATCTAGCTTAAAGTATATCAAGGAGTTAATATCTCTCTCTTGTTTTGATTTACTCGAACTAATAGAAATCAGCGAGTCTTTAGTCAAATACAAGGAATAACTTGGATGGTACCAAAGACCAATATCCAAGGATCAATCAATGACAATCAACAACCAAAGGTTGGATTACTGTAATTGATGATCTAACGCACAACCTGTATTATTTCAATTATAAAGATAAAACAATATAATGCGGAATTGAAATAACACAGACACCAGAAATTTTGTTAACGAGGAAACCGCAAATGCAGAAAAACCCCGGGACCTAGTCCAGATTGAACACACACTGTATTAAGCCGCTACAGACACTAGCCTACTCCAAGATAACTTCGGACTGGACTGTAGTTGAACCCCAATCAGTCTCCCACTGATTCAAGATACAGTTGTACTCCCTACGCCTCTGATCCCATAAAGATATTACGCACTTGATTCTCTTAGCTGATCTCACCCACAACTAAGAGTTGCTACGACCCAAAATCGCAAGCTTTAACAATAAAAAAATCTGTCTCACACAGACAAGTCTATCAAAGGATCAATCTGTCTCCCACAGAAAAACATAAAGTTTTTGTTCCGTCTTTTGATAATAATCAAGGTGAACAGGAACCAATTGATAATCCGGCCTTATATTCCCGAAGAACATCCTAGATAAATCAATCACCTCACAACAATCTTAATCGTATGGTAGCGAAACAAGATGTTGCGGAATCACAAACAATGAGACGAAGATGTTTGTGACTACCTTTTATATCTTGCATATCAGAGATATTAATCTCAAGTCAATCAATCTGATTGTACTCGTACGATAGTAGATGCAAGATCAGATCACACAACTACGATAAAAGTAGTATCGGTCCGGCTTCACAATCCCAGTGAAGTCTTTAAGTCGTTAACCTGATTTTAGAAGAAGAAAACCAAAGGTTAAAGGAGAAACGACTCTAGCATGCAAACTAGTATCACACATGAGGTGTGGGGATTAGTTTTGCAGAGTTGCTAGATGTCCCCTTATATAGTCTTTCAAATCAGGGTTTCGCCTTGGTCGCAAAGCAAACAATATCCACCGTTAGATGAAAACCTGATTTAGATTCAAGCTAATATTTCTCAACCGTTAGATCAAAAACTTAGCTTGTTATACACAAATGAACTGCACGCTTCTAGGTTTGTTAACTGTACCCAAACGTGTACATTTTTGGTTCAACAATAGTTAACCAAAAGGTTAGCCATATGAGCATTTCATACCAACCATATTCTTCTTCACCATAACTATTTCAAATGACTCAAATGGACTAGTTAGTGAGTTGTTCAATTGCAAGGAAATCTTATGTACTACACAAGACACAATTGAAGCAAAGATGATTTGATTCACTCGAATTGGTTCATGAGCTTTACAGCCACGGTTTGCAAATTTCATTCCTTAGTCTTCATAAGTTTAAGTTCAGAAATAATCTTCAGATATATAACCTTCTTAAGTTCGCACACTAGGTTCGCGGACTTAAGAAACCGAGCAGAGTTTACAAACTCCAGCAGAAAATCTCGACAAATACTTTCTGCCGGTTCGCGGACGCAGTTAGTTTGTCAACTCCAGCATAATTTTTTGGGATGAGAAGTTCTGCAGTTCGTGGATTGAGTTCGCGGACTTGGCAACAAGCCATTCTTCCGGTTTCTCTTGATCAACAAAGTTCGCAAACTTTGGTTCAAGGGGTAGGACTTATGCACATATGTGTTTCCATAACAATACTTATGTCCATCATTGGTATGTAATCTAAACTCTCATTCTAACCATTGAAACATTCTTAGAGGACGTTATATAGTTGTTACATCATTTCTCGTCAAAGCAATTTTCAAAGTGATTGAAACATATCATGACTTACGTCATTAGGTAAAGATAAACATGGTCGAAGCGAAACGCTTACCAAACATATCATTATCTAAGTCTATATATAGCATACGAATTTTTGTCTCAAGAAGTAGGAGATAGAGTAGATAGACTTTTGAGTGACAGACAAGTTCAAGTCTTCACATACCTTTTTTTCGAGAAGTTCCACCGGTTCCTTGAGTAGTTCTTATTGTTGTATGATGAATCTCCATGAAGTCCTTGAGCTCAACTACACTTTTTATCCTAGTCCGAGACTTAGCTATAGTAGACTAGAAATCAAGATTTATAGTTTTGATCACTAACATTGACAAACATGCTTGAGATAGCAAAGCATGCGAGTTTGACCGAGCAATGCTCTAACAATGAACTTAAACTCCTGACTTGTACCATAGAATTCAGCATACTCCTTAGTTTTTTCATGCAATCACTTGAAAACCCGGTTTCCGATGATTCTAGCATGTTCGTCTAACATTTTGGGCTGGAATTCAGGCACCTTTGCCATGAACTTTCTTGGCCTGTTGCTACTTCAAGCTTCAAATTTCTTTCCAATTGATCTATCCACACAAGATCAATTTATTCTAGTCTCCATACTAGTGAAACCCAAACAAATTCTTTACTGAATTTGACAAACAAATGACACCAACTAGAGTAAAAGAGAAAAAAATCAAGAACAATGTCCCCAGACACCGCTCTGATACCTGCTGTCACATGCCCATTTAATCGCCTGAAATTTTTATAGGGCATGACCGGAAATGATTGTGGTTCAGTGAATCAACTTCACCCACAATCACTCAGACTTGCATACTTGCATGAAAATACACATATGCGTTCACTCTAAAGGTTTTGCACAACGGAAGTCTTTTCTTCTTTCTCTCTAACTCTTCATGCCCCCATAAGCATAAGAGGTTCTGCCATGTATTTGAAAAATTCTCACACAAATCAGCAACACAATGAATACAAAGATATACTGCAACAAACCCATTTTATGGCACTAAAGGAAGATTACAAAACTCGTCCATCACATGGACCAAAACAGGCCATTCACCCTCTTGTTGGATGCCTAACTCTCTCTACAAAATCAGTGGTTCTTATCCAATTGAACAACACCAACATTATTGATTCCTAAGATATTTATACTAACTAGGATCAGGCCAACACTTCTGTGCAACCGCTTGCACAAGCCTTAGACAGCAAAGTGTCCAAGTAGTTTCCATAACCGCCAACTTCAACTGCAAACTTTTGTGTTGTCACGCCAACTGGTTCCACACCTGTTCTTGGTTGTTATGAACACTCACAAATGGTTATAAACTCCTTCTATAATCGTTCTTCATTGTCTCACACATTTGGCATGCTTGTAAAGACAATAACCAACTCCTAACCGTCACTTGAGCCACATTGCACCACTGTTGTGCTTTACTGGACTTGGCCTCTGTATTGCGCAACTGTTGCGCTTTACTGAACTATTACACAACTTTTGCGCTACAATCATCTCGCCACTTCCTTAGCTCATTCTGGTTATCTGGCACCGTATGCTTCACTTCGCCAATTTGTTTGGCAATAGTAATGCCACTCTTGCATTACTAGCTTGTTTGCATTATTCAAGCTTTGGACAGCCTTGAGCTAATTCCATGGACCAACTCTTGTCCTATTATACCTTTTGCATCATCCTTGAGTTTGGTACAACTCAATTCAATGGATATGCCTTAATGCCAACATTGCATGTTGTATCTTGCCACTTTGGCCCTGTCTTGTATTTACCTCAATGAAGCTTCATTGTGTCGGCCAATAAGCTTCATTAATTAGACAAATGTCTTTACAGCGTATAACTACCTTTGCGCTTCACTGGCCCTGCAGGGTTATGCCATTCTTAGAACTTGACAGTCTATGCAGTATCGCACAATCATTGTGGGACACTGACTTTGCTTGCAACTCTGTAACGCGCAATCATTGTGCGTCACTTGCCTGACCGGTCATAGTGGGGAATAAGGTGTATACTTCGTGTTAGTTCTTCTTTCCTCCTTCATGTGCTTTATATCTTTTCATCTATCTGTAATTATCCTTTTTTCAATGGCAACAACACTTCAAATGTGGTACAAATAGAGTTCGAGATACAGAGTCTATTGTAAATCTCCTTCCCATTCATTTTCAGAAAATAAGTGCATTTTTTTACCAACAGATAGTTATGAGTTCATTCAACATATTCCATATTGTATTTCTGATTTTAACAATGAGGAACTTCTTCAAATCCCTGATAATATGAAATTTATGAAGCTCTCATGTTAGTGGAACCTTTGACATCTCCAGGACTAGATGGTTTTATACCCTAATTCCATCAGACTCAACGATATTTGGTTAAACATTATGTTTTTCAGATAGTATATCTCCTTGAGTAGGTAAAAAAACAAGGTTTAATTTCATCCATAAAACTAAGACCTCAATATACCAAAAGAGTTTGTTTTATGTTTGAGGGAGAGCAAACAATGATTCGAAGAGTGTAAAAATCGTATTTAACTCATTAACTAGGACAAGTTAAATACACAATTAACTCAGACACATTTATCCCTGCAAATCACACCAGTAACAAAAATAACACATACCCATCATCATCTCCATCACCGACCCACTTCGCACTCTCAATTACAATATTACGGAGTACCTTTTTCCTGATATGTTGGGATTTCAATGACTAAAAATATCTAAAATGGAAGTTGGACAATAATAAGACAAATGAATTTTTTTTCTTTTGGTACGCTCCAATACAGACAAAGTCCTATTACGAGCAAGTCTTGATTTAGCTTTAATTTTATCTAATAATTAACGTATAATAGTAACCAACGGAGGAGGGTTTAGATCCCTCCATGACCAAGTGTAAACACAACATGCTTTGGATAATCAAACCCTAATAATATTAAAATTTTGTTTTGTTTGTTAGAAAATCACACTTACTTCCTTTGTTAAGCGATTATAAATTAACCCATATCATAATCAATCCCTAATGAAAAAATGTGGATACAAAATACACCAAAATCTTTTAAATATCAACCTATAAGTTCGATACCAAGTGTGATCGTCTATGAACAAAGTCGAGACAAAACGAAAACTATGGTGTATACTTTGTGTGATCGTCTATGAATATGAAATAGAAATAATACGACAACAAAGTGATCACTTGATAATAGGTATTGTTTTGAACTGAAACTCTAGAGGATCAATATCAAGTGACTAGGATTAACGTATGTGTGTAATTTACTTAATTATAATAAGAATTATAATACGAAAATAAAGTAAATGACAAAACAAGATTTTGTTAACAAGGAAACCGCAAATGCAGAAAAACTCCGGGATCTAATCCAGTTTTGAATACTCTTAGAATTAAGCCGTTATACAAAAACTAATACCAACTTAGTATATTAAGACCAAGTAGACTATTGTTAGAGCAATGCTCGATCGAACTCGAAAGTGTTGCTATCTCAAGCTTGTTTGTCAAGTTTAGTTGCCAAAACTATAAGTCTTGATTTCTAGTCTACTTATAGCTAAGTCTCGGATTAGGATAGAAAGTGTAGTTGAGCATTAGACTTCACGACGTTCATCGATTGAAGACGAGGAACTACTAAGGGGAGATTGTGGAACTTCATCAACAAAAGGTATGTGGATACTTGAACTTATCTATTCCTCAAAAGTCTATCTACTCTATCTCATAGTTGATACATGTGATATTTCAATTATATAACAAAATATAATGCGGAAAATAAATAACACAGACACCGGAATTTTGTTAACGAGGAAACTGCAAATGCAGAAAAACCATGGGACCTAGTCCAGATTGAACACCACACTGTATTAAGCCGCTACAGATACTAGCCTACTACCAATTAACTTCGGACTGGACTGTAGTTGAATCCTAATCAATATCACACTGATTCAAGGTACAGTTGCGCTCCTTATGTCTCTGATCCCAACAAGATACTACACACTTGATTCCCTTAGTTGATCTCACCCACAACCAAGAGTTGCAACGACCCAAAGTCGAAGACTTGATAGACAAATCTGTCTCACACAGAAAAGTCTATAGGATTGAATAAATATGTCTCCCACAGAAATACCCAGGAGTTTTGTTCCGTCTTTTGATAAATCAAGGTGAACAAGAACCAATTGATAACCCAGACTTATATTCCCGAAGAACAGCCTAGAATTATCAATCGCCTCATAATAAACTTAATCGACTAGCGAAACAAGTTATTGTGGAATCACAAACGATGAGATGAAGTGTTTGTGATTAATTTTCTATCTTTCCTATCAGAGATATAAAATCTCGAGCCAATTATTTCAATTGCACTCAGCACGATAGAAACAGCAAGATCAGATCACACAACTACAAAGATAATAGTTGGGTCTGGCTTCACAATCCCAATCAAGTCTTCAAGTCGTTAACCTACAGGGTCTCGAGAAGAAACCTAAGGTTAAAGGAGAATCGAGTCTAGTTATGCAACTAGTAAAACACAAGAGGTGTGGGGATTAGGTTTCCCAGTTGCTAGAGTTCTCCTTTATATAGTTTTCAAATCAGGGTTTGCAATCCAAGTTACCTTGGTAACAAAGTATTTAATATTCACCGTCATATGAAAAACCTGATTCAACCAAGCTAATATCTTTCAACCGTTAGATCGAACTTAGCTTGTTACACACAAATAAATGTACCCTCATTTAGCTTTATGTAACCGTACCTAAACGTGTACACCAGGTTGGTTCACAAATAGTTAACCGAGGCTAGCCTTATGATTACTCTCATATCAAACTTATTCATCTCAACCATAACTAGTTCAAATGACTCAAATGAAACTAGTTAAAGAGTTGTTCAATTGTTATAGAAAACAGAATTGAAACCAAATCGGTTTGATTCACCTGAATCAATCATCAACATTATAGCCACGGTTTGCAAAGATTGCATTCCTTATGATTTAAATGTTTAAGTTCATGAACTGACCGATTTGACAAAGTAACCAGCTTAAGTATGCGTACTTAAGAAACCTGATTTTGAGTCTGTTAAGTTTCCAAACTCAGCAGAAATTTTCGTTTCGAAAACTTCCGCAAGTTTGCGTACGGGTACGCATACTTATCTTGTCTCCTTCGCCAATTTCGTATACACACATATGCATACGCTTGGTTCCCGGTTTATCGATTTGTATACTAATGTGCGAACACACTATATATGCTTATATCCAAAGATGTTTACATCCTCAACTCTTTATTTCAATCATTGAAACATTCTTCTATAATGACAATAATCGTTTTCACACATTATTAGCATCAAAGAAATTTTCAAGATATTGAAATAATCATTATTGAAACATTCCAAGCCTACATCAAATGATTGTATCACACAAACCATATAAGATGTTACTTGGAAATTTTCTCATGATATAAGATGAACTTGGTCGAAGCGAAAGCTTACCAACACATATTTCGAGAAATATGTAAGCGAGATATACTCAGCTCGAAATCTCAAATGTGTATAGAGAAAACTATATCGTGACACGACTTATGTCTCAATATAGGAGATAGTAGAAATAGACTTTCCAAGTGATAGATGAGTTCAAGTCTCAACATACCTTTTTTTCGAAGAAGTTCCACAAGCTCCCCCCAGTAGTTCTTCGTCTTCAAGAGATGAACGCCGAGATATCTAAGCTCAATTATACTATATATATCCTAGTCTGAGACATCTATAAATAGGCTAGAAATCAATACTTATAGGTTTGATCACTAACATTGACAAACATGCTTGAGATAACAACGCATGCGAGTTCGACCGAGCAATGCTCTAACATAAGAGAAATATTGGGTGTGGTTGTTAGACCCCCGCCTTTTCAATTGGTATCAGAGCAGGCAAACACGTTTAAGACCTATAAGTCTATGTTTGAAGAAATCTGATTATTATGGACGAGTCTATCGCTAATAACATACCATTTCAGAAATTACCAGATATTTTTCAAAGCTTAGATTCACCTGAGAGAACAATCACATCTAAGTCAGTATATAAACATTCTCTTTATGTAGAAACTGTTGATTATTGGGAAACACGCCTAGAAGAACAGTTGGATGAACTTTCTGACAAAGGTGACTCAGATATTGATAGAGATATTGATGAGGAAGTCTCAGAGCATATTAAGTTATTGGATTCGTTGAAAAACAAGAAGATGACAACTTCTCATGTCACACGTCTTTTGACTCCTCTCTGTCGAGAAAACAAGAAATTGAGAAAATGTTACGCAGGTGTTTATGTTTCGAATCGTTCTAACGAATCGATCCTCAAGAATTCTGAGGAAAACCTACGTTTAAAGTCACTTATATGTGATAATCTTTATCAAAAGTATTTTTTGTTGGAAGATAAACTTGCAGAATCTGAAGCAAGGATTAACTCCCAGCAAACAAGTTTTGATGACCGAGAAAATGCTTGTCTCGTTCGAGAAAAACGCCTTGAGGATGATTTAGCTACTGCTCTTGATAAAATCAAGATGTTGGAAGATGACTTGGAAAAGTTCAATACTAGTTCAAGCAAATTAACCATTATGCTAGGAGCAAGTAAAAATCATCGTGATACACGAGGATTGGGCTATAAGGGAATGGATTCTCCAAGTATTAGCAAAGAGGTAAAATTTGTCAAGGCTAGTGATTCTTCTGAACAAAAGGTTTCTACTGATGAAAAAAGTGAAATACCTTCACCATCAGTTAAGGTTCAAAAGAGCAAAGTATATCAACCTCCAAATTCAGCACACACGGATCGAAGTAAGAACATTCCTTATGTTTTCCACTATTGCAAAAATAAAGGTCACCTGGAAAGGAGATGTCGTTTCCGTATAAGGAATGAGAAACTTCACGATATTCTCATTTGGGCATCACAAGAAGTTGTTGCGGGGGTCTAACAACCACACCCAATAATTTGTTTGGCAATCTGAGAGGACTTACTCCAATATACTTTTTAGAGAATAAACTAGACAATTAGACTCAATATAGAGAAAAGTATATCAAAGAGTTTAATATCTCTAACTCTTAATTCAATATGCAATAAGCAAATAGAAATCTGCGAGCCTGATTGAATATAAGAGAAGTAACTTGAATGGTACCAAAGACCAATGTTCAAGTGTCAATCAATTTAAATCAACAACCAAAGGTTGGATATTCTAATGGATTTATCTTAACACACAACCTGTGATATTTCAATTATATAACAAAATATAATGCGGAAAAGAAATAACACAGACACCAGAAATTTTGTTAACGAGGAAACCACAAATGCAGAAAAATTCCGGGACCTAGTCCAGTTTGAACACCACACTGTATTAAACCGCTACAGACTCTAGCCTACTGCCAATTAACTTCGGACTGGACTATAGTTGAACCATAATCAATCTCACATTGATTCAAGGTACAGTTGCGTTCCTTACGTCTCTGATCCCAGCAGGATATTATGCGCTTGATTCTCTTAGCTGATCTCACCCACAACTAAGAGTTGTTACGACCCAAAGTCGAAGACTTGATAAACAAATCTATCTTACACAGAAAATTCTATAGGATTGAATAAATATGTCTCCCACAGAAATACCTAAGAGTTTTTGTTCCGTTTTATGATAAATCAAGGTGAACAGGAACCAATTGATAAACCAGACCTATATTCCCGAAGAACAACCTAGTATTATCAATCACCTCACAATAATCTTAATCCACTAGCGAAACAAGATATTGTAGAATCAAAAACGATGAGACGAAGATGTTTTTGATTATTTTTATCTTTCCTATCGGAGAAATTAATCTCGAGTCAATTATTTCGATTGTACTCAATACGATAGAATCAGGCAAGATCAGAAAACGCAACTACAAAGAAAATAGTTGGGTCTGGCTTCACAATACCAATGAAGTCTTTAAAGTCGTTAACCTACAGGGTCTCAAAGAAACCTAAGGTTAAAGGAGAATCGACTCTAGTTGATGCAACTGGTAACACACAAGAGGTGTGGGGATTAGGTTTCCCAGTTTCTAGAGTTCTCCTTTATATAGTTTTCAAATAAGGGTTTGCAATCCAAGTTACCTTGGTAACAAAGCATTCAATATTCACCGTTAGATGAAAAACCTGATTCAACCAAGCTAATATCTTTCAAGCGTTATATCGAACTTAGCTTGTTACACACAAATGAAATGTACCCTCATTTAGGTTTATGTAACCGTACCCAAACGTGAACACCATGTTGGCTCACAAATATTTAACCAAAGTTAGCCATATGATTACTCTCATATCAACCTTATTCATCTTAACCATAACTAGTTCAAATGAAACTAGTTAAAGAGCCGTTCAATTGAAATATTCTCATAGAAGTATAAAAGAACACAATTGAAGGAAAATCGATTTGATTCACTCGAAAATAAATACATGAACACTATAGCCATGGTTTGCAAAGACTGCATTCCTTAATTTGTAAATGTTTAAGTTAATGTACACAACCGATTTTAGAAAGTAACCAACTCAAGTATGCAAACGGGTACACATACTTAAGTAGCCGGACCGAGTTTGATTACGCCAGTACGTGTACGGGTGCACATACCAATTTACATTCCAAACTTCAGCAGAAATTCACGGACGTGTGACTTCAGCCAGTATGCGTACGGGTACGCATACTTGCCCAGACATCCAACAACTGCCAGTACGGGTACGCATACTTCAGGTTCCTGGTTTTGGACTTACACACAAATGTGATAACACACTATGTTTATATCCAAACATGGTTACATGATTCTAAGGTCTTTATTTTAATCGTTGAAACTTTCTTAGAGGATGACAATAGCCGTTTTCACACATTATTAGCATCAAAGAAATTTTCAAGATATTGAAATAATCATTAACGAAACATTCCAAGACAACACCAAATGATTGTATCACAGAAACCATGTAAGATGTTACTCGACAATTTTCACATGATATAAGATGAACTTGGTCGAAGCAAAATCTTGCCAACACATATTTCGAGAAATATGTAAGCGAGATAAACTCAACTAGAAATCTCAAATGTGTATATAGAAAACTATATCGTAATACGGCTTATGTCTCAATATAGAAGATAGAGTAGAAATAGACTTTCCAAGTGATAGATGAGTTTCAGTCTCCACATACCTTTTGTCGATGAATTTCCACAAGCTCCCCTTAGTAGTTCGTCGTCTTCAAATGATGAACGTCGTGAAGTCTAAGCAAAACTACACAATCTATGTCCTAGTCCGAGACATCTATAAATAGGATAGAAATCAAGACTTATATTTTTGATCACTAACATTGACAAACATGCTTGAGATAGCAACGCATGCGAGTTTGACCGAGCAGTGCTCTAACAGAAACCAAGATCATATTTTAAGACTAATCTCCTTAACGTTAAAAGTTGTAATTGTCCAAACTTTAGGCAAAGGAATCAGTGCTGTGATAAACCTAGATTTTCCTATAAACGTCATACGAATCCTTTTCACAATCGTAATGGTTATCAAAAGGATAACTTCGCAAAGACAAAGACAATATCCGATGCTCCTAATTGGAGAAAGACTAACTTGCAAAATAATAGTCAATCCAGTTCTCTTCCGAGAATTCTAGAAGAGAGTAATGGGAAGAAGGTTCTAGTTGTTCCTAAACGCACTCAGAAGTGGATACCAAAGAAAATCAATGATGTTTTGAATGTGAACAAGAATGATCTCCTAGAAAATTCCATAACTATGGAGAAAGCAGTATTCATGATGTTGGAACTTAAAAAGTTCTTTGGAAAAATGGATTTGGATGTGAAAGATTCTAAAAGCGATCTCGTTCATGATAATCCAAAAGTGAAACGGAATAAGCCAAAAACTATAGATGGTGAAAAATCCATAGTTGCAGAAAAGTCTGTTTCAGTCACTTGTGGTGAGCAAGACCTCGTTCACTTCAAGACAACTTGATTGTGTTGTAAGTGCATCCTCACCAAGGAATGCCCTGTTATGTATACGGTGAGGAAAGCACGAGAATTAGGGCGCACATATTATGTTCGGTAAGGCTGTAGAATTCGATTGGATTCTTTTAAAAAGGTATATCTATAAACTTGAGAAAGATTTATGTTTTTATTTATTTTCTTAAAGTACTTATAATGATCCATGTACCTTTCTTAGCGTTCATTTCTACCTAACTTGATCTGTGTTTTAAGGTTCTTAAATGTTTAGGTATGAAAATAGTAGTTCGGGATGTTTGGACTTCATGGTACACATACCAGGTATGCATACCATCATTTAAAATCAAAACTCAAGGATTTTAGTACGCAAACCCGTTTTCATACTGCTCCAGGTCACGAAACTTCGTTTGCAAACCGGTACGCATACTGGCATGTAGATGTCGTTTTTCGGTAAACTTGTTTTGGCTGTAACTTCTTCGTCCGAACTCGGAATGACATCATTATTTTTGCATTCTCTTAATATTTGAATTCTATTCAAAATGGAGATGAGAATTTCTGAATTTGGATGATTTAAGATTGGTCTTTGTCCCAACTCTTGATTTTGAGTGTTTTGCTCCGTTTCGTTGCACTTGTTCCACTTCTCTTGGATTTGGGCACTTGGATTCTTGGAGTACTTCTCTTCTAAAATCATTTGTAGTTTTTGGAAGATGATTTTTCATTATTTAATCTTTATTGATTTTATATATTGCAAATAATGTTATGGGGTATGTGTGTTTACGTACGTGAACTATGATTGTCATATATGTCAAAAGTTAAGTCTATTATGTCATTATGCAAATATTGATGGAAGATAGAATGGACTTTAATTTGGTAGAAAATAAGTCTATTATATGTATTTATGCAAATATTGATGAAAAATAGAATGAATCTTTGTATATTCTGTAGTATTAGTCTTTCCCTGATCCACTTCTATGTGAAAGTACTGTTCGGCTCCGTAAGTTCACTTATGTTGAGCATTTCCGATTAAATTAATCATAGGTTCTGTTGTGGTTAATTTAATTGAGATTTCTGGATACAAATTCATGTTTCATGTAATTTGTGAATGTCCAAAGAAATCTTTCTTTTGTTGTAAAAGTAAGGTCGCTCTTGTTGTTCTTTCGGGAATGACATTTTATGGGAGAGAGTTCTTAATTGAACTTGTTCTTAATTGCCAAATCTTTGTGGGGATTGCGGTTGTGGAATATTGTAGGAGTTTTCTTGTATCTTTATAAACTCCTTGATGAATACACTAGTTTCGGCTATGTGAAATCATCGAAACAAAGTTGAAATGTTGTTCTCTTTTGGTCATGAAGTATCTCTTTGTAAATTTCATTAGGATCCCACTAGTTCTCGTACCTTTGCCAATTTTATTGACAAAAAGAGGGAGGATTAATGTGTAGTTCACACTACAAATACATATGGTTTACGGATCATTATGTAAGGGGGAGTGGTTTTCATGTGAGATGAAGTATTGACTAAAGGAGAGTGATACATATCACCATAGTATTATTGTCAAAGTTGTGATACAATTGGACTTTTATGATGTGTAATAATATTATGACATTGTATAACAATTATTGAGAGCAACTATTTTCTCATTATTATAGCTATGGATCTTCAACAACTATGATGCTGAGTTGAACACATTCAGAATCATTGGAAGTACTTGGAAGTGATGAAGATTTCGAGTAATGTTGAAGAACCAAGGAAATCAAGCATTTGGTTTGAGATCTACAAAGTCTATTTATTTTGAATTCCATATGTATTGATAGTTTTGTCACTAAAATTGACAAAGGGTTAGAGCACTGCTCGGTCGAACTCGCAAGCTATCTCAAGTTTATTTGTCAAGTTTATTTGCCAAAACCATAAGTCTTGATTTCTAGTCAACTTATAGCTAAGTCTCGGATTAGGATAGAAAGTGTAGTTGAGCTTTAGATTTCACGGCGTTCATCGATTGAAGACGAAGAACTACTAAGGGGAGATTGTGCAACTTCATCAGAAAAAGGTATATGGAGACTTGAACTCATCTACCACTCAAAATTCTATCTACTTTATCTCCTATTTGAGATAAAAGTCGTATAGCTATATAGACTTCAATTATACACATTTGATATTTCGATCTGAGTTTAACTCGCTTACATATTTCTCGAAATATGTGTTGGTAAGCTTTCGCTTTAACCAAGTTCATCTTTTATTCTTGACGAGAGTCAAAAGATGATCATGTGAAAATCTCCTGGTATCATCTTACATGATTTGCGTGAAACAATCATTTGATGTAGACTCAAAATGTTTCGTATTGATCATTCGATCTCTTGAAAATTGCTTTGAAGCTAATAGTTCATGTGAGACATCTATTCCCTCCTTCTATAATGTTTCAATGATTGAAATAGAGTTTAAAAAACTTAACCATTATTGGATAAAGCATAATATGCGTACTTGCATATATATAATCCAAGTCCTGGAACTATAGTATGCATACCCTTATGCATATTGGTTGGTTTAGTGAAAGTCAGGGAACCTTGTACGCATACCGGCACGTGTACTGGCATGAAGTTCAGGTTCGGTAATTTCAGCTGAGTTTGGAAGGTATGCGTACCCGCTCGCATACTTGTGAACCCAAACTAAGTCTGGATACTTAGGTATGCGTACCCGTTTGCATACTTGAGTAGGTTATGTTCAAAATCGGTTTGTTCATGAACTAATACATTTATATAATAAGGAATGCAATCTTTTGCAAAACGTGGCTATAATGTTCATGTGAATCAAAATCGATTTTGCTTCAATTGTGTCTTGTATACTTCTATGAGAATATAAACAATTGAACAACTCTAGAACTAGTTTCATTCGAGTCATTTGAACTAGTTATGGTTAAGATGAATATGGTTGATATGAAATTGTTCATATGGCTAACTTGGGTTAACTATTGTTGAGTCAACAAGGTGCACACGTTTGGGTACGATTACTCATATCTAAATGAAGTGATTTTTCATTTGTGTTTAACAAGCTAAGTTCGATCTAAAAGTTGAAAGATATTAGCTTGGTTGAATCAGGTTTTTCATCTAACGGTGAATGTTGAATTCCTTGTGACCAAGGTAACATTGATTGCAAACCCTGATTTGAAGACTATATAAAGGAGAAATTTAACAACTGGGAGACCTAATCCCTACATATGCTGTGTGATACTAGTTGCGACTAGAGTCGATTCTCATTTAACCTTAGGTTATTCACGAAACCATGTAGGTTAACGACTTGAAGACTTCATTGGGATTGTGAAGCCAGGCCCAACTATTTTCTCTGTAGTTACGTGTTCTGATCTTCTTTTTTTCAATCGTGATTGAGTACTATCTTCTATAAGATTTGCTCGAGATTTAATATCCGTTAGGCAAGATAAAAAGTAGTCACAAACATCTTCGTCTCATCGTTTGTGATTCCATAATATGTTGTTTCGCTACCATACGATTAAGATTATTGTGAGGTGATTGATATTTCTAGGATGTTCTTCGGGAATATAAATCCGGTATATCAATTGGTTCTTGTTCACCTTGATTTATCAAAAGACGGAACAAAAATCATAGGTTTATCTGTGAGAGACAGATTTATCTATACGATAGACTTTTCTGTGTGAGAAAAGTTTGTTTATCAAAAGTCTTCGACTTTGGGTCGTAGAAACTCTTAGTTGTAGGTGAGATCAGCTAAGGGAATCAAGTGCGTAGAGTCCTGCTGGGATTCAGAGACGTAAGGAGCGCAACTGTACCTTGATCAGTGTGAGATTGGTTAGGGATCAACTACATTCCAGTCCGAAGTTAACTTGGATTAGGCTAGTGTCTGAATCGTCTTAATACAATGTGGTGTTCAAATATAGACAAGGTCCCAGGTTTTTATGCATTTGCCGTTTCCTCGTTAACAAAATTTCTGGTGTCTGTGTTATTCCTTTTCCGCATTATATTTGTTTATATAATTGAAATATCACAGGTTGGGCGTAAGTTCAATCAATTGTGAATCCAAACTTTGGTTGTTGATTAAGTTGATTGACACTTGGATATTGGTTTTTGATACTGTCCAAGTTATTTATTATATTCAATCGGGCTCGCAAATTCCTATTTGTTTGATTGCAGATTGAATTGATAAATTGAGATATAACTCTTTGATATACTTTTCTTAAGATTGAGTTTAACTGTCTATATGATTCTCTTGAAATTATATTGGAATTAGTCCATACAGATTGCTAAGTGAAATACTGGGTGTGGTTGTTAGAACCCCGTTTTTTCAATTACCCATAGCTACTTAGTTTCCTCGGTATCCCCGCGCCTTCGACTTATAGAGTCACGCACGTGAATCACCAATCCTTTTGATTATATTCCAAACACTAAAAGATAAATCAGTTTGGTGACTACTTTATTCAATCTTGGTACTAAGATGTTAATGAGTCGTTGACAAAGGCTCTTCTGTTTAATTTAATAAACGCATTTTTCTGGTTAAATCGATATAAACTTTGATTATCGAAATAACCAAACTCCAGATTTGCAATCAATCAATATAGATCTCAAAGAGAAACTATAAGTTGATGTCGATCTCACGCAACTAGCCAATCAAGTCTATCAAAGATAAACACGATTCTAGTTGGATCTCAGACGATCAAGGATTGTGCAAACAATTCACAAGATAAGAAACTAATAAGAAAAACTCCGTCGTCTTCAGATCTTCATTTGTCTTTAATAATAACCTGCATAACATCACTTGAATACTCTTGTGATCAATCACACACAGAACGGAGTTTGTTAACAATGGATTATCACAAGATGTCTTTAGATCCTAAAATGGTTCTAAAGATCCCGTCAATACTTTGATATAGTATTACTAAGCCTTATATCAGAAGAGAGTGTTCTCAAGAATAAACAAACTAGGTGCAATCAAAGTTTCAACTACCGTTAGTCAATCAAATCAATAATTGAAAACTACAATAACAACGTAATTATCTAGATCCACGCCAACCGTACTCGTAGAGCTTATTAATCCCAAGAAAGTCTTTAAACGAGCAGTGGTAAGAGATTTCGCCTAATTAGGGTACTTCCCTCTTCAAATAGACGACACCACCAGAAACAACAACATTGAAGTTTTCCTGACTCTTAGGATAGTTTGCAAGAAATACAAACTCAAGTATTTATAGACCAAGGTTGTTTGGACAACAAGCAAATTCCAAAACCGGAAATATTCTCAAGATATTAAAGTATATAATTTCGGTTTTCATATTTCCAGTTAATTCCCAAACCGTATTTCCGAAAACTCTCTTAGAAAACTTCTATTATTAGTCTAATACATTAACTAATAAAATTTTCCAAATGATATGCTTTAATTGCTGGTAATTAAAACATATATTATGAAAATCATTTTTGAATGCTTTTCAACTTTTCGAACCTAGGATCATCTTGAGTATCAAGGAATATCTTTGAACAATTAATGATAAGACTTATGTACATGTTTAAATAATGTCGACATCTAGAAGTTTCTCAGCAAACCCTAATTCCAAGCTTCACACAAAACATAAAGACATATGTGAATATTGGAAACTCAATATTTCTCATTAGGATCGGTTCTACCATGACTCACAATGTAAGATGCGATCGGTTATACCATTCTTCCCAAACTAGGTTGTGACTGGTTACACCTTGCTTACCAGAGGTAGCTTGTGATCGGTTACACCTTACTTCCCGAGTTAGCTTATGATTGGTTACACCTTGGTTCTCAAAGTAACTTGTGAACGATTATAACTAACTTCCAAAATTAGCTTGTGATCGGTTACACCTTGCTTCCAAAAGGTAGCTTGTGAGTGATTACAACTAACTTCCCAATGTAGCTTGTGACCGGTTACGCCATGCTACACAGTATAGGCTATGACCGTTTATACCTCAAATCTCAACAAGTTAAGATAAGTTCTACCTTGTCATCTTATATTGGTCATTCAAAATATATTCAATAAAGAACCTGAACAATCATGATTTCCTTTCGATTATGAAACAAGTTCATATAAGTAGTTCCTTTAAACAAATGTTATAAAACATTATTTCCTAGGGTGAAACCAAATCTATATCTTGCACATAATCAAGTGACTATATAAAAAGCTTATGTTGATGTCCTATTTACGAAGTTCCAAAAGATAAGCATTTATACTTCGTAATTCAATAAGTTCCTTGACACTTTTATCATAACGATATGACTAATTCTAACCAGTAGAGTATTATTTATATATAGCTTCCCATGTTGTGTTTTCAATATAGTCTGACTTGAAAGATACGTTAAGAATGGAAACAAGATCAACTCAATATTACTAACCTTAAGTGGAAGGATGATGTCCTCATTGTTGTCGTTACTTCTTCACATTCTTCAGTTCTTCGGAGTAATACTTGTATGTCTCAACATTCCTAGACTTTATAGTCTAACCTAAACGAAGTTGACTCTAGTATTTAATCAAGCGACTCTAGATGAGTTTTGATACTAAAATATGACAACCAAACTTGACATACCAACGCTTGGTGGGTTCAATCGAGTTATGCTCTAACACCTAATACTTTATAATGTTTTATATCCAACCAAACTTAAGTCCTCCCTTAAGGGATTGTACACAAACTAAATCCTCGACATATCATTATAAGGGGAATCTTTTCCGCAAAAGTGGGAAGATGCTAAGTGTGCGTTTTAGTAGTGTGGGATTGCGGTCATCAATGAGGTAATAACACAACTGTTTTAATTACTAAGTCGTACGCACATATTTTTATGAGTTAGAAAAATCTATTGAATCTGTCCTGATTGACGAGTCAACTACGATTTTTGCACTACACGAATCCTTCTTTGCTCTCCCTTAAATAAAAATCAAGAGTTTAGGCCAATATCTCTATGCAATACCTGTTACAAGATCATTTCATAATTCATATCTAAAGAATGAAGAAGCACATAGAGAAGCTGATATATCCAATGCAAGTTGTTGTCCCTTGCGATCTTATTGATGAATATATATACCATTGGTTCAAGAAATAGTTCATAACATGAAAAGGAAATAAGGGAAAGGTGGTCAATTGACTCTAAAAGTGGATGTGTCCAAAGACTTTGACAGGATGGAATGAATATTCATATTTGATAGGATGGAATGAATATTCATACTTGATATTCTTAGAAAGTTTGGCTTTACTGAAAACTGGTGCTAATTTATCTCTCAATGCATATGTACTACTCAAATTGAAATCATGATTAATGGGTCTCTCACTAAGCATTTACATCCTAGCAAAGGCATTAGACAGAGATACCCTCTTTCTCCTTATCTATTAATTCATTATTGTCATGGAGGCTTTTAAGAAATGCTTACTCACTATGAACAAAAATATAAACAGATAGGTCTAAATATTGCAAGAACAATACCGAAAATATATCATTTATTGTTTTTAGTTGATAGTTTGTTATTTTGCAAGCGTAATCTCACACAAATCAGAAATATCCTTTGAATAAATGTTGACTTTAGCAGATCCTCTGGGAAAGTTCTAAATTTTCGGTTTATTTCAGTCATAACCTCGATCCTTCTGTTTGTCAAGATTTACCTGGAATTCTATAAGTGAAACAAATAGACAAAGACAAATATCTTGATTGCCTTTCTTCTTAAACGGGAATAAGAAAATCCCATTTTTTACTTTTATAGATAAAATGGATAACAAAATTGCTAACTATAAAGCTTCTAATCTCAGTGAAGCTGGAAGAACTATTATGTTTAAGAATATCTTAAATTCTTTCCATGATCAACATATGGTGTTAATCAAGCTAACATCAAAGGAATTAATTAGGCTCAACAAAAATTCTGGTGAAGAAGAAGAACAACAAAGGTGTCACACTTTCAGTTGGAAGAATTTGTGCAAACATATAAGAATGACGGTTGTCTTGCTTTTAGAGATTTGTAATGCTTCAATAGGGCATTGTTAGTGAAATATGCGTGGAGATTTTTTGTCAGTTTGATGATATCTGTCCTAAAGCCTTATCATCAAAATATTTCCCAAGTAGTGATATTTTTAATGCAACAGAAAAGTTAGGCTCATCCCGAGATTGGAGAAGTATTTTTTCATAATTGTAATTTATTCAAGAGTATAGTTGATGATGCTTGGATACCGACACTGATATTAGGATTTGGTCTCAGAAGTAGATCCTTGAACTCCACATCCTCCAATCATAAAATCCGATGTATTCAATCCTTTTCAATCCTTATAATTATGAGATGGTTTTTCGGCTCTTTAATGCCACTAATGATCGATGATACTTGTCACTTCTTAAAGATATTTTCTTTCCTGAAGTTTCTAGCCTCGTATCTAAAATAAGTGTCCATTTTAATAATAAAAAAAAACACTGGTGTAGAAAAGAGTGTGTTTTCTCAGTGAAGTCCTTGTATAAAAAGTTGTATGAATAAAATTTGCTAATGTTCCAAATTTATGAACAAAGAAAATCTAGAACCAATTGTGGAAGTTTCCTGTGATGCCAGCACTTCCTCTGGCATTGCCTAAGCAAAAAAATTCCTATCAGAGAAAGAATTTTTTATGCCATAAGAAATTATGATATAAATTATCCTTTCTGACAAAACACAATTAAGTCGGACACACATCTCATAATTCTTTGCTCCGTCCCTGTCTACAACCATGCACAATTGATTGGTTTGAAAACATTGAACAACGAGTTTGCATTGATGAGGAGAATGGTAAAAGGACCTTTATTGCTTGAGCAATATGGAAAGAAATATGTTTCGAAGTCTTTCAGAATTTAAAACGTGAACTTAAGGACGTGATTAACAAAATTAGTTACCTCTAGATGATAATTTCTTTGCGTCCACTTTGATAAGGAGTAGTCAAACTCCTAAACAGAATAAAGCTAATCTTTTTTAGATTCCTCCTAAACAGTCTTCATTGAGCACTTAATATAAGAATATAATTTTGATGCCAAATACTCACCACTAATGCTAATCATTCGATTAGGTAAGTTTCACCAATAATCAACAAGAACAATAGTTAAATTACTTGTAACGAAAGTTAAACAAATCCTAGAAAAATCCCCCTTTGAAGAGATGTAGGATTTCAGGCTAATCATAATCAATAGGAAAGTTTCACCAATAACAGGAACAAAAGTTAAATTACTTATAAAAAAAAGTTTGAATAAACCTTAGAAGAAAAAAAAACCCTTTGAAGAGATGTAAGATGCTGGGAATAGACTAATATTAAGAAATTTTACAAGTGAAAGTAAGGGATCTAAATGCCTTTATGTCGAGGAAGCGCTGAATCCGGAGCAAGTAGAAGGACTAGCCTTATGGAAAATTGTATTATGGGCCAAGAAACTAAAGGTTAAACTTTGAGATAGATTCAATATTGATTGTGGAAATACCCTGGAAAATATATGCTTTTATTATAGACATCATTTTAGTTTTTCAACAATTAAGATCCTAGAAGTTCCATTATGTGCAATAATAAACACTACACCAAATTCAAGGATTAGTAACTCGATTTCGCAACAGCTATGCCCCTGTTGCGAATTTCTGTTGTAAATTAGTTACAAAGCTCGGAACTGTTTGACTTTGTTACGATTCGCAACAGAACTGAGTTGTACGCGTGCGACTTGTGTTTGTGGCTACCCACACTTTCAAGCTGACTCGGTTTCAGCCCATTCAGATAGGGAGTCAGCTTCAAACTTTACTCGGTCTATGTGATTATCCAGAACAACTTCTCTTCTCTACCACTCATTAATTCTTTATCTTCTCTCTTCCTCGTTCTCCTCTCTCGTGCTCTTATCTACCAGGAAAAAGGTTCTCTCATCTAATAACAAATCTGACCTCTCTCGTTCTCTTCTCTTCTAGAAAAAAAGTTCTCTCATTATAATAAATCAGAACTTTGTAAATCTATCAACCCTTTTCCAGTAATAAGCCCTAATTTCTTAAACCCTAGAAAATTACTCTAATTTTTTACACGTTTGAGACTCAAGAAGAAGATTCAGGTAGATCTGTACCTGTAAATCTTATATCTGATTTTAATTTTGGGTTTTTCGATTTGCAATTGTGTTTAATTTTTGAATTCTAACTTTCACTCTTACTGAGGTAGAGACGTGACTGCTCAAGCCCTGGTACTGGAAAAAGTTCTTTGATTGCTTATACTGTTTGTCAAATCGTCGATACTTCTACTCGAGAGTAAGTTCTGAAAAACTCAAACCTTTCTTTTTAATTTAATTTTGTAATTTCAATATGGGTTTTTGTATCGGGTACAAGTATGTTTTAGGGGATTATGGTGTGGGGTTGTTTTGATCTCCGGTAATAGTTGATACTGGTATTATGGCTTTGCCTGCTACTATGAAGGTTCTTGGACTTTTCCCAGGGATATACTAATGATAATATTCATGACGTTTTTGTAATGATATTATGAGTTTTCGATCGAGATATTGCTGAGGTTTAGTAAAGCACGGGAAATAGTTTCTTACGGAGAGCTTATGGGAGACACATTTGGAAAGTATGTGAGGATTGCATTGCAGGCTTGTGTATTTAGCAATAGCCATCACCGAGATCTTTTCGAGGAATTAGGAGGCTGCCAAAGAAGTTAGATAAGCTAGTCGGTTAGCTGTTCACAATGTTGGAGTGCTTATCGTGTACATGATTATCATCGGTATGGCGATTTCTAGTGTTTTAGATTACCTATTTGAGTTGCATGTTGCTTTCATTTTGTTACTCTATGTTGTTATGATCATGGATTCATAAGTGTGAATTATAGTTGTTAATTGTATTTTGTTTTAACAGTTTTTGATCTGAATGTTTAGGTGATATAATTTCTGGAACATCTGCAAGTGGAACACATCACTCTGGATGGTTCGGTGTGCATTGGTGGAATGGGCGGTTCTTTGTGTTGCTTTCACCATACTTGGTGTATTTGCCCCACTAGCATTCATTAAGCGTGTGTGTAAGTTTATTCTGTGACTTATATATCAAATATTGAACTAAGTATGCATGCCTACCTTAATCTCATTAGACGACAAATATAAATGTTTTGTTTTATGCAGAAGCGGGAAGCAACCTTTTTGCTTTAGCTTGTCTTTCATAACCTTTGCTTGAAGTCCTGGTTCGCCACTTTTTTGTCCCTGTATTCAAAATCAGTCCGGGATTACGCAACTTGTGTTTTCTGGTACTTTAGATTAGACACTCATCTTCTTAACGTTGATTATGCAATGTACTTACTCTTTTACAGGATTCTGTGTCAAACAGATTAGGTTTACAAAGTCTCTTGGTTCGAATACTCACTGGAGATATGGGAACATGTGCCGTTAGGTAGAGTAGTTTAGTGTGTGAATGTTGTTTTTGGTTAAACTGTGTGGTTTCATTTTCTTTTTATTTATAGGAGTACATGAAATATGAAAAGTTTCATGCACGCGCATTTTCAGCTTCTGCTAAGTTCTCTTCTACGCTAAATATGAAATGTTTCTTTTTTTTTCTGTTTTGTTTGTGTGCGTACTCCTGAGTATTTTTACTTGTCCTGACTAGCTCATTGCATATAATTTTTCTCAGTACTTGTTTAGAGTTGGGGGATATCTGTAGAGAAGTTGGTCTACCTTCTGGTGTACTCAACATTGTAACTGAATTAAGTCCTGAAGTTGATGCTCTCTTAACATCTTATCCTCATGTTGACAAGGTACAATTATATCTCTCAAGTTCAAGAGCCTTTTTTTCCGTCTGTGTGCTTTCTTATTTCAGTCGTGTAGTAGTATGTATGTATTCACCAGGTGATTGAATGTAAAGGCCTTGAAAATGGTTCTAGGAGATAATGGGTTTTTGTTGTTTGTTAATTTTCTGAATAGATGCGGTGTTAGATTAATGGGTCCTTATACTATTTGATTTATATGTTGTTATTGTAATGTTATATATTCTCGAGCAATGTGTTCTTCTGTGATTTATCTGTGTCCTTGAGCCTACCTAGTGATCCTAAGCCTGCATTTTTTGAATCATTCTCAAAAGCTAGTTCCTTAAGAAAGCAATGCCAGTTAGAAACGGGAAGGTCTCATTTGGACTGCACATAATGGAAATAATGTTATAATATTTCCACTACATGTATTGATATGTCTGATTGAATCCTTTTGAATAATGTAGAGGGAATGATCCTTCAATGTCATTAATTTGTGGGACTTCATTAAATAATTTTTTAATTTCGGAGTGTTGTAGGTTCCATTTTTTTTTAACTTCCATCGTCTTTCTGGAGATGCATCTCTTAACAGTGCAGAGCAATGGATTAGGAGCATAGAACTAAAGCTTGTGTCTGCTACTGGTCTTTTCCAATCAGAAAAAGAGGCATGGCAAAGAGACCTTGAGGATGTTTAAGAAACTTGGCGATGTGATCTTCTCAAGCTATTATGCAACTTATGTTCTTTGTAGCTTATTTCCTAAATCAAGCTTGGAAAAAACAAATACCGACTCATTGCATAATATCTTGAAGTGAGGTGTAAGGCATTAGAAACTCAAAGCGAGGTATTTTTGGCCAGATCTGGAGAAGGAGTTTGAAGAGCTCAAGTTACAATATAAAAAAAATTAAAGGTATACTCTACTTTTTTGTTTCTTGATTAGGATATTCTGCATTTTGTTTCTTACTTAAGTCGTTACCGAGTGGCATTTGAAACTTGTAGGAAGAATTGTTTCCCTAACTTGAATGACATAGTACAGAGGTACCTACAGTACTGCTTCCACAACTTGAATGACATAGTAAAACTTATTTCTCATATTGTAGTTCACTTCTGAATTATTTCTAATGCATGTCTATCAACTACTTTCTGAAGCTTTCAAAGGCGTGATGCGCAACATGCGTCAATTTCAAGCACAAATGCAGCAGAGCAGCAGATTCTGGTATGGGATACCATTCATTTAGAAACACTCATTTTGCATAGAACTATTTGTGATCAGTTATATTCTGATGTCCCAAAAAATTATGCAGTAGTTTGCAATGTAGCGTCTAAATGAGTTTTGATTATGAATTTTCTAGCTGAATAGGAACTTAAAAATCTACATTAATTGTAGTGTCTTTAACTGAAGTGTTTTTCAGTTTAGCTATTCTTGTATTGACATCAATATGTAGCACTAGAACTTAAATACGAACAGTCAGCATTATTGAGCCGTCAGGAAGCAAGCTTCCATTCTTAGCAGTAGTTAGCTATCTGTATTTTGACCTAATTTTATCTATAATGTATGCTAGTGGAGATTAGAAAGTAAATGGTGGTCTCGCAATCTTGGTGTTGGAGATTGGCAGGTAGTGAGTAACGAATCTCCTCTGCAAAGTCCAAGGTTCTTCTCAGTGTTTATCATTTTATTGTATCTAAAAAACAAAGAACATACTTGTCATTCTTTTGATACTACATACATAATTTGTATGTCCTTAGATGACATGTTATCTATATTATTTATTCAACATATGAGGTGTATAACTTCAACTTATCTGGTGCAGAAATTTATGCTTAAATCCTAAAAATGGCTGAGTTCCATATGATTTATTTTGTTGGTCCTTTTGATTTCCTAAATGATCATGGGATACTTGATTTTGTTACAGGGAACTTTAATATTTACCTATTTTTGACCGGTCAAAATCCGGTTTTGACCAGTCAAAACCACTTATTTTTTTAATGTTGCAAAAATTTCGCAACTGCATTTAGTTGTTGCGAAATTCCGGTTTCGCAACTGTTGAAAGCTGTTGCGACCTCCTAATTTCGCAACTGTTTCAAACTGTTACGAGAAATTTACGTTGCACGGCTTAATAGCAGTTGCAAAATTTGCATCATCGACTTTCGTAACAGCAACAAACTGTTGCAACACCGCTTTGCAACTGAACTCCGCAGTTGCTAATCACTAAAAATGGTGTAGTGAAAGAAATAAAGGAGTTAATATCTTATCGCAGATAGTTAGAACTAAAATATCTTCGAAAGGGTGGAATTTTTTATTACCAAATTACATTAGAGTTGAATTATTATATGAATTGGTTAATATAACTTCTTCTTAATCAACACATTCATTTTAGGATAAGAAAAAATAACTATAATCTCTATACCGATTAAAGAACAATGATATACCGAGATATTATAGGCATTTTTAGACATTCGCTTTACCTAAACATTTTAGAAATCATATTACATTGTCACATTCCTTCTAAAACATGCCCTAGATTTTTGGTAGTTAACATGGTGACTAGGGAATTCACAAAATATTACTAACAAAACATCAAATTTAAAAGCAGAAATAAACTATGAAATGAATTTACAAAAGTTTGTATCAAAATTTATGTGATGATGTTATTATATTTTACTTAGTTACCTTTTCTTTTTCTTTTTTGGAACGAAGGATGACTAATTTTTAACATAATTTTATCTACTAACACATCTATCTCGTGGAATGTCGGGTAAAAACATCCGTGCAAAAATATTACCAGGTCTAAGGATAGGCTTGATCTGAAAGCGGATGACTTTAAGTAAGAAGATAGACATGGAAAAAGAAAATTCTGACGTCCAGGCCAAAATAAGTTTTATCAAATGAGAAAAATTTAGTATTTAGAATGTGCACATCTTCAGTTGAATTAAGCCATTATTTACATGCAGGAAAAAGTATAACCAGATAAGATTTGTAGTTATCATAATAACTACCTGGATTTGACCTTATCTTATCTAGTTTCAGTTGAGATTTATAGTTATCTGAATAACCACTTGAATTTGACCTTATCTTCATCCATTTTGATTGAGATTTATATTTATCAAGATATTTAATCATATTTGATAAAAATTTTGTTTATCTTGAAAATTTCAACTTTATCCAAATCTGATGGTACAAACATCGCCCCCTCTTAATCCTAAACTTGTTTAAGGGTTTTCAATACAAAAAGGTAACCCTAATCGCCCCCATTAATTTGCAGAGATATAAAGAAAGATGCCTCCGAAAGTTTGATTATATTGAGACTTATTGAATTTTCTTGCGCAGTGGATGACACTTTGTGCCAACTGTTGAACTTATAATGCTTGTAAGCTAGTTGACATTTGATTTGGATATAGTGTGCTTGCAACAGTGACAATGTTTTTTTTCTTTCCCATACGTAACCAAGCTATAGTTCTTGCTGCTAATACTAGTTGGCATGTTGCTTATGTTGAGTACGAGGCTATAGACCAACCATAAGTATTTGGCTCATAAATGAGATGATATTTTATGATTGCTTTGTTACATGGGTTTATACTCGCATGCAAGGTTAGATTTTGTGCTTACGAAGAGAGGGCACTGCTAGTTAAAATGGTTCTTGGGTTGAGTACGGGGATATTTGGCTCACTATTAAGATGATATTTTATGCTTCCTTTATTGTATGGATTTGCACTCACATACAAGGATATATTTTGTGCTTAGATGAAAGCAATGCTTAACTGCTCACGTGTAAGGTGAGACTTTAGGTGCTTACATTTTGCAATACTAAATGGTGTGGGTCAGAGCGATTTTTATCCATAATATTTACATGTGTGACTTTTAATTCCGTGGTAGATTCATTTCCTCTGGGTTGGCCCCAAAAAGTACTGGTGTAAAAATATTACCATGACAATCCTCGATATAGGTAAGGGGAGACTTGCAAAAGAAAAAATCAAAAAGAAAAAAAGTCTCTGATGCCCAATTTCGCATCTTTTTTATAGACATAAAATATTATCTATATGAGATTTGTAGTTATATTAGTAACTAATAGTATTTGACCTTAGAGCTTCTCCAATGGTTGTTGTGTGTGTTTTCTATGTGGAAACACAAACAAGACATCCTCATCCCAATTTTTCCTTGAGTTTAGGGGAAAACAAAATGCATCTCCAATTATGTTGTTTGTGATAATTTTATGATTAAATATAAATTTTATTTTTTGTAATTTTAAGATTTTGTTAGAGCTATAAATGGTTATTTAATGTATTGAAATTAATTTTAGTTAACTTACTTATAATAGCTTGGCATCCTCAAGGTGAATGTTTTTTTTTATACACGAAAGTAGGGCCCGGGCCCCTATCCGAATCCAACCAGTAGGACTAGCCCCAGTGCCATATCCAACCCGCCATAACCTATATAAGTATTTACATATAAGAGGAGTATTTCATGAGATATCCAAACTCTTGAGCGGAGACTCGATCCATTGACCTCCTACTTGAGAGTCAGGCTCCTGGACAATTGGGCTAACCCAAGATAGTTCTCAAGGTGAATGTCTAAAACTAGACATTTACCTTGAGGACGTCTAAAAGAAAATCAAGTCATTTGATCTTCACATTGATTTAAGAAGTTAGGGTTGGAGAAGAATGTTAGGGAAAATGAATATTTATCATATATAGATTTACACTGTTATCTTCACATACATTCTATTGGAGAAACTCTTATTTTTGTTGAAATTTATTATTATTCCAAAAACTTCCTAGATTTTAGTTTGAGGGAGGATCGATGTGATTTGTAGATAGTGGTAAAAGTGATTCGATTCTCATACTTGTGAAGGATATTAATTAGACTTAAATTCTAATATTAAAATAGAAAACTCACTAAAAATTATAGCAAACTCATTCAAAGTTGATATCAATATTAAAAGAACACGAAGGCTAAGATTCCAATATTTTCCAAATTCAAAGTGATTTAATCCAATATTTATATTCATGCAATTTTTTTCGTTCAATTTGATTCTAAACTATTGCAACAAGTATATTCTCAAAATAACAAGTGTAAATCCGAAGCATAGAACATCAAAAACCTAGGTCCAAGCATGCTCTATGAAAAGAAATAACAATTGCTTAGCAAGAACCATTCAAACAATTTTCACTCAAGGCAAAACAATCATAAAAATAATTGCGATAAATAAATAAATAAGAATATACCACTTTTTGTTGGAAAAATAGCTTCCTTTATCGCCTCAGCAATGGGGTTTAGCTCCTCATATTAATCACTTGCTCAAAATACATGTTTGTTGCTCAGAAGTTGATTAAAAGAGTGAAAGGTGTAAAGCAGCTGATTTGCAACAACGTAAAAGTGTTATAGATCTCTGGTACAAAGAGGAACAATGATTAACTGCTGTATATAAACGTTACTTATCTCCTGCTGTTGAACAACGACACTGTTCTGCGACTGTTTTTCGTGCGTCAATGTTCTTCGTGTTCTTGAGCTGTGCAGCAGCAGCAACAGCAGAAACAGGGTTT
The DNA here is from genome assembly GCF_003573695.1 of Papaver somniferum. Classification (NCBI taxonomy): domain Eukaryota; kingdom Viridiplantae; phylum Streptophyta; class Magnoliopsida; order Ranunculales; family Papaveraceae; genus Papaver; species Papaver somniferum. The sequence goes on along the minus strand of NC_039363.1, from coordinate 150,293,091 downwards.
GAAAAAACTCTGATTCCTTCTTCTCTCTCTGGCTCTCCGCAGGTCCCCAAACTCTCGACAAACCCCCAACTCTCGACACCCCCTTCCCCCTTCTATATGACCCAAACAATCTATTTATATCAAAAATACCGATTAAATCTCTCCCAAATCTTCCAAATCTCTTCCCTCTCTCACGGCAAAGTTGCGGCAATTTCTTGTTTTAGAATTTCTACGCGTTTCTTTTCCTTTTTATTCTAAACTCTTCCTTAGATAGATACAAATCTTTGGGAAGGTTTATAGCATTTAATCTCTCTAAAATTCCCTAAAACAGGTCACACACGTGACTTTCCATATTTTCTGTTGTGATAAAAATCCGTCGATTGAGCCCAGTCTAATCGATTTAACACCCATATCAGATTCCTAGACCCATAAGGAGTCTATCCTATGAAAATCAGAGGTTTAATCGACCTCAAACTCCTCCAAATCAAGAACCAACTTTCTTCACTGCCATTTTCCCGCCAAAACTTTTTTAAATGTTGAAGATGGTTGCCCCTTATCCAGAGTAGGGGTGCGATTAGCAACTGCCTGGAAATGGGATGCCCCTTAGTAATTAGGTTACCCCTTATCCAAAGTGAGGTCCGAATAGCAAATGTCCTCCCTGACGCAACTTTTCGAGCCAATTTTTTCCAAAAATGTTATTTCCAAAAAACCTACAAATAAATAAAAACCATAATACAAAATGAGCCTAACAATATATACAATCGAGACAATCACACAAAAATGTGTCTATCAAATACCCCCAAACCTATTATTTGCTAGTCCTCGAGCAAAAATAAAATAGAAATAAAATCCTAACTCACTGTCGCAGGCATCGTCGATTGCATTTAGCGTATGCAATAAGCCTTTAAACCCCTAGGTGTCCCTAGTGGCGGAGTGTTGTCTCCGGAGGGCTTACCAGAGGTATACCCACAAAACCTTTATACTCCAGACCCTAGCTATCTACACAGAACCTTGGAAGGCACTAAAGAATCTCCTTGGTTGGCATACTTATTGACTACAGGAGGAAGTACCCTGATGCGAAATTCCAATTGTTGTACACGAGTTTGCACTCAAGCATACTAAAATTCATATGAAGTGACAGAGCTCTACTCAGATAGTCGCACTATGGACATCAATATCCGGAGTCAAAACTAATCACATGGATAGATCAAGAAGATGGATATAGAAAAACATAGATGGTTTTGATGTTTACTAGGTGAACGGTGTTTCTCATATCTGTCTGAAGGCCTCCGCCAAAATGAACCTATCCTAATGGACTGAGATACTAGTCTGACTAATATCAACACACTGGCATATACAAGGGTACCAGTGGTCGATAATCCTAACTCTAGGTCAACACAACTGGCATATACAAGGGTTCCAGTGGTCGACTTTATTGAATTTATTCCAGTTGGTCTGATGGTCTGGTCTCTTTTTTTTTTGTATCTCAATCACTCTAATTCACCCTAGCATTGGTAACAACTTGAATCGTGAGCCCCACCTAATCACTTAGAGAAACATAGTTTAAAAAAAACAAACAAAATAAAACAGAAGTGAAAAGGACTCAACGAGATATGGTGAAACTATCATGTTATTCTAACACCTGAGCTCTGTGCTTTTTATGAATAGACTCTTTAGATGTTGCCATCTAGTCAGATTGGTTCCTCAACTCCTACAACCAAAATGCTTCCATCCACTTAGATTGGTTAGTGCCATCCTTAATAGGGATAAATTTCTAGGCTCTGGAGTTTATTTATTGCAACGAAAAGGTAACAAAAAGTTCTACCCACCCCACCCCAAACTTAAATCTAACATTGTCCTCAATGTTTCTAATCAAAGTACCAAAAATATAAGTAACATGAGGAAATAGTAAAGAGAGAAGTCGGAAAGATAGTACCTGGGTGAAGTGTAACCAAAAACCTACAAAAATATTATACAACATACAAAATCGCCTCGATGGTCAATCAAGGTAAACAGGGTCCTCCAGAGGGACCTCCTCAACATCACCTGTAGGAAAAGGCTCTAAAAAGGGCTTCAATCGCTGACCGTTAACCTTCGAAGAACTACTACCATCTGGTGTCTCAATCTCAACAGCGCCATGAGGAAAAACAGTACGGACCACAAAAGGACCGGTCCACCGAGAGCGCAACTTCCCGGGGAATAGATGCAAACGAGTGTCATACAGAAGAACTTTTTGACCTGGAGAAAATGACTTTCGTAAAATATTCCTATCATGCACAAGTTTCATTTTGTTCTTATACTCCTTTAGCACTATCGTATGCATCTCTACGAATCTCGTCCAACTCATTGAGCTGGAGCTTTCTTTGAGCTCCTGCCTTGTCAAGTGAAAAGTTTAAGTTCTTAATAGCCCAATAGGCTCGATGCTCTAACTCAACAGGCAGGTGACATGCCTTGCCAAACACTAAACGATAAGGTGACATTCCAATGGGTGTCTTAAACGCAGTACGGTAAGCCCATAAGGCATCAGTAAGCCTCGACGACCAGTCTTTCCTATTTGGATTAACTGTTTTTCTAGAATACGTTTAATTTCCCTATTGGAAACCTCTACCTGACCACTAGTCTGAGGGTGATATGGGGTTGCTACTTTATGGGTAATACCGTATTGTTTCATTAAAAGAGCAAACGGTCTATTACAAAAGTGTGAACCTCCATCACTAATTATAGCTCGCGGCGTACCAAAACGTGTAAGTATATTCTCTTTCAAAAACTGGACTACGACCCTGTGGTCATTCGTTTTACACGGAACCGCCTCAACCCACTTAGACACATAGTCTACAGCGACAAGTATGTAAAGATAACCAAACGAAATAGGAAATGGACCCATAAAATCAATGCCCCACACATCAAAGACCTCAATCACTAAAATAGGGTTCAAAGGCATCATATTTCTACGGGAAATGGTTCCTAACTTCTGGCAACGCTCACAAGAAACACAATGACTATGGGAATCTTTAAACAACGAAGGCCAGTAAAATCCACACTGCAAAATCTTAGCAGCAGTCTTCTTAGCACTAAAATGACCCCCACATGCATGTTCATGACAAAAGGAGATAATACTAGACTGGTCACTCTCAGATACACATCTCCTAATAATCTGGTCCGGACAATACTTAAACAGATAAGGATCGTCCCAAAAGAAATGCTTAACCTCGGCTAAAAACCTAGAACGATCTTGCTTACCCCAATGTTGAGGGGTTCGACCAGTAACAAGATAATTCACTATATTTGCATACCAAGGTGATTGGGAAACAGAGAACAATTGTTCATCAGGAAAGCTATCCCTTATAGGAAGGGAATTAGGGGAACTAACAACTAGCCTAGACAAGTGGTCTGCTACTACATTTTCTGCACCCTTTTGTCTCTAATGTCTGGGGAAAATTTGTAACAATAGGATCCATCTAATCAATCTAGGTTTGGTATCCTTCTTAGATAAAAATTTCAAAGCAGCATGATCTGTATAGATTATGATCTTAGAACCTAATAAGGACCTAAACTTATCCAAGGCAAACACGATGGCTAAATTCCTTCTCGGTAGTTGTGTAGTTCATTTGGGCATCATTCAGAGTTTTGCTAGCATAATAAATCACATGAAGTAATTTGTTTTCTCGTTGTCCTAAACGCCTATAGCATAATCTGAAGAATCACACATAATCTCAAAGGGTAGGTTCCAGTTAGGTGCCTGGACTATCGGGGCAGTAGTGAGTAAAGTTTTAAGCTTCTCAAAAGCCTCTAAACAAGCATCATCAAAGACAAACTTAACATCTTTTGCAAGCAAATTGCAAAGAGGTCTAGAAATCAAGCTAAAATCCTTAATGAATCGACGGTAAAAACCTGCATGCCCTAGGAATGACCTAATATCTTTTACGGTTTTTGGGACCTGTAAAGTCTTAATAAGGTCAACTTTGGCTTTGTCTACCTCTATACCCTTTGAAGAGACGATGTGCCCTAACACATTCCTGATTTAACCATGAAATGGCATTTTTCCCAATTAAGCACTAAATTTTTTTCCTTACACCTAGTCAACACTAATGTCAAATGATGCAAGCACTCATCGAAAGATGAACCAAACACTGAAAAATCATCCATAAAGACCTCTAAGAACCGTTCTACCATATCAGAAATATGCTCATCATACAACGCTGAAAAGTTGCAGGGGCATTACATAGCCCGAAAGGCATGCGTCTATACGCAAAGGTACCAAAGGGACAGGTAAAAGTGGTTTTCTCTTGGTCTTCTGGGGAATAACGATCTGATTATAACCGGAGTAGCCATCTAAGAAGCAATAGTGACTATGTCCAGCTAATCGCTCTAGCATTTGGTCGATAAAAGAAAGGGGAAAGTGATCTTTCCTTGTGACCTTGTTCAATTTCCTATAGTCAATACACACACGGCATCCCGTGGTCACTCGGGTTGGGATTAATTCATTATTATCATTTTAGACTACAGTGATACCTGATTTTTTGGGGACAACCTGAACAGGGCTGACCCACTTACTATCTGAAATTGGGTAAATAATACCCGCATCTAACAACTTAAGCACCTCTTTTAGAACTACCTCTTTCATGTTAGGGTTCAGTCGACGTTGCATCTCCCTAGAAGGTTTGGAGTCTTCCTCTAAATGAATCTGATGCATACACACAGTAGGACTTATACCCTTAATGTCTGCTATAGTCCACCCTAAAGCTTCCTTATTGTCTTGAAGTACATTTACTAGCCTACTTTCCTGATCACTATCCAAATCGGAAGCTACAATCACAGGTAAAGTCTCATATGGGCCTAAAAACACATACTTTAGAGTATCGGGTAGTGGTTTAAGGTCCAACTTTGGGGGCTCTTCTAAAGAAGGAATTAGGGTAGTCTCAGAAACTAGTAATGGTTCGAACCTATCTTTCCATCTATCAGTGTCTAAAACGGTGGTAGAATCTAATAGAGCATTCACCTGTTCGATGGTGCTATCGTCGTCAAAATCTAAACCAAAATGGGATAGAAAACTTTCTAATGGGTCTTCAGACAAAATGTTTGGTAATGACTCCAGTACTAAGGCTTCTATCATGTTCACCTCTTCAACACATATGTCATCTATCTCATGAGGTTGCTTACTGACATTAAAAATGTTCATCTCTATAGTCATATTACCAAAATATAAACTCATCACACCATTTCGACAGTTAATGATCGCATTAGACGTAGCTAAAAATGGGCGACCTAAAATCACAGGTATCTGGTTCTCTGGGTCAGGGACATGTTGGGTATCTAGGACCACGAAATCCACTGGATAAATAAACTTGTCGACCTCAATAAGAACATCCTCGATAACATCTCGAGGGATTTTAACAGACCTATCAGCTAACTGCAGTGTCATCTGAGTAGGTTTCATTTCACCAAGTCCTAGATGTAAGTATACATGGAATGGCATTAAGTTCACACTGGCTCCTAAGTCAAGTAAAGCTTTTTCTACCCGGAAGTTACCTATTGTGCAAGCAATGGTAGGAGAACCTGGGTCTTTGTATTTTGGAGTTGTGGTGTTCTAAATGATTGAACTTACATGACTAGCTAAAAAGGCTTTCTTATGGACGCTAAGTTTTCGCTTTCGCGTACACATATCCTTAAGGAACTTGGCATAAGCAGGAATTTGCCTAATTGCATCTAATAAAGGAGCGTTTATGGTAACTTGCTTAAAAACCTCCACAATGTCATTAAAGTTCGATTCCTTCTTTGTTGGTACTAATAGCTGAGGAAATGGGGCTCTAGGCATAAAATCAGACCTTTCAGGAACCGAATTCACATCATCAGAAACTTTATCAGTCTCCTCAGTTACTGATCCTGAGAGGTGAGATTCTGAGGGGTGAACTACAGTATGTTCACTATCGGGCATGGTTACCTTATTGTCTACAACTCTACCACTCCTAAGGGTTCTAACAGCATTCACTTGATTCGATGGTTTTGCACCTAATTCATGAACTCCTCTAGGGTTGGGTTGTGTTTGACTAGGAAACTTACCCTTTTCTATCAAAGAATCACTTATCAGACCAACCTGGGTTTTTAACTCGGAAATAGCCTGACTATTTTCTTGTCCTATCCTGTTACTAGCTTGTAGACTCTGTTCTACGGATAACTGAAATTTTGCAGTTTGTTGAGTTAACAAGGCGAGAGATTCCTCTAAACTTAGGATTTTCTTATCTACCACTAGTCTGGCCCACTTCTAAGGCTTCTAACCTTTTTTCTATAGCAGTAATTTTGGCATCTGATTCATAGCCTCCTTCTACCCTATTAACGTTTCCTCTACTTAAAAGAATTGTTTTCTGGGGTGCCCTACTATTTTCCCATTGCTGGGTTTTTTCGGCGATTTCATTAAAAAATTCCATTGATGCATCAACATTTTGGTTTTTAAATCCACCAGTGCATAGAGACTCAACCATGGTCGTTGTGGAATACTCTAAACCCTCATAAAGGATCTGAACTAGCCTAACCTTTTCTAAACCATGATGAGGACACTGGGATGATAAATCATTGAACCTTTCCAAATACCTATATAAAGATTCTCCCTCTTGTTGTGAAAATGTACATATTTGCGTCCTAATAGACGATGTTTTGTGCCTAGAGAAAAACTTATTGAAAAAGGCAGATGTAAGTTGTTCATATGTCTCAATTGACTCGGAGTCCAAACTATATAGCCACGACTTGGCCTTATCTTTCAGGGAAAATGGGAATAACCTAAGTTTCAAAGCATCATCATCTAAGCCTCTAATTCTTAGAGTACTACAAATTTCCTCAAAATCCCTAACATGGTAATAAGGGTTTTCATTTTCTTTCCCTAAAAAGATTGGGAGCATCTGTAAGGTCCCAGGTTTCAGTTCATAGGGTGCCTCCGTTTCAGCTAACTTAATACACGAAGGACGAGTAGTCCTAGTTGGATTCAACAAAGCTTTCAAAGTTGCCATTTCTGGCGCTATCAGAGCAACATGGATTCTCTCCTCAGTCAAAGGACGTTCAAAAACAGACTCTTCAAAAGTCAGACTCTCTAGATTAAGGTAATCGAGACGCTTCGAACTACTAGGTTTCTCTTTAACAAATCTACCTAGTGCGTCTCTTTTACGTTCAGGCATACAATAGAATTTTCTAAATTGGAAGGGTAAGCAAACACAGATCAAGGCCGACTCAACCAAATCAAACCTATTGATTTCTAGCAAACAAAAATCATGATGGATCCACTTAGATTGTTTCTAGACCAGCTTCTAATCCTTTGAACGGGAATCGTTACAATTTAAGCAAACCCCTCTAGAATCAATCTGAGTTAACGTAAGTTGAATAGAGGCGAGGGAAGCTCGGTGGAGATTTGATACCCAAGGCCTCACCGGTATTATAAGGCGGCGCAATCACGCATTCAACTCACAGAATGACTTTCCTGTTAAGCTCGTTACCCTATCGGTCTCGTTCTAGTCAAAATTTTAGGCTTAGGTTCGCGTAGGTTACGTGTTCCTAAAGCGGGCAAGAAGAGAACGGTGATGAAATCCGAACCCTTATCTTGTATGGCCAGGCCTTTCCCTTTACTAGAAAAATAAATGTCTGTATTCAGTCCTCAACATATATGCATACGAAGGAGTCCAGTAACTCGCTGACAGGAGATTCGCGAGTGCTTTGAATCTTACCTCCCGTTCCAGACGGGGGATGAATCGGTTGTAGTCGACTTGGGCCACTGACTCCGATGTCTAGTGTATGAACCCAAGGTGCAGAGACAATATCGTAATTGTCCTCCTTCTCTGCAAACAATTTATATTTAAAGTACCCTTCCGTAGGGTAATAAAAAAAATAATGTCCCAAAGTCCAAAAGTCTAAAAGTCCAAAAAATTAAAGAAAAATTACAAAAATAATAAACCCTAATGCAGTTTTTTTTTTCTAAAAGAAAATAAACAAATCCTAAAATAAAATTGTCTTCTTTTCTGTTCTTTTTTCTTTAATCTTTAGCTCCAAGTCTTTATGAAATCACCAAACTCTTTGGATCAATTTTCTTTATGATCCAGAACCTGTAGACACAAGATAAATACCCAAAAACATAAAAAAGGACAAAAATAATAAAATAAAATAAAATAAAATAAATAAAATAAATCTAAAACCCTAAAAACAAGTCCGCGTCGGCGGCGCCAAAAGTTGATGTGATTTGTAGATAGTGGTAAAAGTGATTCGATTCTCAGACTTGTGAAGGATATTAATTAGACATAAATTCTAATATTAAAATAGAAAACTCACTAAAAATTATAGCAAACTCAATCAAAGTTGATATCAATATTAAAAGAACACTAAGGCTAAGATTCCACTATTTTCCAAATTCAAAGTGATTTAATCTAATATTTATATTCATGCAATATTTTTCGTTCAATTTGATTCTAAACTATTGCAACAAGTAGATTTTCAAAATAACAAGTGTAAATCCGGAGCATAGAACATCAAAAATCTAGGTCCAAGCATGCTCTATGAAAAGAAATAACAATTTCTTAGCAAGAATCATTCAAACAATTTTCACTCAAGGCAAAACAATCATAAAAATAATTGCGATAAATAAATAAATAAGAATATACCACCTTTTGTTGGAAAAATAGCTTCCTCTATCGCCTCAGCAATGGGGTTTAGCTCCTCATATTAATCACTTGCTCAAAATACATGTTTGTTGCTCAAAAGTTGATTAAAAGAGTGAAAGGTGTAAAGCAGCTGATTTGCAACAGCGTAAAAGTGTTACAGATCTCTGGTACAAAGAGGAACAATGATTAACTGCTGTATATAAATGTTACTTATCTTCTGCTATTGAACAACGACACTGTTCTGCGACTGTTTTTCGTGCGTCAATGTTCTTCGCGTTCTTGAGCTGTGCAGCAGCAGCAACAGCAGAAACAGAGTTTGATAGAACTATGATTCCTTCTTCTCTGGCTCTCCTCAGGTCCCTAAACTCTCGACACCCCTTCTATATGACCCAAAAAATCTATTTATATCAAAAATACCGATTAAGTCTCTTCCAAATCTTCCAAAATCTCTTCCCCTCTCTTCACGGCAAAGTTGCGGCAATTTCTTGTTTTAGAATTTTTACGCGTTCCTGAGCTTTCCTTTTTATTCTAAACTTTTCCTTAGATATATACAAATCTTTGGGAAGGTTATAGCACTTTAATCTCTCTAAAATTCCCTAAAACAGGTCACACACGTGACTTTCCATATATTTCTGTTGTGATAAAAATCCGTCGATTGAGCCAAGTCTAATCGATTTCAACACCCATATCAGATTCCTAAACCCATAAGGAGTCTATCCTATGAAAATCAGAGGTTTAATCGACCTCAGACTCCTCCAAATCAAGAACCCTAATCTGTTCTTCACTGCCACAAATTTTCCCGCCAAAACTGATAATTCAAATGTTGAAGATGGTCGCCCCCTATCCAAAGTAGGGGTATGATTAGCAGCTTCCTGGAAATGGTATTCCCCTTAGTAATTAGGTTACCCCTTATCCAAAGTGAGGGTCTGAATAGCAAATGTCCTCCCATGAACGCAAAAAATACTTTTCGAGCCAATTTCGCCGCAAAATCTTATTTTTCCAAAAACACCTACAAAGACATAAAAAGCCAAAATAAATAGAAAATCGAGCACTAACGATATATACAATTGAGATTATATCAGACACAAAAATGTGTCTATCAAGGATCCCTTCACACTCTTATTTTCACACTATATCACACATTGAGAGGCATTTTCTTAACCAAAATCAAACGTAACGTATTTGAAGCTAATATGTTGGTATATGCTTGTCTTACAAATCTCTACATATGCACAAAAAATGATCTCATTCCGAAATATCAAACTCCACCATCGACCAATCTTAATTTTAACGGTTGAGAATTAGTTGACTTTAGATGGTCAATTTTCAAAGTAGTAGATGGTGGAGTTATATGTTTCAGAATTAGCTCATTCTTTGTGAGTATGTAGATCTTTGTAATACCAACACATCCACAAAATGTTAACTTCAAATACTTACCGTTTAATTTTGATTAAGAAAAATGTCTTCAAACGTGTGAGATAGTGTGAGGGGATCCTTCCTCTGTTAGTTTATCGTAATTCATTTTAGTTGAGATTTATATTCATCCAAATATGCAACTAGGTATGATAAATTTTTACTTAATCTTGAGCGTTTAACCTTATACAAAATTAACGTACCAAATTAGCTAGACACGCTTGTTTACCATGTTCTTAATATTCTTTAGATTATCACAAAATTACTATTACTAAGAGTTGGGATGAAATGAAATAGATACATGTGTAAAACTTTATTTCTAGTTTTATTAACAATAAACTTCGAATTCAAGCAAAATTTCCTATTCATTGTACCGTAATTCAATGAACATTTCAAGTTTTACTAGCAAAAACTAATTAGTAATTAGATCTCATATGCATTGGACTTACCTAAACCCTTAAGTTAACAATCACTACTTTTTCTTTGACCATAAAGAATTCTGTTACAGCATTGCTCGGTCGAACTCGCATGCGTTGCTATCTCAAGCATGTTTGTCAATGTTAGTGGTCAAAACTATAAGTCTTGATATATAGTTTATTATAGCTAAGTATCGTACTGGGATAGAAAGTGTAGTTGAGCTCAAGGACTTCATGGAGGTTCATCATACAAGAAGAAGAACTACTCAAGGAACCGTTGGAACTTATCGACAAAAAGGTATGTGAAGACTTGAACTTATCTGTCACTCAAAAGTCTATATACTCTATCTCTTACTCTTTGAGACAAGAAGTCGTATGCTATATATATAGACTTGGATTATACACATTTGGTATTTTGAGACGAGTATACCTGGCCTATCTATATCTCGAAATATGTGTTGGTAAGATTTTTGCTTCGATCGAATTTATCTTTACCATGTGATGAAAGTCATAATATGTTTCAATCATATTGAAAATTTCTTTGACGAGAAATGGTGTAACAACTAACGTCCTCTAAGAATGTTTCAATCATTAAAATGAGAGTTTAGATTACATAACCAATGGTGGACATAAGCATTATTGTGGAAACACATTTATGTATAATTCCTATTCCTTGAACCAAAGTTTGCGAACTTTGTTGATCAAGAGAACCGGAAGAATGACATGATCCAAGTCCGTGAACTCAGTCCACGAACTGCCAAAAAGTTCTCAAACCCGAGAATTTCTGCTGGAGTTGACAAACTACTTGCGTGAAGCTAAGTACGCAAACTCAGTCCGCGAAACGGCGAAGTTCTCATTCCCGAGAATTTCTGCTGGAGTTTGTAAACTCTGCCCGGTAACTTAAGTCCGTGAACCTAGTCTGCGAACTTGAGAAGCTTATATATCTGAAGATGATTTCTGAACTTAAACTTAAAAAGACTAAGGAATGCAGTTTGCAAACTGTGGCTATAAAAGTTCATGAACCGATTCAAGTGAATCAAAACATATTTGCTTCAATCGTGTCTTGTGTAGTACATGAGATTTCCTTGCAATTGAACAACTCTCTAACTAGTTCATTTGAACTAGTTATGGTGAAGAAGAACATGGTTGATATGAAATGCTCATATGGCTAACCTTTAGGTTAACTATTGTTGAACCAACAAGTGCATACGTTTGGGTACGGTTAACAAACCTATAAGCGTGCATTGTCAAGTGTGTGTAACAAGCTAAGTTTTCGATCTAACGGTTGAGAAATATTAGCTTGAATCTAAATCAGGTTTTTATTTAACGGCGAATATTGAATGCTTTGTTACTAAGCTAACATTGATTGCAAACCCTGATTTGAAAGACTATATAAATGAGACATCTAGTATTGTGCAAAACTAATCCCCACACCTCATGTGTGATACTAGTTTGCATACTAGAGTCTATTCTTCTTTAACTTTTGGTTTTCTTCTTCTAAAACCAGGATAACGACTTAAAGACTTCATTGGGATTGTGAAGCCAGACCGATACTACTTTTATCGTAGTTGTGTGATATGATCTTGCATCTTCTATCATACGAGTACAATCAGATTGATTGGCTTGAGATTGATATCTTCGATAGGCAAGATATAAAAAGTAATCACAAACATCTTCGTCTCATTGTTTATGATTCCGCAACATCTTGTTTCGCTACCATATGATTAAGATTGTTGTGAGGTGATTGATAATTCTAGGATGTTCTTTGGGAATATAAGACCGGATTATCAATTGGTTCCTGTTCACCTTGATTATTATCAAAAGACAGAACAAAACTTTTAGGGTTTATCTGTGGGAGACAGATTGATCCTTTGATAGACTTGTCTATGGGAGACAGATTTATTTATTGTCAAAGCCTGCGATTTTGGGTCGTAGCAACTCTTAGTTGTGGGTGAGATCAGCTAAGGGAATCAAGTGCGCAGTATCCTGCTGGGATCAAGGCGTAGGGAGTACAAATGTACCTTGGATCAGTGGGATACTGGCTGGGGTTCAACTACAGTCCAGTCCGGAGTTAGCTTGGAGTAGGATAGTGTCTGTAGCGGCTTAATACAGTGTGTGTTTAATATGGACTAGGTCCCGGGGTTTTTCTGCATTTGCGGTTTCCTCTTTAGCAAAATTTCTGGTGTATGTGTTATTTCCATTACCGCATTATATTGTTTTATCTTTATAATTGAAATAATACAGGTTGTGCGTTAGATCATCAATTAGAGTAATCCAACCTTTGGTTGATGGTTATCATTGATTGATCCTTGGATATTGGTATTTGATACCATCCAAGTTATTCCTTGTGTTTGATTAAAGAATCACTGATTTCTATTAGCTCGAGTAAATCAAAACAAGAGAGAGATATTAACTCCTTGAGATACTTTTACCTAGATTGAGTCTGATTGTCTAGTTGATTCTCTAGAAAGTATTTCGGAATTACTCCATACATATTGCTAAGCGAAATATTGAGTGGTGTTGTTAGACCCCCGCTTTTTCAATTGGTATCAGAGCAGGAAAACACGTTCAAGCCCTTACAAGTTTGTGTTTGTAGCGATATGACTCTATGGACAATAGTGTTATCTCAATGAATGCACCACCAGATCCAGGGATTTCAGAATTCTCTTCCATGGACGATTTATTAAAATTTGTAGAAGAAATTATATCTAAACCTCCACCAGTACAAAATCCCTTGAAATCTTTTCTGAAATTGAAAAGAAACTTGAAAGCCTGTCTTCTGATGTTGATTTGTTTCTCCAGAATGAGAAAGTATCTCTTGAACGGCTAAACCAGGCTATGAAAAATAATATTTATGTAGAGGTTGACATTGATTCAATTATCAATGAGAGCCGTGCTCCTCTTCTGGGATCTTCTAGCAATAATCTGCCGTTTGAGGGTGAAAACGGTTTCTGCTGATTTTGGTAATTTCAGGTGTGTGGGTGAGAAACGAATTTAAACCCTAAACAATGTACTACGAGGGAGTACTTTAGAATCGAGAGATAAATCTGTACAAATCCGTCCTAAACCAATAAATGGTCGTTCCAGACTTGCTTCGGTCATAAAGTGAAGGAGAAGGGTTGGTTTTGGGGAGGGAAGCGAAGAAAGTGTTGAGACCAGAATAGTTGATTCTGGAAGAGTAGTTTTTTCACGACTTGTATCAGGAAGTAGGAAGCTAACAGATGGAAATCTAGCAAATGTTTTTTGAGTGTTGTATCCTCCTGATCTGAACTTGTCGTTTGGTGGAAATAGGTAATGCCTATTTATACAAGTCGAATTGAAACATACTCTGGTCTCATTAAGAAATGGAAAACAGGTGAGTAAATGGGAGGAGGTGGTAACCAGTAACGCTTGGAATTGATGTTCCATAAAAGAAAGCGTTTCACCGTTACTCCTTGTATTTACTAACCGCCTCATCCTTATGACACTTTCTTATAACGAGCGTAGTGTATGCGGCACGCTGTAAACCGCCAAATCAATACCCAATGAGCATCCCCCAGTTTGTGACATGTGTTGGTGTCTCGAGTGTTTTCGTGGAAAACATGTAGCATGTTGTTGTTGTCTGGCAAGTTGAGCTTGGGAGACTTGCTGGCTCGGTGGTGACCTTCAACGGTCGAGATTTTGCATCTTAAGAGGAAGGTAGCCGTTGATTATTGCAACCTTTCATTTGGTAGCCAGTGGCATGAAAGTATGATCAGTATGGCTTTAATATGGCCTAGTTTAGGCGCGGCCGAAAGTTAGGGTTTTGGCTTTGTTTAGGCGCGACCAAACTAGGGCCAAAGGTTTCCATGTGTTAGCTGGTAACCTTGGATGGCTAAGATCTGCATCTTAGATGAAAAAGTGGCCGTTGATTGTTATAGGCCTTCGTTTTGGCAGCCGCATAGGGAAGGCCGGCATGGCATGGTATGGCGCGGCAAGGTGGTTGGCATGCCATTTTCACATGTGGCATGACATGCCTTAGCGCGGTTTGGCGTGGCCAAAACTAGGGTTTTAGGCTAAAGGTTACCATGCGTTGTTTGACGACCTTTGACGGTTAGGATTTGCATCTAGGATGGAAGGGTGGTCGTTGATCGTCGCACACCTTCGTTTTGGTAGCTGCATGGGGAAGGCCGACATGGTATGGCGCGACAAGGTGGTTGGAATGCCATTGGCACATGTGGCATGGCATGCCTTGGGGTGTTTTGGCGTGGCCAAAACTAGGGTTTTGGGCCAAAGGTTACCATGCGTTGTTTGGCGACCTAGGACGGCTAGGATTTGCATCTAGGATGGAAGGGTGGTCGTGATCGTTGCACGCCTTCGTTTTGGTAGCCACATGGGGAAGGCCCGCATGGTGTGGCGCGGCAAGGTGGTTGGCATGCCATTGGCACATGTGGCATGGCATGCCTTGTCGCGGTTTGGCGTGGCCAAAACTAGGGTTTTGGGCCAAAGGTTACCATGCGTCGTTTGGCGACCTTAGGCGGATAGAATTTGCATCCAGGATAGAAGGGTGGTCGTTGATCGTCGCACGCCTTCGTTTTGGTAGCCGCATGGGGAAGGCCGACATGGTATGGCGCGGCAAGGCGGTTGGCATGCCATTGGCACATGTGGCATGGCATGCCTTAGCGCGGTTTGGCGTGGCCAGAACTAGGTTTTTGGGCCAAAGGTTACCATGCGTTTTTTGGCAACCTTGGACGGCTAGGATTTGCATCTAGGATGGAAGGGTGGCCATTGATCGTCGCACGCGTTCATTTTGGTAGCCGCATAGGGAAGGCCGGCATGGTGGGGCCATGGCCAATGGAGCGGATGGATTGGCATAGTGGGGCCAAGGGTTTGGTACGGACGGATTGGCATGGTGGGTCCAAGGCAAGGTGCGGTTGGCTTGGCATGGTGGGGCCTAGGGTTTGGCATGCCATTGGCGCATGGTGCGGCTAGCATGGTTGGGGCCAAGGCAAGGCACGGTTGGCCTTGCATGGTGGGGCCAAGGGTTTGGCATGCCATTGGTGCATTGTGCGGCTAGCATGGTTGGGGCCAAGGCAAGGTGAAGTTGGCTTATCATGGTGGGGCCAAGGGTTTGGCATGCCATTGGCGCATGGTGAGGCTAGCATGGTTGGCATGCCTTGGCGTGGTAGACGTGGCTGACATGGTTTGCCATTCGCACAGTGGTGTGGCTGGCATGGTTGGAATGCCTCGGCGTGGAGATGTGGCTGACATGATTTTCCATTAGCACAGTGGTGCGGCTGGCATGGTTGGCATGCCTTGGCGCCGAGATATGGCTGGCATGGTTTTCCATTGGCACAGTGGTGCGGCTGGCATGGTTGGCATGCCTTGGCGCGGAGATGTGGCTGGCATGGTTTGCCATTGGCACAGTGGTGCGCCTGGCATGGTTGGCATGCCTTGGCGCGGAGATGTGGCTGGCATGGTTTTCCATTGGCACAGTGGTGCGGCTGGCACGGTTGGCATGCCTTGGCGCGGTAGCATGAGAATTAGGGTTTGGTATGTACGAAGATGATGTCGGTCAATACTAAGGGTTCTGCCATGGAACATGACACATGTATATAAAAAAAAGATATCTCGGTAATTCTTATCTTAGGTATGTTGAATGATTCAATAAATGCGCTAGTGGATGTAGTGACGTCATGTCATATGTAAGGTTTTACGATTTTAAGCCTAAGCTAAAAACCACCATCAACATTAAGTCCCCTGCTTAGCTCAGAACAGGAGCATTGTTGCGAGGTAAGCATAAGATGGTGACAGGCCAGGACAAAATCAAAATGTCAAGTCATGAAAAGATGGTCATGAAGACCCGACTAACCTTTTTCGAGAGGTAAGGAGAATTCGTGATTCTTGTGTTGGCGGCCTTGCGTAAATTCTACTCGTGGTGTTGCTGGCTAGACCTTGAAATGGTAGAGGAAGTTGCTGGTTGAGATGCAAACTTTCAGCTTGGCTTGGTCACGCGTCATCTTGGCTGGGCTAGGGAACACGGAGGTGCTATATTAGCGAGTTTGTCGGTGTTGGTGTGGCTTGAGCGGAGCCGCTGGCGTTGGTCGGCTTGGAATGGGAGACACATGTATTTGTCGGCTTGGAATGGGAGCCACAAGAATTGGTCGGCTTGGAATGGGAGCCACAGGCATTGGTCGGCTTGGAATGGGAGCCGCATGCGTTGGTCGTCTTGGAATGGGAGCCGTCAGCATTGGTCGTCTTGAAATGGAGATGCTTGCATTGATCGGCTTGGAGTGGAGCTAGCTTGAGTTCCTTGGAAGGATGACGACCGACTTCAGTTCCGTGGAAGGATGACGACCGGCTGCAGGAAGATAACAACTTGCTTCAGTTCCCTGGGAAGGTGACGACAGGCTTCGGGAAGGTAACAACTTTCTTCAGTTCCCTGGGAAGGTGACAACTGGCTTCAGGAAAATAACAACTTGCTTCAGTTCCCTGGGAAGGTGACGACTGGACTCGGGAAGGTAACAACTTGCTTCAGTTTTTAGCATGCTGTAACCCTAATTGGCGCCCCTTACTAGAATCGCTGTAAAATTCTCGTACGAACTCGTATTTTGACGGTCCGCCCCTCCATTCTAAACGGAAAAGAATTTTGTATCTCCCTATGCGAGAATATTTAGGTTTCGAGCTCGTTCGGGAGGTGAAAACAGCTCGACAGTAAAATTTAGGAAGAACTCAGGAGGGATGTTGCGGTCCCGAGGTGGCATAGTCGCGCCCAATCATCCGTTTCATGGAGCAAGAAGGAATCTTTATTTTTTTCAAACTCTAGAAACTCCGTCCGCATGAAAAGAGATATTGACCTTCTTCTGTTTTCTGTTGCTCGTCCGGATCCGTGCTTTCGTCTGCAGTGTCTCTCCAGTGGATTCCAAAATTTATCAAACTCCATTACATTCTTGGGACAGATGGATGTGGTTGCATTTTCGGTCAATCCTTGATTTTAGGTTGTTCAGTGCCTGGACCCCTTGATCGCGATGATAATATGTTGTGGATGCTTGTATTGGTCGAAATCTTCCGGAGACACTGGATGAAATAGATGAGTTGGGAGATATTGCTTTGGCGGTGTGCTGCTATCAAGTCTTCAAGGACTTGGTTCCAAGTGGCATCCTTCGAACCATCTTCCGAATCTTGGACTATCGTTTGGAATGGGATGTGGTGAGCAGTCCCCAGTTATGCTTCTGTTAGATCCGATGGCTTGGACGAATATGTGAATGTATCTTTGTGGCGTGCATTTGGATTCTTCGGTGTACATGTACGTCTTCATATTGAGAAACTCCTGCGGCTCGTAAAACTTCGACAGTGATGATGTTGAAATCAGAAATAACCTGGTTGAGGGGAGTGAAAGCGTCCCATGTTGGTAGTCCCCATGTGTAGCCTACTTTCATTGCATCGCCTTGAATCCACGTCCACGAGATTTGATATAAGCTTATCGTACTCTTCTGGATGTGACGTTGAGGTGATCGGAATATCACATGATGAAATATCCTGGATAGTGAAGTGGTAGGAATGAGAGAGTTAAGTTGTTTATCATGGCTCCCTCTGTTTCTTCAAGAAAATGTTTCAGCCGCGTCTCTGGAGTTATCTCATGAGTCTTTGATGGTCGTCGGGATGGACTGTGATGAGCAGTACCCAGTCGCATTTTCTTCAGTTTCTGAAGTGTTTTCCTCTGAGCAGGCTTGGGATCCTCCGCGGCCTTGTAAAGTGTTGAAGGCGTCTTATGGACAAATATGTGATGATTTTCTTGCGCTGCACCCTTGAAGAGTAGATGACCTTGTTGTGGCTATGACCTTTTGGTTGAACGTGTCTTCTGAGCTTTGACAGTGAAGGGATTCCGTGTATATCCTCAGTCCCCAAGTATGGTTTACATGTTTCCATCTCGTATGGTCAGTGGGTTGACCATGATAAAGACATCACCATCGTGCATTCGTACTGGTGATTTTGTTATTTCTTCCACGTGGAACTTAAAATATGGAGGAGTACAGGTTACTTTTGTAGTGATTATTGTTGTGGTGAAGCTATGGATGGTATCAACAAATGAGCGGCAACATTTCTTGGTAGAAGATGTAATCAGAAGAGACTACATTGTCGTGGTAACAAAGTAGGTTGGCTGGAATTGTATGGGTATCCATGGAAGTAAAAGGATTGGCTGGACGCGTAAGCGAGCAAACTGTCCATGATCACGAGTTTTGGCGAGATGGATCAAAAGGCGGTCATGACTACGAAGGTTGGCTGGCTGTGATCATGATCCTTGACATGGGGAGCGTGGTGGTACGACCCTTTGCAGGAAGAAACAGCGTTGAAGCAGCTTCGGCTGTTGGAAAGGATGTTGAAACTTAAGGAGTCAAAAGCTGAAGCTTCGGATTCGGATTCTGGTGCATCTTATGGAGAGAACGCTGAAGCGGAGCGGCTGCTAGAGCGGACGTTGAAGCGGAGCCGCTGCTGGAGGACGTTGAAGCGGAGCGGCTGTTGGAGCGAACGTTGAAGCGGAGCGGCTACGTTAATCAGTATGCTGTCAAACTTGAAACCCTTCAAGCGAACAATGGTTAGGAGTCGCCAATTCCATATATCAATCGTGCTTTCCAGGAGAGGTTGGGGTTTGGGAACGACTTCTCTAGTTGGAAACAGTTGCTTCCCTGATGCAATGCGGTCGAGGGATGCGAATATGTCTTGACGTTGCGCCTACAGAATCTCACATAACTTTTTCATCATACACTGCACGATTTTGTGGGCGAAGTCCCCGGAAATCATGCAGCTCCTGACAGGAAGAGAGTCTTTGTGAGCTCAGGGGGTTGCTGATTTTCTTTGCTTCGATTTTGGAGAAGTCGTTCCTGATCTTTACGTGTAATGAAATTAGATTGTTGATTCCCTTCTACTGGGCGTTCAAAAGGCAACACTAGAAGGATGTAAGCTGCTGGCGCTGGAAAGATGCAAGCTGTTAGCGCTGGAAGGATGCAAGATGCTAGCGCTGGAAAGATGCAAGTTGTTAGCGCTGGATCGACTTGGAATAGGCGCTAGCTTGGCGTGGACGCTGGCTTAGATTTGGTATGGTTCGGACTGTTGGATGGGCATGGCGCGGACTGTTGGCTTGGCACGGCGTTGGCTTGGCACGACGCTGGCTTGGCGTAGCGTGGACTTGTTCTTGCGGGCCCAGTTGCCTCTTTCCATACGTAGCTCAAATAGGAAATCATTTCCTTATTCAAATTCCAAAAGTGTTATGCGTATGAAAGGGGTTGGCTCTCCTTTTTATCTTGTATCTTTGTTCTCATGTCCTGGTGTTAGCGATAGCAATAAAGTGGCAAGCGTATTCCATCTATGTACTCTAGCGTTTCTCTTTCAATTTGTTTTCTTGTTTTGGGGAAAATCCTAGCCATAGGTATGCCTTCCATGAATCTGTAGAAATATTGTTCTTCTCTTCGAATATCTGTAGTAGCGTCGGCTACCTCATGAATAGTGACTGGTAATCGTTATTATGAAAAGTAGGTACGTATGGGTAGGTGACCGATTCCACTAGGAACTGAGCGTTAGGGTTTCTCTGAGATCCAAAAGTTGCAGGCCAAGGTGACCGAAGGTCCTTCTGCGGACGTGGTCAAACAACAAGAAGCGGAGGTCGAAAGGCTGTCCAAAGAGTTTGAGCTGAAACAGGCGGTCCTCCAAATGACGAAGGACGCCTTCTTCGAGAAGAGCAAAATACCGTTGAATGTCTTCCTTTGAATGCACTTCTGTCTTCTGAAATTCTTCTGTTTCGTTTTTTTTTTTTTTAAAGGCAAATGAAACACCTGGCTTTAGGGTTTTGATTTTCTGGATTTTTGGGTTGATAGACAAGTGTTACCTATAAGGGTTTTGGATTATTATTCGGGATGAAATGTTTTAGGATGATGCCGTTTTTGGTTATGATTGTAAGTGACACAAACATCCCAGGGAAGATATGGAACCGTGAACGTTGCGTGTCGGTAGATGACATGGGATGAAAAATAACATGGATATCGGTTTTATCATTCCCATGAAAACTTGAAATAGTAAACCATGTATTTTGTCTAGGCAAGACTTACTCGGTTTTTTGGATCTGCTAACGAAAAATGAGTCAGGTGCAAGTCCGAGTTTTGTGAGAAGCACCGCAATTGTGGAAAGTCCCCAGTCGTCCCTGAGTCACTTGATAATCGAGTCGTCAATCCCTGGGCGGATCGTTTGCTTTTAACCTCTGGGAAGTCCCCAGTCTCCCCTTGCCGTGTCATGACTGGTAATCGGGTCGTCAGGTAACTGAGTCGTCGATCCCTGAGTGGATCGTATCGGGCCGTCTGCTAGCTGAGTCGTCGATCCCTGAGCGGATCATTTGCCTCTACCGTCCTGACGTTTGGGTCGAAGTATGAGATCGAGTATTGAAAATTGACATTGTAACCGAAAGACCAATCTCCCACTGTGGTCGCCAATTATTTGAGGGTGAAAACGGTTTCTGCTGATTTTGGTAATTTCGGGTGTGTGGGTGAGAAACGAATTTAAACCCTAAACAATATACTGTAAGGGAGTACTTTAGATTCGAGAGATCAATCTGTACAAATCCGGATTAAACCAAGAAATGGTCGTTCCAGACTTGCTTCGGTCACAAAGTGAAGGAGAAGGGTTGGTTTTGGGGAGGGAAGCGAAGAAAGTGTTGAGACCAGAATAGTTGATTCTGGAAGAGTAGTTGTTTCACGACTTGTATCAGAAAGTGGGAAGCTAACAGATGGAAAGCTAGCAAATGTTTTCTGAGTGTTGTACCCTCCTGACCTGAACTTGTCGTTTGGTGGAAATAGGTAATGCCTATTTATACAAGTCGAAGTGAAACGTACTCTGGTCTCATTAAGAAATGGAAAACGGGTGAGTAAATGGGAGGAGGTGGTAACCGGTAACGCTTGGAATTGATTTTCCATAAAAAAAAAAACGTTTCACCATTACTCCCTGTATTTACTAACCGCCTCATCCTTATGACACTTTCTTATAACGAGCGTAGTGTGCGCCGCACGCTGTAAACCGCCAAACTGATAGACACATTTTTGTGTCTGAATTGTCCTCAGTGTCTGTATTGTTAGTGCTCGATTTTGTACTAATTTTTATGTTTTGTGTGTTTTTGAATAAATACACTTGTGTGGAAAAAGTTGCTCGAAAAGTGCTATTTGGACTCCCGGAGAAAAGTACTAAAGGCACCCTCACTTTGGATAAGAGGCACCTCAGTTGGGCGCCTACTATTAACACCCCCAGTTTGGTTAGGGGGACACCATCTTCTTCATTCAAATTTCAGTTCTGGCGGGAACTTTTGCAGTCACCTGGGAGATTTTCGGTACGAGATTTGGTGATGATTTAGCGTGACTCAATAGCTGGAATTGCATGGGATGACGTGAATTAGCATCACAGGCGTTTTATGGTTGCTTGTTTCAATTAGAATTGATTGTAATCTCGTGTGGAAGAAAACAGAGGAGTGAAGAAAAACTCGGGTTTCTTTGTGGATGAGGCTTGGAGATATCAGCCCTGCACGAGTATAAAGCATTATCAACCTATTCTGGAGTGTGTAGGGAGTGTGTTTGAAGCAAATGAAGGCTCGGAGGAGATTAAAAAAGGTAAGAAATTATTCCCGAGAATAGTTTCCTTAATGCCGAGTAATGGAGAAATATATGAAGTTATGGAGGAGATTTCTTGTGCATGGGAGGCTATATAAGGTGTCGACGAGTAATAGAGTGGAGACAGAGAGTTCGGGAGGGATTTGGAACATCACAGAGACGAAATTCGATCACCATAGAAACCTGCTGCTGCTGCCTCCATTGAAGAACACGAAGAACATAAGACCTCAAGAAGCAGTCTTATTTTTCTATAGTATTTGCGACTGTCCAGTGACAGTCTTAGAGCTACAGTAACAGTGACACATCCTCTGTATCGTTCTTTGGTTTGTAACAAATATAAGTGTTACAAACCCGGTTTTGAATTATTTCTCCCTTTTTATCATTTGTAAACCATTTTTGAGCAATGAAATCGAATTATGAGTGTGTTTCCAACATGATGAGAGGCTAAATTATCGCTTAACCAAGGCAATGGATGAAGCTATTTACACATGAGTAATAGGTAACTATTTCATTTTCTCTAATTTTTAATTATAATTCACTCAATCACTGCTTTTGCAGAGTTTTTAAATGTTTACATAATTTTCTTAATTATTTGTGATTCAATTTGATAGATTATACTTTGTTTAATCAATTGATAGTCTATGCTCGGGGAACACAATTAATATTTGAGAATATGTTTGATTATTTGTGAATTAAGAAATAAGGGACTTAAAAGATAATTACATTTTTGGATTATTTTCCATAATTTATTCATGTGTGACAATGGAATAAGTGTCTTGGTTATTCCTAATAATATTGAATTAAGTTTTGTTTGTTTTTAAATTTCATTAAATCTAAAATCTTTTGCTTTCACAAGTCTCAACGAACTTTTTACTACAACTCAATTGAAAATCACATCAAGTTTTTGGCGCCGCTGCCGGGGAGTAATTTCATAATACTCTCTGATTGATATCTTGTACATAGTTTTTCTTTTCTTTTCTTTTCTTTATTTTTTTCTGTACATAATTTATTTTTATTTTTCTTTTAGTTTTCTTTTAATTCTTTTTACGCAGTTTGCTTGGAATTTTCCAGATACCTTAGTTTGAAGTGCTACCAGCGAAAAGATGCACTCGCAAAGCTTTTGCAAGAGCCACTTGGAAGATCCACTAGAGGTTTTCTTAGCTCATTTTGGGTATGATTTTGATGATGATAGTGTTATATGTGAAGTCAATGCCTTATTAGACTCCATACCACTTCTAGACACTAATAAATGGAAACCCAAACTAGAACCTCTAATTTTGTCAGAGTCTCGACTAGTTCTATTAGACGAGAAAGCTCCGACCTTGACCCTTAAGTCATTAAATTCTGAATTTTTTTGTCTTGATGATATTGATAATGAAACCGTTTTAAATGATAATGGTTCTATGAGTCGTGATATTATTGCTCCATTGAGCTATTGTTCCGCGGATGAATTTGAACCAATATTAGCTGCGGAAATCATTTCAGCTGATTTAGAACCTGATTTAGAGAGTGCTCTGCGAATAGAAATTGTCAAACAATCTGAACCTGTTTTTCATGGGAATGATGTAATTTTCACTTACAATTTTCTAGTGGGAATGAATTTAAACATCTTTCGGGAGGTTTATAGTATTTGCAGGTGCATATTTTCAGCTGACCGGATTTGTTGGGATGATCCTCAACTTTTTAGACTCTATATGTATGATTGGATGTCTACTTTGGGGTACCAACCTCACCTTGTTTACGACTACATGCTATTGTCAAGTTGGTAAACAAATACATTTCGCTTCATGGGAGTCAACCCATCAGATTTGTTCCCTTTACTCTATCTCTTATTTTTATTGTTTATTTTATATTTCCCATCTTAATTTCTGCGTTGGATGACTCAATTACATTGAGGACAACGTAATTTTTAAGCGTGGGGGAGTTGGTAATTATCCATATTTTTGCAGGTTTTCACTTTTCTTAGAATTACAAAAAAAAAATCAATTGCATAATATCTCTGTTTTGCTCGAGGACTAGCAAAATATAAGTGTTGGGGTGTTGATAAGCATGTATATGCTACATTTTATACCCATATTTATATTAGCTACAATACAATATTTTAGTTACTAATACTATTTTAGTGCTTTTGTAGAAAGTACAAGTGAATTCGATCATCCAGCGAATAAACATCAAAATGTGAGACTTAATGGTGTTTGCGACGAAAATGGAAAAATGTTGTTGGCCTGGTACTTCCATATATCAGCAACTACAATGATGAAATGTGGTTGGCCTGGTATTTCCATGTATCAGCAACCACAATGATCAATTATGCTGGCCTGGTATTTCTATATATCAGCAGCACTTATTATGCTGGCATGGTATTTCCATGTATCAGTAGCCTGGTTGGCCTGGTTTTCCATGTATCAGCAACCACAATTATGAAATGGGGTTGGCCTGGTATTTCCATATATCAGCAACCACAATGATGAAATGAGGTTGGCCTGGTATTTCCATATATCAGTAACCACAATAAAAAAATGACAAAATGTAGCTGGCCTGGTATCTCCATATATATCAGCAGCATAAAATTGTTTCATAGGCGAGGCACAAATGCAGCAAATGAATTGAAATCAAAGTGGGGTTGGCACATGCAAACTGAAAATGGGAGTATTTTATCTTTCTTACTTTATTACAAATATATTCCACCGGGAAAGATAATTTATTTGTCATGTGAAGAATTAATTGAGGAATATTTACACGTGAGATTATTTTGGAAATAAAGTAACCTTTCTTCATTTGAGAGATTTTGGAAATAAGGAGAGATTATTATTTCATTGGAAGAACGAGATGGCAATACTATTTGGGGAAAGATATTGATGACGACATCAACTTGCATGCAAGATATTTTCATAGAATAATTTATTTTGATTCTTTGATTAATGAAATAAAAAAAGGGAAGGTTATAAGAAGGGGTGTCGACTATTTGAGAGGAGAGCCCCGCCACAGGGCCGTAAGTAGAGAAGGGGTTTGAAGTTTTGTTTTCGATTCTTCATTTTTCATTAGATAGAGTTTGATTTTAATATGTTTATGGCTTTTGGGAAAGCCATGTCTAGCTAGAGTCATGTTAGGGTTTAGGTAGAAACCAATTTAATTATGTAAACTCTACATTTGTATGCTCAATAATAATTTGAATGACTAGTAGTTTTTCTTCATATAGCTTGGTATTTTATTGTTCATGTGATTTTCTTGATTATTTATGCTTTTCCATTGATATGGCGTGCTTTGGTTAAGTTCTTTGACGTGATATGCTTTAGGATTGATAGGTAATGCTTTAGAATCACTACCCATGAAGCGAAGAAAATTACAGCAGAGAAACAATATTTGAAAATGCATGGAATATATTTATAATAAAGTAAGAAAGATAAAACACTCCCGTTTTCAGTTTGCATGTGCCAACCCCACTTTGATTTCAATTCATTTGCTACGTTTGTGCCTCGCCTATGAAACAATTTTATGCTGCTGTTATATATGGAGATACCATGCCAGCTACAATTTTGTCATTTTTTTCATTGTGGTTGCTGATATATGGAAATACCAGGCCAACCTCATTTCATCATTGTGGTTGCTGATATATGGAAATACCAGGACAACCCCATTTCATAATTGTGGTTGCTGATACATGGAAATACCAGGCCAACCCGGCTGCTGATACATGGAAATACCAGGCCAGCATAATAAGTGTTGCTGATATATAGGAATACCAGGCCAGCATAATTGATCATTGTGGTTGCTAATACATGGAAATACCAAGCAACCACATTTCATCATTGTGGTTGCTGATATATAGAAGTATCAAGCCAACCACATTTCATCATTGTGGTTGCTGATATATAGAAGTACCAAGCCAACCACATTTTTCCATTTTCGTCGCAAACACCATTAAGTCTTACATTTTTCTGTTTATTCGCTGGATGATCGAATTCACTTGTACTTTCTACAAAAGCACTAAAATAGTATTAGTAACTAAAATATTATATTATAGCTAATATAAATATGGGTATAAAATGTAGCATATACATGCTTATCACAAACCAATACCCAATGAGCATCCCCCAGTTTGTGACATGTGTTGATGTCTCGAGTGTTTTCATGGAAAACATGTAGCATGTTGTTGTTGTCTGGAAAGTTGAGCTTGGGAGACTTTCCGGCTTGGTGGTGACCTTCAACGGTCGAGATTTTGCATCTTAAGAGGAAGGTATCCGTTGGTTATTGCAACCTTTCGTTTGGTAGCCAGTTGCATGAAAGTATGATCAGTATGGCTTTAATATGGCCCAGTTTAGGCGTGGCCAAAAGTTAGGGTTTCGGCTTTGTTTAGGCTCGACCAATGTAAGGACCCTCAAGCTCGTCAACGCTATTAGACCGGTCAAGTGACGAATTAACCGATAATAACTCGATTAGCTTAACGTGAACTTTAATTAATATAAATTAGTCTAACAACGATCTGGATACGAAACTAGTATCGTTATATAGGTCTCGAAAAGTTGTGTAATATACACTACTCGAACGTGTCAATCGGATACCGAATGAAGAAGATATCATCATATTTTTTTGAAGGTAAAAATAGTCATGTTGAAGTTTAACCGCCTTGGTAGCCCTTATCCAATTGTTGGGTGCTTCGGTAATTTTGGTTTGGCCTTATCATCACCGAACCGAGAAGATAAGTCCATTCTTCTTTCTCTTCTTTTTTCTTTTTCTTCTTCTTCTTCTTCTTCTTCTTCTTCTTCTTCTTCTTCTTCTTCTTCTATGCTTTCTTCTGTTTTCAGACGAGTGATGAATATGAGAGTATATTCAAGAAAATTCGATTGGTGATGTTGTTTAGATGAAGGAAGGGTTGATTTATCAGAGTTTATGAAGAATAAGATAGTATCGTTGTGATTTGTAATGAAGAAAAGATGCAGGAAAAGTTAGGGTTCTTGAGTTGATTGAGGATTTGTGTGGATTGATGATCATACAGCGTTGTTCAAGGATAAAGAACAACTGGGTTGTTGTTTAATTTGAGTTATAGTGATGTTTTGAGTTTGAATTCGGGATTGAATATAATTAGGGTTTTCTGTGATTATGAATTGGGGTTTCGAATTAGTAATGATTAAAATGAAATTTAAGATGAGTTCGTTCTTAATAGGGTTGATAGAAGTTGTGGGGTTGAGTTGTACCTCTAGATGAAGGCTTGTCACTGCATTTGCAGTTAGTCTATATTAACAACGATCGATTCAAATGATGAACCAGTGGATCGTGGATCTCGAGGTAGGCGTGGCTTGTCACCAAAACAGGTGGGAATACTTTTAACTCTTTTGTGATTATTGTTGTTTTCTTTTACCAAAGTTTAAGTTTAACAAATTCATGCATTATCTGATTGTGTATTCCATGCATTGTTTAACTTTGATTTGCGAAAGTTCTGTTATTTCTTTTAATCTTTCCATTGCTTGGAAAGGAATTGTAATGCTTTGTTTGTATTTATGAATTGTTGGGAAATGATAATTTCCATCTGTGGTATATAGGATACTTCTCCTTCATTTATATCTACATAAATTCGAGCTTTTATGCAATCACTAGGTGTGGGACGAGTCACCATATAGTTATCTAGGTGCGGGACGAGTCACCATTATTATATATTTTTTGGAAGGAGTTAGTTCCATATACTTGATTGTTTCCCTATGTGAATTTGATTGCGCTTTAACGTTTAGGGAAAACTTGAATTATTTTCAAATCATTTTCAATAATTACTTGAAAGTTAAATGTTATTTTTACGGGGCACCCCTTTTAGGGATGATGTGCTCACCCATTCCCACTTTCATTTTCAGAGACAGATCAGAGTTGCGCAGCGAATGCTTCAAGGGTTGAGTTTGTTAGTTGATTAACTGCGGTTATGTTTATTATGTTGTATATTTTATTTGTAAACCAGATGAATATTGTTATATATCATTTCAGAGGAGTTCTTGTATATATATTTCTGAGCGAGGCTAGTTTTGGTTTAAGTTTTGTAGCAGATTTCTTAATTGAATGTTTAAATAAATGATTTAGATTCTTAGCGCCTCTTTATTTAGTTAATCTCTTGGATTAGTCAGCCGCTAGCTTAGGGGGCGCTACAACCAAACTAGTGCCAAAGGTTTCCATGTGTTAGCTGGTAACCTTGGACGGCTAAGATCTGCATCTTAGATGAAAAAGTGGTCGTTGATTGTTGCAGGCCTTCGTTTTGGTAGCCGCATAGGGAAGGCCGGCATGGTATGGCGCGGAAAGGTGGTTGGCATGTCATTGGCACATGTGGCATGGCATGCCTTGGCGCTGTTTGGTATGGCCAAAACTAGGGTTTTGGTCCAAAGGTTACCATGCATTGTTTGGCGACCTTGAACGGCTAAGATTTGCATCTAGGATGGAAGGGTGGTCGTTGATCGTCGCACGCCTTCGTTTTGGTAGCCGCATAGGGAAGGACGGCATGGTGGGGCCAAGGCCAATGACGCGGATGGCTTGGCATAGTGGGGCCAAGGGTTTGGTACGGGCGGCTTGGCATGGTGGGGACAAGGGTTTGGCATGCCATTGGCGCATGGTGCGGCTAGAATGGTTGGCATGCCTTGGCGAGGTAGACGTGGCTGGCATGGTTTGCCATTGGAACAGTGGTGCGGCTGGAATGGTTGGCATGCCTTGGCGCGGAGATGTAGCTGGCATGGTTTTTCATTGGCACAGTGGTGCGGCTGGCATGGTTGGCATGCCTTGGCGCGGAGATGTGGCTGGCATGGTTTTCCATTGGCACAGTAGTGCGGCTGGCATGGTTGGCATGCCTTGGCGCGGAGATGTGGCTGGCATGGTTTTCCATTGGCACAGTGGTGCGGCTGGCATGGTTGGCATACCTTGGCGCGGATATGTGGATGGCATGGTTTTCCATTGGCACAGTGGTGCGGCTGGCATGGTTAGCATGCCTTGGCGCGGTAGCATGAGAATTAGGGTTTGGTATGTACGAAGATGATGTCGGTCAATACTAAGGGTTCTTCCTTGGAACATGACACATGTATATAAAAAAGGTACCCTGGTAATTCTTATCGTACGTATGTTGAATGATTCAATATATGCGCTAGTGGTTGTAGTGACGTCATGTCAGATGTAAGGTTTTACGATTTTAACCCTAAGCTAAAAACCACCATCAACACCTGGAAGTCCTGGTTCAAGAGGAGTTTAAATCTCAGTCACATGAATACCTCGTTACGAATAAATTTTGTCATTACCCAATTCCTGATAATTGTTTTGAAGATAGTTTCAGAAAAAACTACTGCCAAGAATAATTTCTGATAAGATGGAAAAAGAGAAATCAGATCGTCAAATTAATTATGATAATACTCTTTGGTAGTTATATAATAATTATGTTCTGGGATGGTCTCAGTACTTCAAGGTGTAAGAGCTATTGTAAAGAAGCTCTCTCATGGTGTTATGATATGCAAACATTTTAGACTAATGGTCCTTGTTGTACCAAACACGTCCTTTGTTTACACAAGTAGTTCGCACGCCTTGGTTCGGGAACCTTCTCATGCACGAGTCTAGTACTCGAATGTGTCAAACTGTTTGCTTGACATCTTAAAAGTTTTTTTTTCTCTCTTATTTTTCCTTATACTTCTCTTCACCTTCTTTTCCAGTACGAGAACTCACAGAGAAAAACCAACAGTTCGCATACTTATGCCCCTGTCGATTCCTCCTCTCAATCTTCTTTCCAATAGATTGTACCACTGGAATCAGAAGAAGACACTGCTTCTTTGGTCAAAAGCGGTTTGTTCATCTAAGTTCGTGTTTGTATTTCACCATTAGTACCAGTTCGCAAACCAAGTAAGTACTTTTACTTTCTCTTGAAGTTCTACTGCCATGGAACATAGAAGAAATAGACGTGTAGGTAGCTCTAGCCAACAACCTAGAGACGAATCTTTTTTCAACCCAAGTATTGGTGCCAGTTTTGTTAACCCCACGGCTCGTGTACTGTATTTAGGATTCATGAAAAAAATACCCATTCGTGAACGGTTTTTTGACCCTTCAAAAATTAGTGTTCCTGAGTTGAAAAATTTCTTCAATCATCACCACTGGGGAATCATCAACAGACCCTTGGGTACTGTTCACTCTGAAACGGTTGCTCACTTTTATGCAAACATTCACGGGGAAAATACTGATGACTACTCCTTCAAAACCATGGTAGGAGGTACTGTTATTATTGTGAACAGGTCAACCATCTTATACTTGCTTAATGTACCTATTGGAGGTGCTAGATTCCCTCCACCTGAGTATGGGAGATTGTCGTTAGAAAATCTTTCCAACATGTTGTTTGATCAAAAACTTGTTTGAAATGATGGTAAAGTTTATATAAGAGGAGCCAGCCTACATCTCAAAGTTGCTGCAAAACTCATTGTGGCAAATATGATGCCAAGTACCTGTGACAGCAATCGTTGGACCAGGGATCTTACTGAGTTCATTTATCTTATTGTTGAAAGAAGACAACTTGATTTTTATGGAATTATTATTAACTCTATGATTGGTATTAGACACAATGGTAGGAAACCTGGATTACCTTGTCTCATTTCAAGGATTTGTGCTAACTCCAATCTTCAGATGATTGGGTCCAATCTTAGAGGACCAGCTTTGCTGAAGATGTCTAGTATTGAAAATATGAGGCCTTCTACTGTCAGAAACGTCCCAAGAAATCCATCTGTCTCAGCTGCT
This sequence comes from Papaver somniferum, assembly GCF_003573695.1. NCBI lineage: Eukaryota > Viridiplantae > Streptophyta > Magnoliopsida > Ranunculales > Papaveraceae > Papaver > Papaver somniferum. Next base: position 150,262,311 of record NC_039363.1, on the reverse strand, counting down.
GACGAAATTGCTCGTCTCTAAGAAGAACTTGCCCAAGCAAGAGAAGAAAATGTTGTTCTCCGAGAGAAAGTTGAATATGCAGGAGATGCTTTTCCATAACTCTTGGAAAAATTCTATGAGATTGAAAGAGATCACTCTGGTTTGAGTGATTAGTACCTGAACTTATTATGATGTTTATTGTTTTCTCTTCTCTTGTCGGTTTGAACTTATCTTAATACTTTATGGGCTGTAATAACTCTTATGTTTAGCTTTTGAATGATTATCTTTCAAATTAAAACTTGCTACGTAAAATGCCCATATGTTGTCTAATATTAACTCTTTCACCTGTCGATATGCAAATATTGATACAATATCGATGAACTCTTGACAACAAATACAAAAGTTAAGCCTATATTGTCAAACATTTGATGGAAGATAGGTTAAAATCTTTTGTTTTCAAGGATTATGTCTATTATTGTCATTATGAAAATAGTGATTGAAGATAAAATGAATCCTTGTGTATTCCGCAGTATTGATCATCCCTGATCCATATTTTATTTATTACTGTAAGGCTCCGTAATGTATCTTATGTTGACCATTATACAACCAAGTTGATTTTCTTAGCTTAGTTGTTGTTCCGTGAGATATGTTATGTCGAGCACATTGAACTAAATTAATCATCTTGTTTGGTTACGTAGTTATTGCTCCGTAAGTATTCTTATGTCGGGCAAAACAAATGACAATTAAATTGATTACTTTTGTAATTAGTTTGGTTGTGTGTTCCAATTAGATTAATTATGGGTTCTCTTGTAATTAATCTAGTTGAGTATTTTCGTGACTCCATAAGGTTTTCTTGTGTTGAGTATATGAACGGTTAAGCTAATCATTATCTTATGGTTAACTTATTCGTAGCTCCGTAAGTTATCTTATGTTGAGCACAATAAATTGAATTGATCACTTTTTGTGTTTAATTTGGTTGCGTATTCCGATTAAATTAATCATGGGTTTACTTGTGATTAATTCGATTGAGTTTTTGGATGTAGAAAATCATTCTCATGGTTTTTGGTTTCCAATAAAAATCCTTCTTTTCTTTTGAAATTAAGGTCGCTCTTGTTGTTCTTTCGGGAATGACATCAAATTGGGGAGAGTTCTTTTGAACTTGTGCTTAATGGTCATATCTTCGGGGGTGTGCGGCTGTGGAATTTTAGAGGAGTTATCTTGTATATTTAAACTCCTTGATAAATGAATTTAGCTTCGGCTTTATGATTGCATCTAAATTAGTTGGTGTGTATCTTTTATTTTAGTCATGAAATGTATCTTTCGGGAATTTCATTATGATCCCGCTCTTGTACCTTTGCCAATTTTATTGACAAAAAGGGGGAGGATTAATATGTAGTTCACACTACATATACATATGGTTTTCGGATCTTTGTGTAAGGGGGAGCGGTTTCCATGTGAGATGGAGTATTGACTAAGAGGGAGTGATACATATCACCATAGTATTATTGTTGAAGTTGTGATACAAGTGGACTTTGACACTGTGTAATAATACTATGACATTGTATAACAATGATCGAGACCGATGATTTCTCATTGTCATAGCTACGGATCTTCAACAACGGCGATGCTAACTTACAACCTTTAGGATCATTGGAGTACTTGGAAGTGACGAAGATTTCGAGGAATGTTGAAGATTAGACATGTGGAATAGGAGCTACTAAAGTTTCTTTATCTTTTTTGTGTTCCATATGTATTGATATTTTTGTCACTAAAATTGAAAAAGGGGGAGATTTTTAGAGCATTGCTCGGTTGAACTCGCATGCGTTGCTATCTCAAGCATGTTTGTCAATGTTAGTGCTCAAAACTATAAGTCTTGATTTCTAGTCTATTATAGCTAAGTCTCGGACTATGATAGAAAGTGTAGTTGATCTCAAGGACTTCATGGCGATTCATGATACAAGAAGAAGAACTACTCAAGGAACCGGTGGAACTTCTCGACAAAAAGGTATGTGAAGACTTGAACTTATCTGTCACTCAAAATTCTATCTACTCTATCTCATACTCTTTGAGACAAGAAGTCGTATGCTACATATAGACTTGGATTATACACATTTGGTATTTCGAGCCGAGTATACCTCGCCTATCTATATCTCGAAATATGTGTTGGTAAGCTTTTCGCTTCGATAGAGTTTATCTTTACCATGTGACGAAAGTCATAATATGTTTCAATCATCTTGAAAATTTCTTTGACGATAAATGGTGTAACAACTACATAACGTCCTCTAAGAATGTTTCAATGATTGAAATGAGAGTTTAGATTACATAACCAATGGTGGACATAAGCATTGTTGTGGAAACACATTTATGTATAATTCCTATTCCTTGAACCAAATTTTGCGAACTTTGTTGATCAAGAGAACCGGAAGAATGGCATGAGCCAAGTCTGCGAACTCAGTCCGCGAACTGCCGAAATTATCAAACCCGAGAATTTCTGCTGGACTTGACAAACTACTTGCGTGAAGCTAAGTCCGCGAACCCAGTCCGCGAACCGGCGAAGTTCTCATTCCCGAGAATTTCTGCTGGAGTTTGTAGACTCTGCCCGGTAACTTAAGTCCGCGAACCTAGTCTTCGAACTTGAGAAGGTTATATATTTGAAGATGATTTCTGAACTTAAACTTAAAAAGACTAAGGAATGCAGTTTGCAAACCGTGTCTATAAAAGTTCATGAACCGATTCAAGTGAATCAAATCATCTTTGCTTCAATTGTGTCTTGTGTAGTACATGAGATATTTGTGAACCAACTAAGTGTACACCTTTATGTACGATTACTAAAACATAAATGAAATACATTTCATTTGTGTGTGACAATCTAAGTTTCGATCTAAAGGCCGAAAGATATTAGCCTATTTAAATCAGGTTTTTTATCTATCAGTGAATATTGAATGCTTTGTTACTAAGCTAACATTGATTGCAAACCCTGATTTGAAAGACTATATAAAGGAGACATCTATAATTATGCAAAACTAATCCCCACACCTCATGTGTGATACTAGTTTGCATACTAGAGTCGATTCTCCTTTAACCTTTGATCTTCTTCTAAAACCAGGTTAACGACTTAAAGACTTCATTGGGATTGTGAATCCAGACCGATACTACTTTTATCGTAGTTGTGTGATCTGATCTTGCATCTTCTATCGTACGAGTACAATCAGATTGATTGGCTTGAGATTGATATCTCCGATAGGCAAGATATAAAAAGTAATCACAAACATCTTCGTCTCATTGTTTGTGATTCCGAAACATCTTTTTTCGCTACCATACGATTAAGATTGTTGTGAGGTGATTGATAACTCTAGGTTGTTGTTCTTCGGGAATATAAGACCGGATTATCAATTGGTTCTTGTTCACCTTGATTATTATCAAAAGACGGAACAAAACCTTTAGGGTTTATCTGTGGGAGACAGATTGATCCTTTGATAGACTTGTCTGTGGGAGACAGATTTGTTTATTGTCAAAGCCTGCGATTTGGATCGTAGAAAATCTTAGTTGTGGGTGAGATCAGCTAAGGGAATCAAATGCGCAGTATCCTGCTGGGATCAAAGGCGTAGGGAGTACAACTGTACCTTGGATCAGTGGGAGACTGATTTGGGTTCAACTACAGTCCCGCCCGAAGTTAGCTTGGAGTAGGCTAGTGTCTGTAGCGGCTAAATACAGTGTTTGTTCAATCTGTACTAGGTCCCGGGGTTTTTCTGCATTTGCGGTTTCCTCGTTAACAAAATTTCTGGTGTTTGTGTTATTTCAATCTTAGCATTATATTGTTTTATCTTTATAATTGAAATAATACAGGTTGTGTGTTAGATCATCAATTAGATTAATCCAACCTTTGGTTGTTGATTGTCATTGATTGATCCTTTGATATTGGTCTTTCGTACCATCCAACTTATTCTTTGTGTTTGATTAAAGACTCGCTGATTTCTATTAGTTCGAGTAAATCAAAACAAGAGAGAGATATTAACTCCTTGAGATACTTTTACCTAGATTGAGTCTGACTATCTAGTTGATTCTCTAGAAAGTATTTCGGATTTAGTCCATACATATTGCTAAGCGAAATATTGGGTGGTGTTATTAGACCCCCGCTTTTTCAAACTCTAGTTTTATTCAATTTGGTAAGGAAACTACATGGGATAAGCAGTGGCATCAGCCGAAATAGAGGAAGAGGAGATCCTCTATTTTTATTTTTATTTTTATTTTATAAGCAAAAGCCTTCAAAAAGGCTAATGGTCGTCCTCAACAAAAGGTCTGAGCCAAACAGGAGTGACGGACCAGTACATAAACGACTTGTTATTTTTTGCCCATTTAGCTAGTTCATGAGCAAGATAAATTACAAGTTCTTGGATTAAAAGAGAAAATACAATCAATAAGAGGAGAAGCAAAACTTTCAGCAGATAATTGGGGAACCAGGTCTTGAGCGTCACTTTGCATCAGTTCTAGGAGTCCCATCAAAACTTTCAGCAGATAATTGGGGAACCAGGTCTTGAGCGTCACTTTCCACAATGATATGCGTCAGCTTTAATTCCACAGATTTCTTCAAAATAACCCAGATAGCTCTAGCTTCAGCCTCTTCAACAGATTCCACATCAAAAACAATAGAAGCACAGAAAGAAGCCTTGCTGTAGAAGTCCCTCATCACATAGCCTGCACCATTATCCTTAGTAATGTCATCATAAACTCCATCAATGTTACATTTAACCTATCCAAAAGTGAGGGCATCCAATGGTCACTAAAGGAAATGGTATGACAAGGTGGGTGTTGAACTAGTTTTCACAGTGAGGACCATAGACTTAGCTCTATGGATGACAACAACATGATTTTCTTGAAGATTTCTAAATACTAAATTGTTTCTACTAGTCCACAAAGACCATAGGACAGAAACAAACATGCAGTGTCTATCAGTAGGAATTCTAGTAATAGGGTCAACCAACCAGAAGTTTAACCAATCAATCATAAAACTCGAAGAAAAAGCACAAGTAACAACACAGAAGGCAGTTAGACTCCAAACATGACTATCAAAAGGACAAATAACAAGAGCATGCATAATAGATTCACAAGGACCAGAACATCTATTAGCAGGCAAAACATTTCTACCAGCTTTCCAAGTAAAAAGTTGAATACGGTAAGGGACATTAATTTTCCAAATGCACTTCAAAAGTTTATTACTAGGGGAGGATCCAAACCCTCTTAGTCCCAAGTGGGCAGATTTAGAAGAAAATCTACCATTCTTCGAAAGCTCCCAAGACCTCTTATCAAGAGTGCATAACTGGCTTAAGGGAATAGTGATGATCTTCTGAACAGAAACATCATCAAAGTGAGTGTTTAATTTGTTTAAGTTCCAAGATCTAGTAGCATAATCAATAAAATAAGAGACTTTAACACAAGGGTCAGGAGGGACTAAAGGATTAGGGGTAGCAGATCCTAAAGTTGGGATCAATTTATCACACCAGGGATCAATGCATTTATCATCCCCACAATCCAGGAAATAAAGGGTTTAATCATCTCTTTAATGGTATGTAAGCATATCCAAGTCCAGAAGCAATCACTAGGGCAAGCAGCATTAAGAAAATCATTCCTAGGAAAATAATGAGATTTCTGCATAGTACCCAAAAGGAAGTCAGGGTTCTCTATGATTTTCCAAGCATTTCTAGATAGCATAGCCAAGTTTTTAAGTTCCGATTTCCTAAATCCAAGGCCACCTTCAGACTTAGGAGAGCACAAGGCATCTCATCCCAGAAGATGTAGTTTTTTATCTTTATGGTCAACAGTCTCTGCCCACCCGAATTGACAAAGGTGGGAATCCATCTTTCTACAAAGGTACTTAGGGATAATAAAGGCACCCATTTGGTATAGAGGAATAGCATGACTAACATGTTTAACCAAAATAGTTCTAGCAGCTTGAGATAAAAGTCTATAGAGCCAAGAGGTACTCCTACCATCTAAAGCTTGGAGGATACCCATATGGGTATGGATCTTAGAGGCCCTAAAATCTATAGGGGTTCCAAGGTACTTCCCCCCTAAGTCTCTGTTATGGATATCCAGAATATTTCATAAATGGTTCATAAGAGGGGTAGGTAACTTTTTACTAAACAAGATACCAGACTTATCAAAGTTGATTTCCTGTCCAGAGTCTAAGCAATACTTTTGAAGATAGTCTGTTATAGTTCTAAAATATTTTTCAGTATCTTTAGAAAACAAGAAGGAATTATCAGCAAACAAGAGGTGTGTCATGCAAGGGGCATTCCTACAAACTCTAATTCCTTCTACTAATCCTTTACTGGTTAGATTATCAATGTAAGAAGATAAAGCTTCAGAAAAGATGATATAAAGGTAGGGAGAGAGAGGATCTCCCTGTCTCAATCCTCTCTCAGGTTTGATAAGTCCAGTAGGACTGCCATTCAATAAAACAGAATAAGAGACAGTAGAAACACATTGATGAACAATTAACCCAGTGATCAGACAAACCCATTTTAAGTAAAACTTTACTGAGAAAAGACCATTCTAATTTATCATAATCTTTAGAAATATCAAGTCTAATGACAGCAATGCCCTCTTTCTTCTTATGATGATTGACAGCATAGACAGCCTCATTGGCTAGCAGGGTATTGTCAGATATGCTTCTTTTGGGGACAAAGGCACTTTGATTCTAAGATATAATATTATCCATGAGAGGTTTGAGTCTATTGGACAGGGTTTTGGATAAGATTTTATATATGAAGTTACATAGGCCAATTGGTCTGTACTGGGAGACTAATTCATCCAGAGGGACCTTAGGGATCAAAACAATGTTGGTGGTGTTAGAGCACTGCTCGGTCGAAATCGCAAGCGTTGCTATCTCAAGCTTGTTGTTAGTTTCCAAAACTACAAGTCTTGATTTCTAGTCTACTTATAGCTAAGTCTCGGATTAGGATAGAAAGTGTAGTTGAGCATTAGACTTCACGACATTCATCGATTGAAGACGAAGAACTACTAAGGGCAGCTTGTGGAACTTCATCCATAAAAGGTATGTGGAGACTTGAACTCATCTATCACTCAAAATTCTATCTACTCTATCTCTTATTTGAGACAAAAGTCGTATACCTATATAGACTTCGATTATACACATTTGAAATTTCGAGCTGAGTTTAACTCGCTTACATATTTCTCGAAATATGTGTTGGTAAGCTTTCTCTTTAACCAAGTTCATATTATATTCTTCACGAAAGTCAAAATATGATCATGTGAAAATTGCCTTTTAACATCTTACATGATTTGTGTGAGACTGTCATTTGATGTAGACTCCGAATATTTCGCATTAATCATTTGATCACTTAAAAATTGCGCTGAAGATAATAGTTAGTGTGAGACAGATATTTTCGTATTCCAAGAATGTTTCAATGATTGAAATGGGAGTTTAGAACGATTAACCATGATTGGATATAAACACGGTATGCGTACTTGCATATGTGTAGTCCAAGATCGGCAATCTGGTATGCATACTCGTATGTGTACTGGTTGGTCACGTGAAGTCCGGGAGCGATAGTATGCATACCCGTATGCCTATTGACGAAGTCAGTTGAAGTCTGAGAACTTTAGTATGCGTATCCGTACGCGCTGAGTTTCGATGTGAATGACAATATACGTATCGTTTGCATACTAGCGAACACATTCCAAGTCCGGCTACTTAGGTATGCATACCCGTTTGCATACTTGAGTCGGTTTTTTCATGAACTAATACATTTATATATTAAGGAATGCAATCTTTTGCAAACTGTGGCTATAATGTTCATGAATTGATTCGATTGAATCAAAATCGATTTTGCTTCAATTGTGTCTTGTATACTTCTATGAGAATATAAACAATTGAAAAACTCTATAACTAGTTTCATTTGAGTCATTTGAACTATTATGGTTAAGATGAATATGATTGGTATGAAAGTTTTCATATGGATAACTTCAGTTAACTATTGTTGATCCAACAAAGGTGGACACGTTTAGGTACGGTTATTCATATCTAAGTGAAGTCACTTTTCATTTGTGTGTAACAAGCTAAGTTCTATCTAACGGTTAAAAGATATTAGCTTGAGTTTAATCAGGTTTTCATCTAAAGGTGAATATTGAATGCTTTGTTACCAAGGTAACATTGATTGCAAACCTTGATTTGAAGACTATATAAAGGAGAACACTAGAAACTGGGAAACCTAATCCCCACACCTCCTGTGTGATACTAGTTGCGATTCTCCTTAACCTTAGGTTTTTCACGAAACTCTGTAGGTTAACGACTTGAAGACTTCATTGGGATTCTGAAGCTAGACCCAACTATTTTCTCTGTAGTTTCATGTTCTGATCTTGCTGTTTTCTATCGTGATTGAGTACTAAATTCTCTAATATTTGCTCGAGATTTAATCTCCGATAGGCAAGATAAAAATAAGTCACAAACATCTTCGTCTCATCGTTTGTGATTTTACAATATCCAGTTTCGCTACCATACGATTAAGATTATTGTGAGGTGATTGATATTTCTAGGATGTTCTTCGGAAATATAAGTCCGATGTATCAATTGGTTCATGTTCACCTTGATTTATTAAAAGACGGAACAAAACTCATAGGTTTATCTGTGGGAGACAGATTATCTATTCAATATAATTTTATGTATGAGACAGATTGGTTTATCAAGTCTTCGAATTTGGTTCGTAGCAACTCTTAGTTGTGGGTGAGATCAGCTAAGAGAATCAAGTGCATAGAGTCATGATGGGATTCAGAGACGTAAGGAGCGCAACTTTACCTTGATCAATGTGAGATTGGTTAGGGCTCAACTACATTCCAGTCCGAAGATAACTTGGAGTAGGATAGTGTCTATAGCGGCTTAATACATTGTGGTGTTCAAATCTGGAATAGGTCCCGGGGGTTTTCTGCATTTGCGGTTTCCTCGTTAACAAAACTTCTGGTGTCTGTGTTATTTCTTTTCCGCATTATATTTGTTTATATAATTGAAATATCACAGGTTGTGCGTAAGTTCGATTAATTGTGAATCCAACCTTTGGTTGTTGATTAGACTGATTGACACTTGGATATTAGTTCTTAATACCGTACAAGTTATTTCTTCTATTCAATCGGGCTCGCAAATTCTTATTTGTTTGATTGCGGATTGAATTGAGAAATAGAGATACAACTCTTGGATATATATCCATTGATTGAGTTATACTGTCTAGTTGATTCTCTTGGAATTATAATGGAGTTTGTCCATACATATTGCTAAGCGAAATATTGGGTGTGGTTGTTAGACCCCCACTTTTTCAATTGGTATCATAGCATGCAAACACGTTCAAGACCTTATAAGTCTGTTTTTGTAGCGATTTGACTCTATGGACAGAAATGTTATATCTATAAACGTATCGCCAGTCTTCGATGGATCGAGTTACTTGTGGTGGAAAATTGCTATGTGTGCCTTTCTTCAAGCACGTGATTTTCAATCATGGGTTTATGTTGTTGATGGCTATGATCCTCCGGTTGTTACAATAGGCACTGTAATTGTTCCAAAGGATATTGGTGATTATGAGGCTGTCGAGATTCTTGCTGCAAAAAAAAATTCTAACGGATTCATTACAATCATCCATGACATTACCCCGATCTTCAGTACCATGTGAATACGTGCACTCGGTCTAAAGATGCTTGAGATATCTTAAAAACTGTATTTGGAAGGAATACCTGTGAAAAAGAAGCTAGGCTTCAAAGCCTAAATTCTGATTGGGAAAACCTTCATATGGCATATGAAGATTCATTTGATGAATTTAATCACAAAGTGTCTGAAATTGTTAATGCATCTTTTGCATTGGGTAAGATTATTCCTGAAAAGGACATTGTGATGAAAATTCTCAGATCATTGCCATCTAGATACGATTCTAAAAAACATGCCATCGTTGAAGGAAATAACCTTGATGTGCTTTCCAGAAATACTATGGTTGGGAAGTGAAATATCTTTGATCATGAGCATGTATCCAAATCTGGAAAGGATATTGCTTTCAAAGCACAAAAGAACACTAAATTACTTGATAAAAGTAAAAGTGTTGGCATCTCTGAAGATGATCCTTCTGAGACTGATTCATCAGATGAAGATCTTGACAAGTCAGTCTCTTTGATCACAAGACAGTTTAGAGATCTTCTTTTGAAGAGAAGTAAACGGTTCACTAGAGATAAACCTAAGTCATCAGTTAAACCTCATAATCATGTTCCTCCTAAAAATAAGGATGTTGACGATACTGATGATATGAAAATATTGATTTTGATAATTGTAGCAATACGTACATAAATCTCGATATTCTTCCGGGAAAAACTTCAACCAATTTGGAGGATAAAAAGGAATTCTCTTTGTCTACTGGAAATTATGTTTCTAATATTTCAGGTTCTACCATTTGTCTAGCAACCTGCACAGCCATGACGTCTGAACCATCCTCCAGATTGACATGTTCTTATTGTACTCTCAAGGGTCATGAACTCTCCAAATGTTTCAAGTACAAACATAATATAAGATATGTCAACAAACTTCAACGAAGAGCAAATCGATTAGAAAACAACCTCAAACTTGTTCAGAAATCGTCTGAGGTATGTAATCTCATCTCTACCTCGAAGAAGTTAATTTCCAAAGAAAAAATTAGACCACCAAAGAAAAGAATTTGGTCTAAACATCCTGTGAAACAGGTTTCTAAGAATTCCATTTCAATAAGGTTATGGTGGACAGATTATTGTTCACCCCAGCACAACTTAAATGTGTTGGTTGTGTATCTTGTCTCATCTACCTTGTTCAAAAAGAGACAAGGGTTTGCACACTTCAGGCTTTAGGAAAAGAGAAAAGTATTTTTCATATTTCTTCTTTTTGGTCTCGTTTTCACCTTTTTGGAATTCTTCCGTTTTTTCATATCTAATTGATATTGAAAGGACTTTACTCTATTTGAGCAATAAAAGAGGGTTAAAATCGATAATTCTGCCTTCTTTAGGGTTGAGAGTTGTGCGTACATGAATATTTTAGTGTATAAAGGTTCTGTAACCCTACATTCCTTTTTCCCTTCTCTGAAAACTCTTTTTATCACAAGATTGCTTCTTGAGTCTGATTTGTGAATTCCTGTCACAATCTCATACTGGTATGGAGAATCCAAGCATTATGTCTTCTGATGGAAAATATGTTAATATGATTGTTAAGCCATCATGAAGGAAAAAGATAAATATCATGTACCTTCAACTTTGAAAAGAAAAAGGAGGAATGTGAGAAAACCAAGAGTTGGTCCTTCTAATCAACAGAAGTTCTCTGGGGTTCTTGAAGAGTTGAAGGAAACAAGAAAGGAGATTCAGGAAATAAAGGCTATTGTTTTTAGGACTCTCGAAATTCAGAAGGCCCTGGTTCCGCATAAGTCTAGAAGGTTTCTTGGAATTGACTCATTTGTTCATGAACCTTATGTTCCCATGGTTGTTGACGACAAGGAGTTCGGGGACGATAAAGAATTTTTTAGAGGCCTTAATGTCTAGGAAACTTCTTATGAGAATTTATTCTTGTGTTTTAAGAAGGATAACTAGGGTTTGGAATAACAATTATTGTGAGTACACATAGCTATTGCCAACGTTTTTCATCTTGCAATGTTTTTAGATTTATTTATTTAAATTCTAAAGTTTATTTGGAAGATGATTGTGCAATATTAATCTTTATGGTTTTGTATATTGCAACTTGTTATAGGATATGTGTGTCTGCGTCCGTGAACTGTGATTCTCCCATATATGTCAAAATTTAAGTCTCTCATACGTCATTATGAAAATATTGATAAAATATTAAATGAACTTTTTACAAACAAAAGTTAAGCATATTATGTCATTTTGCAAATATTGATGGAAGATATGATGAACTTTTGTCTACAAATATTAATTCTATTACATGTCTCTATGCAAATATTGATGAAAAATAGAATGAATCTTTGAATATTCCGCAGTATTGGTCTTTTCCTGATCTACATCTTTGTGTAAATACTGTGCGGCTCCGTAAGTTCTCTTATGTTGAGCATTTCTGATTAAATTAATCATGAGTTCTCTTGTAGTTAATTTAGTTGAGTATTATGGATACAAATTCATGTTTCATGTGATTTGTTAATATCCAAAGAAATCCTTATTTTCTTGTGAAAGTAAGGTCGCTCTTGTTGTTCTTTCGGGAATGACATTTTATGGGGGAGATTTTTTAATTGAACTTGTGCTTAATTTCCAAATCTTTGTGGGGAGTGCGGCTGTGGAATATTTTAGGATTTTTCTTGTATCTTTATAAACTCTTTGATGAATACACTAGTTTCGACTATGTGAAATCATCGGAACAAAGTTGATATGTTCTCTTTTGGTCATGAAGTATCTCTATGGAAATTTCATTAGGATTCCACTAGTTTTCGTACCTTTGCCAATTTTTATTGAGAAAAAGGGGGAGAATTAATGTGTAGTTCACACTACAAATACATATGGTTTACGAATCATTATGTAAGGGGGAGTGGTTTTCATGTGAGATGAAGTATTGAATAAGGGGGAGTGATACATATCACCATAGTATTGTTGTCAAAGTTGTGATACAATTGGACTTTGATGTTGTGAAATAATACTATGACACTGTATAACAATGATTGAGAGCAACTGTTGTCTCATTTTTATAGCTACGGATCTTCAACAACTATGATGCTGAGCTGAACACATTCGGAACCACTGGAGTACTTGGAAATGACGAAGATTTCGAGTAATGTTGAAGAACCAAGGAAATCAAGCATTTTGACTGAGAGCTACAAAGTTAATTATTTTATATTCCATATGTATTGATAGTTTTGTCACTAAAATTGATAAAGTGGGAGATTGTTAGAACACTGTTCGGTCGAACTAGCAAGCGTTGCTATCTCAAGCTTGTTGTCAAGTTTAGTTGCCAAAACTATAGGTCTTGATTTTTAGTCTACTATAACTAAGTCTTGGATTAGGATAGAAAGTGTAGTTGAGCATTAGACTTCACGACGTGCATCGAAGACGAAGAACTACTAAGGGGAGCTTCTGGAACTTCATCAACAAAAGGTATGTGGAGACTTGAACTCATCTATCACTCAAAAGTTTATCTACTATGTCTTCTGATTGAGACAAAAGTCGTATAGCTATATAGACTTCAATTATACACATTTGATATCTCGAGCTGAGTTTAACTCGCTTAAATATTTCTCGAAATATGTGTTGGTAAGCTTTCCCTTTAACCAAGTTCATCGTGTGAATATCAGCTGGTAACATCTTATATGATTTGTGTGAGACAGTCATTTGATGTAGACTCGGAATGTTTCGTATTGATCATTCGATCACTTGAAAATTGATTTAAAGCTAATAGTTTGTGTGAGACAGCTACTCCCGTCTCCCGAGAATGTTTCAATGATTGAAATATAGTTTAGAACAATTAACCATGATTGGTTAAAGCATAGAATGCGTACTTGCATATATGTAATCCAAGTCCGGGAACCATAGTATGCATACCCGTATAGTTACGGAGCTGTGGAAGATGCGTAACAAAGCTTATTTTGAGAACAAACAGATTCGTTGGCTGGAGTTTAAAGGCAGAGTTTATCAGGTAATTCGTGATAACTCTATTAGATTGAAGGGCCATATGCATAATACTTTGGATGATTTGCGTATTGTTAATTTCTTTAGAGTGACGCATAGATCTTGCGATCACTCTGACCCAGTTGAAGTTACTTGGAGTCCACCAAATCCTGGTGAGATTATGATCTGTTGTGATGGTGCATCTCTTGGTAATCCGGGGTAGGCTGGTTCTGGTGTTGTCTTCCGTGATTCTAGCTCGGTAGTCTTGGGAGTTCTGTGCGTTGGCCTGGGCTGGCAGACTAACTTCTATGGTGAAGTTTTTGCGGTGATCTATGGTGCTGTTGTTGCTCAAAGATGGAATGTGAAGAACCTATGTGTCAGATCTGATTCGATGAGTTGTTTATATGCTCTTCAAAAAGGCGATTTGCCATGGCAGCTAATGCAGAGGTGGAAAATAGCGAAGAGTTTTTATAACAATATTAGCTATATTCATAGCTACAGAGAGGCTAATTTTTCAGCGGATGTCTCGGCCAAACAAGCATGTTTGTTGGCTGAGGAACATTATGAGTTTTACGAGGGTAGGCCAGGTTTTATTCATTCTGTTGAATGGCCTGGAGAGGTTTACTATCGTTTTTAGGCTTTTTAGTGTGCGGCCTTCTTGGCTTAGCACTAAATTAGCCTGATCCTTGTACATTTTCGCTTTTTTATTCTATTTTATTGACCGAGTAAAAAAAAAAAATTGGTTTAGTGAAAGTCCGAGAACCTTGTACGCATACCGATACGCGTAGTGGCGTGAGGTTCAGGTTCGGGAATCTTTGCTGAGTTTACAAGGTATCCGGCTACTTAGGTATACGTACCCGTTTGCATACTTGAGTAGGTTATGTTCTAAAATCGGTTTGTTCATGAACTAATACATTTATATAATAACGAATGCAATCTTTTGCAAACCGTGGTTATGATGTTCATGAACTGATTCATGTGGATGAAAATCGATTTTGCTTCAATTATGTCTTGTATACTTCTATGAGAATATAAACAATTGAATAACTCTAGAACTAGTTTCATTTGAGTCATTTGAACTAGTTATGAAAAAGATGAATATGATTGATAAGAAAGTGTTCATATGGCTAACTTCGGTTAACTATTGTTGATCCAACAGGTGCATACTCTTTAGTACGGTTATTCATATCTAAATGAAGTCACTTTTCATTTATGTGTAACAAGCTAAGTTCGATCTAACGGTTGAAAGATATTAGCTTGAGTCTAATCAGGTTTTCATCTAACGGTTAATATTGAATTCTTTGTTACCAAGATAACATTGATTGCAAACCCTGATTTGAAGAATATATAAAGGAGAACTCTAGCAACTGGGAAACCTAATCCATATACATCATGTGTGATACTAGTTGCGACTAGAGTCGATTCTCCTTAACCTTAGGTTTTTCATGAAACCCTGTAGGTTAACGACTTGAAGACTTCATTGGGATTGTGAAGCCAGACCCAACTATTTTTCTGTAGTTGTGTGTTCTGATCTTGTTGTTTTATATCGTGATTGAGTACTATATTCTCTAAGATTTGCTCGGGATTTAATCTCTGATAGGCAAGATAAAAAGTAGTCACAAACATCTTCGTCTCATCGTTTGTGATTCCACAATATCTTGTTTCGTTATCATACGGTTAAGATTATTTTGAGGTGATTGATATTTCTATGTTGTTCTTCGGGAATATAAGTCTGGTATATCAATTGGTTCCTGTTTACCTTGATTATCAAAAGACGAAGCAAAACTCATAGGTTTATCTGTGGGAGACAGATTGATCTATTCAATAGATTTTCCTGTGTGAGACATATTGGTTTATCAAGTCTTCGACTTTGGGTCGTAGAAACTCTTAGTTGTGGGTGAGATCACCTAAGGGAGTCAAGTGTGTAGAGTCCTACTGGGATTTATAGACGTAAGGAGCGCAACTGTACCTTGATCAGTGTGAAATTGGTTAAGTCTCAACTACATTCTAGTCCGAAGTTAACTTGGAGTAGGCTAGTGTCTGTAGTGGCTTAATATAATGTGGTTTTCAAATCTGGACTAGGTCCCGGGGTTTTTCTGCGGTTTCCTAGTTTACAAAACTTCATGTGTCTGTGTTATTTCTTTTCTGCATTATATTTGTTTATATAATTGAAATATCACAGTTTGTGTGTAAGTTTAATCAATTATGAATCCAACCTTTGGTTGTTGATTAAATTGATTGACACTTGGATATTGGTTTTTGATACCATCAAAGTTATTTCTTATATTCAATCCGGCTCGCAAATTCCTATTTGTTTGATTGCGGATTGGATTGAGAAATAGAGATACAACTCTTGGATATATTTCCATTGATTGAGTCTGACTATCTAGTTGATTCTCTTGGAATTATATTGGAGTTTGTCCATACAGATTGTTAAGCGAAATATTGGGTGTGGTTGTTAGACCCCCGCTTTTTCACGTGGTATTGAAAACTTTTGCTATGTGACCAGTTCTAAAACAACTTTGGGTCATGACTATGACAACTTCTCCAACAATACCCCAGTTTTTCTGATAAAACAATCATGTGAAGCCAGCTTTTTTTCCACCCATTTGAAAAACAGAATTTTTTATTTCCTCAACAGTGAGCGGGGGATTTAACGAGGAGTTATTCTCAGGAGAGAATTTTACAGGTAGATTCTCTAAAATTTCATCTTGAAATTGTTGAGGTTGGGAGGAGTAAATATTTCTAAAGTAATCCACAAAAGAAGTTCCTATGCTATTTCTATCAGTTAAAACAGTACCAAGAGAATTTTTTATCCAACTAATGGCATTCCTTTTTCTTCTAGATCCAGATCTCCTTCCAAGATCCAGATCTCCCTAGATTTATCTTTCTAGTAAAGCTCCTCAAGGTTGTACAAGTATTCTAGTTTCTCCCTTAACCTAGAGGTAGAAGAAGAATCAGTAGGATTGGAAGTTTAGAGATCTGCCAGTTCTTCTCTAGTAGTTTTGATATTGGTTTGGATGTTACCAAAAGAAATCTTATTCTAGTCCCTAAGGAATTTTTTTGTATTAAGAAGCTTAACTTTAAGTTTATAGGCAGGGGAACCAACCACATTAACAGACGAAGCATTAGCTATAATATCTCTACAAGTAGGGTCTTCCATCCACATGGCCATGAAATGAAAAGGTTTGGGCATAAAATTAACTTCAAAATTAAAGCCAATATGTATAGGAAAATGGTTAGAGGAGTCCCTAGGAAGATTATTAACAAAAAATTTAGGACATAACAACTGAGCATATTGATTAATGAGACAATTATCTAGTCTTCAAGAATGAGTTCAGGACCTTGTTGCATATTAGACCAAGTAAATATAGGACCAGAGAAACCAGTATCATGAAAGTCAAAAACATTACAGAAATTCCTAAGATTAAAGAAATCAGTGTCATCAACCTCTAAATCACCATTTTTATCCTCAGGGCCTAAGAGAGAATTGAAATCACCTATAAAGAAAGTTGGTTCATCAAATGATATAGGTGGCAGGAGGCATTGATTTTCCCAGAAGGTTTGTCTTAAGGAACTATTAGGTTCACCATATATGAAAAAATGTGACAAGTTTTGGAGTGTATGATATCCTTAGTAGTAACATAGATGCACCTATTACTTGTGGAAATAATAGTAAGGTCATTTTCCTTCTTCCAATCCAGCACAAAACCACCACTTCTTCCAACACAAGGCACATTTGCATTACAAGGGAAAACCATATTCCTTAATTTTCTAGCAGCAAAATCATTTTGCATTTTGGTTTCAGACAAGAACACAATATTAGGGTTGACATTTCTAAGAAGGATACTAAGCTCCTTATTGGCTTTTTTTTTCCAAGACCACGCGCATTCCAGCATATTAAGTTCACATTATTAATAGGAAAAGAAGAAGGAGTAACTTGATAGAAAGAAGAGACAATAGGGGTGGGAGAAGAGGAGACATGATTAGAAGAGTCTTGGTTTCCATTAGATTGAGAATTGATATTTCCACCAGCAGAGTTAGTTCCTTGGGTAGCATCCAGGTTCAGATAAGCAGCCTCATGAGAGGAATTGTTGCAGACACCTTTACCAGTTGAATCAGCATCAGTAGCTACAATGAAATTTCCAAAATCATCAGGAGAGGGATGGGTATTAAAGGTACATTGAGACAAGTTAAAAGTAGAAATGTCACCCAATTTGGTGATAGGAGGTCAAAGAGTAGAATAATCTAGTTCCGAGTTGTCAACTTTGGGAGAATTGGTAAATGAATCAACCTGAAGAGAAGAGGTTGATCTAGTCTTCTTCCAGAGGTCATCACGAGGATTGATCTTATTTTCAGAGTATAAAGAGAATCATGTTCATATGCTAGAGATAGATCTTGTTCTTTTGATATAACATATTTGTGAGTAGGAGTAGCAGCTGTCTTAAATCTCCTAGCCGAGTTATTGGTGCGGATCGGTCATGAGTTGCTAGACTCAGGAACAGGACTCAAAGCAGAAGAACCTTCAGCTTGACTAGTAACTTTCTTTAAAATAATTGGTAGACCATTGACCAATGGAATGATTTGTTTGATTTGATTTGTTTCTCCTTCATGAATCTTGAGAGTAGTAGATCTACTACCAAATGGTCCCATGTTGATCATGCTTTTAAGAGGTTCCTGGTTGGTAGTATTTGAACTATGAACAATAACAACAAATTTTCTTTTATCCACATAACCATTAGGTTCCAACATTTGACTTTGTGTATCTGGAGCTACCTCAACTTGAATCATTAAGGAATCAACAGTTGAGTTTTTTGGAGCAAGTATATGAAGATCCTGTGCTTGAGTAGTTGGCATCATGAGTCTAGATACTGGTGGGTAAACATATTTTTAAGCAGAAGAGCTAGCTTCCCTAATAATCTTTTTTTTTTTCTAGCTAATTGTGATAGATATCATCTCTATAGTCAATAATACGACAAGAATGACAAATTCCTTGGGACTTTGAAGTACCTGCATTCGATGAGAAAGGGTTCTTCTCTAACTCTGGTAAGGAGGGGAATACCAGTTGGAAGAGCTTGTTTGATAGGGATTCTCACATATATTTTAACATTCTTCTTGAGAGGATGATTAGAAGTTCTCCAAGATTAATTGTAATCTTCCTCAGATCTTCAAATTCAAAACATTCTTTAGGAACATTGCATAAGATGAGCCACATCATTTCGTCCTCAAAGAAACTTGAAAGTTTGCAGGCCAACCAGTAAGTGGAACAGCCCGTAACACTGTAAGAAAATCATAAGCAAACCAAGGCGTTGTTCATTAACCCTGTTGAAATCACTCTCAACTAAGAATCTGATAAGAACTTTGTTTCTCAATCCAATGAAGTTAGTGACAGTAGGAGTTTGGGCAGATGTAATCTGATAGAAGAGTATAACCCACCATTGAGAGCACATGTAATCTGATAGAAGAGGTGGGCACTAAAGAGGTAAAGTCTGATAGAAGAGGTGGGCATTGAGAGCAGATGTAATCTGATAGAAGAGGTGGGCAGATGTAATCTGATAGAAGAGGTGGGCAGATGTAATCTGATAGAAGAGGTGGGAACTAAAGTCTCACTACATAAATAACCCACCATACACCATTTCCAATTAGTATCATTCTCAGCTAGAACAACTTTTTTATCAATAAACACTGGTTCAGAGAGGGATGTAGGGAGATTTTTGGGCAAGGTAAGCTTTTCATCCATTTGGGAAGAAAGGTTTTGAATGGTAGTATCAAAATGAGTATCACTTGAGGAATTTGAAGTCTCCATATAAACAACAATCCAGATATTAATCTTAAGGGAGAAGTGGGTATATATAAATTTAGGATTGGATGTTGGGATAATATTTATTTGTATCTGGAGATGATAATGCCAAGAGATAATGGTGATCATAGGAGAAAAGAGACATGTCATGGAGATACCCTGAAATAAAGTAATATAAGTGTGTATAGGAGACTGAACCTTAAAAAGGGAAACTCTGAGAGGACGATTATAGTTTTTGTTGGTAAAGTGAGAATGAAATTATGAAAGATTCAGGTTGGGTATGTGTTAGTGAGAATCAATAGCAGTGGTGTTGTATAATGTATCAGTGGTATTTGCAGGATTCGTGATAGTTGTGCAATGATGATATTTTTTTGATGTAATCAGTTCCAGCTGGTGAGATAATAAGATAACTGCAATAATGGTAGAATCCCCAAAGGTATAAAATGTATGTAACACATGTGGAGGGGATTTAGCTTCATAGGAATTAGGGTACATTCTTAAAGTATTATATACTTTTGGGTTATGCAACAGAAGTTGAATGCTTCCAAACGTAATAATGATAAATGGGGTGCACTGAGAAGTGGTATGAAATAGCATGGGACGAGATAAAGAGGAGTTGTTATATTCAAGGTTTCGTCTTGTAGGGTGTGGGTTATCTTGGGGTGTAAGGTTTTGAGCATTGGTTAGGAAATAGCTGGTGTGTTTAGGATTTATGTATCTACTCAATGTACCCCAAAAGCCAATGATTCCTCCTAACAGTTGCTGCAATATTTGAACCTGCATAAAATGAAAAACCAAAATTAATACCCAAGGAAATAAGGCTAGGTTTGGTGGATTACCAATGTCACTCATAATGGTCGAACCAGAGAGACTAGAGATGAGGAGGGGATTAGGTTTGGTATATCGAGGCGTTAAGGTCGAAGAGGTGTAATTAAGCCAGGACTTAGAGGTAAGATAAAATTGATTGTGGAAGCTAATTTTCAAAGAGTCAAGATGGCTCTCGGTATCGTGTATGCAGTATTGAACCGGCGTGCATGGTATAGAGACATGACCCTTAACCAAGCGCCATAAATGACTATGAATGGTATTGATTAGGGGTCTATAAAATAGGGTTATCAGAGGATAGGAGAGTTTATATTCAGAAAAGGAAAAGATTAGGAGTAAGGAGGATTAGAAACTGGCTGATTCTGGTAATCAAAACAAGCCTGAGAATTCTCAAAATCATCTTCCCGTCGTTCCACCCTTATCGACAGAGTATGAGCAAGCCAAAACTCTTTCACTCTCATTACAAGATCAGGAGATAGAGATTTTGAAGAGATATTTGCAGGAGGAGATGAACAGGAGAGCACTGGAATAAATCCGTTAGAGACATGAAAATAAGGAAATTGTTGCACACGAATTGCTTTGTCAGAATCAGGAAAAAGAAGAAATTGATACTTTGTTTGAAGTTTGGAAGGTGAAGCATTTTGAAAGGGTTGACAGGAAAGATGAGGAGAGATCAGCAAAACCAGAGAAGCATAAAAGTTAAGGAAGTTCCACTGAAAGTGATCAAAAGAATCTGAGAATGGGTTTTTGATATCCAGTTGAAGAGATGAACACAAGTGATGAGGATTCCGATGCTACAGATGAGAGGAAGAGGATGAAGGCTTATCATGAGAGGAAACTCCGCAGAAGATTTGAAGATGAAAGAGCCAATCCGAAGATATTTGCCAGAATCATGCGTGAAGGAGAACCAAGTGATGATGATGAAAAACTCTTGGAAGATGAAAGTGATGAAGATGATGATAGTGATAGTGATGAGAGTTCTTCATCAAACGATAATCAAGTTTCTCATGCATCATCAGGCGGTGATTATAGTGCACAATACGAGGAGGAGGAGAACTGGATCTACGATGAGGAGGACTATTAGAGGTCCCTTCTGGGGTGTTGAAAGCAGCCAAGTCTTCATAATTTGGTAAGGTTTTGAAGATGATTAACAAGTTTTTTATGAATTTGCTTTCTCGATACTTGCTCATTTCCTTGTTTTTGTTAATATGGATGATGGCTATGGTGGACTTCTTTTGCTTCTTCTTCTTCCCCTGACGGTCGCCTTTATGATTGGTTTTGTTAGTTACTTTTTGTTGATAGGAAGTGATATTATCAGTATTAGTGTTATGGTGATTATGGTTGATGATCTTGTAATTATTTTGTTTAAGTTGAGGGTTGTGAACCTCTAGAATTTCACTAACTTATATAAACAAATGGTATATGTTCTTGTTCTCTTGTACTTTTCCAATTATGATGGTAGTGATGTTAAGGCTTTGAATGATATTTGTTTGTTGATTTTGAGAGTAAGGGTAGATGTTCTTCTTTCTGTTGGTTTTACTGGTGATGGAAGTAGTCCTGTAAGTGCAGAATCTGATGACAATCTTGATGAAGTAGCTTTAGAATCCAAAAATAGAGAGGAAATTGAACTGGGTATAACAGGAATTGCTTGGAGAACCTGATAATTGCATTAGAATTTTGCAAAACAAACGCTTGAGAAAAGCTTACGTCATGCTTAAGGAGCAGAGATCAATGACAATTTCCCTCATGTCAGTGTGAATATGTGCATAGGAGATCCTCTATTTGTTTACTCTTTTACTCAAAATAATTCTTTAATTGTATACAAATAAATGATAAATTCAAACACTAAAACTATTTGACGATTTTTTTGTTGCACCTGTATTATCCATTAAAGTCGTAACAGTCAATATACTACACAACACAAGCACCGATATGGTCATCATTTTCTAGTTACTAGAGCTCCCAAATTATTTTGCTAGAATTCTCATTTTTCATATGAATTTTATAAGAATGCCCAAAACATTATTGGGTTATTGGGAAATGATTATGATTGACCAAAATTGATGCATCATCGGATTATTTCCCAATTCAAATTTGTGTACTAATATGACTAAATGGGTACCCAAAGGGACAAATTGTGGATTTTTGTGGATTCTACTTGTATCTGTAATTTGAACACAGAATACCTCTTAACTGTTTGTGTTGGTACATCTATCCATAAAGTATGTCCAAAGCTTGTACTACAATCGTTGACTTAATAATTAGAGTTTATTAGTAAAGTCAAATTTGAGTTTACTTTGTTTGATTCCGAGGAAGGATATTAAGAGGATTGAAAAGGGAAAGATGCACAACACAGATATCAAGAACTAAGTGTAACTTCATCCACACTCTCAAACCCTAACTCCACTGCGATCATAATCGTGCATGAAAGAGACGTAAGAGGAGGGAATAGTAAGGATAACTCGGCACGTTACCCTTCTTTAGCAACATTTCAACATGCCTTGCTTCACTCACTCCATCAATTAAGGTTGACCTCATTTCATCACGATGAATTGATTCCGAGAGGAGCTCATCTGAGTCCTTACGGGTCCAGAAGACCTACAGTGCATAAGAATAACCTATGAAATAAGTTGACTGGCCCCCTATTTCTAGAGCTCAACGACGGGTCTAGGGCTGCACAGAATCGAACCGATAACCGCAACCGAACCGATAACCGTACTAACCGAACCGTAACCGCACCGAACCGATAATCCAACGGTCGGTGTCGGTTTTAATTTGGGGTAACCGTTGGATATTCGGTTCGGCTATCGGTTCCACTACTAACCGCACCCTAACCGAACCGATAACCGATTATTATAGGCCGTTGATTTATTTCTATTAGGATTAATCCTACCCGTCTAAAATCGGGTAACCCTAGAGTATAAAAACTGGAAACCCTAAACTATTTCTGCAGCCATTTCATTTCTTCTTCTCTCCCTCTCCGACTCCGTCTCTCTCCAGTCACCTCCAATCCATTACCAGAATCTTCTCCTCCTGCATATAGTCGCCTGATTCACCTCCTCTACCTCCATCAAGGTGCTGTACCACCACCTCTATCACTATGATCTAGTAAATTGTTTTCTCTTCGATTGATTTTTTTTTATCAATTTCTAGGGTTGTTTTTTTATTTTAGGGTTTCTTTTGATACTCGAGATGGTTTGAAATATGTTTAATCAATCGATTTGTTAAGTCAATCGATTATTGTTTATCAATCAATTTAGGGTTATAATTTTTTATTTTATTTTTGTTTTATTTTCTCAGAACTTGAAGAGTATTGAATTACCAGCAGCTGGAGTTCTTCATTAAAAGAGTATTGTCAGATCAAACAGGTAAAACCCTTCACTTGACTTGTTCTGTTTGATTTGAGTTCAATCTTCAGTGTTGATTATGAAATAGGGTTTTTTGATGTAAAACCCTTGAAGTGATTTATGATCTGTGAGTCTGTGACTATGAATCTATGAGCAAAAGGGTTTTAATGGGTGTTTAAATCTATTAAGTATTGTTGTTATATTAATTACTCTTTGAGAAATTGTTGTTGGAACTATTTGTGTAATATTGTGAAGTGAGAATTTGGTAACTGAGTTGTTAGAGTTACAAATTATAATGCTGATTAGTTTAGTGGCTAGGGTTTGATGATGAAATCCATGATTGTAATGTTGATTGTATTCTATGATTGTAATGTTGATTGTATTGTTGCTTCTTGAACTAAGTGTTGGAAATGATGTTTGTTGTAGGTGGTAATGCTTGGATCAAGTTCAATTTCATTATCAAGCTGCAAGATGGCAGGTGCATCTCCAGCCTCTCAATCCCCTGCAGCTAAGTCTACTAAAGTGATAATTTCTGCAACACCAACACCTCAAGTTGATGCTACACAAGAAACTCAGCAGGTTACACATGACCCTGCAGCTGAAACTGAACCAAAGAAGAAGGGAAAAGTGAGGTCGAAAGTATGGAATGATTTTACAAGGCTCAATGACAAACAATCCCAATGTAAGCACTGCAAGAAGAAGTTGCAAGCAGATAGTCGAGGAAATGGCACCTCCAGCATGAAAACACATTTAGGAACATGTCCTGAGAATCCAAACAAGAAGCTGAAGGGTCAACAAAGTTTATTGTTTCCACCACCAAGACCAGGACAGTCATCCCAATTGGCTGCTATTAGCTATGACAAGGATATGTGTAGAAGGAGATTGGCTGAGTTTGTCATAATAGATGAACATCCATTTAGAATTGTAGAAGGAGAAGGGTTTAGAAGATACAGTGAACAGTTGGAGCCTAGATTCAAGGTGCCAAGCAGGATGACCATATACAGAGATCTCTTAACAATCTACAAAGATGAGAAAGATAAGTTGAAGAAATATTTCAAGGAAAGTAAACAAAGAGTCTCTCTCACAACTGATACATGTACCTCTCCAAACAACTTCAACTACATGTATGTGACTGTGCACTTCATTGATATTCATTGGAAGATCCAAAAGAGAATCATCATGTTCTGCCAGATCAAGGGTCATACTGGAGTGGATATTGGGAAAACACTAGAGAAATGTTTGCTGGATTGGGGGCTAGAAGATCTTTTTGGTGTGACTTTGGAAAATGTCAGTGAAAATAATGTGGCGATCGAGTATCTTCAAACCAGTGTCATTAATTGGACTGGAGCAACAGTTAGAGCTGAATACATGCAGGTTAGATTGCTTTTCTTCTTGTTGTTAGTTTAATTTTTTCATTTAGCCATTTGAGTACTGATCATTTCAACCATGCAACATGTTTGTATTTCCTTGTTTCATTCTTTTATCAGGTAAGGTGTGCTGCGCATGTTCTTGCGCTTGTTGTTAGAGATGCTGTGTTGCTGTATCACAAGTCAATTAACAGGATCAGATTAGTTGTCAAGTATGTCACTGGATCTCCCTCTAGGTTGACCAAATTCAAAGAATGTGCTGCTCTTGAGAAGATTGATTGTAAGAAGATGGTTTTCTTGGATGTGAAGACCCGATGGAATGCTACATATCTAATGCTTGAAGCTGCCATTCCATATGAGAAGGTATTTAAAAGGTTAGAAAGAGAAGACAAGAGCTTTCGAGATAAGTATATTTTTAAAGAATCTGAATGTGAAGCTTTACCTAATCCTGATGATGACACTGTTGTAATTGATAATGAAGCTTATTTTCTTAGTTCTAGTGAATCTGAAAGTGAATGTGATGTAACTAAAAAGAGGAATATGAAGAAAAGGAACAAGCCCCGTCATCATGCTCCATATGCTGCAGACTGGTCATATGTTAGTAGTCTTGTAAAATGTTTAAAAAATTTCTTTGATGCTACTGTTAAATTCTCTGCTTCAACACAGGTTACTACACATGAGTTTTTATGGCAGTTAGCTTTGATTCATGAACAATTGGTTCGTCTTGGAGATATAGGAAACCGAGATGCTCATATTTCTAAGATGGCAGAAGTAATGTTTAAAAAGTACAACTCATATTGGGGGGATTATGAAGACATGAACTCTGTTCTTTTTTTTGCTAAGTTGCTTGATCCTCGAGAGAAAGAGTCTGGTTTGAAGTTTGATCTTGAATGTTTGTATGAGCAAGAAGATTTCAGGGTTGGGACTGTTTTGAAAGCTGTGAAACAAGACATGGGTAGACTTTATGAAGAGTACAACACCATGTATTCAAATGCTAATGCAGATGAAGGTGACATCATCTTTTGAACTTTAGTTATCTGCTTTTGTTCTACTGTTACATACTTAGATATTATAAATGTTGTTATCATCATCATTTACTAATATTGATTGTGCATTTGTGCTGATGTCTTAGGTACTGGGTCAACAACTGCTGCAGCTGTGGATGACATGGTAGTTTGTGTGCAAGAAGAGAACATTGAGGATATGCTTGAGTCGAGGAAGAAAAGGCGAAGAATGAATGTTCACTCTACTCATCCAAAGTCTGAACTGGAAAGGTATTTGCTTGATGACTGTGAAACATCAACAAGGTATTTTGATATTCTGGCATGGTGGCAGGCTAATAGTACCAAGTATAAGGTACTATCACTTATGGCCAAGGATATTTTGGCAATACCAGTGTCCTCAGTTGCTTCAGAGTATGCATTCAGTACCGGGAAGCGCATTCTTACTCCATGGAGAATCTCGATATCTGCCAGGACAGTTGAAGCACTTTTTTGTACGCAAAGCTGGTTGCAGAAACCTATCTCTCTTGATTTCATATGTGACTATGTACCAGATGACAATGCCAGCATTGAAGAAGGTAATGGAATCTCTTCTCTTCTTATTTGACTTAAAATTTCTATAGTTGAATGAATCAGTTAGAACTGTTTGTCACTTGAATGAATCCAGTTAGAGTTTCACTTGAATGAATGCAGTCACCTTTTACATATCTATGATTATGTAATTGCTTAGGGCTTGCATATGAAGATTAAAGAGAAAGTGGTTGATACTTGATTCTTCAAGTTGTGTGGACTGGTCCTTTTTATGTTACTTTCTGTATTCCCTCATTCCCTGTCCTTTTTGAACTTGGAGTTTCAAGTTGTGTGGTGTACTAGTTGTAGACACTTGAAGTACATTACCCATGATTTGAAGAATTTTGATCTGACTTTTGAGTTTTTCTCTTTGCTGACATTTTGGGCAAGGATGAGAATTAAGAATTGGATGGATGGACTGGACTCTGAAGTCTTTTACTTGTCTTCGAGTCTTCGTGCTACTTTCTTATGTTAAACTTTAAGACTATTGTGTGTGTGTGTTTGATCTTTAGAATTTAGACTCCTTGCTTTTGGACTTCATTATGTGTGTGACTGTGTGTTTGATCTTTAGAGTTTAGACTCTTATGGAATTGATCTGTTTAATCTATTAAGTATGGTAAGTTGTTATTTCTTAAGTATGGAATGGAAGTACACTGTACAGGTGCAGGTGCAGGTACAAAATCTGTCAGAATTTCTGACAGATTAATTTATGGTTAAAACCGAACCGAAAAATAACCGAACCGAATACTATTGAGTTCGGTTACGGTTTTAAATGTGCTAACCGCACTATAAACGGTTAGTTGAACGGTTTTACAACTAACCGCACCGAACCGAACCGTGTGCAGGCCTAGACGCATCCTTGCAATATGTCCACCTGCGTCGGCCTTGGAGCAAAAATCAACTTCAATCACTTCTCAGCCAGTGAAAGAAGAGCTGCGGATAGTATGAAATAGTAATAGTAAAATCATAACGACTTTCCTTGGATTAAACGGTTCTTAAACCGCCCACGCTTGATCCCTGCATATTAGTACATTACCCACGCATTATAGATATCTCCTCACTCCCTCCTCCATTTCTCACCACTCTCTCTCTCTCTCTACACTCTCCTCTTTTCTCTCCTCTTCCCATCACAACTGGTTTAGTTATGTTCACATCAGATGACTTTGAAGAAATGTTTCAGTGCCCTGATCAAAATTCAATGATGATCATCGAAAACAATAATCAAAAGTGGAATAAATCTCATCACGTCGAAATAGCACCAAACTGTCCAAGATGTGCATCATCAAATACCAAATTTTGTTACTACAACAACTATAGTCTTTCACAACCTCGCTACTTTTGCAAAGGCTGCAAAAGGTATTGGACAAAAGGTGGCTCGCTACGTAATGTACCCGTTGGTGGCGGTTGTCGGAAAAATCGTAGAGCAAAATCTGTTCGGTACAGACCCAGTCGGGTCTTCATGGGTGGTTCACCTGACTGTGATGATCCAGTTCAGAATACTGATGAAACTGTTACTCCTCCAGCTATTGATCTTGAGGCTGTCTTCTCCAACTTTTTAAATCCGGGTATAGTAACTGATGAACCCGTCCCAGCACCCGAACCTGAATTGTCAAGTGAGTTTGATCTTTCTTTTGATAAGTCGTCTTCAAATAATTCTATGATTCCTAACCAAGAATCACCACCAAACAATGAAGATCAATTCCATCAACAAAATTACGGGTTTGAATGTGATTCAGATCCGACCCGAGAAATTTCCCAGTTTATAGGCGGGGTCAATGTAGTAGATGACAAGATGAGTGACATTAGCGGTTTGCTGTCGCTGCGAACTGATGAAGTTGATCAAGAATTCTGGCCTGATGCTACTGTTGTAAACGATTTTAGCTGGCAAGCGTCACCATTACATGAGTTTGAACCTGTTTTCGATGACCAGTTTACGTCATACCCGAACCTTTTAAACTGGTGATTAGTGATTCAATTCCCTGTGAAGAAAACATTGTTATGTAAACTTAGAATAATAACCATACTTACTATACTTCTGTATTTTCATTCGTGTTGTCTATTTTGTTCATGCCCTTTCTGGGTGAAAAACTTATACTAATAACGGAAAAGTTGTAGCTTTTGCATTGGATTGACTTAAACTTCATTCTTATTCTGTTTCTCCTTCTACTTGTTTCCACACTCTCAGTCTTCTGGAACGGAATCACGTAAAAGGTGAATGTGAGTTATTTTTTGTGCTGATAATCTTGTACAACTATATTGAAATTGGTCATTTGGTTATCCACCATGCTCTCAGTGCGTCAACAGTATGACAGTTGCATAATTTTTTCACTTACTACTACGTCGTATAGGGTGCCTTGACTGTTAGGCCAAATGTGGCGCAATCAAGCTGTTTACAAATTACAACTACCATTTTGCAGTACTTGGAATAAGCCAGATAATTATGTAAGCATTAAGCAGCATTCATCGCTCCCATTACCTAGGACCGTAGTTTTCTTTCTCTTCCTATTGGTAAACCACGTGGAGACGAGGATGATCTAACATCATCAGTATTTTGAGAGGATGATCTAACATCATCAGTATTTTGAGAGGATGAGTGAGCTGTATACGCAACATAGACAATTCTTGCATGAACCCTAGATCTAGCTAGCAGTGGCAGTGGCGGCCTTAACGCACCTTTTTGTAAGACTAGAGCTATGTACACTGTAAATGTAGCAACTTGAAAATAAAGGTTCAGAACGTAAATGGGTGCGCAAAATAAGATTCAGAACCAGACACATAACATGCGTGGTGAGATTGTACAATAAATTACTAAAATAGCGTTCAGTGGAAGTTTTTTCCAAAGCGTTTAGTGAAAGTCAAGAAAAAATGAATCAGAAGATCGGCCAATGTCCATTGAGAATGTGAGACGACTAAAAATGGCTATAGTAGCTGCCAAGGGTGCATTCAACGCAAGGTTGTATCTTATGGACGAGGCAATCTTGTCCAACCAAGTTTAGAGACGAAAATAATGATTACAGACTTTACAGTGCAAATTTCAAAAAATCACCAGTAATCCCCACAAGAACAAACCCCTTTCTCAAACCTATGAAACCTGTTAGCATCTCTAACTACGAAAACCACCTTCTTCAAAATCTTTGACAATACTTTTATAAACTCATGGCAATCCCCACAAACCCTCAAGTTTTTAAAAATTCTCAGCACACCTCCTTTCTCCTCCAAGTCCCCTCCTAATAACCCTAAACCAATTGCCAACTTCTCACTGTGCATTCTCAAACTCTCTTCCTTTGACTCATCTTCTACATCATGCAACGAAAACCTCGCCCTGTAAACATAACCCGTTTCTTCTTTCATCCTTTTCTCCATCTCTTTCAACAGGTGGTGAATTTTCTCTGTGAGGGGGCGTCTGTCATCCCCTCCGTAAAAATAGTGTACTTCCTTGTCAATTTCAACCCAACTACACCCTGCTTCTTTCTTCAAACCCTTCCGTTTCATCAGTTCCCGAACTCTCTGACACTCCCTCCATCCCCCAGACTCAGCAAAAAGGTTCGACATCATCACATAATTTACTGGGTTATTCTCATCTAGTCTCATCAGAATCTCTCCAACTTCCTTTCCTAGTTCGAAGTCTTTATGAACTCGGCAAGCTCCTAACAGTGTCTGCCATATCCCTACATTTGGTTCAACTTCCATGTTGTTAATAAGATTCTTAGCTTCTTTCAACTCACCAGCTCTACCAAGAAGATCTACCATACAAGAGTAATGCTCTACTTTCGGTTTGATCCTATGGTCTCCACATAGCCTCGAGAAATACTTGCGACCTTCTTCTATGAGCCCAGCATGGCTACAAGCAGAAAGCACAGCTAAATAAGTTACCTCATCAGGATTGATATTCTCCAGCTGCATTTGTTCAAACAGTTGGATCACTTCTTTGCCATATCCATGTTTTCCGCATCCAGTTATCATCACTGTCCAAGAAATTACGTTGGGTTCTGATATTTCACTAAAACGCCTTTTTGCTTCTTCTGCTAACCCACATTTAAGGTACATATCTACAATTGAATTTGCCACAGAAACATCTAAACCAGATGGAACCTTAATGGTATAAGAATGTACTTGTTTCCCTTGCTCCACAAGCGCTAAATCTGCAAAAACGCCTATCATGCTTGAGAGAATGAAACCATCAACTTGAACATCTATTACCCTAGTCTGTCCAAATAATTCCATCGCATTCTGTGCATCTCCTGCTTGAGTGTAACCCGTTATCATCGTAGTCCAGCAAACTACATTCTTCTGCTCAATTTGGTTAAAGATATATCTTGCTTCAGATAAACTTCTGCATTTAACATAGTAATCAACGAGAGCACAAGCTAGAATTGCCTGCCGCGAAATATCGAATCCCCTTCTCATCAGTGAGGCATGAATTTGCTGTCCCTCGTGCATTGCCCCAACACCACCACAAGCCTTTAATGCACTCACAAAAGTAAAATTATCGGGGATTTCTCCTTCTTCTTGCATTCTCCGGAATAACTCCAGAGGTCTATAACTACGTCCATCATGGGCATATCCTGACAATATTGTGTTCCAACTAATGAGATTTCTAGAAGGCAATTCATCGAACATTTGAGTTGCTTCATCTAATCTTCCACATTTTGAGTACATATCCATGATTGAATTTCCGACAACTGGCACAGGCTCGAATCCTGTTTTCACACAGAGCGCATGTATCTGCATTCCAGTCTCACGAATACCCAGAATTCCACAAGCCTTTAGATTAGTTGAGAAAGTAAAATCATTAGGTTCAATTCCTGAGTAACCCATTTGAAAGAATAGGGACAATGAAGCTTTGGCATTGCCTTTTGCCAAGTACCCAGTCATAAGTGTCGTCCATGAAACTACATTTCTTACGGGCATTTCATCGAAAACTCTACGAGCTGTAATAGTTGCACCACACTTGCCATACATACCAACAAGATCATTGTTTATCATGGGATCAGCTCCAAATCCCATCTTCAGAACAGCTGTGTGGATTTGACGTCCATGATCCAGTAAGGAATACTTAGAACAGTTCCGAAGGAGATCCGCAAATTTCTGCAGCTCAGCCATTTGTAAATGCAAAACTCAAGTACTTCTTGACTCACAAATCAGTAACCGAAATCATAGGAGTCTTAAGATAGACGCAATTGAAACTGAGCTATTTCTAGACCTCAAACCAGGTGAATATATGATACATATTTGCAAAAGCTGTTAACATACAATTAGCACCAGTAGGGTATTTCATTAACAAAACTTAATGATTGGCGACACCAACTGAAATCAACTAATTTTATATATTGATTAACTCCTCTCCTCTGGAAGCAACTCACTGAAAGATACGAATTCTTACGACATGATCAAGCATTCAGCCTCTTCAAGAAACTATGCTGATAGAACTCATCAAAGGACAACCGGTTTACTGCATATATGAATGGATGCATCAGTCACCACTTCGATCATTGAAAAAGTAACACGATTTTAAAGATTCTGAAAGGCTTAACCTGGGTTTGGGCAGAGTAGCTTGGTACAGATCTCAATACAGTCTGGGTGCAATTCAGGAAGAATGAACCGAGAAAAGGGCAAATCTGAACACTTTTTGATGTTTTTTATCAGCTGAAGCAGAGAAAATTTGACACAACATGTGTTAGAGCATCTGGATTTCAAAAAGTGCCCTGAGTGAGAAGTAGGGAGGCTACCTGAGTGACAGGTAGAAAGGTTACCTGAACATTACTTCTACCACAAAAAGGTGGGTAACCATTCAAAAGCTCAAAAAGAATCACGCCTACACTCCACATGTCAATCTGTATTCAAAACCTAGAGATTCAGTCTTCTTTATTCTGAATAAACTTGCAACTCTCACATCTAATACCTTTTCATCGTATCTTTGAAACTGAAGAATCTCTGGAGCCATGTACAGTGGAGACCCACAGACTGTCTCAGCATTCTCTCCTGGATGAATGAATCTACTTTCCCAAAATATAAAGATCGGAAATTGTTCAGTCCACAACCTACAAGATATGCTTAGCTTGAGCTTTAGTTATCATTTCTTGTATTAATACCTTGAGAGGCCAAAATCAGAAATCTTTATCACAGCATCAGTTTCAGTTGTCGATAGTAGAACATTCTGTCAATATAAGCATCTCGGTCAGCAAATTCAAAGAAAGTCTGATTTCCAACAAGTTAGTAGTAGCAAAACACAATCCTAACAGTTACAGCAAGCCTAAACCGGGATACAGAGGTATGCAATCAAAACATTAGTATGAAATCCTGGCAAAGTTGCAAGCAATTGTAATGATATCAGTAAGTGATGTATGCACTTATTAATCTAAGGTCTACTTGTCCACCATACAAAAGCTGTTATGTGGTGATAATCTCTACCTCTGGTTTCAAATCACGATGAATGACATGGTGTGCATGCATTACTTTCAAACCAGCTCCTGCATCATACAAGGCATCTATTGGACCGAATTGTAAAAGTGAAAGAACTAATAGGAAAACTATGCTTTAGATGCAAGTATGCCAAGGATAAACTATACCTAGTTGCTGTGTAAATCGCTTCACAACTTGCTCCTCGACTCTCCCATGTTGCTTTATATACGAAGCTAGATTTCCTCCAGAGCAGAACTCCAAGACCAAGAATACACAACCTTCTACCTGGGATAAAATAACCGCACCCATTTCAATCTTGTTCTTTGTGTCAATAAAACAAACACCTTTATGGTCATTGATTAGTTAAAAATGAAACAAACAAGCTTTAAGGTTTAAAGTAAGAAAAACCTGAATAACTTCAATAAGATGAATAATATTTGGGTGTTTAACACTTGATAAGAAGTTGAGTTCACAATCTAAACAATCCTTGAGATTTTTGTTGAGTTTTGAGAGAAAAACTTGTTTCAGAATCACTTCTTCTCTACTGGTTTTATGCTCAGCTTTCCAAATGATTGATAGAGATCCTTCCGAGACTTTTTCTCTCAACAAATATTTGCGGACCCTAATTTCATTTTCCATTGTTCATGCTCAAAACCTATGTGCGAGACAGAGCCTTTCCTGGAGTTTCTTTAGGTAGTGCCCAAACAAAACTTCACTTGATATATTGTAGGGTGTACAAATCCAGTCTAAAATGGGAAACAGATTCGTTGGACTAAACTATAGAAACTTAGAAACTAAGGGGACTAAACACCAAATTTTTGAGGATTGAATATAAAATGTACATGAAATTAAAGATTAATTCGTGATTTTAGCATTTTAGAGGAGACTAGAGCCAGGTCTAGCGCAACTTTGGCTCCGGTCCTCAACGTAAACAAGAAAAGTTGCTAAGCCTACTTTATGGATCGTTTATATCGTCTCATTTTTTTGCTCCGTAAAAGTTAATGAATATATTATAAAAGGTTATAGCCATGAGCCAACTCAATATACATGTTTAGGTATGGTAACTCAAATCTAAATAAAGTTATATCTTATTTGTGTGTAACAAGCTAAGATCATCTAACGGTGGAGATCGATTGCTTTATTTTTAAGCAGACTTAGTCTGAATCTTAAATCAGGATTTCATCAAACGGTGAATATTGAATGCTTTGTTACTAAGTTATCTTAGCTTTGATTGAAAGCAACTCTAATTTGAAAGACTATATAAAGGAGAATTCTAGCAACGGGAAAATCTAATCCCCATACTTATATGTGTTCCTAGCTGCGTACTAGAGTCGATTCTCCTTTAACCTAGGTTTTTCCAAAACCATTATAGGTTAATGACTTGAAGACTTCATCGGGATTCGTGAAGTCAGATCCAACTATTTTCTCTGTAGTTGCATATTCTAATCTTACTTGTTCTATCTTATTGAGTTTTATCTTCTCTAAAATTTACTCGAGATTTATCTCCGATAGGTAAGATATAAAAAGTAATTACAACAGTTCTTCTCAGACTCTTGTGATTCCGCAATAACTTTTCTTGTTAATCAGTTGGGTTATTGTGAGGTGACTAATATTTTTAGGCTGCTCTTCGGGAGTATAAGATAGTATTATTAATTGGTTCCTGTTCACCTTGATTTTATCAAAAGACAGAACAAAAACCGAATAAAGAATAAACATATTTGTGGGAGATAGATTTGTTTATAAGTCTTCGACTTTGGGTAGTAGCAACTCTTAGTTGTGGGTGAGATCAACTAAGGGAATCAAGTGCGCAGAATCCGGCGTGGTTCTAGAGGCGTAAGGAACGCGACTGTACCTTAATCGATGTGAGACTTGGTTAGGGCTCAACTACATTCTAGTCCGAAGTTAACTTATAGTAGGCTAGAGTCTGTAGCGGCTTAATATAATGTGGTGTTCAAATCTGGACTCGGCCCAGGGTTTTTCTGCATTGGCGGTTTCCTCGTTAAAAAAAATTCTGGTGTATGTGTTATTTCTTTTGCGCATCATATTTTTATATAATTGAAATATCACAGGTTGTGCGTAGTTCAGTCAGTTGATAAATCCGACCTTGTTTGTTGGATAGAACTTGATTAACACTTGGGCGTTGGTCTTTGGTACCGTCCAAGTTATTTCTCATATCAATCAGGCTCGCAGATTTTTATCTGTTTGATTTGTTGATTGTATTAAGAAAGAGATATAAACTCTTTGATATAATTCTTGATTGAGTCTCGTTTTTAAGTTGGTACTCTCGGAATTAAGTTAGAGTTTAGTCCATACAGATTGCCGAACGAACTATTGGGTGTGGTTGTTATACTCCCGCTTTTTCTATTGGTATCAGGCCGGCAAACACGCTAAGACCTCATAAGTCTGTGTTTGTAGCAATCTGACTCTATGGACAGTAGTGCTATCTCTGACGAACACATCACGAAGAATAAAAATTATGTTTCTATGGAATCTATTAAAGAGAAATATTTGTCTGTCTCAAATATAAATGAACATCTTGTTCCCATGAAATAGGTAAATATTGGTAAGTGTTATCCCTTTTACCTTACTGATGAGTTTGGCTCTGAGTAGAAAGTGAAGCAGCCTAAGAAAGTGCAGTAATTCTAAGACAGCTAGAATTTAATCCACTGAAGTTGTCAGGATGAAACACAAAGTCAACATGCTTATCGTTATGGTTAGTAATCGCGACTCTCAGATAAAGATTCTCCGTGAAGAAAAAGCCGAAATAAGCCTGTCAAATAATTTACTCAAGGACAAACTAAAGGAGAATGCTTTAGAGATCAAACAACTATTGGGTAACTCTATTCAATGCAAGGTTTGTTCTGAAGAGCCCAATATACCTATTTCTTCTGACAAAACTGAGATACCAGAAAACAAGACTTCAAATCATGGTTGTCTAACGAAATCAGTTTCAGAAGATAAGTTGCAATCCCTTCCGATTACTAAAGACGTGCTTACAACTTTCTCTAATCAAGGAATTGTTGCATCTCACAGAATGAAGGAAACTTCTAACGATTATGTTAAACCTACTCATTCTAATCACTTTGGTGATCAGAAAGTGTGTTTATTTTGAGATACAAAGGGGCATGTTCCACGGAAATGCAAATTAAGGTCGGATGATAAATATATTAGTCGACTCCAACATACCTTAGATTTAATACTCAAAGGTGTAACTGATATTCGTATGTCTAGACCAATTGGTTTTGGGACTCACCTTGAGAATTGTTCCAGGAGGATCAGTTCAATTTGCTCCTCCAATGTTCGAACCTATAATAGTAGATTTGAAACGAATCGGTCAAGGAGGTTTCAAAATAATTCTTCTCAAATTAATTTTGGGGATGGTTTTCAAAGTGTGAAAAAGGTACCAAAAGGTGTAAACAACAATGGAGATGTGAAGGACAACATAAACTTGATAATTGAAGGGTACACAGATCTTATCAACATGCTATCAAAAGCCTCCATATAAAAGTCTTCAGGTAATGATTCAAACTTGGTCTCATACTTTGATGATAGTAAGTTTTATGATAAAATTTTCGCATCAAAAAGGGTTTCTTCAAAAAATTAGAAGAACAAAGAGGTTTAACCATGAACATTATTCATTGGATGAGAATAAAGCTCATACTTGTGTTAATTAATCACAAGGTTGAAATCATACTCATGAAAAATCTTGTTGATTAAGATATGCTAATGATCAGGTATACTTGATGGCAAAATTGTCTCTGTTTAGTTGAGCTAATCTGTTATCGTTCATGGCTAGACTATTTTCAGACAAGCTTGCATGATTATTTTGTCTTGGATAAAGTTTACCCGAAGTTTTGTTGTTTTTGTATCTTAGGTTATTTACAAATGGTTTTTGTGCTAATTTTGTGCTCTAAAAAGAAATCTTGTGAAAACTTAAAATTTATTGAGCTAAGATTTGTGAAGAAAAATTTTCACTTAGCAAATTATTGTTGTGTAACCATTATGCCTTGTAGATGGGATTTTACAGCTTGTCTAATTTTTTTAATGTTTTTGGGGTTATATTGGTTTTCATACGGGTACCTACGTTACATGTCACAAACCAATTTTTAGAAACCCTAAAATTACTCCGTATGTAACCGTTTATATACCTATCCCATTGAGTTGATTTCTCTCACTCTAGGTTATTTATCATTATCAAGAATGTCTTCTCCTTCTCGCACTTGTGATTTCGTGAAAGGATTTCTTGATAAGGGAAACGGTTTCAGATCCAAAGGGAAGAAGAAAATAACTCTTGTGGAAGACGATAATATCACATCTCAAAACTCCGAAGACTATCCTGATGTCTCATGCTATTATGCATATACTCACCAAGATGTAGAGCATGACGATATGGTTTGTGCTGAAGTTCTTCATGATATTCTCAAATACTTTGAGGAAGCAAAACTACAACTCGTTGACACTATGAAAGGTCTTGATGTGTTACGAACTGAGTTGAAAAAGGTTAATTCTGACATTATTCTCATGAAGACGCATGTGAAAGATCTACTCAATGAGAATATCTTCTCCGAGGAAGCGGTTGTTGTTATATTGATCATAAGCTCAAAGGTCTCAAAACCCGTGAAGATTCCAAGACTGCGCTTTGAGTCTTTATTAGGTTTTTTATAAATAATTTCTAGGAAACTTATTTTGGAGAATTTATTCTTATGTTTAAGAAGGATAAATAGGGTTTGAAATATCATTATTTGTGATTACACATAGCTATTTCGACGATTTTCATCTTGCAGTGTTGTTAGATTTATTTATTTAAATTCTAAAGTTATTTGGAAGATGATTTTTGCAGTATTTAATCTTTTTGATTTCATATATTGTAATTGCTTATGAGTGATATATGTATTTACGTTGGTGAACCGTGCTTATCTCATATATACTCAAAAGTTAAGTCTATTGTGTCATTATGCAATTATTGATGAAAGATAGAATGAAGTTTTGAAAGTATTTCGCAGTATTGATCTTTCCATGATCCACTTTTATGTGAAAGTACTGTATGGATTTGTAAGTTTTTCTTATGTTGAGCGTTTCCGATTAAATTAATCATTAAGATCTTCTCGTGGTTAATTTATTTGAGTTTAATGGATACAAATCCATGTGATTTGTTAATGTCCAAAGAAATCCTTGTTTTCTTGTAAAAGTAAGGTCGCTCATGTTGTTCTCTTGGGAATGACATCAAATAGGGGTGAGTTCTTAATTGAACTTGTGCTTAATTTCCATATCTTTATGGGGAATGCGTATGTGAAATATTGTAGGAGTTATCTTGTATCTTTACCAACTCCTTGATAAATACACTAAGTTTCGACTGTGTAAAATCATCGAAACAAAGTTGATATGTTCATTTTAGTCATGAAGTATCTTTTTTAAAAATTTCATTATGATCCCGTAGTTTTTGTACCTATGCCAATTTATATTGACAAAAAGGATGAGAATTATTTGGTAGTTCACACTACATTTGGTTTACGGGTCATTACGTAAGGGGAAGTGTGTTAGAGCACTGCTCGGTCGAACTCGCAAGCGCTGCTATCTCAAGCTTGTTTGTCAAGTTTAGTTGCCAAAACTATAATTCTTGATTTCTAATCTACTTATAGCTATGTCTCGGATTAGGATAAAATGTGTGGTTGAGCTTTAGACTTCACGACGTTCATCAATTGAAGACAAAGAACTACTAACGGGAGCTTGTGGAACTTCATCAACAAAAGTATGTGGAGACTTGAACTCATCTATCACTCAGAAGTATATTTCTATTTTATCTCCTATTGAGACAAAAGTCGTATAGTTATATAGACTTTATATAATACACATTTTATATTTCGAGCAGAGTTTAACTCGCTTACATATTTCTCGAAATATGTGTTGGTAAGCTTTCGCTTTAACCAAGTTCATCTTTATTCTTGACGAAAGTCAAAAGATGATCATGTGAAAATCGCCTAGTAACATCTTACATGATTTGTGTGAGACAGTCATTTGATGTAGACCTGGAATGTTTCGTATTGATCTATTGATCACTTGAACATGGATTTTAGAATGATTAACCATTGATTGGATATAGCACTGTATGCATACTTGTATGCTAACAGTTGCAAGTTATTCCAAGTCCGGGAACCATAGTATGCATACCCGTATGCGTACTGGTTTGATAGTTGAAGTCTGGGAACTTAGTATGCATACCCGTATGCGTACCGGCTTAAAAGTTCAAGTCCGGGAATTCAACTAAGTTTGGTCATGTACGAAAGTATGCGTACCCGTTTGCAACTAGCGAACCCAGACCAAATCCGGCTACTTAGGTATGCGTACCCGTTTGCATACTTGAGTGGGTTAAGTTCTAAAATCGATTTGTTCATGAAAAAATACATTTATATAATAAGGAATGCAATATTTTGCAAACTGTGGCTATAATGTTCATGAATTGATTCGAGTGAATAAAAATCGATTTTTCTTCAATTGTGTCTTGTATACTTCTATGAGAATATAAACAATTGAACAACTCTATTCATTTGAACTAGTTGTTGTTAGAGTACTGCTCGGTCGAACTCGCATGCGTTGCTATCTCAAGCATGTTTGTCAATGTTAGTGATCAAAACTATAAGTCTTGATTTCTAGCTTATTTATAGATGTCTCGGAATAAGACATAGATTGTGTAGTTGATCTTAGTTTTCACGGAGTTCATCATTCGAAGACGAAAAACTACTAAGGGGAGCTTGTGGAACTTCTTCGACAAAAGGTATGTGGAGACTTGAACTCATCTATCACTTGGAAAGTCTATCTCTATTATCTCCTATATTGAGACATAAGTCGAGTTACGATATAGTTTTCTCTATACACATTTGAGATTTCGAGCTGAGTATATCTCGCTTACATATTTCTCGAAATATATGTTGGTAAGATTTCGCTTTGACCAAGTTCATATTATATCATGAGAAAATTGCCGAGTAACATCTTACATGGTTTGTGTGATACAATCATTTGATGTAGGCTTGGAATGTTTCGATAATGATTATTTCAATATCTTGTAAATTGTTTTGATGCTAATAGTATGTGAAAACGGCTATTTTCATCCTCTAAGAATGTTTCAATGATTGAAATAAAGAGTTTAGAATCATGTAACCATCTTTGGATATAAGCATAGTGTGTTCACACATTAGTGTATAAGTCCAAAATCGGGAACCTAAAGTATGCATACTTGTGTATATACAAAATGGTTGTAGGAGACTGTGTAAGTATGCGTACCCTATGCATACTGTAGGAAGTTCACGTTCGTGAATTTTTGTTGAGTTTGAAATAAAAAAAACAA
The DNA here is from genome assembly GCF_003573695.1 of Papaver somniferum. NCBI lineage: Eukaryota > Viridiplantae > Streptophyta > Magnoliopsida > Ranunculales > Papaveraceae > Papaver > Papaver somniferum. The sequence continues at coordinate 150,222,061 of NC_039363.1, read as the reverse complement.
ACTCATCCGGTTACCTAAAGTACGCGTACCCATACGCATACTGGCGGAAATTTCACGTCCGTGAATTTCTGTTGAGTTTGAAAACTAAAACAAACTCAAATCCGGTTACTTAAGTACGCATATCCGTACGCATACTTAAGTGGGTTACTTTCTAAAATCGGTTGTACATGAACCTAAACACTTAACAATAAGGAATGTAATCTTTGCAAACCGTGGCTATATTGTTCATGTATTAATTCGAGTGAATCAAACCAATTTTGCTTCATTTGTGTTCTTGTATAATTCCATGAGAATATAGGAATTGAACAACTCTTTAACTAGTTTCATTTGAGTCATTTGAACTAGTTATGGTTAAGATGAATAAGGTTGATATGAGAGTAATCATATGGCTAACCTCGGTTAACTATTTGTGAACCAACATGGTGTACACGTTTAGGTACGGTTCCATAAACCTAAATGAGGGTACATTTCACTTATGTATAACAATCTAAGTTCGATCAAACGGTTGAAAGATATTAGCTTGGTTGAATCAGGTTTTTATCTAACGGTGAATATTGAATGTTTTGTTACCAAGGTAACTTGGATTGCAAACCCTGATTTGAAAACTATATAAAGGAGAACTCTAGCAACTGGGAAACCTAATCCCCACACCTCCTGTGTGCTACTAGTTGCATAACTAGAGTCGATTCTCCTTTAACTTTAGGTTTCTTCTCGAGACCCTGTAGGTTAACGACTTGAAGACTTCATTGGGATTGTGAACCCAGACCCAACTATTATCTTTGTAGTTGCATGATCTGATCTTGTTGTTTCTATCGTATTGAGTACAATTGAAATAATTTACTCTAGATTTATATCTCCAATAGGCAAGATAGAAAAGTAATCACAAACACCTTCGTCTCATCGTTTGTGATTCCACAATATCTTGTTTCACTAGTCGATTAAGATTATAGTGAGGTGATTGATAATACTAGGATGTTCTTCGGGAATATAAGTCTGGTTTATCAATTGGTTCTTGTTCACCTTGATTTATCGAAAGACGGAACAAAAAATTCTTGGGTATTTTTGCGGGAGACAGATTTATTCAATCCTATAGACTTTTCTGTGTGAGACAGATTTTTCTATCAAGTCTTCGACTTTGGGTCGCAACAACTCTTAGTTGTGGGTGAGATCAACTAAGGGAATCAAGTGTGTATTATCCTGCTGAGATCAGAGACATAAGGAGCGCAATTGTGCCTTGAATCAGTGTGAGTTTGATTAGAGTTCAACTATAGTCCAGTCCGAAGTTAATTGGTAGTATGTAGCGGCTTAATATAGTGTGGTGTTCAATCTGGACTAGGTCCCGGGGTTTTTCTGCATTTGCGGTTTCCTCGTTAACAAAATTCTGGTGTCTGTGTTATTTATTTTCCGCATTATATTTTGTTATATAATTGAAATATCACAGGTTGTGCGTTAAAATCAATCAATTAGAATATCCAACCTTGGGTTGTTGATTTACATTGATTGACACTTGAACATTGGTCTTTGGTACCGTTCAAGTTACTCCTCTTATATTCAATCGGGCTCACAGATTTCTATTTGCTGATTGCGGATTGAATTAAGATTTAGAGATAAAACTCTTTGATATACTTTACTATAGATTGAGTCTGACTATCTAGTTGATTCTCTAGAAAGTGTATTGGAGTAAGTCCTCTCAGATTGCCAAATGAATTGTTGGGTGTGGTTGTTAGACCCCCGCATTTTCAATTGGTATCAGAGAAGGCAAACACATTAAAGACCTCATAAGACTGTGTTTGTAGCGATCTGATATGGACATTAGTGTTATTTCAATAAATGCACCACCAGATCCAGGGATTTCAGAATTGTCTTCCATGACTGATTTAATAAAAACTGTAGATGAAATTCTATCTAAACCTCCACCAGGTTTAAAATCCTTTGAAGTGTTTTCAGGGATTGAAATGAAACTTGAAAGCTTATCTCTTGATGTTGAGTTATACCTCCAGAAAGAACAAGAATCTCTTGACAAGCTAAATCAAGTTATGATGAATAATACTCAGGTCGAGGTTGATATTGAGTTACTAATTAGTGAGAGAAATGCTCCTCCTCTGTGTAATCCACTTGGTTGTAGTAAACTAAACGTCTTACAAGAGGAGTTTGAATCTCAGTCATCTGATGGTATCACCTCAAAGCATGAATCAGTTCATTGGTCAATTCCTGATACACTATGTCATGATAATTATTTTGTTTACTGTCGTAAACATGTCAGGATGTCTTCTTACACCAAAAAAGTTTCCCTGCACAGTACTAAACATTATCTGCAGACACTGTTTTTATTAAGTTTTAAAATGAGACATCAGGGATTCAAATTTTTGTGTATCTCTCTAAAGTCTTTTGCAAAACTTGCAAAAACAGATTCCTGTATGTTTCTCAACTTTGTTGAATGCAAACGTAGTTGGAAAGAAAATCTTTCTTGGTGCAATGGTGAGCAAGACATTGTTCACCTCAACACAACTTGATTGTGTTGGAAGTGCATCCTCACCAAGAAATGCCCTGTTATGTATACGGTGAGGGAAGCACAAGAATTGGGGCACATATATTATGTTGGGTATGATTTTGATTGTTTGGTAACGTTGTAGAATTTGATCGGATTCTTCTAAAAAGGTATGTCTCTAAACTTTAGCAGGTTTTATGATGATCTATGTACCTTATGTATCATTTATGTCTACCTACTTGATTTGTGTTTAAGGTTCTTAAATGTTCCGGTCATGGTTTAAAATTGCGCCTTTAGGGCACGCTTTTGGGCGCTTTTTGCGCTTCAGGTCCTAGGCGCTTTTAGAGCGTCGCTTTACGAATTGGTTTACATTAGAATATAAAAAGCTAGTTTTGAATCCCAGTAGGGTCTGTTTTACGTTTTCTAACTAAATACTAATAAACCTAACTTATGATTATCATAATGACGATGATTGTCTACATGATGATATGAATGATGCTGACATTCGTGGCTAGTATATTCAAATAACTCTTAGGCAGAATAAGCAGTTGGCAGTATCAATATGCCATATGCTTAGTTTAATTGTTCCTTTTATTATGTCTGAACTTCGTAGTTTTCCTTAATTAGGTTGACAAACTTCCTATATATATATATATATATATATTATATACTTTAAATAGATCGCTTTATCTTTACGCTTTCACAACGCTTTACGCTTTGCTATGAGAGCGCTTCGCCCTGTGTTTTTGCTTTTTAAAACCTTGGTTCCGGTTTGACAATAGTTGTTCGGGATATTTTTGGCCTTCATGGTACACTTCAGGTATGCATAACTGTTTGCATACCAATTTACAAATGAGTTTTTGTAATAAAATCCAGGTAAATTCGTTTGTATACCAGTTTGCATACCGAAAATCCGTTTGTATACCCGTAAGCATACTGGCATGTAAACGTCGATATTTGGTAAACTTGTTTTTGCCGTATCTTCTTCGTCCGAACTCGGAATGACCTCATTCTTTTTGCATTCTCTTCCTATTTGAATTATCTTCGAAATGAAGATGAGAAAACTTGAATTTGGATGAGTTAAGATTGGTATTTGTCTTGTCTCTTGTTTTTGGGTGCTTTCCTTCGTTTCGTCGCACTTGTTCCACTTCTCTTGGACTTGGGAACTTGGATTCTTGGAGTAATACTCTTCTAAGCTCATTTGTAGCTTTTACAAGAATGTTGTTGGTGAATCACAAAGAAGGAAGTTCAAGAATGGACAATAGTACGCATTGCTATGGGATTCTTGAATGTTCACAATCATCTTATGTGAACTATGGTGCATGGTCATTAATGAATTTATATGTTCTTCTTTGTTAAGAAAATCTTTTTATACGCCTTTGGTAGCTATTCTTGGTGTAAATACATGCGAAAAAGATTGATTTTGCTCTCCAAGGACGGAAACTTCTTATGAGAATTTTATTCTTGTGTTTTTAAGAAGGATAACTAGGGTTTGGAATAGCCATTATTGTGAGTACACATAGCTATTTCCAACGTTTTTCATCTTCAATATTTGTAGATTTATTTATTGAAAATCTAAGTTATTTGGAAGATGATTTTTGCAATCTTAATTTTTATGATTTTGTATATTGAAAATTGTTATGGGATATGTTGTTTACGTCCGTAAATCTGTGACTGTCCCATACTTGTTTAAAAGTTATCTCTATTATGTTGGTATGAAAGTATTGATAGAAGATAGAATGAACTTTTGACAATACAAAAGTTAAAGTCTTTTATGTCATTGTTTTGATGGAAGAAAGGATAAAACTTTTGTTTACAAGGATTAAGTCTATTATATGTCATTGTGCAAATAGTGATGGAAAATAGAATGAATCCTTGTTTATTCTACAATATTGGTCGATCTCCGATCCACATTTTTGTGCATATACTGTGTTGCTCCGTAAGGTTCGTTTGAGCATAACCAACTGAATTGATCATTCTCTTGTGGTTTATTTAGTTGTTGCTCTGTAAGTTCTCTTATGACGAGCATGACCAATTGAATTGATCACGCTCTTATGGTTAATTTAGTTGTGTTTTCGACTGCATTAATCATGGGTTCTCTTGTGGTTAATTCAATTGAATATGTTGGATACAAATTCATGTTGTCATGTGATTTGATTTTATCCAAAAGAAATCCTTTTTTTCTTGTAAAAGGAAGGTCGCCTTTGTTGTTCTTTCGGGAATGACATTTTATGGGGGAGAGTTCTTTTTGAACTTGTGCTTGATTGCCAAATCTTTATGGGGAGTGCGGCTGTGGAATACTAAAAGAGTTATCTTGTATCTTTATAAACTCCTTGATGAATGCATTTAGCTTCGACTTTATGATGGCATCTAAATAAGTTGAAATGGTATTCTCTCTTGGTCATGAAGTATCTCTGTGAAAATTTCATTAGGATCCCACTAGTTTTCGTACCTTTGCCAATTAATATTGACAAAAAGGGGGAGAATTAATGTGTAGTGTGATACTACAAATACATATGGTTTACGGATCATTATGTAAGGGGGAGTGGTTTTCATGTTGAGATGAAGTATTGACTAAGGGGAGTGATACATATCACCATAGTATTGTTGTCAAAGTTGTGATACAATTGAACTTTGATGTTGTGTAATAATACTATAACACTGTATAACAATGATTGGGAGCATTTTTTTTCTCATTGTTATCACTACGGATCTTCAACAACTATGATGTTGAACTTACAACCTTTAGGATCATGGAGTACTTGGAAGTGACGAAGATTTCGAGTCGTGTTGAAGATGCCAAGGAGATCAAGCATTTGGATGAGAAGCTACAATTTTTATTATTTTTTAATCCGTATGTATTGATAGTTTTTTCACTAAAATTGACAAAGGAGAGATTGTTAGAGCACTGCTCGGTCGAACTCGCATGCGTTGCTATCTCAAACATGTTTGTCAATGTTAGTGATCAAAACGATAAGTCTTGATTTCTAGCCTATTTATAGATGTCTCGGAATAGGACATAGATTGTGTAGTTGAGCTTAGTTTTCACGGAGTTCATCATTTGAAGACAAAGAACTACTAACGGGAGCTTGTGGAACTTCTTCGACAAAAGGTATGTGGAGACTTGAACTTTGGAAAGTCTATTTCTACTATCTCCTATATTGAGACATAAGTCGTGTTATGATATAGTTTTCTCTATACACATTTGAGATTTCGAGCTGAACATATCTCGCTTACATATTTCTCGAAATATGTGTTAGTAAGCTTTCGCTTCGACCAAGTTCATCTTATATCATGAGAAAATTGTCGAGTAACATCTTACATGGTTTGTGTGATACAATCATTTGATGTAGGCTTGGAATGTTTCGATAATGATTATTTCAATATCTTGAAAATTGCTTTGATGATAAGAGTGTGTGAAAACGGCTATTATCATCCTCTATGAATGTTTCAATGATTAAAATAAAGGGTTTAGAATCCCGTAACCATCTTTGGATATAAGCATAGTGTTTTCACACATTAGTGTATAAGTCCAAAATCAGGAACCTAAAGTATGCATACTTGTGTATATACAAAATGGTCGTAGGATACTGGGTAAGTATGCGTACCCTACGCACACTGGCACGTCCGTGAATTTCTGCTGAGTTTGAATTAAAAAAACAAACTCATCCGGTTACCTAAAGTACGCGTACCCGTACGCATACTGGCGGAAAGTTCACGTCCGTGAATTTCTTCTGCGTTTGAAAACTAAAACAAACTCAAATCCGGTTACTTAAGTACGCATACCCGTACGCATACTTAAGTGGGTTACGTTCTAAAATCGGTTGTACATGAACCTAAACATTTATCAATAAGGAATGCAATCTTTGCAAACCGTGGATATAATGTTCATGTATTGATTCGAGTGAATCAAATCGATTTTGCTTCAATTGTGTTCTTGTATAATTCCATGAGAATATACCAATTGAACAACTCTTTAACTAGTTTCATTTGAGTCATTTGAACTAGTTATGGTTAAGATGAATAAGGTTGATATGAGAGTAATCATATGGCTAACCTCGGTTAACTATTTGTGAACCAACATGGTGTACACGTTTAGGTACGGTTACATAAACCTAAATGAGGGTACATTTCATTTGTGTGTAACAAGCTAAGTTCGATCTAACGGTTGAAAGATATTAGCTTGGTTGAATTAGGTTTTTCATGTAACAATGAATATTGAATGCTTTAGTACCAAGGTAACTTGGATTGCAAACCCTGATTTGAAAACTATATAAAGGAGAACTCTAGTAACTAGGAAACCTAATCCCCACACCTCATGTATGCTACTAGTGTCATAACTAGAGTCGATTCTCCTTTAACCTTAGGTTTATTCTCTAGACCATGTAGGTTAACGACTTGAAGACTTCATTGGGATTGTGAAGCCAGACCCAACTATTATCTTAATAGTTGTGTGATCTGATCTTGTTGTGTCTATCTTATTGAGTATAATTGAAATAATTGACTCGAGATTTATATCTTGTTTCGCTGGTCGATTAAGATTATTGTGAGGCGATTGATAATACTAGGCTGTTCTTCGGGAATATAAGTACGATTTATCAATTGGTTCTTGTTCACCTTGATTTATCAAAAGACGGAACAAAAATTCTTGGGTATTTCTGTGGGAGAGATTTATTTAATCCTATATACTTTTCTGTGTGAGACGGATTTGTCTATCAAGTTTTCGACTTTGGGTTGTAACAACTCTTAGTTGTGGGTGAGATGAACTAAGGGAATCAAGTGCGTAGTATCCTGCTGGGATCAGAGACGTAAGGAGCGCAACTGTACCTTGAATCAATGTGATATTGATTAGGGTTCAACTACAGTCCAGTCCGAAGTTAATTGGTAGCAGGCTAGAGACTGTAGCGGCTTAATACAGTGTGGTGTTCAATCTGGACTAGGTCCCGGGGTTTTTCTGCATTTGCGGTTTCCTCGTTAACAAAATTCTGGTATCTGTGTTATTTATTTTCCGCATTATATTTTGTTATATAATTGAAATATCACAGGTTGTGTGTTAAGATCAATCAATTAGAATATCCAACCTTGGGTTGTTGATTTACATTGATTGACACTTGAACATTGGTCTTTGGTACCGTTCAAGTTACTCCTCTTATATTCAATCGGGCTCACAGATTTCTATTTACTGATTGCGGATTGAATTAAGAGTTAGAGATAAAACTTTTTGATATACTTTACTCTAGATTGAGTATGAATGTCTAGTTGATTCTCTAGAAAGTGTATTAGAGTAAGTCATCTCAGATTTCCAAACGAATTGTTGGGTGTGGTTGTTAGACCCCCGCATTTTCAGTTGTGATTAGGATGAACAAGGTTGATATGAAAGTCTTCATATAAATAACTTTGGTTAACTATTGTTGAGCCAACCATGCGTACACGTTCAGGTACGGTTACCCATATCTAAATGAAGTCACATTTCGTTTGTGTAACGGTTGAAAGATATTAGCTTGACTCTAATCAGGTTTTCATCTAACGGTGAATATCGAATGCTTTGTTACCAAGGTAGCATTTATTGCAAACCCTGATTTGAAGACTATATATGGGAGAACTCTAGCAACTGGGAAACCTAATCCCCACACCTCCTGTGTAATACTAGTTGCGACTAGGGTCGATTGTCCTTTAACCTAGGTTTTTCCTAAAACCATTATAGATTAACGACTTAAAAACTTCATTAGGATTCTGAAGCCAGACCCAACTATTTTCTTTGTAGTTTTGTATTCTGTTCTTACTTTGTTCTGTCGTACTGAGTACTATCTTCTCTAAGATTTTCTCGAGATTTAATCTCTGATAGGTAAGATAAAAAGTAGTCACAAACATCTTCCTCTCATCGTTTGTGATTCCAAAATATCTTGTTTCGCTACCATACGATTAAGATTATTGTGAGGTGATTGATATTACTAGGCTGTTGATTATTGATTTTTCGTGGGGTTGTAGTAATGAGGTTCAAACTCTCGGACTTGTGAAGGATAATTTTTTAGATTTGATAAAAATATATACACAAAAATATTAACAAATTGGTAGAGAGTTACTGGGACTAAGGACTTGGCCAATTCTCATGCATATGGTACATTTTATTTATCCTTAACAATTATCGCTCAAAACATAAAATGTATGGACTCTTATTTTGCCAATATAGATTCTCAGAATATTAGTTATAAATCGTAAGCATGGGACATCAAACATTTAAGCAAGCATGCCGCATCAAATAAAATGATGACTAATTAATCAAAATCATTTTTTCAATTTTAAATCAATGCAAAAGTCATAAAAAGAATAAATTAAATTTACCAGAATGACGAAAATCGCCTCCTCCGTTGTCCCAATGTTGGTTTTAGCTCATCATGGTGAATACCTCTCAAAATATTTTATTAAGCTCAATTGGTATTTACAAGAAGAGAAAACAATGAAACAGGAAATCTGCAAGAGCGCATATGCGTTACAGACCGACTGTTTCAAGTCTCAACTGTTATGCTGAAGATAATCGTTACAAATATGAAGATAAATGTTGCAAACGAGGATGAAGAAACTGTTACAATGAAGATAAAAGTTGCAATCCAGTTGAAGAAACTGTTACGACGGATGAATAAACCGTCGCCGTTTCCCTGTTCTTCACGAGCAGCAGGAGCAGCAGCAACAGAGTTCTGAAAACTCTTGATTCACGCCTCCTGAGCTCTCCTCTCGACCCCAAACTCTCGATACCCCTTCTAGGACTCATGTATCTCCTATTTATACATACCAGGCGCATCAAATCTCGCCGTTAATTCCTCAAAATCTTCACAGCAAAGGAAAATTATTCTTGGGAATAATTTCTTATTTTCTTTCTTTGCATGCGTTAATTGTCTTGATAATTTCCACAATCTGTTGATATGCAACCTAGGAGAATATCTGCACTTAAATTCCACAACCCATGCAGCATCTTTACGTAATTTTCTTTCCAAGTTTAACCGATATCTCTTCTTTCCTGCTTTAATCGAGAATCGATTATCTGGCCAAATTTGATCGATCCCAACCACCACAATATCTTCTTATATCCATATCACATATACCCATTAAGTTTCAGCGATTTAATCTCCTTATAACACCTTCAAAAATCGATTGGAAAATCTACCAGTGTATAAAGAAAATTTCCCGCCATAATTTATTTTTGAATTTGAGAAGAAGGGTGCCCCTTAACCAGAGCTGGGGTGCGAATAGCAATTGGGGTGGAAATAGTAATTTTCCTGGGTTCCTCAAGTGCATTTCTGGGGTGCTTCCGGTGCATTTCTGCGGTGCCTTTAGTACTTTGTCCTGGGGTGTAGAACACTACTTTTCGAGCCCATTTCGCCGCAAGGACTTATTTTTCCAAAAACATCTACAAAAACATAAAATAACACAATAAGTATTTATTCGAGTCTAACAATACAGAACATTGAGAACAAAATAGACACGTAAATGCGTCTATCAAATACCCCCAAACTTATTATTTGCTAGTCTTCGAGCAAAACTAAAAAAGAAAACCGAGTTAATCTCGGGTGGGTTTATCAGAGGTGTACCCACAAAAAACCATTTACTCCTAATTGGTCACAAGTATCCAAAGAGCTATGAGGACATACATATTCTCAACCTATCTCCAAGTAACTAGAATGCCAGAGAAATTAAAGGTGTCAGATCTAAAGCTAACTGAAGAAAAGGGGATACACATCCACACGACTGCTAGATAAAGAGATATCCGCTACACAGCTAGATAAACATTGTAAGATGCATCCGCTGCTTTACAGCTGGATAAGATTAGGAGAGAGATAAAAATGAGAGGGACATCTGCTACATAGCTGGACTAATTACGTGTGATGAGTTAAACCAGTGCTAGAAAGATCTTGTGCCATATTGAAAGCAGACTAACAAAGCAACCAAAATGCATCTTTCTTCGACTCTCTCACAGTGCTCAGTAGAAACAACGCCTTCTTCGGTTTTCAACTGTTGATGATAAACTCTCGAACCTCATAGAACCTTGACAATTAACTCTTCTCTTCGATTTCTTGCTTGACTTATAAATTTCTTCTTCCCTATGGCCTTATTGAATCAAAAAGAACGTAATGATGTTTCATTTTATTTATTTTTCATTTTTTTTTATTTTTTTTTTGAAAACAAAAAATTACAAGACAAAAATTTACATGGCCATGAGAGAAGGACTTTCAAAACTTGGATCTTCGCAACTTGTGATGTCTTGGTATCATGGATTCTAACAACTTATATCATTTTCTCTTATAACTTCAACTTTGATTTTTGAATTATTCTCTTCTATTGTTGCTTCTAAACCTAAAACGTCTTCAACTTTCTTCATAGATTTTGATGTCGCTCTGCTTGTTGATGATGATAAGTTTCTACTGAGAGAGAGTCGTAATCCAGTAACTATGATTACATTGTGAGGTTGCTTTGTATTTCTGGCATTTCCTGACCTACTTGCCTTTCCATCATGGATGGTTAGGTCCATCACGGTTACCCTCTAAAAGGAACAATTTCTCTCCTGAATTTCAAGGATCTCAATGTCTTTTTCTCTAATGTCTCAAAAGGTTGTTATCCCTAGCATTCCAATTTCTATCTTTTCGGTGAGAAACAGTATGTAAACTTAGCTAACCGGATACCATGTGACGCTAGAAGTTTTAAAAGTGCAACTAAAAGTTCTTCCCCACCTCCAAACTTAAATCTAACATTGTCCTCAATGTTCTAAAGATGAAATTAAAAGCATGAACAAGGAGAAACTGTTACCAATGAAGCAAAAGAGATAAGGAAAGATATTACCGTGTTGCATGAGCATGGGATACCTCCCAAGAAGTGCTAAGTTTAAAGTCTTCAGCCAGACTTAGGAAAAGATTAGTCAACTCGAACCATAAAACAACAGTCGAAATAACAGTGGGTCTTCAAAACGAAATAGAGCTGACCAAAGGAAACTACAATAACCCAAGAAAGTGAACAAGGATAGCATGCCCTTATCTAGTTTCCTGATTAAGATATTTATATCTAATTGTGGTTCAGGTTCAGGTTCTATGAAAGGGTCTAAATAAAATATTTTCCTCGGATGCATTTCCTCATAGGTTGATCCAAATTATTAGGTCCTAGAGTCTGGAAAAACTCAAATAAGAACTTAGAATCACAAAATAATAATAACCTAAATAACTGAGGATCCTCTAAGTCAATCAGGTTTGACTTAAATAATTGACCACAGTGAGAGTAGTGGTCATTCTTAAGCAAATGTGTCTATTCTAATTTCCTAAGGCATTTAGGTTTAGTCTCAAAACTTAATATTCGACACATTTGAAATCTATATGTTCCCACATTTGGAAGAAAAATATTTGGTGGGAAAACAAAATCAATCTTGGTATTATTACCTGGGTTAACCACATCAACCAGAGGATGGGTTTCTAATAGTTCAGACTCTTGTTGGATATCATTAGGTTCTGGAAAACGAGTATGAAGATAATCTTGTAAGATGGTTGAGGCATTGATGTCAAGTCCCAAGTGAGGGACCTTACTAAGAGTTAAAGCACATGGAGGATGATACTCACCCCCAAACTTAGAGTTTTCAGTGTCTCTAGATAGACTAGTCACAACTTCCCTAATTTGTAGGTCATCAGATTCTTGAAAATGGGAAATTGATTCTTCTAAGTTGTAATCTTGCGGTGCATCCTCACTCACCTCTACGAGTTCATCTAAGACTATTGTTTCTAAATCGTATGACTCTAAAACAGTATTCTCAAGATAAACCGGTTCCTCTAAACCTTTCTTGGTTTCGTAAACAGGACATACTACATCGTCTGAAACGGGGGTATCTCTAGTCAAATCCTCGTCCTTTTGAATAGGTGAATAATTTTTAAAATTATTAGGATCTGAACCAGAAATAATATAATCATTATAAGGCTCAACTGGGGTAACAAATTCCTGATCATTATTCCCACACATTTCCGATTCTTCATCATAATATAATTTTTGATATCTAATAATTCTCAATCTTTGTTCCAAACTAGGCTGTCTATTTTTATAATACTTCTCGTAGATAATTAGAGGTGATTCATCACTAACCGTTGGAACATCCCAATGTCGTTTCCCTTGCGTATATTCACCAAGAGTCATTTTCGAAGACGTCTCTTGATAACGAGAATTTCTACTCATATATTCTCGTAACGTCATTTCAGGTGGCGTCTCCTGAAAAGGATTCATCACCGAAGAAACACAAACTACAGAGGAATTCTACACAATCACAAACAAGGCTGACTCGACCAAATCAAACCTATAAAATCTAGCAAAAAAAAAGCATGATGGCTCCACTTAGATTGTTTCTAGACCAGCTTCTATCTTTCGAAAGGGAATTCGTTGCAATTTGAGCTAACCCCTCTGGAATCAATCCGAGTCAAAGTAAGTTGAATAGAGGCGAAGGAATCTTAGTAGAGCTTTGATACCCAAGGCCTCACCGCATTAGAAGGCAGCGCAGCATTCAACTCACAGAAACCATCATGAACTTTGAAGTGTGCTTAAAGAGCAACCAATATTTTTCGAAAAATTTTCCTAACAAGCTCGATACCCTATAGGTCTCTTTCTAATCAGATTTTAAAGCTTGGGTTCGCGTTAGGTTTTGTTTTCCTAAAACGGGCAAGAAGGGAACAGTGATGAAATCCGAACCCTTATCTTGTTTAGGCCAGGCCTTGCCCTTTACTAGGAAAATAAAGACAGTCTGGTTCGTCCTCAAACAATTATCACCTTAAGGCAGACAGTAACCCGCTTGCAGGAGATTCGCGGGTGTTTCGATTGGACTTACCTCCCGTACCAGACGGGCGATGAACCGTTGTCGTCGACTCGGGCCACGACTCCTATGCCGTGTGCGAACCCGAGGGGCCGAGACGATATAGTAATCGTCGTCCTTCTCTGCAAACAGTTTGTATTTAAATTTTTTTTTAATTATATAACCCTTTCGTAGGGTTTAAAAAAATGTCCAATGTTTAATGTCCGGAAAAAAAAAATGTCCAAAAATAAAAGATTACAAAAATAAAACCTTAATTACAGTTTCTAAAAAAAAATTTAATAATAAAAAAAAATATCTAAAAAATAATAATAATAAAAAAAAGTCCTTCGTCTTCTTTCCATTCTTTTTGCTTTAAGCTTTGCTCACAGTCTTTATGAAATCGTCAAAAATCTTTGACAACTTCTTCTTCTTTTTTTTTTTCTTTTCGATCCAAGCCTCAAAACATGTATCACATAGACAAATACCCAAAGAACGTAAAAAAGAACAAAGAAAAATAAATCTAAAAAGAAAATTCTACCTAAACACAATTCCGCGTCGGCGGCGCCAAAATTTGACTATTGATTTTTCGTGGGGTTGTAGTAATGAGGTTCAAACTCTCGGACTTGTGAAGGATAATTTTTTAGATTTGATAAAAATATATACAAAAATATTAACAAATTGGTATAGAGTTACTGGGACTAAGGACTTGGCCAATTCTCATGCATATGGTACATTTTATTTATCCTTAACAATTATCGCTCAAAACATAAAATGTACGGACTCTTATTTTGCCAATATAGATTCTCAGAATATTAGTTATAAATCGTAAGCATGGGACATCAAACATTTAAGCAAGCATGCCGCATCAAATAAAATGATAACTAATTAATCAAAATCATTTTTTCAATTTTAAATCAATGCAAAAGTCATAAAAAGAATAAATTAAATTTACCAGAATGACGAAAATCGCCTCCTCCGTTGTCCCAATGTTGGGTTTAGCTCATCATGGTGAAATACCTCTCAAAATATTTTATTAAGTTCAATTGGTATTTACAAGAAGAGAAAACAATGAAACAGGAAATCTGCAACAGCGCATATGCGTTACAGACCGACTGTTTCAAGTCTCAACTATTATGCTGAAGATAATCGTTACAAATCTGAAGATAAATGTTGCAAACGAGGATGAAGAAACTGTTACAATGAAGATAAAATTTGCAATCCAGTTGAAGAAACTGTTACGACGGATGAATAAACCGTCGCTGTTTCCCTGTTCTTCACGAGCAGCAGGAGCAGCAGCAACAGAGTTCTGAAAACTCTTGATTCACGCCTCCTGAGCTCTCCTCTCGACCCCAAAATCTCGACACCCCTTCTAGGACTCATGTATCTCCTATTTATACATTCCAGGCGCATCAAATCTCGCCGTTAATTCCTCAAAATCTTCACAGTAAAGGAAAATTATTCTTGGGAATAATTTCTTATTTTCTTTCTCTGCATGTGTTAATTGTCTTGATAATTTCCACAATCTGTTGATATGCAACCTAGGAGAATATCTGCACTTAAATTCCACAACCCATGCAGCATCTTTACGTAATTTTCTTTCCAAGTTTAACCGATATCTCTTCTTTCCTGCTTTAATCGAGAATCGATTATCTGGCCAAATTTGATCGATCCCAACCACCACAATATCTTCTTATATCCATATCACATATACCCATTCAGTTTCAGCGATTTAATCTCCTTATAACACCTTCAAAAATCGATTGGAAAATCTACCAGTGTATAAAGAAAATTTCCCGCCAAAATTTATTTTTGAATTTGAGAAGAAGGGTGCCCCTTAACCAGAGCTGGGGTGCGAATAGCAATTGGGGTGGAAATAGTAATTTTCCTGGGTTCCTCAAGTGCATTTCTGGGGTGCTTCCGGTGCATTTCTGCGGTGCCTTTAGTACTTTATCCTGGGGTGTAAAACACTACTTTTCGAGCCCATTTCGCCGCAAGGACTTATTTTTCCAAAAACATCTACAAAAACATAAAATAAAACAATAAGTATTTAATCGAGTCTAACAATACAGAACATTGAGAACAAAATAGACACATAAATGCGTCTATCAGCTGTTCTTCGGGAATATAAGTCCGGTGTATGAATTGGTTCCTGTTCACCTTGATTTATCAAAAGATGGAACAAAAAACTCGTAGGTATTTCTGTAGGAGACAGATTTATTTATTCAATAGACTTTTTTGTGTGAGGCAGATTTGTTTATCAAGTCTGCGACTTTGGGTCGTAGCAACTCTTAGTTGTGGGTGAGATCAGCTAAGGGAATCAAGTGCGCAGAATCCGGCGTGGTTCAAGAGCATAAGGAACGCGACTGTACTTTAATCAGTGTGAGATTGGTTAGGGCTCAACTACATTTCTTTTCGAAGTTAACTTGTATTAGTCTAGAGTCTGTAGCGGCTTAATACAGTGTGGTGTTCAAATCTGGACTAGGTCCTGAAGTTTTTCTGCATTTGCGGTTTCTCGTTAAGAAAATTTCTAGTGTTTGTGCTATTTCTTTTCCGCATTATATTTTTATATAATTGAAATATCAAAGGTTGTGCGTAGTTCAATCAATTGGTAAATCCAACCTTTGGTTGTTGATTGAAATTAATTGACGTTTGGATATTGGTCTTTGGTTCCATCCAAGTTATTTCTCATATTAATCCGTCTCACATATTTTTATTTGTTCGATTGCAGATTGATTTTGGAAATTGAGATATAACTCTTGGATGTATTTTCCTTGATTGAGTCTGACTGTCTAGTTGATTCTCTTGAAAATATATTGAAGTTAGTCCATACATATTGCCTAAACGAAATATTGGGTGTGGTTGTTAGACCCCCGCTTTTTCAATTGGTATCAGAGCAAGCAAACACGTTTAAGTCCTCATAAGTCTGTGTTTGTAGTAATCTGACTCTATGGATAGTAAAGTCTCTATAAACGCTTCACCATAGTTAGATCTTCTCAACTCCGAGTGTGTTATATAAACCATTGATGAGGTTGAGTGCTTTGATCTAGAAAAAATCATCAAAAATCTTTGTCGAGAAAAACAACGATTGATAAGGAAAATTGATGGTCTTCATTATGAAATCTATATCAAAAACTATGATCTTCGAGAACTATCTGAAGAGCTAGTTATTCTCCCGAAGAAGTTGGATGAACAAATCCGGATCAATTATGACCTTGTTGCAGATATTGCAAATTATAAGGATTTGAAGTTTGTCAAAGTAATTTCTATGGATATAAATAACTCCTTTAATTCTTACATGAAGAATTGTCAAAAGTCAGGAGACAAGCGAGGTTTAGGCTTTGTGAAACCTGATGCGACTCAGAACCTCTTAGATGAGTTTTTCGATGTTGGTTCATGTATGTTTTGTGGTTCTCATAATCCTTTTCAACATACATGTATTGCCTTCAAGAAAAGTTTAAAGGTTGTTAGTGATATTCACAAGAAAGCTAAGCAACTATTTTCTTTTCTCAAAAGGTATACAATTCCAACAAGAAAACCCAATCGGGTTAGTAGTGTTAGTATGGGAGATTTTGCTCTAAAATCAACATCACCCTTTCAATGGTTTCTTGATAGTGGATGTAGCCGACATATGACTAGAGAGATTTCGTGGTTTGTGAACTCGAACGACTTTGAAGGAGGACCAGTAACATTTGGAGATGGGAGTTTTTGTACATAAGCAAGAAGGGGACGATCAAACTTCCTGGGGTTCCTGAAATTCATGATGTAATATACGTTAAAGGTATGACTGCTAATCTACTTTCTGTTAGTCAAATTTGTGACAAAGGCCATAAAGTTGTCTTCAATGCGAATGGATGTGACATTGTAGACAAAACTGGAAAAGTAATTTTTCAGGGAACACGTGGTAAAAATAACTGTTATCTTTTAGATACTCAGTTTAGCAATTGTTGCAATTTGACTAAGGTGGAATCTACTCCTCTTTGGCATGAACGTTTTGGTCACATCAATTATCGCCTTTTAACTAAGATCATCAATAAAGAACTTGTTAGAGGTGTTCCCTAAATCAGTGTCAAGATTGAGGGTGTCTGTGGTGCATGTCAAAAGGGTAAACAAACGAAAGTTCCACATAAATCATCACAAGATATTCTCACTGAAGCTCCACTTGATTTAATTCATATGGATCTCTTCGGTCTTATTCAACAACCTACTGTTGCTGGGAAGAAATATGCTTTAGTATGGTATATGATTACACCAGATTCACTTGGGGTGGCTTTTTTAGCTCATAAGAATGGAACCCTTGATGAATTCAAGATTATTGTTAATAGTCACCAGAACGAACAAGGTCGCAAGCTAAAGAAAATTAGATCTGACCATGAAACTGAATTCAAAGACATTAAAGTGTTTGAATTTTGTGACAAACTAGGGATTATTCAACAATACTCACCACCCATTACTCCACAATCAAATGGAGTTGTAGAAAGGAAGAATAAGAACATTCGGGAAATGTCAAGGGTAATGCTCCAAAAGAAAAACTTACCGTTGAAGTTTTGGGGAGAAGCTGTTTTGACAGCATGCTATTTGATCAACCGTGTCTACTTATGGTCAAGAATCTTAAATATTCCTTACGAGTTGTGGTACGGTAAGAAACCCAACCTATACTATCTCAGAGTGTTTGGAAGTACGTGCTACATTCTGAAAGATCGAGAACAGAAAGGGAAATTTGATTCTAAAAGCGATGAAGGTATATTTCTTGGCTACGCATCTGATAGTCGTGGTTTTCGAGTTATTAATCTCATAACCCAAGTTATGATGGAATCTGCAGACGTAATCATCGATGATATAAGCAATTTTCGTCATGATAGCTCTCCTGTTGAATTTCCTCCAACTGAGACAATTGAGAAATTCAAGGAAATTCCAGAATCAGTCTAAGTAGTTCCAATAGTTGCTGATCCTGACATTTCTAGTGACGATGAGAAAAGCCCTAACCAGGCTATTTCTGTTGAACAAGAACATGCTCCTCCTTGGAAACTCTAGGTTGAAAGGAATCATGATACTAACAGTATTATTAGAGGAAAGGATTCTACATCTAAGACGAGAGGACAACTTCAAAGTATTTGCAATTTTGGTTGTTATCTATCGCAAGTAGAACCTAAAAATATTGATGAAGCTCTTAGTGATCCCTTTTGGGTGAATGCAATGCATGAAGAGTTAAATCAATTTCAAACACAAGATGTATGGGAGCTTGTAGCTTGTCCCTCCAATATCAATATTGTTGGTACCAAATGGATATTCAAGAAAAAGTCTGATGAATATGGCACCATTGTCAGAAACAAAGCCAGACTTGTCGCTCAGGGATATTCACAGATTGAAGGTATCGATTTTAACGAAACCTTTGCTCTTGTGGCACGCCTTGAGTCCATTCATTTGTTATTAGCTCATGCTTGTTTTCTTAAGGTTAAGCTGTTTCAAATGGACATAAAATCCGCGTTCCTAAACGCAAATTTAAAGGAAGAGGTCTATGTTGCTCAACCTAAGGGATTTGAAAATCCTGATTTCCCAGATCATGTCCTTAAACTCCAAAAGGCGTTATATGGGTTAAAACAAGCACCTTGTGCCTGGTTCGAGAAACTAACTACTTCTCTTCTTAGGAAAGGTTTTTCGAGAAGTGGAGCTGATAAAAAATTGTTTACCAAATGGAGTGGGAAGGATGTTGTAATTGCTCAAGCTTATATAGATGATATCATCTGTGGATGAACTTCTGAGAAACTTGCAAAAGATTTTCAAGTCTCCTTTCGTAAGGAGTTTGAAATGAGCAATGTTGGTGGATTAAAATTCTTTTTAGGATTACAGATTCAACAACATATGGATGAAATTTACTTATCTCAAGAAAATATGCTAAGGATCTTGTGACAAGGTTCGGCCTTGATAAGTCAACTCCAAAACTAACTCCTATGTCCACCATTAGTAAACTACATCGAGATGATAAAGGAGTAAGTGTGGATCAAAAGCCTTGTCGATATATCATTGGAAGCCTTTTATATCTACCAGCTACTAGACCTGATATTGCTTTTAGTGTTGGTTGTTGTGCTAGATTTCAGGCTAATCCAAAGGAGTCTCATCTTGTAGCTGCAAAAAAGATCATGCGATACATTCAACACACTATCGGGTATGGTCTCTCTTATACTTTTGATACTAACACTGATTTTACTGCCTATTCGGATGCTGATTAGGCAGGATGTGCGGAAGACAAAAAGAGTATATTCGGAGGTTTCTACTATGTAGGATTGAATCTTTTGGCTTGGCATAGCAAGAAACAAAATTCACAATCTCTCTCAACATGAATACATTGCTGCAGGATCATGTTGTACTCAAATTCTATGGATGAAACAAATGCTTGTTGATTATGGAATTGACACTGGAATAATGAAAATCTTTTGTGATAACTCTAGATCGATTCGCATCACTGAGAATCCTTGTTGAGCACTCAAAAACTAAGCATATTGACATCAAGTATCATTTTATTAGATATCTCTATGAAAATGATATCATTAGTATGGAATTTGTGCCTTCCGAACAACAATTGGATGACATTCTCACCAAACCTCTAGACACTGCTACGTTTCAACACTTACGACGATCTATTGGTGTTGTTTTGGTTCATTAGATTTCTCGCTGTTGTGTTGTATTGCCCCTGGATCTATCAATATGTTTTGGGCAATAAATGCTTGAAGTTTCATTGAAGTGTTGTTTCAATTCCTTATTTGTTTCTAGTTGTAGTAGTTTGTTTTTGTTTAGTATCAAAATGTCAAAAGAAATCCATCTTTTCTTGTGAAAGTAAGGTCGCTCTTGTTGTTCTTTTGGGAATGACATTTAATGGGGGAGAGTTCTTAATTTAACTTGTGCTTAATTGCCAAATCTTTGTGGGGAGTGCGGCTGTGGAATATTATAGGAGTTTTATTATATCTTTATAAACTGCTTGATGAATACACCAAGTTTTGACTATGTGAAATCATCAAAACAAAGTTGATATGTTCTCTTTTAGTCATGAAGTATCTCTTTGAGAATTTCGTTATGATCCCACTAGTTTTCGTACCTTTGCCAATTTATATTGACAAAAGGGGGGATAATTATTGTGTAGTTCACACTACAAATACATATGGTTTACAGATCATTATGTAAGGGGGAGTGGTTTTCATTGTGAGATGAAGTACTGACTAAGGGGGAGTGATACATATCACCGTAGTATTATTGTCAAAGTTGTGATACAATTGGACTTTGATGATGTGTAATAATACTATAACACTGTATAACAATAAGAAAAAAATATTGTGGAATTATTGTTATGGCTATGGATCTTCAACAACTATGATGCTGAGTTTGAAAAAGCTGCGGTCTAACAACCACACCCAATATTTCGTTTTGGCAATCTGTATGGACAAAATCCAATATACTTTCAAGAGAATCAACTAGACAGTCAGACTCAATCTTTAGAAAAGTATATCAAATAGTTATATCGCAATTTCTCAATTCAATCCGCAATCAAACAAATAGGAATTTGCGAGCCCAATTGAATAAGAGAAATAATTTGGACGGTATCACAAACCAATATCCAAGTATCAATCAATTCAATCAACAACCCGAAGACCGGATTCAAGAACTGATTGAACTTAACGCACAACCTGTGATATTTCAATTATATAAACAAATATAATGCGGAAAAGAAATAACACAGACACCAGAAATTTTGTTAACGAGGAAACCGCAAATGCAGAAAAACCCGGGACCTAGTCCAGATTGAACACCATACTGTATTAAGCCGCTACAGACACTAGCTTACTACCAATGAACTTCAGAATGGAATGTAGTTGAGCCCGAACCAATCTCACACTGATCAAGGTACAGTTGCGCTCCTTACTTCTCTGAACCCCAGCAAGATTCTACATACTTTATTCCATTAGCTGATCTCACCCACAACTAAGAGTTGCTACGACCCAAAGTCGAAGACTTGATAAACAAACCTATCTCACACAGAAAAGTCTATTGATATAGATAAATCTGTCTCCCACAGAAATACCTATGATTTTTGTTCCGTGTTATGATAAATGAAAGTGCTCAGGATCCATTTGATAAACCGAACTTATATTCCCGAAGAATAGCCTAGTATTATCATTCACCTCAAAATAATCTTAATCGTATGGAAGCGAAACAAGATATTGAGGAATCATAAACGATGAGACGAAGATGTTTATGAATTCTTTTAATCTTACCTATCGAAGACAAATCTTAAGCAAATCTTAGAAAAGATAGTACTCAATCATGATAGTATAAATAAGATCAGAACACGCAACTACAGAGAAAATAGTTGGGTCTGGCTTTACAATCCCAATGAAGTCTTCAAATCGTTAACCTACAGGGTTTTGGAATAAACTTAAGGTTAAAGGAGAATCGACTCTAGTCGCAACCAGTATCACACATGAGGTGTGGGGATTAGGTTTCCCAGTTGCTAGAGTTCTCCCTTATATAGATTTCAAATCAGGGTTTGCAATCAATGTTACCTTGGTAACAAAGCATTCAATATTCACTGTTAGATGAAAACCTGATTAGACTCAAGCTAATATCTTTCAACCGTTAGATCGAACTTAGCTTGTTACACACAAATGCAATGTACCTTCATTTAGATATGAGTAACCGCATCTAAACATGTACATCTTGTTGGCTCAACAATAATTAACCGAAGTTAGCCATATGAACACTTTCATATCAACCTTATTCATCTTAACCACAACTAGTCCAAATGACTCAAATGAAACTAGTTATAGAGTTGTTCAATTTCTATATTCTCATAGAAGTATACAAGAACAAAATTGAAACAAAATCGTTTTCTTGATTCACTCGAATCAATTCATGAACATTATATCCACGGTTTGAAAAAGATTGCATCCCTTATTATATAAATGTATTAGTTCGTGGCACAACCGATTCTAGAACTTAACCCACTCAAGGATGCAAACGGGTATGCATACTTAAGTATCCAGACTTGGACTGTGTCCGACAGTATGCGAACGGGTAAGCATACTATCACACATCCAAAACATCAATTGAATTCAGTACGTGTACGTGTACACATACATTGGTTCCCGGACTTCAACTGAGTTCGTCAGTACGCGGACGGGTACGCATACCAAGGCTCTCGAACTTTATCTGACCTCGCTAGTACGCATATGGGTATGCACACTATACCGATCTTGGATCAACATATATGCAGGTACGCATATTATGTTTGTAATCCAATTATGGTTAAGTGTTCTAAACTCTATTTCAATTATTGAAATATTCTTAGAGGATGGCAATAGTTGTTTTCACAAACTATTAGCATCAAAGCAATTTTCATGTTATTGAAATAATCAATACGAAACATTCCGAGTCAACATCAAATGACTATCTCACACAAATCATGTAAGATGTTAACAGGCGATTTTCATATGATCATGTTTTGACTTTCGTCAAGAATAAAGATGAACTTGGTTAAAGCGAAAGCTTACCAACACATATTTCGAGAAATATTTAAGCGAGTTAAACTCAGCTCGAAATATCAAATGTGTATAATCGAATACTATATATCTATACGACTTTTGTCTCAATATAAGAGATAGAGTAGAAATAGACTTTTCGAGTGATAGATGATTTTCACTCTACACATACCTTTTGTTGATGAATTTCCAGAAGCTCCTTAGTAGTTCTTCGTTTTCAATTGATGAATGCCGTGAAGTCTAAAGCTCAACTACACAATCTATCCTAGTCCGAGACATGACTATAAGTAGACTAGAAATCAAGACTTATAGTTTTGATCACTAAACTTTACAAACAAGCTTGAGATAGCAACACTTGCGAGTTTGACCGAGTAGTGCTCTAACAATCTCCCTCATTGTCAATTTTGGTGACAAAACTATCAATACATATGGATTACAAAATAAATAAACTTTGTAGCTTCTCATCCAAATGCTTTATCTCCTTAGTTCTTTAACATTACTCGAAATTTTTGTCACTTCCAAGTACTCCAGTGATTCTGAACGTGTTCAACTCAGCATCATAGTTGTTGAAGATCCGTAGCCATAACAATGAGAAAACAGTTGCTCTCAATCATTGTTATATAGTGTCATACTATTATTACACAGCATCAAAGTGATGTGATTTGTAAATAGTGGTAAAAGTGGTTCGATTCTCAGACTTGTGAAGGATATTAATTAGGCTTAAATTCTAATACTAAAATAGAAAACTCACTAAAAATTGTAGCAAACTCAATCAAAGATGATATCAATACTAAAAGAAACACTGAGGCTAATATTCCACTATTTTCCAAATTCAAAGTGATTAAATCAATACTTATATTTGTGCAATTTTCTTGTTTAATTTGATTCTAAAATATTGCAACAAGTAGATTTTCAAAAGTAATAATTGTAAATACCAAGTATGAAGCATCAAAAGTCTTAAAACTAAGCATACTCCATCAAAATAGATCACAATCACTCAAATAAAAATCATATTCAATAATAGTTCAAGGCAAATAATCATATAATTATTGCAAATAAAAAGATAAAATAGAATAGACCACTTTTGTTGGAAAAATAGCTTCCTCTATCGCCTCAGCAATGGGGTTTAGCTCCTCATATTAATCATGATCTCAAAATATGTGTTTGTTGCTCAAAAGATGATTAAAAGAGTGAAAAGTAATAACACTGACTGTTTGCAACAGTGTATTGGTGTTGCAAAACAGCTGTTACAATGGAACTGTTACAGAAAAGCTGTTGCTTTGTCGGTGATTTTAAGACCCTAGAATAAGACTGCCCTGAACAGCTTAATGTTCTTCAGCTGTTAAACAACGACACTTTTCTATGACTGTCTACCGAGCGTCAATGTTCTTCGCGTTCTTCTTCTTTAGCAGCAGCAGCAGCAGAAACAGAGTTTGGTAAAGCTCTGATTTCTTCTTCTCTGGCTCTCCTTAGGTTCCCAAACTCTCGACACCTCTTCTATATGACCCAAGACATCTATTTATATCAAAAATACCGATTAAATCTCTCCCAAATCTTCCAAAATCTCTTTCCTTCTCTTCACGGCCAAGTTGCGATAATTTCTTGTTTTAGGATTTCTACGCGTTTCTGAGCTTTCCTTTTTATTCTAAACTCTTCCTTAGATATATACAAATCTTTGGGAAGGTTTACAGCGCTTTAATCTCTCTAAAATTCCCTAAAACATGTCACACACGTGATTTTCCATATTTTCTTGTTGTGAGAAAAATCCGTCGATTGAGCCCATTCTAATCGATTTAAACACCCATATCAGATTCCTAGACCCATAAGGAGTCTATCCTATGAAAATCAGAGGTTTAATCGACCTCAAACTCCTTAAAATCACGATTGCCAAAACTGCTCTTTAACTGCACTTTTTCCCCGCCAAAAACCTGATTTTTAAATGTTGAAGATGGTTGCCCCTTATCCAGAGTAGGGGTGTGATTAGCAACTGCCTGGAAATGGGATGCCCCTTAGTAATTAGGTTACCCCTTATCCAAAGTGAGAGTCGGAATAGCAAATGTCCTCCGGGTGCTTTCCGACAACTTTTCGAGCCAATTTTTTCCAAAAATGTTTATTGGCCAAAAATACCTACAAATAAATAAAACACCATAATAAGTAAAAAATGAGCCCTAACAACATATAGAATCGAGACAAATCGGACACAAAAATGTGTCTATCAAATACCCCCAAACCTATTATTTGCTAGTCCTCGAGCAAAAATAAAATAGAAATAAAATCCTAACTCACTGTCGCAGGCATCGTCGATTGCATTTAGCTTATGCAATAAGCCTTTAAACCCCTAGGTGTCCCTAGTGGTGGAGTGTTGTCTCCGGAGGGATTACCAGAGGTATAACCACAAAACCTTTTTACTCCAGACCCTAGCTATCTACACAAAACCTTGGAAGGCACTAAAGAATCTCCTTGGTTGGCATACTTATTGACTACAGGAGGAAGTACCCTGATGCGAAATTCCAATTGTTGTACACGAGTTTGCACTCAAGCATACTAAAATTCATATGAAGTGACAGAGCCTACTCAGATTATCGCACTATGGACATCAATATCCGGAGTCAAAACTAATCACATGGATAGATCAAGAAGATGGATATAGAAAAACATAGATGGTTTTGATGTTTACTAGGTGAACGGTGTTTCTCATATCTGTCTGAAGGCCTCCGCCAAAATGAACCTATCCTAATGGACTGAGATACTAGTCTGACTAATATCAACACACTGGCATATACAAGGGAACCAGTGATTGATAATCCTAACTCTAGGTCAACACAACTGGCATATACAAGGGTTCCAGTGGTCGACTTTATTGAATTTATTCCAGTTGGTCTGATGGTCTGGTCTCTTTTTCTTTTTCTTTTTTTTGTATCTCAATCACTCTAATTCACTCTAGCATTGGTAACAACTTGAATCGTGAGCCCCACCTAATCACTTAGAGAAACATAGTTTAAAAAAAAAAAAAAAAACAGAAGTGAAGTGAAAAGGACTCAATGAGATATGGTGAAACTATCATGTTATTTCTAACACCTGAGCTCTGTGCTTTTATGAATAGACTCTTTAGATGTTGCCATCTAGTCAGATTGGTTCCTCAACTCCTACAACCAAAATGCTTCCATCCACTTAGATTGGTTAGTGCCATCCTTAATAGGGATAAATTTATGGCTCTGGAGTTTATTTATTGGAACGAAAAGGTAACAAAAAGTTCTACCCCACCCCCAAACTTAAATCTAACATTGTCCTCAATGTTTCTAATCAAAGAACAGTACCAAAAATATAAGTAACAAGAGGAAATAGTAAAGAGAGAAGTCGGAAAGATAGTACCTGGGTGAAGTGTAACCAAAAACCTACAAAAATATTATACAACATACAAAATCTCCTCGATGGTCAATCAAGGTAAACAGGGTCCTCCAGAGGGACCTCCTCAACATCACCTGTAGGAAAAGGCTCTAAAAAGGGCTTCAATCGCTGACCGTTAACCTTCTAAGAACTACTACCATCTGGTGTCTCCATCTCAACAACGCCATGAGGAAAAACAGTACAGACCACAAAAGGACCGGTCCACCGAGAGCGCAGCTTCCCGGGGAATAGATGCAAACGAGTGTCATACAGAAGAACTTTTTGACCTGGAGAAAATGACTTTCGTAAAATATTCCTATCATGCACAAGTTTCATTTTGTTCTTATACTCCTTAGCACTACCGTATGCATCTCTACGAATCTCGTCAAATTCATTGAGTTGGAGCTTTCTTTGAGCTCTTGCCTTGTCAAGTGAAAAGTTTAAGTTCTTAATAGCCCAATAGGCTGATGCTCTAACTCAACAGGAAGGTCACATGCCTTTCCAAACATTAAACGATAAGGTGACATTCCAATGAGTGTCTTAAACGCGGTACGGTAAGCCCATAAGGCATCAGTAAGCCTCGACGACCAGTCTTTCCTATTTGGATTAACTGTTTTCTCTAGAATACGTTTAATTTCCCTATTGGAAACCTCTACCTGATGGTGTGCCAATGGAAAACACACAGAAACTTGCAAGTATACAAGGCCAAGTTTATAGAATAGAAGGAAAGCAGGGGAAAGTCCACAGGGAGTGGGAGCACTATAAGAGAAACCTAAGCTAACAATGAAGACAGTGAGCAAGACAAAGCAATATGGCATACAAAGTGGCAGAAGTAAAGAACCAAAGCAGCAAGGTAAAGCAAAGCAGCAAAGAAAACAGCTAAGAACCAAGGCTTGGAAGCCAAGGGCAGAGGTGAGTTTGTGCACTGACTTCAGTACACAATAGGCTTCAAAATGCAAGAACTAAGCAAAACAGTAAAGGAATGTAACTAAGCAGTGAATAAAAGCAGAGCAGGAATTGTAAATGACTGAAGAAAGGAATTGTGGCTAAGCTAAGGCTTAGATTCCACCTTGTGTCCTAATCAAATAGCATATTCCTAGGTTGAGTTGAGTCCTATGCATACAATAGAAAGGAAAGAAAAACAGCTTGCTAACAGAAATACCCCTAGTATTGACTGTCTTTTGACAGCACAATCAATCACAAGCAATCATAGCACTGCTTTCTTCCCAATGCACAAGAAAAACAAGCATATGGCATCCTATCCTAGCAATTTACCATTTGACAGTGCACCAAGGCTTCATCAAAGCCTTAGGTTGTTGCTAATTAGCTCATACTACACATGATAACAACAATAACATTCATAATATATGATAAATGAAACAACATTCTCAGCATTGAAGATAAAAATCAAAACATCATATAACATTCACTATCAACTGTCATGCAGTAACTGAAATTGAAATTGTGACATAAAACAGAACAAATGTTTTTCTGGCTAGTCCAGAGATCATCCCCCTCTAACCCTCTACATCACCCCCTATTTATATCACCAAATACCCAATTTTTCCGAAACCCTAGAATTGAAATTAGGGTTTTCAATTTCCGAAATTTACTCACCAAAACTTTGAATTGACGTCGCCCCATGTCTTCTCTGCCTCTCTCGGTTCTTCTCCTGCTCCCAATTGCTACAATTGCTCCCTAATTTGAGGTGTTTTATCAACCCTCACCTAGGTCAGTTGGTGAGAGAGGTTAAAGCGCTTCGAATTAGGGGGATGGGTCGTGTCGGGTAATGATGGATATGGTGGAGGTGATGGTGGTGACAGGAGTGATGGATGATGGAAGTAGCAGGTGGAGGTGATGGTGGTGGAATGGGTGTTTCTGTTGCAGAGAGGGGGAGAGGAAGACGAAGGTGGAGGTCGATATGGGTTAGGGTAGGGAGCTGTTTGGCTAGGTCATAGGGTTCGAGTATTAGTGTGTTAGGCGGGTGTATCAAGATGTGTGTACCACGAGCTGAAGCCGCTGGATATGGAGATGGTAGGTGGATCGGACGGATAAGAAAGAAGCATCTTGTAGCGACCGTAGGATGTAAAATACAACGAAGTCTACGGTGCGAGATTAGGTTAGGTGTTGTAGTGTTTAGCGGAATCATCGGGATTTGATGCACAGGCATAGGAGCGACCGTAGGATGCTGAAATGCTTCGATCTGACGGCTGAAATCCGAGACGGGCTTGGATATAGAAAATGGGTTTGGGTGAGGGTTTTGGGCCTTGGGTATGCCAAGCCCATATCTTCTTTAAGAACAATTCTTCCTTCTTGAGCCCATTCCTAGCTTTTTGGTCTTGTGCGCACCATTCTTTGCGGCTTCCTTGCGTAATTTCTTCCGGCTTTTCACCACTCTTCAGCTCTTTTCCGCTCCGCAATTCATCCAGACTTTATTTATTACCTAAAAATGCAAAATTAAGTAAGAAAAATATTTATTCTTGAAAACAATGAAAATACAGAATATGGGATAAAATGTAGATTTAATGCGCAAAGGATGAGTTAAATGCCAACAAAAAGGGATAAATATATACAATATTTGGCACTCATCACCTGACCACTAGTATGAGGGTGATACGGGGTTGCTACTTTATGGGTAATACCGTATTGTTTCATTAAAAGAGAAAACGGTCTATTACAAAAGTGTGAACCTCCATCACTAATTATATCTCGCGGCGTACCAAAACATGTAAGTATATTCTCTTTCAAAAACTGGACTACGACCCTGTGGTCATTCGTTCTACACGGAACCGCCTCAACCCACTTAGACACGTAGTCTACAACGACAAGTATGTAAAGATAACCAAACGAAATAGGAAATGGACCCATAAAATCAATGCCCCACACATCAAAGACCTCAATCACTAAAATAGGGTTCAAAGGCATCATATTTCTACGGAAAATGGTTCCTAACTTCTGGCAACGCTCACAAGAAACACAATGACTATGAGAATCTTTAAACAACGAAGGCCAGTAAAATCCACACTGCAAAATCTTAGCAGCAGTCTTCTTAGCACTAAAATGACCCCCACATGCATGTTCATGGAAAAAGGAGATAATACTAGACTGGTCACTCTCAGATGCACATCTCCTAATAATCTGGTCCGGAAAATACTTAAATAGATAAGGATCGTCCCAAAAGAAATGCTTAACCTCGGCTAAAAACCTAGAACGATATTGCTTACCCCAATGTTGAGGGGTTCGACCAATAACAAGATAATTCATTATATTTGCATACCAAGGTGATTGGGAAACAGAGAACAATTGTTCATCATGAAAGCTATCCCTTATAGGAAGGGAATCGCTAGGGGAACTAACAACTAGCCTAGACAAGTGATCTGCTACTAGATTTTCTGCACCCTTTTTGTCTCCAATGTCTGGGGAAAATTCCTGTAACAATAGGATCCATCTAATCAATCTAGGTTTGGTATCCTTCTTAGATAAAAGGTATTTTAAAGAAGCATGATTTGTATAGATTATGATCTTAGAACCTAATAGGTGGGACCTAAACTTATCCAAGGCAAACACGATGGCTAAAAGTTCCTTCTCGGTAGTTGTGTAGTTCATTTGGTAATCATTCAGAGTTTTGCTAGCATAATAAATCACATGAAGTAATTTGTTTTCTCGTTGTCCTAAAACGACGCCTATAGCATAATCTGAAGAATCACACATAATCTCAAAGTGTAGGTTCCAGTTAGGTGCCTGGACTATCGGGGCAGTAGTGAGTAAAGTTTTAAGCTTCTCAAAAGCCTCTAAACAAGCATCATCAAAGACAAACTTAACATCTTTTGCAAGCAAATTGCAAAGAGGTCTAGAAATCAAGCTAAAATCCTTAATGAATCGACGGTAAAAACCTGCATGTCCTAGGAATGACCTAATATCTTTTACGGTTTTTGGGACCTGTAAAGTCTTAATAAGGTCAATTTTGGCTTTGTCTACCTCTATACCCTTCGAAGAGACGATGTTCCCTAATACAATTCCTGATTTAACCATGAAATGGCATTTTTCCCAATTAAGCACTAAATTTTTTTCCTTACACCTAGTCAACACTAATGTCAAATGATGCAAGCACTCATTGAAAGATGAACCAAACACTGAAAAATCATCCATAAAGACCTCTAAGAACCGTTCTACCATATCAGAAAATATGCTCATCATACAACGCTGAAAAGTTGCAGGGGCATTACATAGCCCGAAAGGCATGCGTCTATACGCAAAGGTACCAAAGGGACAGGTAAAAGTGGTCTTCTCTTGGTCGTCTGGGGAAATAAAAATCTGATTATAACCGGAGTAGCCATCTAAGAAGCAATAGTGACTATGTCCAGCTAATCGCTCTAGCATTTGGTCGATAAAAGGAAGGGGAAAGTGATCCTTCCTTGTGACCTTGTTCAATTTCCTATAGTCAATACACGCACGCCATCCTGTGGTCACTCGGGTTGGAATTAATTCATTATTATCATTCTGGACTACAGTGATACCTGATTTCTTGGGGACAACCTGAATAGGGATGACCCACTTACTGTCTGAAATTGGTTAAATAATACCCGCAGTTAACAACTTAAGCACCTCTTTTAGAACTACCTCTTTCATGTTAGGGTTCAGTCGACGTTGCATCTCCCTATAAGGTTTGGAGTCTTCCTCTAAATGAATCTGATGCATACACACAGTAGGACTTATACCCTTAATATCTGCTATAGTCCACCCTAAAGCTTCCTTATTGTCTTGAAGTACATTTACTAGCCTACTTTCCTGATCACTATCCAAATTGGAAGCTACAATCATAGGTAAATTCTCAGATGGGCCTAAAAACACATACTTTAGAGTATCGGGTAGCAGTTTAAGGTCCAACTTTGGGGGCTCTTCTAAAGAAGGAATTAGGGTAGTCTCAGAAACTGGTAACGGTTCGAACCTAGCGAGTTACTGGAGGCATGATCAGTTATGAACGAATATAAATGATTCCTCAAGTTTTCGAATACAGACAAGAAAAAGTTTCTCCTCTTAAAAGAGACAACTTTCGGACCAAAAGACCTCTGGAAAATCCGAAAATATTAGACAATATATTACGTTTCCTTAGTCCGAGAATTCTAAGTTGGAAGGTTTATTAAAAACATCCGAAAATTCCAAATAATCACCTATTTTGGAAAATCATGTTAAACATGAACATTTTTTACTACCATGGATTCGAAGAAACCCATATACTACCACAGAAGTTTTTCTGATAATCAACTACACACACAATTGTGCTCCTGTTTTATTGTGCCTTTCTCATCAAAGATTATGAGCATGAAAAGATGAGAAAGCACAACATATGATACAATTAAGTTGTATCGGAGTAATATTTTTCCAGCTTACTCCGATGTCTAGTGTACGAACCCAAGGTGCAGAGACAATATCGTAATTGTCCTCCTTCTCTGCAAACAATTTATATTTAAAGTACCCTTCCGTAGGGTAATAAAAAAAAATAATGTCCCAAAGTCCAAAAGTCCAAAAAAATAAAGAAAAATTACAAAAATAATAAACCCTAATGCATTTTTTTTTAAATAAAATAAACAAACCTTAAACTAAAATTGTCTCAAATAAAATTGTCTTCTTTTCTGTTCTTTTTGCTTTAATCTTTAGCTCCAAGTCTTTATGAAATCACCAAACTCCTTGGCTCAATTTTCTTTATGATCAAGAACCTGTAGACACAAGATAAATACCCAAAAACATAAAAAAGGACAAAAATAATAAAAAAATAAAAAATAAAATCTAAAACCCTAAAAACAAGTCCGCGTCGGCGGCGCCAAAAATTGATGTGATTTGTAGATAGTGATAAAAGTGGTTCGATTCTCAGACTTGTGAAGGATATTAATTAGACTTAAATTCTAATACTAAAATAGAAAACTCACTAAAAATTATAGCAAACTCAATCAAAGATGATATCAATACTAAAAGAAACACTGAGGCTAAGATTCCACTATTTTCCAAATTCAAAGTGATTAAATCAATACTTATATTTGTGCAATTTTCTTGTTTAATTTGATTCTAAAATATTGCAACAAGTAGATTTTCAAAAGTAATAATTGTAAATACCAAGTATGAAGCATCAAAAGTCTTAAAACTAAGCATACTCCATCAAAATAGATCACAATCACTCAAATAAAAATCATATTCAATAATAGTTCAAGGCAAATAATCATATAATTATTGAAAATAAAAAGATAAAATAGAATATACCACTTTTTTTTGGAAAAACAGCTTCCTCTATCGCCTCAGCAATGGGGTTTAGCTCCTCATATTAATCATGATCTCAAAATATGTGTTTGTTGCTCAAAAGATAATTAAAAGAGTGAAAAGTAATAACACAGACTGTTTGCAACAATGTATTGGTGTTGCAAAACAGCTGTTACAATGGAACTGTTACAGAAAAACTGTTGCTTTGTCGCTGATTTTAAGACCCTAGAATAAGACTGCCCTGAACAACTTAATGTTCTTCAGCTGTTAAACAACGACACTTTTCTATGACTGTCTACCGAGCGTTAATGTTCTTCGCGTTCTTCTTCTTTAGCAGCAGCAGCAGCAGAAACAGCGTTTGGTAAAGCTCTGATTTCTTCTTCTCTGGCTCTCCTTAGGTTCCCAAACTCTCGACACCTCTTCTATATGACCCAAGACATCTATTTATATCAAAAATACCGATTAAATCTCTCCCAAATCTTCCAAAATCTCTTTCCTTCTCTTCACGGCCAAGTTGCGACAATTTCTTGTTTTAGGATTTCTACGCGTTTCTGAGCTTTCCTTTTTATTCTAAACTCTTCCTTAGATAGATACAAATCTTTGGGAAGGTTTACATCGCTTTAATCTCTCTAAAATTCCCTAAAACAGGTCACACACGTGATTTTCCATATTTTCTTGTTGTGAGAAAAATCCGTCGATTGAGCCCATTCTAATCGATTTAAACACCCATATCAGATTCCTAGACCCATAAGGAGTCTATCCTATGAAAATCAGAGGTTTAATCGACCTCAAACTCCTTAAAATCACGATTGCCAAAACTGCTCTTTAACTGCACTTTTTCCCCGCCAAAAACCTGATTTTTAAATGTTGAAGATGGTTGCCCCTTATCCAGAGTAGGGGTGTGATTAGCAACTGCCTGGAAATGGGATGCCCCTTAGTAATTAGGTTACCCCTTATCCAAAGTGAGAGTCGGAATAGCAAATGTCCTCCGGGTGCTTTCCGACAACTTTTCGAGCCAATTTTTTCCAAAAATGTTTATTGGCCAAAAATACCTACAAATAAATAAAACACCATAATAAGTAAAAAATGAGCCCTAACAACATATAGAATCGAGACAAATCGGACACAAAAATGTGTCTATCAAATACCCCCAAACCTATTATTTGCTAGTCCTCGAGCAAAAATAAAATAGAAATAAAATCCTAACTCACTGTCGCAGGCATCGTCGATTGCATTTAGCGTATGCAATAAGCCTTTAAACCCCTAGGTGTCCCTAGTGGTGGAATGTTGTCTCCGGAGGGATTACCAGAGGTATACCCACAAAACCTTTTTACTCCAGACCCTAGCTATCTACACAAAACCTTGGAAGGCACTAAAGAATCTCCTTGGTTGGCATACTTATTGACTACAGGAGGAAGTACCCTGATGCGAAATTCCAATTGTTGTACACGAGTTTGCACTCAAGCATACTAAAATTCATATGAAGTGACAGAGCCTACTCAGATTGTCGCACTATGGACATCAATATCCGGAGTCAAAACTAATCACATGTATAGATCAAGAAGATGGATATAGAAAAACATAGATGGTTTTGATGTTTACTAGGTGAACGGTGTTTCTCATATCTGTCTGAAGGCCTCCGCCAAAATGAACCTATCCTAATGGACTGAGATACTAGTCTGACTAATATCAACACACTGGCATATACAAGGGAACCAGTGATTGATAATCCTAACTCTAGGTCAACACAACTGGCATATACAAGGGTTCCAGTAGTCGACTTTATTGAATTTATTCCAGTTGGTCTGATGGTCTGGTCTCTTTTTCTTCTTTTTTTTTTTTTTGTATCTCAATCACTCTAATTCACTCTAGCATTGGTAACAACTTGAATCGTGAGCCCCACCTAATCACTTAGAGAAACATAGTTTAAAAAAAAAAAAAAAACAGAAGTGAAAAGGACTCAACGAGATATGGTGAAACTATCATGTTATTTCTAACACCTGAGCTCTGTGCTTTTATGAATAGACTCTTTAGATGTTGCCATCTAGTCAGATTGGTTCCTCAACTCCTACAACCAAAATGCTTCCATCCAGTTAGATTGGTTAGTGCCATCCTTAATAGGGATAAATTTCTAGGCTCTGGAGTTTATTTATTGGAACGAAAAGGTAACAAAAAGTTATACCCCACCCCCAAACTTAAATCTAACATTGTCCTCAATGTTTATAATCAAAGAACGGTACCAAAAATATAAGTAACAAGAGGAAATAGTAAAGAGAGAAGTCGAAAAGATAGTACCTGGGTGAAGTGTAACCAAAAACCTACAAAAATATTATACAACATACAAAATCTCCTCGATGGTCAATCAAGGTAAACAGGGTCCTCCAGAGGTTTAATCGACTTCAAACTCCTTCAAATCACGATTGCCAAAACTGCTCTTTAACTGCACTTTTTCCCGCCAAAAACCTGATTTTTAAATGTTGAAGATGGTTGCCCCTTATCCAGAGTAGGGGTGTGATTAGCAACTGCCTGGAAATGGTATGCCTCTTAGTAATTAGGTTACCCCTTATCCAAAGTGAGAGTCCGAATAGCAAATGTCCTCCGGGTGCTTTCCGACAACTTTTCGAGCCAATTTTTTCCAAAAATGTTTATTGGCCAAAAATACCTACAAATAAATAAAACACCATAATAAGTACAAAAATGAGCCCTAACAACATATAGAATTGAGACAAATCGGACACAAAAATGTGTCTATCACAAAGTTCAATTGTATCACAACTTTGATAACAATACTATGGTGATATGTATCACTCTCCCTTAGTCAATACTTCATCTCACAATGAAAACCACTCCCTCTTACATAATTATCCGCAAACCATATGTATTTTTAGTGTGAACTACACATTAATTCTCCCCCTGTTTGTCAATATAAATTGGCAAAGGTATGAAAACTAGTGGGATCACAATGAAATTTTCATAGAGATACTTCATGACCAAAGGAGAACATATCAACTTTGTTTCGAAGATTTCACATAGTCGAAACTTAGTGAGTTTATAAAGATACAAGAAAACTCCTACAATATTCCACAGCCGCACTCCCCATAAAGATTTGGCAATTAAGCACAAGTTCAATTAAGAACTCTCCCCCATAAAATGTTATTAGAGCATTACTCGGTCGAACTCGCATGCGCTGCTATCTCAAGCATGTTTGTCAATGTTAGTGATCAAAACTATAAGTCTTGATTTCTAGTCTACTATAGATAAGTCTCGGACTAGGATAGAAAGTGTAGTTGAGCTCAAGGACTTCATGGAGATTCATCATACAAGAAGAAGAACTACTCAAGGAACCGGTGGAACTTCTCGAGAAAAAGGTATGTGAAGACTTGAACTTATCTGTCACTCAAAAGTCTATCTACTCTATCTCCTACTTCTTGAGACAAAAAGTTGTATGCTATATATAGACTTATATTATACAAATTTGGTATTTCGAGCCGAGTATACCTCGCCTATCTATATCTCGAAATATGTGCGGGTAAGCGTTTCGCTTCGACCATGTTTATCTTTACCTAGTGACGAAAGTCATGATATGTTTCAATCACTTTGAAAATTGATTTGACGAGAAATGGTGTAACAACTATATAACATCCTCTAAAAATGTTTTAATGGTTGGAATGAGAGTTTAGATTACATAACCAATGATGGACATAAGTATTATTGTGGAAACACATATGTGCATAAGTTCTATACCTTGAACCAAAGTTTGCGAACTTTGTTGATCAAGAGAAACCGGAAGAATGGATTGTTGCCAAGTACGCGAACTGCCGAACTTCTCATCCCAAGAAATTCTGCTGGAGTTGATAAACTAGTTGCGTGAGTACCAGTCCGCGAACCGCTTTGCCGAGATTTTCTGTTGGAGTTTGTAAACTCTGCCCGGTTGCTTAAGTCCGCGAACCTAGTGTGCGAACTTAAGAAGGTTATATATTTGAAGATGATTTCTGAACTTAAACTTATAAATATTAAAGAATGCAAATTGTAAACCGTGGCTATAAAGTTCATGAACCGATTCAAGTGAATCAAATCATCTTTGCTTCAATTGTGTCTTGTGTAGTACATAAGATTTCCTTGTAATTGAACAACTCTCTAACTAGTTCATTAGAGTCATTTGAACTAGTTATGGTGAAGAAAAATATGGTTGGTGTGAAATGCTCATATGGATAACTTTTTGTTTAACTATTGTTGAACCAACAATGTACACGTTTGGGTACGGTTAACAAACCTAGAAGCGTGCATTTTATTTGTGTATAACAAGCTAAGTTTTCGATCCAATGGTTGAGAAATATTAGCTTGAATCTAAATCAGGTTTTCATCTAACGGTGGATATTATTTTCTTTGTGACCAAGGAGAAACCCTGATTTGAAAGACTATATAAGGGGACATCTAACAACTCTGCAAAACTAATCCCCACACCTCACATGTGATACTAGTTTGCGTGCTAGAGTCGTTTCTCCTTTAACCTTTGGTTTTCTTCTTCTAAAACCAGGTTAACGACTTAAAGACTTCATTGGGATTATGAAGCCAGACCGATATTACTTTTATCGTAGTTGTGTGATATGATCTTGCATCTTTTATCGTACGAGTACAATCAGATTGATTGGCTTGAGATTAATATCTCCGATAGGAAAGATATAAAAAGTAATCACAAACATCTTCGTCTCATTGTTTGTGATTCCACAACATCTTGTTTCGCTACCATACAATTAAGATTGTTGTGAGGTGATTGATTTATCTAGGTTGTTCTTCGGGAATATAAGAACGGATTATCAATTGGTTCCTTTTCACCTTGATTATTATCAAAAGACGGAACAAAAACTTTAGGGTTTTTCTGTGGGAGACAGATTGATCCTTTGATAGACTTGTCTGTGTGAGACATATTTTTTTATTGTCTAAGCCTGTGATTCTGGGTCGCAGCAACTCTTAGTTGTGGGTGAGATCAGCTAAAGGAATCAAGTGCGCAGTATCCTGCTGGGATCAGAGGCATAGGGAGTACAACTGTACCTTGGATCAGTGGGAGACTGATTGGGGTTCAACTACAGTCCAGTCCGAAGTTAGCTTGGAGTAGGCTAGTGTTTGTAGCGGCTTAATACAGTGTATGTTCAATCTGGAATAGGTCCCGGGGTTTTTCTGCATTTGTTGTTTCCTCGTTAACAAAATTTATGGTGTCTGTGTTATTTCAGTTTCCGCATTATATTTTTTTATCTTTATAATTGAAATAATACAGGTTGTGCATTAGATGATCAATTAGCGTAATCCAACCTTTGGTTGTTGATTGTCATTGATTGGTCCTTGGATATTGGTCTTTGGTACCATCCAAGTTATTCCTTGTGTTTGATCAAAGACCCGCTGATTTCTATTAGCTCGAGTAAATCAAAACAGGAGAGAGATATTAACTCCTTGAGATAATTTTACCTAGATTGAGTCTGACTGTCTAGTTGATTCTCTAGAAAGTATTTCGGAGTTAGTCCATACAGATTGCTAAGAGAAATATTGGATGGTGTTGTTAGACTCCCGCTTTTTCAATTGGTATCAGAGCAGGCAAACACGTTCAAGACCTTACAAGCCCGTGTTTATAGCAATCTGACTCTATGAACATAGGTGCTATCTCTATTAACGTACCACCAATCTTCGATGGCTCTATTTAATTATGGTGGAAAATTGTTATGCGAGCTTTTATTCAAGCGCGTGATTTTCAATCATGGGTATATGTTGTTAATGGATATGATGCTCCCGTTGTGGCAGTTGGATATGTAAACATTCCTAAGAATATTGGTGAATATAATCCTACTGAGATACTTGATGCAAAGAAAAATTTCGACGGTTTGAATGCCATCATACATGCCATTACCCCAAATCTTCAGCACCATGTGTCAAATTGCACTAGGTTTAAAGATGCTTTGGATATCTTAGAAACCGTATTTGAAGGTAACTCTAGTGAAAAGGAAGATAGGCTTCAAAACCTTAATTCCGATTGGGAGAACCTTCATATGGCAGATGAAGATACATTTGATGAGTTTAATCACAAAGTGTCTGAAATTGTTAATGCATCTTTTGCATTGGGTAAGACTATTCCTGAAAAGAACATTGTGATGAAAATTCTCAGATCGCTGCCATCTAGATACGAGTCTAAGAAGCATGCCATCGTTGAGGGAAATTACCTTGATGATCTTTCCAGAAATACAATGGTTGGAAAGCTAAAGATCTTTGATCATGAGCATACATCCAAAATCGGAAAGGATGTTGCCTTTAAAGCACAGAAGAACACTAAGTTACTTGATAAAAGTAAAAGTGTTTATGTCTCTGAGGATGATCAGACTGAGGGTGATTTTTCGGATGAAGATCTTGATAAATCAGTCTCCTTGATCACAAGACAGTTTAAGGATCTTCTATTGAAGAGAAGTAAACGGTTTTCAAGAGACAAACCTAGGTCGTCAAATAAACCTCACAATCGCGTCCCTCCTAAAAACAGGGATGCTGACGAGGCTGATGACGAGGATATGCCATAGTGCTTTAAGTGTAAAGGTTTTGGTCATTTTGCAAACGAGTTCCCAAATCGTAGAAAATACACTGGGAGCAAAGGTCTTGCTGTAACACTTGATGAGATGTCTGAGATCTATGATTCTAAGGAAGATAGGAAATCAAGTGTTGGTCTTCTATGTGAAAACATTGATTTTGATAATTGTATCAATACACATATCAACCTTGATGGTTTCGGTGAAGAAGATGATCGTATCAAGCTGGAAGAATCAATTGAACCATCATTTTGAAACTCTGGTTGTAATATTTCAGGATCTACCATGTGTCTGGCTGCTTTCACACCACGGATGCCTGAACACTATCCAAGTTTTACGTGCTCGTTTTGTTCTCAGAAGGGTCATGAACTATCAAGATATTACAAGTACAAACATCAAGTGAGGTACGCCAAAAAACTTCAACGAATATCAAATCGATCGGCAAGGAAGCTTAAACTTGCTCAGAAGACTGCTGAGGTATGTAGGATTTTATCTTCGTCTAAGAAGTTGGTTTCCAAAGACAAAATAAGACCATTAGAAAAGAAAGTATGGTCAAATCGCTTTGATAGACAGAAGTCTGAGGATTCCTCTTTAGAGGAAAATGGTGGACAAATGGTTGTTCACCACAACACAAATTGATTGTGTTGTTAGGTAAATCTTGTCTCATGTGCCTGATCAAAAGAGACAAGGTTGTGTACCAATCAGGCTTTAGGAAAGTTTTTTTTTTTTTTCTTAAGATGTTTGTATATCAAAATAAAGTGAAGGGTTATTATCGATAATTCTACTCTTTATAGGGTTTAAAATTGGGCGTTTACGAACCTGCTTAAAGGTTGTGAACCCTACATTCCTTTTTCCTCTCTGATATCTTTTATATATTAAGACTACTTGATGAGATTGTGAATTCCACTGACAAAAACCAGTTGTTTATAACTGTTCTCTAAGCATCATGTCTTTGGATGGAAAAGATGTCAATATGATTGTTAAGCCACCAATCAAGGAAAAAGAGAAATCTCCAGCAACTCCTTCTTTGAAAAGAAAGAGGAGGAATAGAAGAAAGCCAAGGGTTGTCCCTTATAACTCTCAGAAGTTTTCCGATGTTCTTGATGAGTTGAAGGAAGTAAGAAAGGAGATTAGTGAAATAAAGGCTTGCGTTTTAAGATCTTTGGAAATTTAGAAGGCACTGGTTCGACATCATCAGCCAAGACGGTTTGTTAGTATTGATTCCTTCCTCCACGAACCTTATATTCCAATGGATGTTGACGACAAGGAGTTCGGGAATGATAAGGAATTTCTCAAAGATATTGTTGCCTAGTATGTCTTCTTTTTGGTTTTGTTGGAAGAATAACTAGTGCTCGAATATCAATGATTGTGACTACACATAGCTATTATTTTCATCTTCTTGTTCTTTTTTAGGTTTATTGGTATTAAATTCTAAAAATATTTAGAGGATGATGGTTTGCAGTATTTAATCTTTATGATTTGTTATATTGCAATTTGTTATGGGATATTGGTGTTTACGTCCGTGAACTATGTTGTCCCATATTTTGTCAAAAGTAAAGTCGTTCATGATCAGTATTCATGTATTGATTTAAGGATGAATAGACTTTTGACATAGAAAAAAGTTAAGCCTATATTGTCAATTCTTTGATGGAAGATAGGTTAATATATTTTTTGTTCAAGGATTATGTCTATTAAAAATCGTTATGCAAATAGTGATGGAAGATAGTTTGAATCCTTGTGTACTCCACAATATTGATCTTCACTGATCCATACTTTATGTAATACTTTGAGGCTCCCTAATGTGTCTTATGTTGAGCACGATACAACCAAGTTGATTAATTTTTGATTAGCTTTGTTGGTTGTTCCGTAAGGTACTTTATGTTGAGCTTTTTTGAACTAAATTAATCATCTTGTTTGGTTATTTGGTTATTGCTCCATAAGTCTTTTTATGTCGAGCAAAACAAATAAAAATTAAATTGATTAATTTTGTAATTAGTTTGGTTGTTTTATCCAATTAGATTAATTACGGGTTATCTTGTAATTATTCTAGTTGAGTATTTTCTTACTCCGTAAGATTCCTCTTATGTTGAGTATATGAACGACTATCCTATTCATTTTCTAATGGGTATGTTAGTCATATGCTCCGTAAGTTCTCTTATGTCGAGCATAATAAATTAAGTTGATCACTTTTGTGTTTAATTTGATTGCGTATTCCAATTAAATTAATCATGGGTTTACTTGTGATTAATTTGATTGAGTTTTTGGATATAAAAAATCATTCTCATGGTTTTTGGCGTCCAATAAAAATCCTTCTTTTCTTTTGGAATTAAGGTCGCTCTTGTTGTTCCCTTGGGAATGACATCAAATGGGGGAGATTTATTTTGAACTTGTGCTTAATGGTCATATCTTGAGGGATGTGCGGCTGTGGAATTTTAAAGGGGTTATCTTGTATCTTTAAACTCCTTGATGAATGCTATTAGCTTCGGCTATATGATTGCATCTAAACTAGATGGTATGTATTTTCTTTTAGTCATGAAATGTCTCTTACGGAAATTTCACAATTATCCCGTTCTTATACCTTTACCAATTTTATTGACAAAAAGGGTGAGAATTAATATGAAGTTCACACTACAAATACATATGGTTTTCGGATCATTGTGTAAGGGGGAGTGATTTCCATGTGAGATGGAGTATTGACTAAGAGGGAGTGATACATATCACCATAGTATTGTTGTTGAAGTCGTGATACAATTGGACTTTGACACTGTGTAATAATACTATGACACCGTATAACAATGATCGAGACCGATGCTTTCTCATTGTTATAGCTACTGATCTTCAACAACAATGATGCTAAACTTACAACCTTTGGGATCATTGGAGTACTTGGAAGTGACGAAGATTTCGATGAATGTTGAAGATTAGACATGTGGAATAGGAGCTACTAAAGTTTCTTTATCTTTTTTGTATTCCATATGTATTGATAGTTTTGTCACTAAAATTGACAAAGGGGGAGATTGTTAGAGCATTGCTCGGTCGAACTCGCATGCGTTGCTATCTCATGCATGTTTGTCAATGTTAGTGATCAAAACTATAAGTCTTGATTTCTAGTCTACTATAGCTAAGTCTCGGACTAGGATAGAAAGTGTAGTTGAGCTCAAGGACTTCATGGCGATTCATCATACAAGAAGAAGAACTACTCAGGGAACCGGTGGAACTTCTCGACAAAAAGGTATGTGAAGACTTGAACTTATCTGTCACTCAAAAGTCTATCTACTCTATCTCCTACTTCTTGAGACAAAAAGTCATATGCTATATATAGAATTAGATTATACACATTTGGTATTTTGAGCCGAGTATACCTCGCCTATCTATATCTCGAAATATGTGTTGGTAAGCGTTTCGCTTCGACCATGTTTATCTTTACTTAGTGACGAAAGTCATGACATGTTTCAATCACTTTGAAAATTGCTTTGACGAGAAATGGTGTAACAACTAAATAACGTCCTCTAAGAATGTTTCAATGGTTGGAATGAGAGTTTAGATTACATAACCAATGATGGACATAAGTATTGTTGTGGAAACACATATGTGCATAAGTCCTATCCCTTGAACCAAAGTTTGAGAACTTTGTTGATCAAGAAAAACCGGATAAATGGATTGTTGCCAAGTCCGCGAACTGCCGAACTTCTCATCCCAAGAAATTCTTATGGAGTTGACAAACAAGTTGCGTGAGTACCAGTCCGCGAACCGAAGGAAAGTCTTTGCCGAGATTTTCTGCTGGAGTTTGTAAACTTTGACCGGTTGCTTAAGTCCGCGAACCTAGTGTGCGAACTTAAGAAGGTTATATATCTGAAGATGATTTCTGAACTTAAACTTATAAATACTAAGGAATGCAAATTTCAAACAGTGGCTATAAAGTTCATGAACCGATTCAAGTGAATCAAATCATCTTTGCTTCAATTGTGTCTTTTATAGTACATAAGATTTCCTTGAAATTGAACAACTCTCTAACTAGTTCTTTTGAGTCATTTGAACTAGTTATGGTGGAGAAAAATATGGTTGGTATGAAATGCTCATATGGTTAACCTTTTGGTTAACTATTTTTGAACCAACAATGTACAAATTTGGGTACGTTTAACAAACCTAGAAGCGTGCATTTCATTTGTGTATAAAAAGCTAAGTTTTCGATCTAACGGTTGAGAAATATTAGCTTGAATCTAAATCAGGTTTTCATCTAACGGTGGATATTTTTTGCTTTGTGACCAAGGAGAAACCCTGATTTGAAAGACTATATAAGGGGACATCTAGCAAATCTGCAAAACTAATCCCC
This sequence comes from Papaver somniferum, assembly GCF_003573695.1. Lineage (NCBI taxonomy): Eukaryota > Viridiplantae > Streptophyta > Magnoliopsida > Ranunculales > Papaveraceae > Papaver > Papaver somniferum. The sequence continues at coordinate 150,178,704 of NC_039363.1, read as the reverse complement.
ATACCTCACGTGTGATACTAGTTTGCGTGCTAGAGTCGTTTCTCCTTTAACCTTTGGTTTCTTCTTCTAAAACCAGGTTAACGACTTAAAGACTTCATTGGGATTATGAAGCCAGACCAATACTACTTTTATTGTAGTTGTGTGATCTGATCTTGCATCTTCTATCGTACGAGTACAATCAGATTGATTGGATTGAGATTAATATCTCCGATAGGCAAGATATAAAAAGTAATCACAAACATCTTCGTCTCATTGTTTGTGATTCCGCAACATCTTGTTTCGCTACCATACGATTAAGATTGTTGTGAGGTGATTGATTTATCTAGTCTGTTCTTCGGGAATATAAGACCGGATTATCAATTGGTTCCTTTTCACCTTGATTATTGTCAAAAGACGGAACAAAAAATTTAGGGTTTCTCTGTGGGAGACAGATTGATCCTTTGATAGACTTGTCTGTGTAAGAGAAATTTGTTTATTGTCAAAGCCTGCGATTTTGGGTCGTAGCAACTCTTAGTTGTGGGTGAGATCAGCTAAGGGATTCAAGTGCGCAGTATCCTGCTGGGATCATAGGCGTAGGGAGTACAACTGTTCCTTGGATCAGTGAGACACTGATTGGGGTTCAACTACAGTCCAGTCCGAAGTTAGCTTGGAGTAGGCTAGTGTCTGTAGCGGCTTAATACAGTGTGTGTTCAATCTGGACTAGGTCCCGGGGTTTTTCTGCATTTGCGGTTTCCTCATTAACAAAATTTCTGGTGTCTGTGTTATTTCAGTTTCGCATTTTATTGTTTTATCTTTATAATTAAAATAATACAGGTTGTGTGTTAGATCATCAATTAGAGTAATCCAACCTTTAGTAATTGATTGTCATTGATTGATCCTTGGATATTGGTCTTTGGTACCATCCAAGTTATTCCTTGTGTTTGATTAAAGACTCGTTGATTTTTATTAGCTCGAGTAAATCAAAACAAAAGAGAGATATTAACTCCTTGAGATACTTTTACCTAGATTGAGTCTGATTGTCTAGTTGATTCTCTAGAAAGTATTTCGGATTTAGTCCATACATATTGCTAAGCGAAATATTGGGTGGTGTTGTTAGAGCCCCGCTTTTTCAAATGTCATTCCCGAAAGAACACCAAGAGCGACCTTGCTTTTATAAGAAAAGAAGGATTTCTTTGGACATAATCAAATCACATGAGACATGAATTTGTATCCAAAAATCTCAATTGAATAAAACAAAAAGGAAATGATCAATTCAATTGGCCATGCTCAACATACGAAAACTTGCGGAGCAACACAGTACATTCACAGTGATGTGGATCAGGAAAACACCAATACTGTGGAATAAACAATGATTCATTATATCTTTCATCAATATTTGCATAGAGACATGTAATAGACTTAATCTTTGTAAATAAAAGTTCATCCTATCTTCCATCAATATTTGCATAATGACGTAATAGGCTTAACTTTTGTTGTCAGAAGTTCGTTCTGTCTTTTATCAATATTTGTATAATAACATACAATAGACTTAACTTTTGAGCATATATGGGACAATCATAGTTCACGGACGCAAACACACATATCCCATAACAAGTTGCAATATATAAAACCATAAAGATTAATACTGCAAAATCATCTTCCAAAACTTTAGAATTTAAACAAATAAATATAAAAATATTGCAAGATGAAAAACGTTGGCAATATCTATGTGTACTCACAATAATGGCTATTCCAAACCCTAGTTATCCTTCTTAAAAAACACAAGAATAAATTCTCATAAGAAGTTTCCTAGACAAAAAAAATTAAAACCAAGCAATTCAAAAAAAAACTTAGGCACGGTCAGCAACCAGAGAACGGACAAGGGCAAGTTCATCAGATGCTCTCTTTAGTTCGTTTTTCAGTAAAGAAAGGTTCCTTGATGCAATTTCAAGTTGTTTACATAAGACCTCAAAAATCTTGAAGAAGATTTCCAACCAATTGAAGAGACATCTGGACTGGAAGATCTTTTTCATGATCAACTGCTTGAAAGCAAATTATGGAGATGGGTTCTTCGTGAAGTTCAAAAACTTTGGCATCATCAAATTTGTGTTCTTTTTTGCATCCTTCCATTGTGTACACCATAATTTCAAGAGAATTCTTGACGTTATTGAATGATTAAACATCAAAAGTAATCCTTGATATATATTTATAAGAGATTTTCTCAAGGAAACCGTAGGGTTACTTGTAAGCATTTGGTAACAAGTCGGGTGCACAGAGTTCATGATTATAACCCAAAAATCAAAAACCAGGGAATCAATGGAGCTAATGTTTAGAATCATGTTTAAAAAAACAAGTTCTGAACAAATGACAGGAAACTTTGGCTCATAAAGAGTACAACACAAAGTTGGAAATCAACTATCATTAAGGAAGAACAAATAAAAGTTTTAAATAGAGCATCAGACGGTCAAAACACAACAACTGTCCTGAGCAAGGCTCAAAGAGAAATATCAAAGTCAAAAAGAAAGACAACAATAATACAACACAGACCATTTTTCAAGAAAGTAACATCTTCTTGACAGTTATGTGTATCTTCTCATGGTCTCAAAGAGGATACACATAAAGAAATGGTCAAGTTTTAATTTGATGAGCATGAAGCTCATCAGGGGTATTGATATTTTCCTTCTCACTTTCTTGAAAGAAAACATAAGACTTATGAGAATCTTTAAAAGAATTAACAAGAAAAGGACAGGAGTTACCTAAGACTGCTGCTTTTCTCGCCTTCTTGATCTTGCGCTTGAGACTGTTGATACTGGTTGTTAGAGCACTGCTCGATTGAACCCACTAGCGTTGGTATGTCAAGTTAGTTTTCAATTTTAGTTTCCAAAATGCATTCTTGATTTAGCATACTAAAGATAGTTTCGGACTAGATTAGGTCTGAGAAGTTGAATCGAAGCTATCCTTAAATGATGAAGATTGAAGATTGAAGACTGTAAGAAGACATCAACAAGTACTTCATCAACAAAGGTATGTGATTGATTTCATTTGGATTCTTTTTCAATTCTACCTTTCTAATCTATCAAGATATATGCTCATTATATGGAACAATTCTGATGACGGTAAATGTACATTTATGTATATATACTTGAGGTTATTTGATTCATTACCTTGGAGACAATAACCTTTATCATTATAAACAATCTCATGTTATAGTGAATGAGATTACGAATCCAACAAGCCAAGAATCACTGAATTCCGAGTTATAACGATGAAGTTATGAGTGGTTTATTAAAGTAACAATTATAAGTGTTGTTGTAATTGTTACAGTTCGTTAGTAGGAAACAATCCATGGACTGTTTGTAACAGTACACGGACTTGGACCCAATTACGTGACTAAAAGGCATTTTTGGTCAAGTTGGTGATGTTTCCTTATCTAGGCAAGATGACTATTGGTCCAAACATATTTGATTACCATATGAAAGTGTTTGTGTTTCCTGCCTAAGTTAAAATGTGATTTATTCACATAAATATAATTTTTGCTAACTAGTTATTGATTTAATTATTTTGGCAAGAGTTGTAACTTAGGAAAGACTCCCATATTTAGGAGAGTCTTGAAAAGGGAAAATAGTCAAAACCCTCGCTTAGCTTCTAAGCTACCTTTTCACTATAAATAAAGGGTTCACGAGTTTACACGTTTTCATCCCTTTTGGAAAATTGGTGTAAGCTTTGAGGTTGTTTTCTATGTCTTCTGTTCTTCGTGAACAAGAGTGAGATAAAAGTCTTTGTATTGGGGATCACAAAGCCGAGTTGGATTTAATCTTCGTGATTGATCATACAACTTGTAATCTAGGTTTTTCACCTCTTCTTTATTCTAAGGTTTTCTCTTCTGATATAAAACCATTCAAGAGTTGTTGATCATAAACCCTAGGTTTTGATAGATTTTAGTTTCCGATCGTATACCAACACTTGTTAGTCGAAATCGGAGACTCGAAAGAAAAACTTCTATTGAGGCATCTCGTAAAAATCCTTGAGAAGTTTTAAACAAGATACATCTAGATTTATTCTAGTTGTTCTTGTTGTAGAGTTATTAGGTTTCTCTTCCTATTTTTGAAGAGTACAATAATCCCTAATATACAAGTTTGTTTTGATATTACTTTTACCTAGTAATTGTTTTTATCAAAATAAACACAAGATTTCCAAAACCTTGATTCATATCTAAAGGGAAATCAAACCGGTGTTTTGTGCAAACAAAATATCAAATCGTATCAATCGTGTTGGTGTATCTTCTAAAGAGAACTTTGGGTTCTACTAGAAGATTTGTGTGAAGAATTTCTAAAGAGAATCGGTATTCTGCTAGGAGTTCTACAAGTGATGAAGGAGGTATTACATCTAGTACGAATAGGTAGTAGGAAATTAGTATAACAACTTTTAATTAGTGTGTGTTTATTCTGGACTAGGTCCCGGGGTTTTTCTGCATTTGCGGTTTCCTCGTTAACAAAATTCCGGTGTCTGTGTTATTTATTTTCCGCATTATATTTTATTTATATAATAGAAATATCACAGGTTGTACGTTAAGATCAATCAGTTCTTGTATCCTTCCTTTGGGTTGTTGAGTGAATTGATTGACACTTGAGCATTGGTCTTTGGTACCATTCAAGTTAATCCTATTATATTCAATCGGACTCGCAAATCTCTATTTGCTGATTGCGGATTGAATCAAGAGACAGAGATATAAAACTCTTTGATATACTTTTTATAGATTGAGTCTAACTGTCTAGTTGATTCTCTTGAAAGTATATTGGAGTTTGTCTATTCAGATTGCCAAACAAAATATTGGGTGTGGTTGTTAGACCCCCGCTTTTTCATTGGTCTTGAGTTCCGAAATACGATTATTGATGTGAATATAACCAGGAACACCTATTTTGGAAGCAAGATCATCTTTGAGGGAAAGAGAGGAGTTTGGAGTTTTTTTCTTTCTTCGAAAACATTCTCTTCACAGACCTTTTAGAATTATCAGTCATCTATATAACATTGTTCTTTTTACGATTGTAAGTAGAAGTTGTGTTATATTCATAATCAAGAATTGGCCCATCACAACACTTTTCCTGATTTTGACATGAATTTATAACTGTACACTGAGAAGCATGTTTGATTACTTCTTTAGACATCCAAACAAGAATGTTATAAAGTTTTTAATTCCGTAAACGAAGATGGCATCTTCTTTCGATGTGACCCTTTTTTCCACAATAATAACAATGGATCAGAATGTTCTCAGCTGTTCTCAAATGAGCAATCTTTGAGGATTGACAACCAGTGACATTTGCTGCGAAAGGAGGTTTAACACTTTCACAACCACAGATACTTTTAGTTTGAGAAAGGTTTTTACCATGAACAAAATTGATCTTACCAGTACTTGGAGTGTCTATACCTTTATAGCCCAGACCATGTGTATCACGATGTTCTTTACATGCTCTCAGCATGGAAGCTAATTTTGTAGAGCTAGAATTGAATCATTTCAGATTTTTTTTCTAGAGATTTAACCTTCTCGAGAGTAGCATAAAGGTCAATCTTCAATTCTTTTTCTCGGGAGAAAAAAACTTTCTCCCTGTCATTGAAACAAGTTTGTTCAGAGTCATACCTTGTCTCGGTTTCTGCAAGTCTTTCTTTCAATACAAAGAGATTTCGACGAAGAGTTTCACATTCAGAATCCTTTGAACGTACATCTTCCTCACTATATTTAAGAAGAGATTGCAATAAACTATAACCACAATCATACCCCTTAAAGAGATTTCTCATTTTTATGGTCTCTAGACAGAGAGGAGTCAGAAACTCAGCCAAACAAGATGTTGACTTCTTTTTCTTTAGGAGATGATCGAAAAGCTTGATGTACTGTGATACTTCCTCATCAACATCTTGTACCTCTTCTTAATCATTTTCATCAGAAGGTTCATCTAACTGTTCATCTAGACGTGCTTCCCAGTTATACACATATTTCGATGACATAGAAGACGTGGGAGATTTTTCAGGAAAAATAAGACTCTTGACCAAGTCAGAATGTTTCTGAACTGGTGATGCGTTGTTATATATATTATCGTCCATAGACAGATCGCAACAAATACAGACTTATGAGGTCTTAATATTGTTTGCCTGCTCTGATACCAATTGAAAAAGCGGGGGTCTAACAACCACACCCAATATTTCGTTTTGGCAATCTGTATGGACAAACTCCAATATACTTTCAAGAGAATCAAATAGATAGTCAGAGTCAATCTTTAGAAAAGTATATCAAAGAATTATATCTCAATTTCTCAATTCAATCCGCAATCAAACAAAAAGGAATTTGCGAGGCCGATTGAATAAGAAAAATGACTTGGACGGTACCACAAACCAATATCCAAGTTTTAATCAATTCAATCAACATCCCAAAGGCCGGATTCAAGAACTGATTGAACTTAACGCACAACCTGTGATATTTCAATTATATAAACAAATATAGTGCGGAAAAAAAATAACACATATACCATAATTTTTTTAACGAGGAAACCGCAAATGCAGAAAAATCCCGGGACCTAGTCCAGCTTTGAACACCACACCGTATTAAGACGCTACAGACACTAGCACACTACCAATGAATTACAGACTGGAATATAGTTGAGCCCTAACCAATCTCACACTGATCAAGGTACAGTTGCGTTCCTTACGTCTCTGAACTCTAGCAGGATTCTACGCACTTGATTCTCATAGCTGATCTCACCCACAACTAAGAGTTGCTAAGACCCAAAGTCGAAACTTGATAAAAAAATCTGTCTCACACAGAAAAGTCTATTGATATAGATAAATTTGTCTCCCTTATAAATACCTATGAGTTTTGTTCCGTCTTATGATAAATCAAGGTGCACATGAACAAATTGATAAACCGGACTTATATTACCGAAGAACAACCTAGTATTATCAGTCACCTCACAATAATCTTAATCGTATGGAAGCGAAACAAGATATTGTGGAGTCACAAACGATTAGACGAAGATGTTTGTGACTTCTTTTGATCTTACCTATCGGAGATAAATCTCAAGCAAATCTTAGAAAAGATAGTACTCAATCATGATAGTATAAGTAGGATCAGAACACACAACTACAGAGAAAATAGTTGGGTATGGCTTCACAATCCAATGAAGTCTTCAAGTTGTTAACCTACAGGGTTTTGGAATAAACTAAGGTTAAAGGAGAATCGACTCTAGTCGCAACTAGTATCACACAGGAGGTGTGGGGATTAGGTTTCCCATTTGCTAGAGTTCTCCCTTATATAGTTTTCAGATCAGGGTTTGCAATCAATATTACCTTGGTAACAAAGTATTAAATATTCACCGTTAGATGAAAACATGATTAGACTCAATCTAATATCTGTCAACCGTTAGATCGAACATAGATTGTTACACACAAATGAAATGTACCTTCATTTAGATATGAGTAACCGTACCTAAACGTGTACACCTTGTTGGCTCAACAATAGTTAACTGAAGTTATCCATCTGAACACTTTCATATCAACCTTATTAATATTAACCACAACTAGTTCAAATGACTCAAATGAAACTAGTTATAGAGTTGTTCAATTGCTATATTCTCATAAAAGTATACAAGAACACAATGTTCAGGGTTCAGGGTCGAAACAAAATCGGTTTGATTCACTCGAATCAATTCATGAACATTATAGCCACGGTTTGAAAAAGATTGCATTCCTTATTATATAAATGTATTAGTTCATGTCACAACCGATTCAAGAACTTAACCCACTTAAGTATGAAAACGGGTACGCATACTTAAGTAGCCGGACTTGGATTGTGTCCGACTGTATACGATCGTGTACGCATACTATCACACATCCAAAACATCCGTTGAATTCAGTACGCGTACGGGTATGCATACATTGGTTCCCGGACTTCAACAAAGTTTGTCAGTATGCATACGAGTACGCATACCAAGGCTCCCGGACTTTATCTGACTTTGCCAGTACGCATACGGGTATGCATACTATACCGGTCTTGGATCAACATATATGCAAGTATGCATACTATGTCTATAATCCAATTATGGTTAAGTGTTTAAACTCTATTTCAATCATTGAAACATTCTTAGAGGATGGCAATAGTTGTTTTCACAAACTATTAGCATCAAAGAAATTTTCATGTTATTGAAATAATCAATACGAAACATTCCGAGTCTACATCAAATGACTGTCTCACATAAATCATGTAAGATGTTACCAGGCGATTTTCACATGATCATCTTTTGACTTTCGTCAAGAATAAAGATGAAATTGGTTAAAGCGAAAGCTTACCAATACATGTTTCGAGAAATATGTAAGCGAGATAAACTCAGCTCGAAATATCAAATGTGTATAATCGGATACTATATAGCTATATGACTTTTGTATCCATATAGGAGATAGAGTAGAAATAGACTTTTCGAGTGATAGATGAGTTTCACTGTACACATACCTTTTTGTTAGAGCATTGCTCGGTCGAACTCGCATGCGTTGCTATCTCAAGAATGTTTGTCAATGTTAGTGATTAAAACTATAAGTCTTGATTTCTAGTCTACTATAGCTAAGGTCTCGGACTAGGATAGAAAGTGTAGTTCAGCTCAAGAACTCCATGCCAATCATCGTACAAGACGAAGGACTATTCAAGGATCCGGTAGATCTTCATCGACTAAAAGGTATGTGGAGACTTGAAATTATCTATCACTCAAAAGTCTATTTATCTCCTATCTTGAGACAAAAGTCGTTTTGTTACATAGACTTAGATTATACACATTTGGTATTTCGAGCCGAGTTTATCTCGCCTATCTATTTCTCGAAATATGTGTTGGTAAACTTTCGCTTTAGCCAAGTTCATATTTACCTAGTGACGAAAGTCATGTTATGTTTCAATCACTTTGAAAATTTCTCTGACGAAAAATGGTTTATGAATAAAAACTATATAACGTCCTCTGAGAATGTTTCAATGATTCAAATGAGAGTTTAGATTATATAGCCATTGGAGGATATAAGCATTGTTGTGGAAACACATATATGTATAAGTCCTTGTTCCTTGAACCGAAGTTTGCGAACTTTGTTGATCAAGTGAACCGGAGTAGTGCGTGAGCTAAGTCCGCGAATTGGCGAAGTTCTCAAACCCTAGAATTTCTACTGGAGTTTGTAAAATCCATCCGGGAACTTAAGTCCGCGAACTTGAGTAGGTTATATCTAAAAACGATGTATGTGAACTTATTCGTATTAATTAAGGAATGCAATTGCAAACCGTGGCTATATAGTTCATGAACCGATTCAAGTAAATCAAATCATTTTTGCTTCAATTGTGTCTTGTGTAGTACATAATATTTCCTTGCAATTGAACAACTCTAACTAGTTCATTTGAGTTATTTGAACTAGTTATGGTGAAGAAGAATATGGTTGATATGAAAGTGATCATCTAGCTAACCATTTGGTTGACTATTGTTGAACCAACTAATGTACAAGTTTGGGTACGGTTACACAAGCCTAGAAATGTGCATTTAATTTGTGTATAACAAGCTATGTTTTCGATCTAACGGTTGATAAATATTAGCTTGAATCTAATCAGGTTTTCATCTAACGATGAATATTGAATGCTTTGTTACCAAGCTAACATTGATTGAAAACCCTGATTTGAAAGACTATATAAGGGAGAACCCTAGCAACTGGGAAACCTAATCCCCACACATTCTGTGTGATGGTAGTTGTGCTAAGCTAGAGTCGATTCTCCTTTAACCTTTGGGTTTTTCTTCTATACCAGGTTAACGACTTAAAGACTTCATTGGGATTGTGAAGCCAGACCAATACTACTTTATCGTAGTTGTGTGATATGATCTTACTGTTTCTATCGTATGAGTACAATTGTAATAATTTTTGGCTTGAGATTTCTATCTCCGATAGGCAAGATAAAAAGTAATCACAAACATCTTCGTCTCATCGTTTGTGATTCCACAATATCTTTTTTCGCTGCGTCGATTAAGACTATTGTGAGGTGATTGATAATACTAGGCTGTTCTTCGGGAATATAAGTCTGGTTTATCAATTGGTTCTTGTTTACCTTGATTTATCAAAAGACGGAACAAAACTCGTAGGTATATTCGTGGGAGACGGATTTATTTATTACCATAGACTTTTCTATGTGATACAGATTTGTTTATTAAAGTCCTCGACTTTGGGTCGTAGCAACTCTTAGTTGTAGGTGAGATCATCTAAGGGAATCAATTACGTAGTATCTTACTGGCAACAGAGACGTAATTAGCATAATTGTATCTTGGATCAGTGTGAGATTGGTTGGCGTTCAACTACAGTCCAGACCGAAGTTAGTTTGGAGTAGGCCAGTGTCTGTAGCGGCTTAATACAATGTGTGTTCAATCTGGACTAGGTCCCGGGATTTTTCTGCATTTGCGGTTTCCTCGTTAACAAAATTCTGGTGTTTGTGTTATTTCTTTTCCGCATTATATTTTGTTACATAATTGAAATATCACAGGTTGTGCATTGTTCAATCAGTTAGAATATCCGACCTTTTGGTTGTTGATTTAAATTGATTGACACTTGGATATTGGTCTTTTGTACCATCCAAGTTATCTCTCTTGTATTTGATAAAGACTCGCAGATTTCTATTTGCTTGAGTATATATCAAATCGAGAGATTGAGATATAAACTCTTTGATATACTTTTTATCTAGATTGAGTCTGACTGTCTAGTTGATTCTCTAGAAAGTATATTGGAGTTTGTCCATACAGATTGCTAAGCGAAATATTGGGTGTGGTTGTTAGACCCCCTCTTTTTCACCTTTGTTGATGAAGTTCCACAAGCTCCTTAGTAGTTCTTTGTCTTTAATTGATGAACGCCGTGAAGTCTAAAGCTCAACTACACAATCTATCCTAGTCCGAGACATATCTATAAGTAGACTAGAAATCAAGATTTATAGTTTCGATTACTAAACTTGACAAACAAATTGAGAGAGCAACGCTTGCGAGTTTGACCGAGCAGTGCTCTAACAGAGTTGAACACGTTTAGAATCACTGGAATACTTGGAAGAGACGAAGATTTCGAGTAATGTTGAAGAACCAAGGAAATCAAGCATTTGGATGAGAAGCTACAAAGTTTATTTATTTTGTAATCCATATGTATTGATAGTTTTTCACTAAAATTGACAAAAGGGGAGATTGTTAGAGCACTGATCGGCCGAACTCGCAAGCGTTTCTATCTCAAGCTTGTTTTTCAAGTTTAGTTGCCAAAACTATAAGTCTTGATTTTTAGTCTACTTATACCTATGTCTCGGATTAGGATAGAATGTGTAGTTGAGATTTAGACTTTACGGCGTTCATCAATTGAAGACGAAGAACTACTAAGGGGGACTTGTGGAACTTCATTAAAAAAAGGTATGTAGATACTTGAACTCATATATCATTCGGATGTATATTTCTATTCTATCTACCATTGAGACAAAAGTCGTATAGTTATATAGACTTTATATTATAAACATTTGATATTTCGATGTTGAGTTTAACTCGGTTACATATTTCTCGAAATATGTGTTGGTAAGCTTTCGCTTTAACCAAGTTCATCTTTATTCTTGACGAAAGTCAAAAGATGATCATGTGAAAATCGCATGGTAACATCTTACATAAATTGTGTGAGATGGTCATTTGATGTAAACTCAGAATGTTTCGTATTGACTTATTGATCACTTGAAAATTACTTTGAAGCTAATAGTTCGTGTGAGACAGATATTCCCATCTTCAAAGAATATTTCAATGATTAATATGGAGTTTAGAACGATTAACAATTGATTGGATATAGCACAGTCTGCGTACTTGTATTCTAATTGTTGCAAGTTATTCCAAGTCCGGGAACCATAATATGCATACCCATATGTGTACTGGTTTGATAGTTGAAGTTCGGGAACTTACTATGCATACCCGTATGCGTACCGAATCAAAAGTTCAAGTCCGGGAATTCAACTGAGTTTGGTCATGTACGACAGTATGTGTACCCGTTCGCATGGTGTCGAACCCAGACCAAGTCCGTTTACTTAGGTATGCGTACTCGTTTGCATATTTGAGTGGGTTAAGTTCTAAAATCGACTTGTTCATGAACAAATACATTTATATAATAAGGAATGCAATCTTTTGTATACTGTGGATATAATGTTCATGAATTGATTAGAGTGAATCAAAATCGATTTTTCTTCAATTATGTCTTGTATAGTTCTATGAGAATATAAAAAATTGAACAACTCTAGAACTAGTTTCATTTGAATCATTTGAACTTGTTGTGGTTAGGATGAACAAGGTTGATATGAAAGTGTTCATATGGATAACTTCGGTTAACTATTTTTGAGCCAACCATGTGTACACGTTCAGGTACGGTTACCCATATCTAAACGAAGTCACATTTCATTTGTGTATAAAAAGCTAAGTTCGATCTAATGGTTGAAAGATATTAGCTTGACTCTAATCAGATTTTCATCTAACGGTGAATATTGAATGCTTTGTTACCAAGGTAGCATTGATTGCAAACCCTTATTTGAAGACTATATAATGAAAAACTCCAGCAACCGGGAAACCTAATCCCCACACCTCTTGTGTGATACTAGTTGCGACTGGAGTCGATTCTCCTTTAACCCAGGTTTTTCCTAAAACCATTATAGGTTAACGACTTAAAGACTTCATTGGGATTCTGAAGCCATACCTAACTATTTTCTTTGTAGTTGCATGTTCTGATCTTACTTTATTCTATCGTATGGAGTACTATCTTCTCTAAGATTTTCTCGAGATTTAATCTCCGATAGGTAATATAAAAAGTAGTCACAAACATCTTCGTCTCATCGTTTGTGATTCCACAATATCTTGTTTCGCTACCATACAACTAATATTATTGTGAGGTGATTGATATTACTAGGCTGTTCTTCGGGAATATAAGTCTGGTATATTGGTTCCTGTTCACCTTGATTTATCAAAAGACAGAACAAAAAACTCGTAGGTATTTCTGTGGGAGACAAATTTATCTATTCAATAGACTTTCTGTGTGAGACAGATTTGTTTATCGATTCTTCGACTTTGGATCGTAGAAAATCTTAGTTGTGGGTGAGATCAGCTCAGGGAATCAAGTGCGCAGAATCCGGCGTAGTTCAAGAGACGTAAGGAACGCGACTGTACCTTAATCAGTGTTAGATTGGTTGGGGATCAACTACATTACATTCTGAAGCTAATTTATTGTAGGCTAGAGTCTGCAGCGTCTTAATACATCATGGTGTTCAAATCTGGACTAGGTCCCGGGGTTTTTCTGCATTTGCAGTTTCTTCGTTAACAAAATTTCTGGTGTTTGTGTTATTTATTTTTCGCATTATATTTTTATATAATTAAAATATCACAGATTGTGCGTAATTCAATCAATTGGTTAATCCAACCTTTGGTTGTTGATTGATGCTTGGATATTGGTCTTTGGTACCATCCAAGTTTTTTCTCATATTAATCCGGCTCACAGATTTCTACCTGTTCGAATGCAAATTGATTTGCGGAATTGAGATATAAATCTTGGATGTCTTTTCCTTGGTTGAGTATGACTGTCTAGTTGATTCTCTTGGAAATATATTGCAGTTAGTCCATATAGATTGCCTAAACGAAATATTGGGTGTAGTTGTTAGACCCCCGCTTTTTCATAGTTGTTTTCATTGTAAGGTGAAGTATTGACTAAGAAGGAGTGATATATATCACCATAGTATTATTTCAAAGTTGTGATACGATTGTACTTTGATTATCTATAATAATACTATGACGTTGTATAACAATGATTGAGAAAATTTGTTTTCTTATTGTTATGGCTACAAATCTTCAAGAACAATGATGCTGAGTTAAACACATTCAAAATCGCTGAAGTACTTGGAGTAGCGAAGAATTCAAGGAATTTTGAAGAGCCAAGGAAATCAAGCATGATGGATGAGAAGCTACAAAGTTTATTTATTTTGTAATCCATATGTATTGAGATTTTTGTCACTAAAATTGACAAAGGGGGAGATTGTTAGAGCATTTCTCAGTCGAAATCGCAGGCGTAGCTATCTCAAACTTGTTTATCAAGTTTAGTTGATCAAAACTATATACGTGATTTCTAGTCTACTTATAGCTATGTCTCAGATTAGTCAGAATGTGTAGTTGAGCTTTAGAATTCACGGCATTCACCAATTGAAGACGTAGATCTACTGAGGAGCTTGGAGGAACTTCATCAACAAAAGATATGTGGATACTAAAACTTATCTATCACTCAGAAGTCTATTCTATTATATCTTCTAATGAGACTAAGTCGTATAACTATATATACTTTTACATTATACACAGTTGATATTTCGAGCCGAGTTTATCTCGCTTACCTATTTCTCGAAATATATGTTGGAAGCTATTTGTTTTAGATATGTTCATCATATTCTTGACGAGTTTAGTTGGAAACAATTTATTTGTTGTAAACTAAATATAATGTCAAAAGACGATCATGTGAAAATTACCTTGAACATCTTATATGATTTGTGTGAGACAACCATTTAATGTTAACTTGGGAAGTTTCGTATTGATCATTCGATCATTTGAAAATTACTTGAAGATAATGGTTTGTGAGAGACAACCATTGTCGTCTTCCAAGGATGTTTCAACGATTGAAATGAGAGTTTAGAACAATTACCCATGTCTAGATACAACACGTTATGCATACCTAGTATGCGAACTGTATTGTGATGATTCAGGTCCGGAACTCTTGTTTGCGTCACCTAGTATGCGAACGAATTTAACTGAGAAGGTCCGGAACTCTTGTTTTCATACCTAGTATGCAAACGAGTTTACCTGAGTTGGGTCCGGAACTGTTGTTCGTGAACTGGGTTTGCGAACGACTTGACTAGGCAAAGGTTCGAAGCTGCTGTTTGCGTGCCTGGTTGGCGAACACAGTGGTGAAGTTCTAGAATCGGTTATGTATGATTCTCATACTCATGAACTAAAACAATTATGATCGAAGGAATTCAATCTTTGCAAACCGTGGCTTAATGTTCATGAATTGATTCTTGTATAAGTACTTTGTACGATTACGAATCAAACCGATTTCGATTCAATTTGTTCATATATATTTCTATGAGATAGAGAACAATTGAACAACTCTATTTGAAATACAGTTAGATTCATTTGATTATCTTTCATGATTGATTGATCTTCATATTTGATCTAGAAGTGTTAGATGAATACGGCTAAGACAAAAGTGTTCACATGGCTAACTTCGGTTAACTTTTATTGAGCCAACTCAATATACACGTTTAGGTACAGTAACCCATATCTAAATGAAGGTATATTTCATTTATGTGTAACAAGATAAAACCATCTAACAGTGGAGATTGATTGCTTTATTTTTAAGCAGACTTAGCTTGAATCTTAAATCGGGATTTCATGTAATGGTGAATATTGAATTCTTTGTTACTAAGCTATCTTAGATTTGATTGAAAGAATCCCTGATTTGAAAAACTATATGTGGAGAACTCTAGCAATGGTAAAACCTAATCCCCACACTTATGTGTGTTCCTAGTTGCGTATTAGAGTCGATTCTCCTTTAACCTAGGTTTTTCCAAGACCATTACAGGTTAACAACTTGAAGACTTCATTGGGATTCGTGAAGCTAGATAAAACTATGCTATCTGTAGTTGCGTATTCTAATATTACTTGTTCTATCCTATCTAAGATTTACTTGAGATTTATCTCTAATAGGTAAGATATAAAAAGTAATCACAATAGTTCTTCGTCTCAGACTCTTGTGCTTCCGCAATAACTTTTCCTGTTAATCAGTTGGGTTATTGTGAGGTGACTAATATTTCTAGGATACTCTTTGGGAGTATAAGACCAGATTATTAGTTGGTTCATGTTCACCTTGATTTTATCAAAAGACGGAACAAAAACCGACTAATGATGCTAGGTTACCAACCAAAGAACTTGATTTTTTCAAGCGTCTAAAGAACTGTTTAGTTAGTAATGATGCTAGTAGTGGAGTTGGTAGTCTTATTTTTCATATATTAGGTATTGTTATTCAGAAAGGAGTTGGAGCCTAGCTTGTTGCTAGGTTACCAACCAAAAGTGTGTAATTTTCATATCATTACTGATTTAAAAATTCTACTTTTAAAAAACCGATTAAAGAATAAACATATATGTGGGAGACAGATTTATTTATAAGTCTTCGACTTTGGGTCGTAGCAACTCTTAGTTGTGGGTGAGATCATCTAAGGTAATCAAGTGCGCAAAATCCGGCGTGGCTCTAGAGGCGTGAGGAACGCGATTGTACCTTAATCGGTGTGAGACTTGGTCAGGGCTCAACTACATTCTAGTCTGAAGTTAAATTGTAGTAGGCTAGAGTCTGTAGCAGTTTAATACAATGTGGTGTTCAAATATAGACTAGGTGCCGGGGTTTTTCTGCATTTGCGGTTTCCTCGTTAACAAAATTTCTGGTGTATGTATTATTTCTTTTACGCCTTATATTTTTATATGATTGAAATATCACAGGTTGTGCGTAGTTCAATCAGTTGATAAACCCGACCTTGTTTGTTAGATAGAACTTGATTGTCACTTGGCATTGGTCTTTGGTACCGTCCAAGTTATTTCTCATATCACTCGGGATTGCAGATTTTATCTGTTTGATTTGCTGATTGTATTGAGAAAGAGATAAAAACTCTTTGTTAGAGCATAGCTCGGTTGAACCCACCAAGCGTTGGTATGTCAAGTTTGGTTGTCGTATTTTAGTGAATCAAAACTCATTTAAAGAGTCGCTTTATTATATACTAAAGTCAACTTTGTATAGGTTAGCTTGAAAGTGTTAGGATATGAGACTTACAAGTATTACATGAAGACTTGAAGAATATGAAGTATGGAGCTACAACGACAATATCATCTTCCTCTTGAGGTTAGTAATATTTGACTTGACCAGTTTCTTTCCCTAACGCATTTTTCAAGTCGTGCATATTGAAAACATAACTGCGAAGCTGTGTATGAAACTCTAGTTATACATAGTATTAAGGAATACAATACGAGGTTTATTGCTTAACCATTAAACTTTGTATATAAGACATCAACATGATCATATGAATGATATTGTGATTATGTATGGGTATGAGTGAAGATTTCATCCTAGGAAACAATGTTTTACATTCGTTTAAAGGAAGTAAGTTCATAAACTCGTTTTGTGAATCTAGAGGGAAATCGCTAGGCTTATTGGTATTTTTATTCATTGCAAATATATTTTGAATTACCAATATGTGTGTTTAGTATAACCGCTCATAAACTTGTTTATGTATCTTGGTAAAACTATTCACAAGGCCTGACTTATGTATTGGTATGACTTTTATTAGTGAAACTGATCTTAAGTAATCACTCAAGATGGTATGATCGATGCCTTGTAAATAGCAACTTTTATCTAGTCATTGGGGAACCGATCCTAGTAAGAGGTGCAACAAATTTTCAATAGGGAATCGATCCTTGTAAGAGGTGCAACACGTTTTTAGTAGATGGGGGAACCGATACTATGACATGTGCAACAAGTTTGTAGTTTTGGGGGAATCGATCCTATAGACATGTGCAACTGAATACATGTAGTTACCATAAGTTGTGGGGAACCGATCCTAGAACCTAGTCAACCGAATTTCGGTAACTAGCGTGACTATGCACAGTACTCACATGGAGGTAGAACCGAACTTGTTTTGGTAGAACCGTGAAACCCATAATTGGTGATTTGATAGGATATTCAATCACATAGTTCTTGGAATTCAGAAGAACCAATTCTAAACTTGTTTGGAAGTGTGGCAAATCGTTTTCAAGATTGTAAGTATGAAAAAGGACTTGTAAAGTAAAAATGCCGACATACTTTGAACATGTACAATAATTCTTATCATTAATTGTTCAAAGATATTCCTTAATAGCTAAAGGAGAATCCCAGGATCGAAATAAATTGAGAATCTTTTAATTAAGGTTTCTTAGTTTTTATATGATATTTAATCTCCAACAATTAAATGCATATCTTTAGAAAATAATAATTAGTAATGTGCATTTACTGTTTATAGATTTTTCTGTTGGGATTTCGGTCAATATTTGGACAGTGCATTTCCAGGAATTATGAAAACCGATTATGTGTTTATTCCATATCTTTGAGAATATTCGGTTTTGGAAATTCCTTGGTGTCCAAACTTCCTTGTATATAAATATTGAAGTTTGAATTTCTAGCAAACTAATCCTCAGAGCCAGCAAAACTACCTAGTTGTGTTGTTACTGGTGGAGCCGCCTATTCGGAGAGGAAAGTAACCTAATTAGGCGAAATCTCTTATGTCCACTCGGTTTAAAGACTTCTTTGGGATTGAGAAGCTATATTAGTACCGTTGGTGGGAAATTAGATAATTACGGTTTATTATTAGTTTTCGATTGATTTGATTGACTAACGGTTGTTGAACTTTGATTGCACCTAGTTTGTTTATGCTTGAGAATCTTCTCTTATGATATAAGATTCACTCAAAGTAGATCGAATTTTCTACGGGGATCTTTAGACTGTTTGTAGATCTAAAGACGTCTTGTGATAATCCAACATTAACAGACTCTGTTCTGTGTGTGATTGATCACAAGAGATTCAAGTTGATTGTGTGCAGGTGCTGATTTAGGATTAAAGAAGATTTGAAGATAAGAAGATTTTTGGGTTCATAATCTTTGGTGTGCATAATACTTGTTTCGGCTGGAAAGGGATCCAACTATAATCGGTTTATCTTTGTGATAAATTGGATTGATTAGTTGAGTAGATCGGCATCAATACACTTCTTTGTGTTTAATAGTATTGATTGCATAGTCTAACAATTAATTTGGTAATTGTTGAGAGGTTGATCTAAGGACCCGACAAAGGAGTTTATTGGTTAAACGAAAGAGCCTTTTTCAGACTCATATCACGTTGTTTGAAAAGAGTTGTTACCAAAAATATTTTTTGTTCCTTTACTATTTGGAATATGAACTAAAGGAATTTTTCCAAGTGCGTGACTTATTAACAAGTTGGAGGCGCAAGGATACTGAGGAAACTAGGTGACCTATATGTTTAGTAGCTTGGTCTCAACTATATGAAGTTGGTTTGATTTTGTATAGCGGCTTAATTCTGAGAGTATTCAATTATGGACTAGGTCCCGGGTAGGCCTGTTAATGGAAGAATATCCGTCGGATATTTAGAATTCTGATATCCGACAGGTTAAGCATTATCGGATATTCGATATCCGATAATATCCTATAGGATATCAAAATCAGATATCGATTCCGATAGGTTAAGCTATCGGATATCGGATATATATCCGATAATATCCGATTCTGACAAGAAAAACAACTAATCAACTATTGTCCGTAAAAACATATGCAGAGCAGCAAAGGTGATATTTAAGTTAAATTTCTCATACATACCATCCAAATTGTCTTCAAAAAGTCTTAAAACATTACTCTTAAGTAGTTATGTCTCTAAGTAAGTCTCTTACACACATATACATGAAAAGAAACACAAGCAAATGCTACAGAAAGTAAGATAAGTATCTGTCACTCTCCTCTCCAGGCTCCAGCCTCTGACCCTCTTGAGTCTTGACTTCATTCGTCGTTGATTTCCAAATTTTCCATATCTGCATCCAGACAAACACACATAGATTAGATCCAAATTGAAATGCTAACAAGTAACAATAAATAGAGATTAGTAGTATTTCAGAAAAAACATCTAAGTAGATAGTTTGTTTTGTACTGCTCATTGCTCTCTAAATCAAAATATACTGGTCAAAACCAGCATCCGGTATGCTTTTCTCTTATGTAGTCATAGCATATTTCAATAGGAACTAAGAAGAATAACAGATTACAGATGGATCTATGCACTGAGTTTAAGCAAAAAAAAAAAGAAAAAAAAATATGTTACCTTCACTAGTACACGGTGTTGAGCCAATTGCTGAAGCTTGAACACTTTGTGATTGTGAACCACCCCTAGAAACGACAACATTTTATTGAGATTGAGGCAAAGGGGTTGACTTTGAGGTTGCAACTGTCTTGCCCTTGGATGGTTTTTTTAACATTTTCGCAAGTGCTTGCTGTGTAGCCTGTGCATTCCAGTTCAACCAATTTTCATATCAAACCCAAATTTACTGTATCATGAAGTAACACAACATGCCAAATTCAAACCCTAACACAACATGCCAATAAAAAGCATTCATAACTATCAACAGTGAAAATGTGCAATCACCTATATTAAAATTGATGATATCATATTCAGGATTATGCTGTTACACATCATTACTGAAATTCAACTAAATATAGTAAACAAGGATGTAAATTAAGATGCATTATCAGAGAATCAGAAACATAATTCCAAGAGAATGATTATGATACCTGATAGAGCAGAAACCTTCTTTAGAGCCTTTTGCTTGTCTTTGTTGTCAAAATTAACTTCTGTTTAACACCAAAAAGATAGAAATCAGATTCTTCACATAAAGAAAGTAAAACAGAAACTGCAAGTGTAAACCCATCTCAAAAATAGATCAATTCAATCAAACCCTAAACTAATAACTATCAATATTGAGTTATTCTTCAACCTCAATGCCTCATATTCTTATTTAAGTTAAACCCATCTCAAATCTTTCTCTAATTTCATCCATACATGTAAGTCATATCAAACCCTAATTTTTGATTGCAAGACAGAAACCCTATTTTCATGTCAATCGATGAATCGAACAAAAAAATTTAACAAATAAAATAGAAGAGAATTAGTACCTGATTGAGCGGGTGAGTGATTGGTAAACAACTGAGTGAGTGAGTGAGTGATTGATCGAGAGAGGCAGAGACAGAATGAAGACTCGAGAGGTGACTGAGAACAAACGGTGAGAAACTGAGAAGAGAAAAAAAAATGAAAAAACGAAATGACTTCTCGAGTCCTCGAGTAGTCAAATAAGGATATGGGAAAATTACAAGTACGTCCTTAACATATCGGATATCTAAACAAACGGATATAGCCTAATCCGATTCCGATAAGTTAAGGAAGAAATATCCGATAACATATTATATCCGATATCCGATAAAACGGATAAAATCCTATAGGATATCGAATAATCGGAAACGGATTCCGAATATAGGATAGATATTGACAGGCCTAGTCCCGGGGTATTCCTGCATTTGCGGTTTCCTCGTTAACAAAATCGTGCTGTGTCATTTACTTTTATTTTCCACAATTATAATTGTTGTTATTATAATTTAAATTATATTACACAAACTTTAATTCCTATTTTACTTGATAGACAATCCCTAGAATTTGGTTAAGTCCGAACCTATTATCAAGTAAACATACTTCGTTGTTGTATTGTCTCAATCTCGTATACATAGACGATCATACGAAGTGTGAACCAATTAGTTGTATTGTCTCGACTCAATCTATAGAAAATCACTTTCGTAGAAAGGACTTATACGTGGAAAAGTTTTAGATTGAGGTATATTTGGGTATCCTCGTCTTTTCAATTGGTATCAGAGCAGGAAAACACGAAAAGATCTAACAATATGTGTTTGATGCGATCCAACCTATAAGACATGAGTTAAAGTAGAGTTAAGCGAGAGCGAAAACTAAAGAAAGACTCAGTTAACGTATCACAAGATGTTGGAAGTTTTGATTTTAAGAAATGTTTAAAAGGGGTTTGTTCGTCAAGTTCTACTTGCTCTTCTGAGAATAAGTCTGAATGTTCTCAAGATGAGATTAAGTTAAGTCCTGTATTCGCAATCAATGATTCAGACTCCGAAAAATCTCTTCTTGATGACGAAAAAAACATTGATTCATCGAATATAGAAACATTTCATACAAAAGAATTAAGCGAAAAATTTCTCTCATGTTCAAGTGATCTATTTCATGCATTAGAAAGAGAAGGAAAGCTGCTAGACAATATAAATTGTATTAAAGCTAAGAATGATCAACTTGTTATTGATCTTGCCTCCACAAAGTCTAAATTTGATTCTCTAAAAAGGGAAGCTTCATTATCTGAAAGAAAGGATTAACAATTGCCTTGAGGAAGCAAAGAAAAATGATTCTCAACATATACAGAATCTTGAGGACAAAAAAAGTTGAAAAGGAAAGGGTACCCAAATATACCTCAAGCTAAAACTTTTCCTACCTATAAGTCCTTTCTCCGAAAGTGATTGTCTATGGACTGAGTCGAGACAATACAACTAATCGTTTCACACTTCGTGTGATCGTCTATGGATACGAGATCGAGACAATACAAAAACGAAGTATGTTCAAACACAATAGGATTGCTTATCAAGTAATAGGAATTAACGTTTGTGTAATTTATTTTAATTATGATAAAACAATTATAATGCGGAAATATAAAGTAAATGACACAGAAAGATTTTGTTAACGAGGAAACCGCAAATGCAAAAAAAAACCCAGGACCTTGTCCAAAATTGAATACTCTCAGGATTAAGCCGCTACACAAAATTAAACCTAACTTCTTGTAGTTGAGACCAAGCAACTAAACATATAGTCCACCTAGTTCCGTCTGTATTCCCACGCCTCCAACTTATGAATAAGTCACGTACTTGGAACAATTCCTTTGGTTCGTATTCCAAACAGTAAAGGAACAACAAATCTGTTTGGTATCAACTCTATTCAACCAAGTGATGTGAGTCGGACAAATGCTCTTATGTTTATCTTAACATAAACTCCTTCGTCAGGTTCTTAGATCTATCTTATATACAATTACCGAAGTAATTGTTAAGATTTTGCAACCAATACTTTTAATCATAAAGAATTGTATTGATGAAGATCTACACAACTAATCAATCCAATCTACCACAAGGATAAACCGATTATAATTGGATCCTCTTACACCGAAACAAGTATTGTGCACACCAAAGATTATGAACCCCTAATCAAAAATCTTCAATATCTTCTTTGTATTCAAATCTTCTTAGATCTTCAATAAACACCTGCACACAACAACTTGAATCTCTTGTGATCAATCACACACAGAACGAAGTTTGTTAACAATGGATTATTACAAGATCGTCTTTAGCACTAACAACAGTCTAAAGATCCCTGTCGAAACTTCGATCTAGTTTGAGTGAATCTTATATCATAAGAGAAGATTCTCAAGCATAAACAAACTAGGTGCAATCAAAGTTCAACCACCGTTAGTCAATCAAATCAATCGAACACACAAGATAAACCGCAATTATCTAGTTTCCCACCAACGGTACTCGTAAAGCTTCTCAATCCCAAAGAAGACTTTAAACTGAGCGGCGGTAACAGATTTCTCCTAATTAGGTTACTCTCCTCTCCGAATAGGCGGCTACACCAGTAACAACACAATCGAGGAAGTTTGTTGTCACGAAGGGTTAGTTTGCTAGAAATGCAAACTTCAAGTATTTATAGACAAGGAAGTTTGGACACCAAGGAATTTCCAAAACCGAAAATATTCTCAAAGATAATCAATATATTCCAAATTCGGTTTCCATAATTCCTGGGAATGCTCTATCCAAAATAATGACCGAAAATCTCTTTGGAAAATCTCAACTAGTAAATACACATTACTAATTCTCATTTTCCTAAAATGAAATTAACAACCTTAATTAAAAGATTCTTAACTTATTTATATTTAGATCCTGGGATTTTCTTCCTGTATCTATTAAGGAATAACTTTGAACAATAAAAGATAAACATTACTGTACGTGTTCAAAGTATGCCGACATTCTTACTTTGTAAGTCCTCTTTCATACTTACAACCCTGAAACCGATTTGCCACACTTCCAAACAAGTTTAAAATTGGTTCATATGACTTTCAATAACTATGCGATTGATTAAGAAACACTTAACCATAAATCATGGGTTTAACGGTTCTACCAAAACAAGTTTTGGTTCTACATCCATGTGAGTATTGTGAACGAATAATAGCTCGATTAGTTTAAAAAAAATGTTAATTAATAGCAATTAATCTAACAACGATCTAGATAAGAAACTAGTACCGTTAGATAGGTCTCGAAAAGTTATGCATAATGGACTACTCGAACGTGTTAATCGGATACTGACTACCCATATCAATTGGGAGAGTGCATTTATCGTTTGTCGTTGGTCTTATCCCCAATCGATCGAGAAGATAAGACCCGTTATTTCTCCTCCTCCTTCATTCTTATTTCTGCTTCCTCTTTCTTCTTTTCTTCTTCTGCTTCTGTTCGTCGCTCCGGCGATTCTGAGAGATGATTTTGAGGTTGAAATCGAAGGGAAACTTAGGGTAAATATTAGGATTTGATTGCTATTGTTGATATTGATGTTAATTGAGCTCGGGAGGAAAAGGAATTGATATTTAATTATCAAACCGATTTAGGGTTCTGAGCTTTAATTCTGAGATGAATTCGAAGATGGAATTAAGTAATTGGTGAGGGGTATTGTGAGTTAACAGCAAGGAAGAAGGATTCACAACTGGTTTCAATTCAAAGTGATTAATTTAGGAATTAGGTTGCATGTCGATTCGAAGTTTGGATAAAATTATTAAGTTGATTGAGTTGTTCATAAATGAAGGAAAAATGGGTTTTTGTCGAATTGGTGATGTGAAGTTGTTCTGTGAAGAAATTAGGGTTTCTTGATAAGTTCATAGAAGATGTAGATGAGGCAGATGAGAGTTAGGGAGAATATTAGAGATGGGTTTGGTCTGAATTAGAGTATGAGGTTGAATAGTAGTTGAAATTGAAAGTGAAGGCTTTATTCTGTTTTAGTGGAGTGTGCTGGTGCTTTGTCTAGTGAATTACAGCCGAGTTTGCTCAGACTTGCAGGGGAGTTAGATGAATATATTTGGTATTGTGAATGTTGGTGGTGGTGATATGGTTATTGCTATTAGTTATAGTGTGGTGAATGCATATGAGTTGATCCGAGAACATGGTTAGGTTAGAGATGGCCAGGGTATGTGTGTATGTGGAATCGGAACTGGAGTCTGGAAATATGAATGAAGGTAGTAATGTTCAAGTTACAAGGGACATGAGTTATGGTGGTGTAGATGAATGAATTTTAGATGTTGGGTTTTAGTTGCGCTAATTGTTGTAGGACAGGAATGGGGTCTTGAAAATAGATGAAATTATTGCATCTGGTGGTGGTAGTGTATCAGAACTTGGTCGAGAAGATAGTGACGCTGGAGTAGGGAGTGCAGCCGTAATTGTAAAGCTGGGTTTGTGAATGATTACAGGATATGTGGATTGCAGGTGGTTGCAACTTATGATGGATGTTAGCTGTGATTATGTATGTCAGTGGAGGAGGATTTATGTGTTGTGAATTGTCCTTAGTGAACGAGATGTTGCAGAGTGTGTGTAATTTGTGTTAAGAATTAGCAGAGCTATTGTGGTTGAGTTATGAAATTATGGTAACCAAGTTGGATAGTAATGATTGTTGAAGTGTAGATAAGAAGAGGAACCTGAATTAGCTTATGTGAAATGAATCTCCTCAAGGGAAGCTTGCAACTGCATTTGCAGGTAAAACTAAGTTTGTAATTGAAGTTAAATTATGAAATTTAATTGAAATGTTATGTTTGTTTGTAAAGAGGGTTGTAGGAATCTAAAGATGTAAGAATCTTTAGTTATTCTTTAGCTCTGTCTTGTAGTGTTAGTTGTATGACTGAACTGAATCAGTCCGACTTAGATTTCCGTTCTATCTGACTCAATGTATGGATGAGTCGACTCACCTGAATCAGTCCTAGTGGCTGAGTTAACCCACTATTGACTCGTTTGACCAGAATAGTTAGACCTTGACTAGACTATTTGACCCTGGACTTTGACCCGATCTTGGACGTTGACTTTTAGTTGACCCTTGACCGTTAGTTCGACCGTTAGTGACTGCTAGTTGACCAGATTGACCATGCCTTAGATTATTGGGCCAGTTTGGTAGACATGGGCTTGGGGTTAAGGCTATTTTTCCTATTATGATGAGTTGGACCCTTATGGTCTGATTTAGACTTTGTTTCCTTCTACAAAGTTGTAGATGTTCATAAGACTTAGACAATGGACTATAGAATCAACCCAATTGAATTGGTAAACCTTAGTTATGCTAAAGACAGAGAATGAAAAGGTGTAAGGTCATAAATGGGCTAGAACCATTAATTAGACTTGTATGAATCTTGTGTGAGCCTTTTGACTAGATTCTTAGAGTTCTTGTGTGATTAACAGTTAGTCTATATTAACAACGATCGATTCAAAGGATGAACCAGTGGATCGTGGATCTCGAGATAGGCGTGGCTTGTCATTAAAAGAGGTGGGAATACATTTGACTCTTTTGTAACCATTGTTATTTTTTTACAAAAGTCTTTGTTTATTAAACTCATGCATTGTCAGTTTGTGCATTCCATACTTTGTCTAAATTGCATTGTGATAGTTCTGTTGATTCTGTTAATCTTTCCATGGTTTGGAAAGGACCTGTAATGCTTTGTTGTCAATATGAATTGTTATGGAAAATGAGAATTTCCACGTGTGGTATATAGGATATGCTCCTTCACATTTATATCTACATGAATCCAACTTTTATGCTTAGAGTGGGTCACCATGGTCCTGGTGATATCAATAGCTAATGAGTGTGGTTAACACGAATATTATACATTGTTTGAAGAAGGAGTTAGTCCATATGCATGTTTGTTTGTTTCTGTGAGGATACGCTCTTTCACATTTATACCTACATTAATTCAGCTTTTATACTTACTACGGGTCATCATGGTTTCGGTGATATCAATAGTTAATGAGTGTGGTTAGCACAAATAGTATACATTGTTTGAAGAAAGAGCTTGTCCATATGCAAGTATGTTTATTTCAGTGACTTGGTCACTTTTTAATGTTGGGAAAACATTATTGTTTTCTGAATCTTGCTTATGATTACTTAAAAGTTAAATGTTATTTCCATTGGGCACCCCTTTTAGGGATGATGTGCTCATCCATTCCCACTTTCAGTTTCAGAGACGGATCAGAGTTGCGCAGCGAAAGCTTCAAGAGTTGATTTCGTTAGTTGGTTAACTTCTGCTATGTTTATTATGTTGTATATTCTGTTTGTATACCAAATGACTATTGTATATGTATCATTTGAGAGGAGTTCTTATTTATATATTTCCGAGCGAGGTTAGTTATCGGGTTAAGTTTTGTAGCAGATTTCTTAATTGAATGTTTAAGTAAATGATTTAGATTCTTAGTGCCTCTTTATTTAGTTAATCTCTTGGATTAGTCAGCTGCTAGCTTAGGGGGCGCTACAAGTTGGTATCAGAGCTCACTATTAGATCTTGTATGGGAAGAGATAGAAATAACCAGTGCTAGTTGGTGAAATAGATTAACTTAGAACTGGGTTGGGTTGTGAGATAAATCTTAATCACTAATAGCTATCAATAATTAAAAGAATTATTTGATTGGTTGATTTGCTTGTTCGATTGTTTGTATATGTAATGAAGTAAAAGTTGTAGGGTACACCAATAATTTAGCTAATCAAGGTTAGAGAACAGTTAACCTAAAAAGCGTGAACACGTACACAATCCAATACTAGAAGAAAAAAATAATAGTGAGATTAGTATTATCGATAAATCTTGAAAGTTACATAGAAATTTATTGAGCACCTTGACTTATACGAAGGGTCAACAACTTATAATTTAATAAATGTTTTTATTATTTTTGGGATTTAATAATATTCGTAAGAGTAGTTAGAATAATAGTCAAATCATCAATGTCATAATAAAAATATTATAATAGTAATTATAGATGACGATAATAATAGCAATGAATGACATTTATCAATTAGTATCTTATTGAATATAACTTGACTAGAATCTCATTGAAGACATATAACGATAAAAAAAAATTATGAGTAAACAATTATGGGAATTTGATAGCGCTTATGTACGATGAAGTTTTGTAAATTAAACTAATTACAAATTAGAGATATACGTTTTTCGTCTAAAGTAGATAATTAATATAATACTTATTAGGCGTTAGACTTAAGAAAGCGAGGATATTATATACAAAATAAAAAGACTCAACTTGTTAGTAATCTTATACCGAAATTATCTTTAGTCTAAAAAATGATTTAGTAAACTTCTAAAATGAAAAAATTTACATGAAATAGTAATAATAGGATTCAGATACTTGGTATAATATTAAGATTAAAAGAAAATAAATTCATATATTAACAGAATACTTTACACTAATATCAAAATCTAAAAACTATTAGCGTATATTATAATTTTATGCAGATTAAAATTAAGATTATATTAAATTACCAATGCCTAAATTTAACAAGATATAGTATATGGATTCAATCTGAATGAATAAAATCTGTTATATCAACCTTTACATGAATATGTAATTATATTTAGAAGATTAAGACTTAGTGTACCAACTAGACTAGCGACTTAAGAATAATGAGAATAATATCACAGTTGATAATACTATTCGATAATTAGGCTAATAAGAAATTTATAGTAGATTATATTTGGAAAATTTATATATGGTATCACACTAAAATTAAAATACCATATATTATCAATTGACGTGAATCGAATTTGGATTACTTATAATGATAAAATAAATAATAATAATAACGGTAAATAAATTTTGATGATTAAATTGCTTAAAATGATGTGAACTACTTATATATTTTTACGAAGTAAATTTATTATCGGACTTACACCAGTTATGATAAAAGTTTAGAGACTAATCAATATTTAGTTAATCCAGCACTGGAGAATAGTGAGGTTGGTAATTCTTATGTGTTCCTGTGATACTTGTTACGTAGGTAGGCATTGTCAGGCGTCGCGAACCTAGACAGGGCAACTGCATTCTTGTATCACTAGGCATTGAATGGAAACTTGCTTCTGATAGTGAACTAATAGATCCAAAATTCTAAGTAGAAACCTTATCATATAATATCTTCTAATGTACTTAGAACCAGTAAGTTATTGAAATGGAAATTAATGTAGAGAATTTAAATCTAAAATTCGTAGTTTCCGTTATAGAGATTCATGTAAGAAACTTAGACTTTCCTCTTGAATAAAACTTAAATCATTATAGTTGAACCTAGAGCCACAAATTTTAGTTGTAGAAAGCCATATAGGTTTGTGCTTTGTTTTATGTTGTTTTCACTTAGAGAAGAGATGGAATTATTCTATAAGGTGGGGAGTTTTTTTGAAGACTAGAAGGATGGTTTGATTTTAGAGGACGAAAATGAATAAGGTGTGGAGAATGTAAAGACCCTCAAGCTCGTCAACGATATTAGACTAGTCAAGAGACGTATTAGCCAATAATATCTCGATTAGTTTAAAACAAACGTTAATTAATAGGAATTAATATAACAACGATCTAGATAAGAAACTAGTACCGTTAGATAGGTCTCGAAAAGTTATGCATAATGGACTACTCGAACGTATTAATCGGATACTGGACGAAGGAGATATCATTGGATAGATATGAGGGGGAAAATAGTCTTTTTGCTTTGGACAGACCCTGACTACCCATATCAATTGGGAGGGTGCATTTATCGTTTGTCGTTGGTCTTATCCCCAATCGATTGAGAAGATAAGACCCGTTATTTCTCCTCCTCTCTCTTTCTTCTTCCTCTTTCTTCTTTTCTTCTTCTGCTTCTGTTTGTCGCTCCGGCGATTCTGAGAGATGATTTTGAGGTTGAAATCGAAGGGAAACTTAGGGTAAACATTAGGATTTGATTGCTAGTGTTGATATTGATGTTAATTGAGCTCGGGAGGAAAAGGAATTGATATTTAATTATCAAACCGATTTAGGGTTCTGAGAATTTAATTCTGAGATGAATTCGAAGATGGAATTAAGTAATTGGTGATGGGTATTGTGAGTTAAGAGCAAGGAAGAAGGATTCACAACTGGTTTCAATTCAAAGTGATTAATTTAGGAATTAGGGTTGCAGGTCGATTCGAAGTTTGGATGAAATTATTAAGTTGGTTGAGTTGTTCATAAAAGAAGGACAAATGGGTTTTTGTCGAATTGGTGATGTGAAGTGGTTCTGTGAAGAAATTAGGGTTTCTTGATAAGTTCATAGAATATTTAGATGAGGCATATGACAGTTAGGGAGAAGATTAGAGATGGGTTTGGTCTGAATTAGAGTATGAGGTTGAATAGTAGTTGAAATTGAAAGTGAAGGCTTTATTCTGTTTTAGTGGAGTGTGCTGGTGCTTTGTCTAGTGAATTGTAGCCGAGTCTGCTCAGACTTGCAGGGGAGATAGATGAATATATTTGGAATTGGTGAATGTTGGTGGTGGTGATATTGTTATTGCTGTTAGTTATAGTGTGGTGAATGCATATGAGTTGATCCGAGAACATGGTTAGGTTAGGATGGCCAGGGTGTGTGTGTGTGTGGAATCGAAACTGGAGTCTGGAAATATGAATGAAGGTAGTAATGTTCAAGTTACAAGGGACATGAGTTATGGTGGTGTAGATGAATGAATTTTAGATGTTGGGTTTTAGTTGGGCTAATTGTTGTAGGACAGGAATGGGGTCTTGAAAATAGATGAAATTATTGCATCTGGTGGTGGTAGTGTATCAGAACTTGGTCGAGAAGATAGTGACGCTGGAGTAGGGAGTGCATCCGTAATTGTAAAGCTGGGTTTGTGAATGATTACAGGATATGTGGATTGCAGGTGGTTGCAACTGATGATGGATTTTAGCTGTGATTATGTATCTCAGTGGAGGAGGATTTATGTGTTGTGAATTGTCCTCAGTGAACGAGATGTTGCAGAGTGTGTGTGTGTGTGTAATTTGTGTTAAGAATTAGCTGAGCTATTGTGGTTGAGTTATGAAATTATGGTAACCAAGTTGGATAGTAATGATTGTTGAAGTGTAGATAAGAAGAGGAACTTGAATTAGCCTATGTGAAATGAATCTCCTCAGGGGAAGCTTGCAACTGCATTTGAAAGTAAAGCTAAGTTTGTAATTGAAATTAAATTATGAAATTTAATTGAAATGTTATGTTTGTTTGTAAAGAGGGTTGTAAGAATGTAAAGATGTAAGAATCTTTAGTTGTTCTTTAGCTCAGTCTCGTAGTGTTAGTTGTATGACTGAACTGAATCAGTATGACTTAGATTTCCTTTCTGTCTGACTCAGTGTATGGCTGAGTCGACTCACCTGAATCAGTCCTAGTGACTGAGTTAACCCACTATTGACTCGTTTGACCAGAATAGTTAGACCTTGACTAGACTATTTGACCCTGGACTTTGACCCGATCTCGGACGTTGACTGTTAGTTGACCCTTGACTGTTAGTTCGACCGTTAGTGACTACTAGTTAATCAGATTGACCATGCCTTAGATTATTGGGCCAGTTTGGTATACATGGGCTTGGGCTTAAGGCTATTTTTCCTATTATGATGAATTGGACCCTTATGGTCTGATTTAGACTTTGTTTCCTTCTACAAAGTTGTAGATGTTCATAAGACTTGAGCAATGGACTATATAATCAACCCAATTGAATTGGTAAACCTTAGTTATGCTAAAGACAGAGAATGAAAAGGTGTAAGGTCATAAATGGGCTAGAACCATTAGTTAGACTTGTATGATTCTTGTGTGAGCCTTTTGACTAGATTCTTAGAGTTCTTGTGTGATTAATAGTTAGTCTATATTAACAACGATCGATTCAAAGGATGAACCAGTGGATCGTGGATCTCGAGGTAGGCGTGGCTTGTCATCAAAAGAGGTGGGAATACATTTGACTCTTTTGTAACCATTGTTATTTCTTTTACAAAAGTCTTTGTTTATTAAACTCATGCGTTGTCTGTTTGTGCATTCCATGCTTTGTCTAAATTGCATTGTGATAGTTCTGTTGATTCTGTTAATATTTCCATGGTTTGGAAATGACCTGTAATGCTTTGTTTTCAATATGAATTGTTATGGGAAATGGGAATTTCCACGTGTGGTATATAGGATATGCTCCTTCATATTTATATCTACATGAATTCAACTTTTATGCTTAGAGTGGGTCACCATGGTCTTAGTGATATCAATAGCTAATGAGTGTGGTTAGCACGAATATTATACATTGTTTGAAGAAGGAGTTAGTCCATATACATGTTTGTTTATTTCTGTGAGGATACACTCTTTCACATTTATACCTACATGAATTCAGCTTTTATGCTTATTACGGGTCATCATGGTTTTGGTGATATCAATAGCTAATGAGTGTGGTTAGCACAAATAGTATACATTGTTTGAAGAAAGAGCTTGTCCATATGCAAGTGTGTTTATTTCAGTGACTTGGTCACTTTTTAATGTTGGGAAAACATTATTGTTTTCTGAATCTTGCTTATGATTACTTAAAAGTTAAATGTTATTTCCATTGGCACCCCTTTTATGGATGATGTGCTCACCCATTCCCACTTTCAGTTTCAGAGACGGATCAGAGTTGCGCAGCGAAAGCTTCAAGGGTTGATTTCGTTAGTTGGTTAACTTCTGCTATGTTTATTATGTTGTATATTTTGTTTGTATACCAAATTACTACTGTATATGTATCATTTGAGAGGAGTTCTTATTTATATATTTCTGAGCGAGGTTAGTTATCGGGTTAAGTTTTGTAGCAGATTTCTTAATTGAATGTTTAAGTAAATGATTTAGATTCTTAGTGCCTCTTTATTTAGTTAATCTCTTGGATTAGTCAGTTGCTAGATTAGGGGCGCTACATATATGGTATCTAACTTATATGTGTTGCACATGTCCATAGGATCGGTTCCCCTTCGCCTAAAAACATGTTGCACGTCCATATGATCAGTTTCTCTTTCTACTACAAACTTGTTGCACCTCATACAAGGATCGATTCCCCTTTGTGATGTGTTGCACCTCTTCATAGGATCGGTTCCCCTATCCCCAGATTCGGTCAAAAAAATCACAAACTCGATCATACCATCTCAGGTGATTACTTAAGATCGGTTTCACTAATAAAAGTCATACCAATACATAATTCAGGCCTTTGCGAATAGTTTTACCAAGAACACAAACAAGTTGTGAGTGGTTATACTAAACCACACATATTGGATGTTCACAAGATATGCAATGAATAACAATCCCAATAACGTCTGGCGATTTCCTTTTCAATTCATAAACAAGTTTATGAACATACTTCCTTAAAACACATGTAAAACATTGTTTCCTAGGATGAAATCCTCACCTTCCACACATAATCGCAATAGCATTTAAGCGATTATGTCGATTTCTTATCTACAAAGTTTAATGGTTAAGCAATAAACTTCATATTGTATTCCTTAATACTATGTGTATCTAGAGTGTTCATGCTTCGCAGTTTCGCTTTCAATATGCACGACTTGAAAGATACGTTAGAGAATGAAACAGTTCAAGTCAAATATCACTAACCTCAAGTGGAAGGATGATGTTGTCGTTGTAGCTTCTTACTTCTTCACTTCTTCAAGTATTCGCAATACTTGTAATGCCTCATATCCTAATATTTTCAAACTAACCTATACGAAGTTGACTATAGTACATAATCAAGCGAATCTTAGAATGAGTTTTGATTCACTAAAATATGACAACCAAACTTGACATACCAACGCTTGGTGGGTTCAACCGAGCTATGCTCTAACAATCCCCCCCTTTGTCAATTTTAGTGACAAAACTCTTACAATCATATGCATAAACAAATTACAAGAATTCATTACACATACGCTTGATTCCCGAATTCAACAACACAATAACCTGGATTCATTCAATCTTTAAATGCCGTTGTTGACATTATAATAACAAATCTAATACTCCTCCTAAAGGTGAGATAGGTAGATTTCATCAATCCGCACGTCTTTGTTATACCAAATAAAATGATATGCTACTCCCCCTTAGTCTATGCTTTCACACTTTCGTTAGATAAACGTTTAAGCACAATTGTTCTTTTCCTTAGTGACACCAATCAATATAAAATCAATACCAGTATCACTTGTTCACTCCATATATTTCTCCCCCTTGTTGGCACAAAATGACAAAGAAACGAAAAAATAAAGGACAACACGAAAAGAATCTTACAAACCTCAAAATAGACTTGCAAACCTATAGAGTTAAGCACGAGGGTTCCACACACCATTTTTGATAACCAATATCAAACCAAAACTACAAAGTAATTTTTTTTGATATGTTATCAAGGAAAAAATTTCCCGAAGCAATTTTCCCAATTTAGTTTAGCAAACCAAAAATCAACTAAGCGCCTTAGTCCCTTTGGTAAACCGATTATACAAATACAACTGCTTCATCCGATAAGACCAAAATAAAGATAACTCTATTTTTCTCATCAGGTTCTAATTATCCATATAACTTAGACCTTTCAATTTTAAACAAGACAAGTACTAGGTTAGTTAACTAGCATTTCTTGTTAAGGAATTCAATTAGACTTGAATAATCGAAACCTCCACTTTGATAAGTTTAACTAAGATAAACTTAGCTTCTCTTATCCGGAATAGAATTGGACTAAAAAATACATCCCGTAAACCTTTTCGTCAAGCCATAAATAATTCATACAAACCAAATAAATCAACTTACAAAATTATTCACCTTAACCGGAAGCAACTGAATCAACATAAGCATTAAAACCCCACAATTGCACCGAAATTTTGTAAGCCTAAACAATTGATACCACACAATAAAGCAAAATTAGAATAGTTTTTCTTAACCGGAACCAATTGAATCACACACACATCCATACACACATAATAGAATAAAACATCAATTGTACCAAAATTTTTATAAGCAAAAGCAAAATATATATGAAATAAAGATCGGGCTTTTCTTAAGCTGATAAACAATTAACTAACAACATTGTTACCTCAAATTTCGCATCCACTTCTCCAACATGTTTGCGTCTTCTTCCAGGGAGAATTGATATCTAAATATCATTATGTTGTCATCCTTATGCAAAACAAAAGAATAACAACAACCAACCTTTACCAGAGAAAGGTTTAAAACCGGTTTTTAACTATTGCAAGAAAAAGTTGAAAACCTTCGAAACACATATGCTTTTATGCTAAACCAAACCGATTCAACATATTGTGACTTTTTCACATATTGTTTCTACCAGAACCCCTCCTGATCCTTTGATAAAGCCTACCAACATGGGCTAGAACTTAATCCTGCTAAATCAAAAAGTCACCCAAACCATAATGGTTCATAATATTATGAGATCGAATATCAAGGTAATAAAACCTAAATCAAACATCCCATAAACATCTATAGCAATAATAAAGCATTCAATCACAGGCTATGTAAATCAAAAACCATTACAAGAAAAATTATAAATCAAATGATTTTATTCATAATAGTTTTGTTCATAATAGACCTAATACAATCATTGAAAGCAATCAAAAATTGATGTCTATTTTCCTTTACAACTTAGTCCTTCATATCAGTGTTAAATGAAGGTGGATTATTACTTTCAGACTTCAGCTTGTGAAATTATTCAAGTATAAAACCTTGTTGCTTGACCAGAATTTCTTGCATGTGAGAAATTTTCATGAAGGATTCTGCAGGAGCATGTAATTATGTCTTTGATTGAACATAAAAGTGTGTCAATGCTTCAATACACTGATCTTTCTTCAGAGTATTCTCTCTTTCCTTCTTGCTAAGCCAATCTCCTTTTCTAATTTTACCTTTAATATGAAGAGAAGATCCAGACCTAATCTTAAGTTGATCTTTCTGATCTAGCATCTTGCCAAAAGAAGATGTTGGATCCAGACTCATGGTTCGGACAAGGAATGTCCAAAGAAGGAGAAGGATTTTTTTATAATTTTCATATTTCCGAAAATATAATATTCCTAAAAATACGAATATATCAAATATTTTTAGATACTAGATTTTATTTCCATAATCTACACATAAGTGCCTTGATTTTTCTTCTTCCTCACTCAAAATTCGGCACACATGGTGAGGAAAGAATTCTAATACCGATCAAGTGGTATTAGTATGATATTTTCTCTCATTATGGAAATTAGAACAAAAAGATTGTCCTTGATCTAGTATCGTATGAGAAATTCTCTTATTGTTACCTCGAACTAACGAAGTATCTTGAGATTGACTTGGGTTGCCTATGCAACTTTTAGCAATTCTGTTTTTGAGACAATTTTTTCATCTTGTCTTATTTTTTCCTTTACCATTAGATGATTTAATAACATTGGAAGACATGTCCATTTTTAAAATGGGTAAATCACTAATGGAGGAGGAAGAAATAAGATTGACAACTAATGAAATATTAGCTGTTTCCTCTACTTCAGAATCGTATGAGTCAGAGGCCTCATCTAGAGTTACAGCCAACGTCTTACTTCCAGTGTATTTATGAAGATTGGGACAGTCTTTAGAAATATGACCAAAACCTTTACACTTAAAGCATTGCGGCTGATATTCATCATCTTCTTCATGATCCTTTTTGACAGGAACTCGATCATGTGGACGAGAAGATCGATGAGTATCCTTAATGAATCTCTTATTTCGCTTCTTTAAGAGATCTCGAAACTGTCTACTAATCAATGATAATGATTGTTCAATTTTATCATCAGAATTTTCTGCAATCTGTTCATCTGAATCATCCATCTGTCTATTCCTCTCCATTGGAGATTTCGACATTTTTGCATCTTTAAAAGCGATTCCTTTACTTTGAATAGACTGTGATTCATGGTCAAAGATCTTAACTTTCCAACGAGTGTGCTTCGTGAGAGAGTTGAGAGATCATTTGCTTCTATGATTGCATGCTTCTTAGAATCGTATCTTGGTGGAAACTATCTGAGAATTTTTCACGTTATATCCTTTTCAGAGATAGTCTTTCCGGGAGAGAAAGAGGCATTGATTATCTCAGAGAGTTTAAGATGAAACTCTTCAAAAGTGTCATAGTCATCCATTCGAAGGTTTTCCCAATCAGACGTAAGAGTTTGAAGTCTAGCTTCTTCCTCGGAAGTGTTTCCTTCGAATACGATCTGAAGAGTATCCCAAGCTTCTTTCGAAGTTTGACATGTTGATACATGATGTTGTAGATCACGGCTTACAACATGTATTATAACATTCAAACCATCTGAATTTTACTTTGCAAACGCCTTTTCTTCGTTTGAAAAATCTACTAAGCGTTTAAACTCAGTTTCTGAATTTTCTATCTATGGACGAATATAACCATCGACGCCTAATAGCCAAGTATTAAAGTCTCGTGATTGAAGAAAATATCTCATAGCAGATTTCCACCATAGATAGTTTGTTCCGTCAAATCTTGGCGGTACGTTAATTGAAGTCGATTCATGGGAAATCGAGTTCTTTCTTATAGGTTGGATCGCATCAAACACAGATTGTTAGATCTTTTCGTGTTTTCCGGCTCTGTT
Source organism: Papaver somniferum (assembly GCF_003573695.1). Classification (NCBI taxonomy): domain Eukaryota; kingdom Viridiplantae; phylum Streptophyta; class Magnoliopsida; order Ranunculales; family Papaveraceae; genus Papaver; species Papaver somniferum. The sequence continues at coordinate 150,141,310 of NC_039363.1, read as the reverse complement.
ACCAATTGAAAAGGCAAGGGTACCCAAATATACCTCAATTTAAAACTTTTCCTACCTATAAGTCCTTTCTCCGAAGGTGATTGTCTATGGACTGAGTCGAGACAATACAACTAATCGGTTCACACTTCGTGTGATTGTCTATGGATACGAGATCGAGACAATACAACAACGAAGTATGTTTACTTGATAAAAAAGGTTCGGACTTAACCAAACACAATAGGATTGCTTATCAAGTAAATAGGAATTAACATTTGTGTAATTTACTTTAATTATAATAAAACAATTGTAATGAGGAAATATAAAGTAAATGGCACAACAAGATTTTGTTAACAAGGAAACCGCAAATGCAGAAAAATCCCAGGACCTTGTCCAGAATCGGATACTCTCAGGATTAAGCCGCTACACAAAATTAAACTTAACTTCTTGTAGTTGAGACCAAACAACTAAACCTATAGTTCACCTAGTTCCATCTGTATTTCCCACGCCTCCAACTTATGAATAAGTCAAGTACTTGGAACAATTCCTTTGGTTCTGATAGACTCATTTATATGTATAATTTGTCCCAATTCTATATATTGTTAGTGCTCCTTTTTGTACTTATTAGGGTGTTTTATGTGTGTGTAGGTACTTTTGGAAAATAAACATTTTTGGAGAAATCGGCTCGAAAACTCGCTGAAGACACCCGAACTCTGGCTAAGGGGCACACTACTTACTATCGGCACCCCAGCAGATTGGTTAAGGGGCAAGCTTCTTCAACAATTTGAAATCTGAAAATTGGCGGGAAAATGGGTTTTTTCAAAGAACAGAATTAGGGTTCGATATTTGGTCAAGTTCTACTGAGACTAAAGGGCTGAAACTGATTGGGGATATTAATTTGGGCTAAACAGAAATGATATGGGTGTTTGATTCGCCTAAATTTTTCTGGATAATCGGGAACAATTGTGCAGTCACCGTAAAAGCTAGGGTTCGATATTTGAAGCTGTTCGAAAGAGATACAATGGCTCAAATCGTTTGGATGACTTTTTTCAACTAAACAGAGATGCTATGGTGGTGGTATTCAATCCAGTTGGTCTGGATAATCCATTTGAAGCAAATCAAAGAAGATACTATTCTCGGGTACGGTTTATCTCCGGAAAGTTTTGTACGGATTCTGGGAAGGATTTTATGCAACTTAATCGCTGGAATTGATTGGTTTGATCCTGTTTGGCTAAGACAAGGCTGGTATATGAGTTCGGAGTCTGAGAAAAATAGTAGAGTTTTTATTTCATCCTTTTAATTTTCTTTTGTAATAATGGAGTAATTTCTCCACTGGGGTTGAGGAAGAAGCCGGGTTATTATGTACAATATTCAGGTAATCTTTTAATAAAATATTCTTTTGAGCAATAATTGTTTTATTAATCTCTCTATATATTTGCTTCGTTCTTTATTTGTTTTGAATAGCCTTAGGTTGTTGATCTTTTATAAGCGAAGGAGATTATAATGTTTTGGTTTAAGTTGTAATATTTGTTTTAAAAGTTATATCTTCCGAGATGTATCGGTTGGGTCTCGATAAAAATGGATATTTGTTGATGATTGTTTGGGTGTTTTACATAATTAATCCAGTGGAATCCGAAAACCCTAATTTCCTTCAATTTGGTTATTTAGTTTTAATTTATTTTATTAATAATTTTATTTTTGAATCTTTAGAAAAGAGGAGACAAAATTTACATGGAAGGCAAGCGAGCAACAAGCTGCGCCGCAAGCCCTTTTTGAATTGCAAAACCTATCCTCTTAAAGACAAACTCTCTCGAACCGGGGGTTATGACATTACTGTGCATGAATTTCTGAACTCTCTTGAGAAGTCCAACCGCCTCTGGAGCTAGGTAACCAAAAATATCAAAAGCAAAAGGAATCAAAGCATGTCCATTATCAACACATGCTTTCTCATGCTTCGATATCTTACCTGAGGCAGCCCTCAGAGCTGCTTGTCCAACCATAAAGGTATCAACTAAATTTTTATTAAAGTTAGTTGATATTTTACTATTTAATATTTTTAGCTTAATATTTATTATAAATTGAAAGTAACGGAACTTTAGTCCCTGTGGAACGAACCGTACTTGCATACTATCCAATAGACAACCGTGCACTTGCGGTACACAATTAAAATCCCATCAGGTTCGTATTCCAAACAGTAAAGGAACAACAAATCTGTTTGGTCAACTCTATTCAACCAAGTGGTGTGAGTCGGACAAAGGCTCTTCTATTTATCTTAACATAAAATCCTTCGTCGGGTTCTTAGATATATCTTATGTTCAACTATCGTTAACATTTTGCAACCAATACTTTTAATCACAAATAATTGTATTGATGCCGATCTACACAACTACTCAATCCAATATACCACAAGGATAAACCCATTATAGTTGGATCCTCTTATACCGAAACAAGTATTGTCACACCAAAGATTATGAACCCCAAATCAGAAATCTTCAATATCTTATTTGTCTTCAAATATTCTTAGATCTTCAATAAACACCTGCACACAACAACTTGAATCTCTTGTGATCAATTACTCACAGAATGGAGTTTGTTAACAATGGATTATCACAAGATCGTCTTTAGCACTAACAACAGTCCAAATATCCATGTCGAAACTTCGATCTAGTTTGAGTGAATCTTATATCAGAAGAGAAGATTCTCAAGCATAAACAATCTAGGTGCAATCAAAGTTCAACCACCGTTATTCAATCAAATTAATCGAAAACACAAGATAAACCGCAATTATCTATTTTTCCACCAACGGTACTCGTAGAGCTTCTCAATCCCAAAGAAGACTTTAAACTGAGCGACCGTAAGAGATTTCGCCTAATTAGGTTACTCTCCTCTATGAATAGGCGGCTACACCAGTAACAACACAACCGAGGAAGTTTGTTGTCACAGAGGATTAGTTTGCTAGAAATGAAAACTTCAAGTATTTATAGACAAGGAAGTTTGGACACCAAGGAATTTCCAAAATCGAAAATATTCTCAAAGATATTCAATATATTCCAAATTCGGTTTCCATAATTCCTGGAAATGCTCTGTCCAAAATAATGACCGAAAATCTCTTTGGAAAATCTCAACTAGTAAATGCACATTACTAATTCTCATTTTCCTACAATAAAATTAACAACCTTAATTAAAAGATTCTTAACTTATTTATATTTAGATCCTGGGATTTTTTTCCTGTAGCTATTAAGGAATAACTTTGAACAATAAAAGATAAACTTTACTGTACGTGTTCAAAGTATGCCGACATTCTTACTTTGTAAGTCCTATTTCATACTTACAACCTTGAAACCGATTTGACACACTTCCAAACAAGTTTAAAATTGGTTCATCTTACTTTCAAGAACTATGCGATTGATTAAGAAACACTCAATCACAAATCATGGGTTTAACGGTTCTACCAAAACAAGTTTCGGTTTCACCTCTATGTGAGTACTGTGAATAGTCTCACTAGCTTTCCAAAATTCGGTTGACTAGGTACTAGGATCGGTTTCCCACATATATATGGTATCTAACTTATATGTGTTGCACATGTCCATAGGATCGGTTCCCCTTTGCCTAAAAACGTGTTGCACATGTGCATAGGATCGGTTCCCCTTTCTGATACAAACTTGATGCACCTCATACAAGGATCGATTCCCCTTTGTGATGTGTTGCACCTTTTCATAGGATCGGTTCCCCTTTACCCATATTCGGTCAAAAAAATCACAAAATCGATCATACCATCTCAGGTGATTACTTAAGATCGGTTTCACTATTATAAGTGATACCAATACATAAGTCAGACCTTTGTGAATAGTTTTACTAAGAACAAAAACAAGTCGTGAGCGGTTATACTAAATCACACATATTGGATGTTCACAAGATATGCAATGAATAACAATCCCAATAACGTCGGGACTTACTTCCTTAAAACACATGTAAAACATTGTTTCCTAGGATGAAATCCTCACCTCCCATACATAATCACAATGGCATTTAAGCGATTATGTCGAAGTCTTATATACAAAGTTTAATGGTTAAGCAATAAACTTCATATTGTATTCCTTAATACTATGTCTATCTAGAGTGTTCATGCTTCGAAGTTTTGTTTTCAATATGCACGACTTGAAAGATACGTTAGGGAATGAAACAGTTCAAGTCAAATATCACTAACCTCAAGTGGAAGGATGATGTTGTCGTTTTAGATTCTTACTTCTTCACTTCTTCAAGTCTTCGCAATACTTGTAATGTCTCATATCCTAATACTTTCAAGATAACCTATACGAAGTTGACTCTAGTACATAATCAAGCGACTCTTAAAATGAGTTTTGATTCGCTAAAATATGACAACCAAACTTGGTGGGTCCAACCGATCTATGCTCTAACACAAGTGCTAGTCTTTCTCGAGTGGAAATTTCAGAGAAAGATCGCGATGCCGCTCTTGATGAAGTAAAATTGTTGGAAGAAAAACTTGTTGATTATGATGCAAGGATTAACTCTCAACAAAAGAGCTTTGAAAAGAAAGAAGGTGAATATCTCTCATGAGAAAAACTCCTTGAGGCTAATCTAGCTGGTGCTCTTGATAAAATCAAGACGTTGGAAGATGAAAATTTGGACCTTAAAAAGTTCAATGTCAGCTCAAACAATTTAACATCGATGTTAGAAGCAAGTACAAATCATCGTGATACACGATGATTGGGCTATAAGGGAATATATGGTTCAAATATTAGCTAAGAGGTAAAATTTGTCAAAGCTATAAGTTATTCTCAACCAGAAACTTCCACTGATGTCAAAGATGCCTCTATTTCTTGTAAGGGAGAAAAGTCTGTCAAGCCTAAGAATTATGTTCAACCAGCAGCCATCAAAGAGAGCACTTCTGTTAATGTCAAGAAAGCAACAACGTTGAATAAAGAGAAGAAAAATAAGAAAACTCATCGATCTCCAATGCAAGAGGATCCACATAAAGGTAACATTAAAACTCACACTTCGTATGTTACTAAGTATTTTGGTAATAAAGGGCATGTGGAATGGGGATGCAAGAATCGTAAGATAAAAAATACACTTTCTTTTGTATCAAACGAATTGGATAAGATTGCTCCCCAAAGGAACTCAGATCGATATTTTCCTAAGTCTAGGCAAAAGAATTAGTATAATGATAGTTCAAATTTTGCATATCCCTCGACAAGGTCATCTCATAAAAGACCCGAATATAGAAAGAGAGATAACTTTGTAAATGCAAAGACAAGATCTGATGTTCCAAATTGGAGAAAAGTTGTTCCGCAAAGTATTCAAAAGGACAATCGTCCTAATGATATGAAGGAGAAAGCTGCTCCTGCGAAACCCTCCTCTAAATGGGTCCCAAAATCCTCCATGGCCAAAAAGGGACCAAAAGTTAATCACAAGAATGACTCTCAGCTTTTAATTTTTGGTGACAATAATTACAAGAGTTTTCTTGAAAGACTAAAGAGAGACATCATGTCTGAAATCTCTTGTACTAGTGAACGTTGTGATAATGACACTCTTCATAACAAGTCAAATAAGAAAAACAAAAGATGGAGCAAGAGAAAACAAACCAAGCAAGAGGTCAAGAATGATGATTCCGTCTTAGTCACTCGTGACGAACAAGACAAGGATCAAATCAACACAACCTAGTCGTGTTGAATTATTCATGCTCACCTTTGTGCTCAATCTTATGAAGGGTGAGGAAGCATGTCAAACTGAGCACATGATCTCTCGGTTTTTATATGACTAATTAACATCTTTAGGGAGATTTATTTTCTTCTATACTCATACTTTCTCTATCTATATTTGAAGCTTTTGATATAAACGGTAATTTTGAGTTTATGATGTTGATATCTACTGATCATATATGTGTAGCTCTTGTCTTTACGGTTAAAATGAGCCAAAAATCCGTGTTCGGACTTAGTATGCAAAAGTTATGCCTAAAAATGTTTTGTGTATGAATTCGTGTGGTATGACCGATCCCAAGAAGCAAATTCATATGAATGAATGTTTATATTTTTGCTTTTTGTATTCGGTTTATGGGATGTTTGATTTCGGTTTTCATGACCTTAATATTCGATCTCATATATTGTGAACCCTTATGGTTTGGGTGACTCTTTGATTTAGCGGGATTAAGTTCTAGCCCATGTTGGTAGGCTTTATCAAAGGATCATGAGGGGTTCCTGTTGAAACAATATGTGAAAAAGTCACAATATGTTGAATCGTTTGGTTTAGCATAAAAGTATATGTGTTTCGAGGTTTCAAATTTTGCATTGCATTAGTTAAAACCGGTTTTCAACCTTTCTCTGGTAAAGGTTGGTTGTTGTTGTTCTTTTGTTTTGCGTAAGGATGACAACATAATGATATTTTCAGTATCAATGCTCCCTGGAAAGAAGATGCAAACATATTGGAGAAGAGGATGCGTAATTTGAGGTAACAATCTTGTTAGTTAATTGTTTTCTTGTTCAAGAAAAGCATGATTTTATTTCATATCCTTACTGATTTTTCTTAAAAAAATTTCGGTACAATTGATGTTTATTCTATTATTTGTATATGGATGTTTGATTGTGGTTCAATTGCTTCCGGTAAAGATAAATGATTATGAAAGATGATTTATTTGGTTTGTACGGATTGTTTATGGCTTAACAAAAGTGTTACGGGATCATTTGTTTAGTCCAAGTGATTTTCAGATAAGAGAAACTACGTTTTTCGGATCTTAGTTAGACTTATCTAATGTGAAGGTTTCGGTTATTCAAGTCTAACCTAATTCCCTAACAAGAATTATTAGTTAACTAACCTAGTATTTTTCTTGTTTAAAAGTGAAAGATCTAAGTTATTTTTGAGAATAATTAGAGCCTGATGAGAAAAATAAAGTTAATTCTGATCTTTATTTTGGTCTTATCGAACAAACGATTGTATTTGTACAATAGGTTTAGCAAAAGGACTAAGGTGCTTAGTCGATTTTTGATGTGCTAAACTATTAAGGAAAATTGTTTCGGGCAATTGTTTCCTAGATAACATGTTAAAACCAAATTAATTGTAGTTTTGGTTTTGATATTGGTTATCTAAAATGGTGTATAAAACCCTCGTTCTCAGCTCTCATAGGTTTGCAAATTCTTTTTGTGATATTTTTGTAAGATCCTTTCGGTTTGTCCTTTATTTTTTCGTTTCTTTGTCATTTTGTGACAAAAAGAGGGAGAAATATATGGAGTAAACAAGTGATATTGACTTGTCGTGAGTTGGTATCACTAAGGAAAAGGACATTTGTGCTATAAAGTTTATTCTAACGAAAATAATGAAAGCATAGACTAAGGGGGAGTCACATACCATATGATATGTAGTTATGAGGAACTACATGGAAATAACAAAGACGTGCGGATTGAAAATCTACCTATCTTACCTTTAGGGGGAGTATTAGCTTTGTTATTATAATGTCAGCAGCGGCAATTAAGGATATAATTTAATGTATGTTTTGTGTTGTTGAACTTGGAATCAAGCGTATGTGTATAATGAATTTTTGTAATTTGTTTATCCATATGATGTAAGAGTTTTGTCACTAAAATTGACAAAGGGGGAGATTGTTAGAGAAAATCTCGGTTGAACCCACCAAGCGTTGGTATGTCAAGTTTGGTTGTCATATTTTAGTGAAACAAAACTCATTCAAAAAGTCGCTTGATTATATACTAGAGTCAACTTTGTATAGGTTAGCTTGAAAGTGTTAGGATATGAGACTTACAAGTATTACATGAAGACTTGAAGAATGTGAAGAAGTATGGAGCTACAATGAAAACATCATCCTTCCTATTGAGGTTAGTAATATTTGACTTGAACAGTTTCTTTCCCTAGCGTATCTTTCAAGTCGTGCATATTGAAAACATAACTGTAAAGCTGTGTATGAAACTCTAGTTAGACATAGTTGAAAAAGTGGGGGTATAATAACCACACCCAATATTTCGCTTAGCAATCTGTATGGAAAAAATCCAATATACTTTCTAGAGAATCAACTAGACAGTCAGACTCAATCTAGATAAAATTATATCAAAGAATTAATATCTCAATCTCTCGATTTGATCTATACTCAAGCAAATAGAAATCTACGAGTCTTTATCAAATACTAGAGAGATAACTTGGATGGTACCAAAGACCAATATCCAAGTGTCAATCAATTTAAATCAACAACCAAAGGTTGGATATTCTAATTGATTGAACCTAATGCACAACCTGTGATATTTCAATTATAAAGATAAACAATATAATGCGGAAATAGAAATAACACAGACACCAGAATTTTGTTAACGAGGAAACCGGAAATGCAGAAAAACCCCGGGACCTAGTCCAGATTGAACAAACACTGTATTAAGCCGCTACAGACACTAGCCTACTACAAACTAACTTCGGTCTGAACTGTAGTTGAACCCCAATCAATCTCACACTGATCCAAGGTACAATTGCGCTCCTTACGTCTCTGATCCCAGCAGGATACTACGCACTTGATTCCCTTAGCTGATCTCACCCACAACTAAGAGTTGCTACGACCCAAAGTCGAAGACTTGAATAGACAAATCTGTATCACACAAACAAGTCTACAAAATAGATAAATCTGTCTCCCACGGATAAACCTACAAGTTTTGTTCCGTCTTTTGATAAATCAAGGTGAACAGGAACCAATTGCTAACCCGGACTTATATTCCTGAAGAACAACCTAGTATTATCAATCACCTCACAATAATATTAATCGACGCGGCGAAAGAAGATATTGTGGAATCACAAACGATGAGACGAAGATGTTTGTGACTACTTTTATATCTTGCCTATTGATAGGTGTCTAAAACTCCTAATTTATATCTAGTATTTATGATTTCTTTGCTATTATCCTTGTGAATTGCATCTCTTATGTTTAGTTTTGAGTTGATTAGGTGCAATGGAGTTATTAGGAGAAAAAGAAGGAAAAATCATTCATTTGGAGCGAAAAGCGCAAAAAGATCAATTTATAGGCGAGCGATCCTTGGAGTCAGCGAAAGTTATGTAGCAAAGGAGGTGGAGAATGAATTGTCAGTCCCGCGTAACTGACAATTAAGCTGAACAGAGAAATATGTTGTCGGTTATTCAGAACCGACAAGCCATTTATGAATTGTGGCAGCCTACATCCAGGCAGTTGGTGCCTTGAAAAATTTCGCTCATAATTATACCTGAAATTGAGAGAACAATCATTCATTTTTATTTATTCTCTTCTCTTTGTCTGAAATCGGGAGAAAGAATGGCCGCACCATCACTCAGGGGAGTAAAACAGAAATGGGGAAGCAGATTGATCTGCTGTTTGCTGTGAAATTCAGAAGGAGAAATTTATCTAGGAGGAATTTTCTGTTGGTGCTGTTGATTTAAAAGAAACAGAAACTAGGGTTTCTATGGTTATGTAAGAAGATGATGATTGAACTGTAAATATAAAGTTAGGAGATGGGTTTGGTGACTCTGGAGTCCTGGAAAGCATGACAGACATGGGTTGCTCTCAATTGCTATTGAAGTTAGGAATTGTGTTTTTGTTTTAAGATTACTGTTTAGAGCTTCAGTTAGAGATTGTCATGGGTTTGCTGTTGGTGTTATCTCAGTGGAGTTGGTACTGCAGCTGTAGGAATCAATTGAGAGATCTTTGTTGGTTTGATGTTGCTGCTTGGTTGGAATCGATGAAGACAACTGAAGCCGGTGGTTCTGAGTTGGAGATTTTCAAGGGCTGTGATTTCTGAGAGTAAGTTGGCATTAGAAGATCTGAAGCTTCAGATATGGGTCTTGAGCAACTGGTGTTGGTGAATTGCAGATGGTAGCTCTACAGTGATTGCAACAAATTTAGAACCATAAGTTAGCAGTGGTTGCTGCTACTGGAAGCAGTCTGTGTTGTGTGTGGAGTTGAAGTTCAAGAATCGGAAGTATTAAGGTAAAGACACGGATGTGGTTGTTCTCCCTTGGATAGTTCTGGGAGAGAAAGAACTTCTCTATTTATATTGATGTGATACATGGGAGTATTGATTGTATAATATTTTATAGCTATACGATTTACATAAAAACGGAAACAAGAAAATCCTAATTGATTGTGACAGAACTTGTTTCCTTATCTTGGTTAGCTTTCGTTTTCTTCCGAAAATCTTCTAGCTATAGGTGTCGACACAATATCTTTAGGTGTTGACACAATATCTTTGACACGCCCTCTCAAGCGAATGTATGTGCCAACAAGATTGAGCTTGTCTCGTAATAGTATAAACCGTGGAGTAGAAAGACCCTTGGTTAGGATGTCGGCAATCTGGTCTTGTGACGATATGATTCTGAAAATAAGTTCTTTCTTAGAAACCATGTCCCTCACAAAGTGAAAATCAATCTCAACATGTCTACTACGGGTATGAAATACTGGATTGACAGTCAAATATGTCGCACCTATGTTATCGTACCATAGAGTAGGAGGAGAAGCTAGAGGAATGCTTAGCTCACGAAACAAGGAACAGAGCCAAACCACTTTCATATGTTGCAGTTGCAATAGATCGGTATTCGGACTCCGTACTCGATCTAGAAACTGTAGGCTGCTTCTTGGAGCTCCATGAGATAAGATTATTGTCGTAGTAGATAGCATAACCACCTGTTGATTTTCGATCATCTAGCGAACCTCCCCAATCTGCATCTGTGAAGATTGATACAACTGGTGGGGAATTACTGTAAAACTGCAGCCCAAAATTAAGTGTATGCTTTAAATACCGCAATATTCTCTTTACCAAAGCCCAATGCTCTGTGGTTGGACTGTGTATGAACCGACATGCTTTTTTTTTACCACAAATGCTATGTCTGGACGTGTTAACGTCAAGTATTGGAGAGCCCCCACCGTGCTGCGATACAAAAAGGTATCTTGAAAAGGTTCTCCTGAGTCCTTAGTGAGACGAGTATTGGCTGCAATAGGAGAAGAAATAGGCTTGGCATTTTGCATATTCGTTCTCGTAAGAAGGTCGACAATATACTTCTGCTGAGATAAAACTAAACCCTTTGAGTTTGTGGTAGCCTCAAGTCCAAGAAAGTAGCTGAAAACGCCTAAGTCTTTGAGTGCGAATTCTCCCCCAATCAACGAAATCATACGAGAAATGACACCTGAATTTTTGCCAGTAACTAATATATCATCCACGTATACTAGAAGATAAACAACCACTTTACCATCTTTATAAATGAACAAAGAAGGATCAGTTCTAGATCCCTGGAAACCAATGGTAAGTACAAATTGATTCAGTCGAGTGTGTCATGCTCGCGGCGACTGTTTTAACCCATAAATGGACTTTCTTAGTTTACAGACATGTGTAGGATGGGAAGAATCGACGAAAACTGGTAGCTGACTCATATAAACTTCCTCGTCGATAACTTCGTTAAGAAACGCATTATTGATATCAAGTTGTCGAATAATCCATCCTTGAGATACAGCAAGAGCAATAATGGTACGTAAAGTAGTAAACTTCACTACAGGACTGAATGTGGTTGTATAGTCAACCCCATATTGTTGATTAAACCCCTTCACAACGAGTCTAGCTTTGCGACGAGCAATGGTTCCATCCACATGTCATTTTATAGTAAATACCCATTTACTTCCAAGCACATTCATGGATGGAAGGAGAGTAACCATAACCCATGTACCGTGTTGAATATGAGCATTAACTTCATCCGTCATAGGGTATCGCCATTTCGGATGCTTGAGAGCTTGAGAAGCACATGTAGGAATAAAATCATTGTTTTGAACCTCGCTAACTAGAGCTAACGGATAACGGTTTGCAACCAATACTTTCTTCTTGAAGATCCCTGATTTGGAGCGAGTATGCATCCTTGTGTAGTAGTAATATTAGTGGGAAGGGAAACAACAGTTACTGGAGGTTCTGGACCAGGTGCGTGTGTTGTATCCACTTCCAGTTGAGTCTCGTTCCCAGCTGTAGGTGTCGGAACTGGTGCAGTTTCATTTATGATCGGCACTTCTTGGACAGGAGCACTCGAAGTTTCAGGAGAAGATGTCGATGGTGTATTTGCAGCAGAATTTCGACAATGGTGGGGTCTGTGCGAGCATCAGGTACAACTAATGTGGGGAGCTGTATATGTGTTGTTGTAAGTTGTGTAGGTGGAGCAATCACTTGACCTGCAAAGGGTAAAAGAGACTCATCAAATACAACATTTCGAGCAATAAACATGCGTCTTTGAGTTGGTTCATAACACTTGTAACCATGATGCCGCGAACTATAGCCCAAAAATATACACCTAATCGATCTGTAATCCATATTGTATTTTTTATAAGGACGTAAATATGGGTAGCATGCACAGCCGAACACTTTGAAAAACTGATAGTCTGGTGTCTTTCGAAAAAGGACTTCAAATGGGGATGAATTCTGTAATGTAGGAGTAGGTAGTCTATTTATCAGATACACAGCAGCCTCAAAAGCATGATCCAAAAAATGAGTTGGAACTCTTGCATGAGCCATTAGAGTAAGACCGATATCAACAACATGTCGATGCTTTCGTTCAACCGCACCGTTCTGCTCGTGTGTATGAGGACTCGAAACTCTGTGTTCAATCCCAAACTCAATAAAACATGATTCTAGTTTTTGAAATTCACCTCCCCAATCATACTGAACTGCTTTGATAGTAGTAGAAAACATGTTCTCTACCATTGCCTTAAACTTCTCAAAAATTCGAAACACATCTGATTTAAAAGTGATTGAGTAAATCCAAGAATACTTTGAAAAATCATCCATAAATAAGACATAATATTTTGAACCAGACGTTGATATAGTAGGTGAAGGACCCCAAACATCTGTAAATATTAAATCTATAGGAGCTTGAGAGATTGAGTGAATCATTGTTAATGTTTGTCGATGACTCTTACCCAATTGACAAGCTTCACAGAAATTAGACTTCCTAGTGTTACTCACAGGTAACTTATTTTTATTTAAGATAAATTGAACGATTTTATAGGCCGGATGTCCCAACTGATGATGCCATACTTCTTGTGTTGTCTTCTCCCCAATTCTAATGAATGCCTTCCTTGATTGACTAGATATTGTAGAAGGAAGGTGATACAGACCATCTTTACTCTTGCCTGCTTGAAGAACTTTCCCCGACGTACGATCCTTAATATAGAAAACATCAGGATGAAATTCAAAATAAGCATCATTATCTTTGGTAAATTGATGAACGGATAATAAATTTTTCTTTACTGTAGGAACATGAAGTATATTGCTTAATTTGAAAGAATATGATCGTGCATCAATAGAAGAAGACCCTATATGAGTTATTGGCAAACCTGAACCATTCCCAATAGTGACAACATCATGTCCATTGTATTCAACACGATTTTGGATGTTTCTCAGGTCATGGGTAACATGATGGGTTGCTCCTGAATCTTGGTACCAAGATGGATCCATATAATTATAGCTAGGAACATGATTTGCAACATTGGCAGCAGCTGAGTCAGAACGGTTTCCTCTTTCATTAAAACGGTTGTAGCAATTAAGAGAAGTATGCCCATATCTGTTGCAGATCTGACAGATGGAAGGGGGTGAAGGTTGATAGCGATACCCAGTCTGGTTATTGCTCCCACCACGGCCGTGTCCACGACCACGACCACGAGTATTTGCTTCCTCCACGATTGGGCATTGGTTGTTGGTTGCTATTATGTGCATGAGCAGCGGAAAATGGTTGCCTCTGAGTATTGTTAACAGCAGGAGAGGATAGTTCAGCAACATGTTGATCTGCTAAACGAATTTCATGGATAAGCAAGTATCCTTGAAGGTCAGCAAACAAAACAGGCTGAGCACGTGTGGTCATAGCCGTAACAAATGGACCGTATTCAGGGCCAAGTCCATTGAGAACATACAAAACAAGCTGTGAATCAGAAATTGGCTGAGAAATAGCTGCTAAACTGTCAGCATAAAACTTCATTTTTGTAAGATAATCAAGGATACTCAATGCACCCTTCTTGGTGTTCACCAACTGCAGCTGGAGCTGCATCATACGAGCTTGAGAGTTGGAAGAAAATATTCTTTCTAGTATTTGCCACGCCTCTCGAGAGGTCGTCACTCCAAGCTCTGATACCATATTAAGGTAAAGACACAGATGTGGTTTTTCACCCTTGGATAGTTCTGGGAGAGAAAGAACTTCTCTATTTATATTGCTGTGATACATGGGAGTATTGATTGTAAAATATTTTCTAGCTATACGATTTACATAAAAACGGAAACAAGAAAATCCTAATTGATTGTGACAGAACTTGTTTCCTTATCTTGATTAGCTTTCCTTTTCTTCCGAAAATCTTCTAGCTGTAGGTGTCGACACAATATCTTTAGGTGTTGACACAATATCTTTGACAGGAAGACCTGAAGCTTAAGGAATGGTGTTACTGCTTTCTTTGAGCTGAACTGTACTTATGGACTTAATGGAGCAGAAGATGGAGATGACGAATAAATTGGTAGCAGGGAGTTATATGAGTATGTCTGTGCAGAGATGAATAAGGGTTGCAGTCTATCGAGCTAAATGGAGTGGTATTTGGCAGAAGTGGAGAACTGGAGACTGATGAGTGGTGCTGTTGCTTAGCAGCTGAAATGGTTAGAGGAGAAGCTGCTAGTCATTGCAATAGTTAGATTTACAGGGCTGGAGTGTTGGTAGGATATGAAGAAGCTACAGAACAAGGTCTGCAATGGCATTACAGATGTTGCATGTCTGAATTGCAGGTGATGGCTGAGAAGTTTTGAGATTGAGGATACAAAAGACATGAGTGATGCCTGGCAGTGACAGGTTTGGGAAAGCTGGTGAAAAGATGGGTTTGTTAGTAATCTGATGCTGATGCAGGGAATGCTGTGCTAGAGTTTGGTGGAGCTGCAATGGGTGAGCTGTTAGTGCAATGGATGGGCGTGTGTTTTGAGAATGAGCTGAAGTACATTGCGTTAATGGAATGTGTATGAATGAAAGTGCAGAGATGGCATGGTGGAAATTTCAGTTGAAGGTGCCTGTGATAACACAGATGCGAGAGTCGGCAGGCAGAGAAGAATGATGTTGATGCCATTTAGTAGATGGTGTTGAGTGAAAGTGCAGGTTGTGGATGCAATTCAGGGAACACATTGGTGGTTAGCAGAGATGATAAATTGAAGCAGGAATGGTTGTGCGAAGGGTTGAATGGAGGTTTGCTTGCGAGTTTTGGCATGAATGATATAGCAGGACCTGATGCTGTGGCAATTAATTGAATACAGAGATGGCTGTAAACTGCAATAGATATGTGCAGGGAAGTGTTGTGGTGTTTAGAACACACAATACACTTGCAAGTATACAAGGTCAAAATTTATAATAAAAGGGTGAGTAGGGGTTTGTCCACAGGGAGAGGAGCATATAAGAAGTTTTCCTAGGCTAATAAGAGTGGCAATGCACTATGGCAGTGAGCTAAAGGCAAACAAGGTTTCAGGCAGAGAAACAAGAACACAAGGTAAAGCAATAGAGAAACAGGCTAAGAACCACAGCTTGGAAAGATAAGCAAAGAACCAAAAATGCAGGGTAAAGCAATAAAGAAGCAGTTAAGAAAAGCAGCAAACAACCAAGGCTTGGCAGCCAAGGGCAAGAGGCAGGATTGTGCACTGACTTCAGTGCACAGTAGCTACAAGGTGCAAGAAAATAAAAAGCAAGAAAATATAACTGAAATTGCAAACACACAGGACTTGAAATTATAATTGACTGAAAGAGAAGTGGTGGGTAAGCCAAGGCATATGATCCACCTTGTGTCCTAATAAAGTGACATGTTTCTAGGTTATGTTCATTCCTAAGCATACAACTAGAAATGGAAGAACACCAAATTGCTCACTAGTCTACCCCTAGCATTGGCTGTCTTTTGACAGTACAGCCAATCACAGGCTCTGTGAGCATTGATATCTCTCATTTGCTCAATCAAAAACATACAAGGAAGAACTATCCTAGCTCATTCACACTTGACAGTGCACAAGGCTTCACTGAGCCTTGGCCTGAAGCTGATTAGCTCATGCTAACCATGAAGTAGCAACATACATTCATCATAAGATATAATTTAGACACAATTTGCAACATATCAGACAACTACAAACATAAGCAAATTTCAACTGTCAACAGATAAGCACTGAAATTGAAATTCATAAAAATTCTGTGGCCAATTCTCTACTGGCTAGTCCAGAGAGGTATACAGTGTCCTCTACACACTTCATATGACATCAATTTATACCCATTACACATATGTGGGTTTTCCCCCAATTTTCCCCCAAAATCAGTAGAACTAGGGTTTGGTGAAATTGATTTACCTACTGTTGATGAGATATTCGCTCCATCTCGTCGACCCAATCTTCTCCTGCTTCTTCTCGTTCCTCTCGAGCTCCAATTGATGCTTTAATCATCACTTATATCCCCAATTTCTCACCTAGGGTTTCAGTGAGCAGAGAGATGAGAAATTGAGATTATTAGTGATGCTAAAGAGATGGTACGTGATGGTGATGATGGGCTTAGGTAGAGTAGAGTTGGGGAGAAATTAGTGGAGTGATTTGGGGTGAGGTGGTGGTGATGGAGACGGACATGGTGGTGGTACGGGGCATGGTGGTTCTGCAGAGGGGGGTGATGGAGGAGATGGGTTCGATGGAGAAAGGGGAAGGGTGCGTTTGTTTGGGGTGTAGGTGCTCGGTCGCTAGGGTGTGAGGCGAGTGTATCGAGTTTGATGATCTGCGACGTTGAGCCGTGGGATAGGGAGATGAAAGATCAATCGGACGGTGAGATGAAGTGAAGCTTGTAGCGACCGCTGGATTATATAATACAACAAAATCAACGACGCCAGATGGAGTTAGGTGTTGTAGTGTTAGGCGGAGATATCAAACTTCGATGCACAGCAAGGGAGCGACCGTTGGATTCAACTACCATCTAATCTGAAGGCTTGGAATTTCAGCGCTGTGGTGCTTGGCAGAGACTTCAGATTTTGATGCTCTATGAAGGAGCGACCGTCGGATGTTTCTGAGAACTGATCTGACGGCTGAGAACGGAGGCGCTTTTGTGTGTAGAAAATGAGGTTGTGCGCACCATTCTTCGCGGCTTCCTTGCGTAATTTCTCCCGGCTTTTCACTACTTTTCTGCTCTTTTCGCTCCGCGACTCATCCGAACTTTATTTGTTACCTAAAAATGCAAAATTAATTAATAAAAACATTTATTCTTGAAAACAATGAAAATACAGAATATGGGATAAAATGTAGAATTAATGCACAAAAGATGAGTTAAAATGCCAACAAAAAGGGATAAATATATACAATATTTGGCACTCATCAAATACCCCCAAACCTGAATTTTACTTGTCCTCAAGTAAAACAAAACTAAGGAAATCCTAACTATACCACTGTCGCTGGTCTCTCGAACGCATTTAGCGTATGCACTAAGCCTTTTAAACCACTAAGTGTCCCTAGTGGACGAGTTGAAGTCTCGTGAAGGTTTACCAGAGGTGTGCCTACAAAACCTAAGGACAAAATATAAGCTCAGATTCCATCAAATGTGACATGTGCAAAACAGTTTAAGCTCACAGCAAAATGGAGATGTCAATCTAGCTATCGAAGGCACAATCCTAGCACTGATAACAAATAAGGACATGTGATAAGAGTGTAAAGTGTATCTACACATGTGTAAAGAAAGATCTGAAGTTATGACTACTAATCACCAAGAGATAGTTTCTCAGGCTAAGAACTGAGGTCGAAATCTAGCTAGCTGTCCGGACTTTACGAGAATTGTGAATGAGTTGGAGGTATTTCACAATTACTCGCGTTGTACATCAATGGCATACACCCTCCTTGCTTACAACACAAAAACACAAAAGATGACTATTTACATGACTCTTATTTACATTGACTATTCTCTTTTTATTTTTGGAACAAGAGATGATGGAATTGATAAATACTTGAAATTTTTTTTTTTTTTTTTTTTTTTTTTTTTTTTTTTTTTTTTTTTTTTTTTTTTTTTTTTTTTTTTTTTTTTTTTTTTTTTTTTTTTTTTTTTTTTTTTTTTTTTTTTTTTTTTTTTTTTTTTTTTTTTGAAGAAGGAAACACTTTTGATACATATACAAAAGGAAACAAAAGATTACATGACACTTTGCAAGAGGTAGCCCTTTTTGATGCACCCAGTTAAATTCGATGGTTGTCTTTCTTAATGTAACCTCCACCTTCTATCCCAACCAACCAAAGAACAAGCTAGTCAAGTTTCGTTCAGTATTCTAAAGTGATTGGCAATCGTAACTTCCTATCAAACACTTTGAAGATCGAGGCCATACATGTATTGGTAGATCGTGCGCGTGCAAATTTCTTATCACTATGTGAATTGTGCTAGAATCAGGGTGCCTAAATATCTAGACTAAGACTCCTAATAATTACATATTTGCACAAGAGTCAACATTTCAAGGTAAATGAGCTCCATTTTTATGATTTTTTTCAATTTTTTAATTTTTTTGAATTTTTTCGATTTTTTCAAAAAGATGGAGTTTTGTTTTCAATTATGGCATATTATCGTGGTATCTACTCTATACCCCCAAACCTAAACTAAACATTGTCCTCAATGTTTAAAAATATGGAAAGAATTAGAATGCAACATATGGAAAGGGACATGCTGAGTAGAGTAAAAGGAGAGAGAATACCCGATTGTACGGTGGAGCTCGATTAAAACTCCGTTATTCAAGGCAAAAATCCATCATATTAGCAGTCACAATGGATGAGCACAAAATATACAAAAGGAAATTTAACTAACACATTACTACAATTTTTTTGGTTTTTAATGGGATTGGACTTTTTGGAAAAAATTTGGTTTTGTTGGGAACATTTGGTTTTGATGGGAAAACGAAAAATTTTGGTTTTTAGGGAAACATTTGGAAAACTGTTTGGTTATTTAGGGAAAGAGTGGACCAGTTTAGTCCACATAGACTGGGTCCTCCAGGTCGGTTGTTTCAATGTCGGGTGGAAATGGCTCAAGGAATGGCTTTAATCTCTGCCCGTTGACTTTGAAAACGTTCTTGTTGGAGACATCCTCCAGCTCTACAGCTCCATGAGGAAAAACTGTGCGTACTAGGTACGGACCCTTCCATCTGGAACGCAGTTTTCCTGGAAAAAGATGTAATCGGGAGTCATACAGCAAGACTTTCTGACCAGGAGTGAAGGATTTGCGCAGAATACGCTTATCATGAAATATCTTCATCTTTGCTTGTACAGCTTGGCACTGTCATAAGCCTCATTTCTCAATTCTTCCAACTCGTTGAGTTGAAGTTTCCTTGAATTCCAGCTTCGTCCAGAGAAAGTTCAGCTCTTTGATTGCCCAGTAGGCACGATGTTCTAATTCCACAGGTAGATGGCACGGCTTTCCATACACTAGACGATAGGGGGACATGCCAATTGGTGTCTTATAAGCTGTTCTATAGGCCCACAAAGCATCATTCAATCTCAATGACCAATCTTTCCTGGACGGGTTGACCGTCTTCTCCAGAATGTGCTTAATTTCCCTATTAGACACTTCCACTTGTCCACTAGTCTGAGGGTGGTACGGAGTAGCAACCTTGTGAGTTATGCCATACTTGCGTACTAAAGACTCAAAGTACTTGTTACGAAAATGTGAACCGCCGTCACTGATGATAGCTCTAGGGGTACCAAAACGTGAAAATGTTCTCCTTTAGAAATGAAAGTACCACCTTGTGGTCATTTGTTCTGGTTGCTATGGCTTCTACCCACTTAGAAACGTAATCAACTGCGACTAGGATGTACAACTTGCTGTCAGACATGGGAAATGGACCCATGAAGTCTATCCCCCAAACATCAAAAATCTCCACAATCAAAATGGGGTTATAACCGGAAAAGCCATCTAGAAAACAGTAGTGACTGTGTCCAGACACACGTTCTAGCATTTGGTCAATGAAAGGGAGCGGGAAGTGATCCTTCCTTGTTACTGTGTTCAACTTCCTGTAGTCGATGCATACTCGCCATCCTGTGATTGTACGAGTAGGGACTAATTCATTCTTGTCGTTCTGAACAACAGTAATGCCTGACTTCTTAGGCACAACTTGAATGGGACTAACCCATTTGCTATCGGGAATTGGGTATATGATACCCGCATCAAGTAGTTTCAGGATCTCTCCTTTGACTACATCTCTCATGTTAGGATTAAGTCTCCTTTGCATTTCCCTCGATGGTTTGGCATTCTCTTCAAGGTTAATGTGGTGCATGCAAATGGTGGGACTAATTCCTTTGAGATCTGAGATGGTCCATCCTAAGGCCTCTTTGTGTTCCTTAAGTACTTCTAAAAGCTTACTTTCCTGTTCCGTGTCTAAACATGATGAAATAATGACAGGTAAAGTATCAGAAGAACCTAGGAATGCGTACTTCAACGTACTAGGCAATGGTTTCAATTCAAGCTTGGGTGGCTCAACAATGGATGGAATAAGCTTGGAATCAGAGAATAGGGGTTGTTCCACTTCATATTTCCTTTCAGTGACGTCCATTTGAGGTACAGATTCGAGCAGAGATAGGACGTCACTACAGTATGCATCATCATAGAAATCAGGGTTAAAGTTCTCCATACATGCTTGAAAGGGGTCAACGGATAGAATGTTAGTCAACGAATCTTGCATTAATCCTTCAATCATATTAACTTCATGCATCATCATCATCAAGATTCACAGGTTGTTGACTAATATCGAACACATTCAATTCTACCGTCATGTTACCAAAAGACAGTTTTAACACTCCATTCCGACAGTTGATGATCGCGTTGGACGTAGCCAAGAAAGGACGTCCTAAGATGACAGGAATGTGACAGTCTGGGTTTTGTACAGGTTGAGTGTCTAAGACAATGAAGTCTACGGGAAAATAGAATTTGTCAACCTTGATCAAAACATCTTCGACCACTCCACGAGGAATCTTGACAGATCGGTCTGCCAGTTGTAGAGTGATAGATGTTGGTTTCAACTCCCCAAGACCTAACTGCTCATAAACAGAATATGGCAGTAGGTTAACACTTGCACCTAGGTCTAATAACGCTTTATTGACCGTGTGTTCTCCTATAGTGCAAGAAATTGTTGGACATCCTGGATCCCTAAACTTGGGTGGAGTTTTGTTCAGAATGATGGAACTCACCTGCTCAGCTAAGAAAGCACGTTTTTGCACATTGAGCTTGCGCTTTTGAGTACACAAGTCTTTGAGGAATTTGGCATAAGCAGGGATTTGCTTGATTGCTTCAAGAAAAGGAATGTTGATGTTGACTCTCTTGAACAGATCTAACATCTCATTGTAATGGGTACTTTTCTGTTGATAGATCAATCTTTGAGGAAATGGAGCAACAGGAAGATGAGTTGGCAAAGGGACATTCACAGCAGTAGAATTGTCAGATTTTCCAACTTGCTCAGATTCTTTGGTTTTCTGGGGTTGTGGAGACAACGTGGAATTTGTATCAGACTCATTAGGTTCGCCTACGTTGTTCTCGATGACTTTACCACTTCGGAGGGTGGTAATGGCATGGATTTGATCAGGTGAGGTTTCAGTGCAGGATGTTGTGCCTGTTTGAAATATCCTCTTTGGATTTTGTTGGGGTTGGCTCGGAAGTTTACCCTTTTCTCTCTCACATATTTGATCCATCTTTTGATCTAGATTTTTCTGACTTTGCATCAAACTCTGAAACATTTCCTCTAATGTGGATAATCTCTTGTCGGTATTGTGTTGAGGATATGATTGTTGTTGAGAGTTTGATTGTTGTTGAGGGTTTCTCGGGTGTTGATAACCTTGATTGTTCTGATATCCCTGATTGTTTTGATAGCTCTGATTGGGTTGAGATGGTCCTCCTTGAGTGGGTCCTTTTGACCATGAAAAGTTAGGGTGGTTTCTCCATCCTGGATTGTAGGTCTGTGAATAAGGGTTATGCTCTGGTTTTTGAAACATGGCATGTGCCTGTTCAAGCCTAGACTCCTGGACTGCAAGCAAATCTGGACAATTTTGGAATTGATGGTTGGGGTCGTTACAAGCAGCACAAACAGACGAAGCGACATGTTCTCGGAGAGTAGTGGTGGAAGGTTTTGAATTTTTATGTAGTTCTAACTCTTCTAATCTCCTAACTATTGATGCCATGTTTGCTCTTCCCTCGAAATCCGCTTCAATCCTAAAAGCCTTTGCTTCGGATGTAGTCTTTCTGGTTTCACGGATGGATTCCCACTGTTGCGTCTTTTCAGCTACTTCAATTAAGAAGTCCCAAGACGCGTCAGCAGTTTTATCTACGAATAGACCATTACACATCGACTCAACCGTTGTTCGGGTGGACACATCTAGACCTTCATACAAAATTTGCACAAGTCTCCATTTTTCAAAACCATGATGGGGACATTGGAGCAATAATTCATTGAATCTCTCCAGGTATCTAGCTAAGGTCTCACCTTCTAATTGCACAAAGCTATTCAGACTTTGACGAATTGTCGCAGTCTTGTGGTTCGGGAAAAACTTTTTGAAAAACTCCTTTATGAGGTCATCCCATGTCATGATGGATTGAGGCTGTAAAGCATAGAGCCAGGCCTTTGCCTTATCTTTCAGGGAGAAAGGAAAAAGCCTTAACTTCAGGGTTTCGTCGGTCATTTGAGTGAAACGCAGAGTTCCAAAAATTTCCTCGAATTCTCTCACGTGGTGGTACGGGTTTTCATTCTCAACACCTCTAAAAATAGGAAGCATCTGTATTGTGCTTGATTTCAGCTCATAATGGCCATTAGCCTCGGGTAGCACAATACAAGAAGGTTGACTGGCTCTAGTTGGGTACATATAATCCTTGAGGGTACGGGGTTCTCCCATTGTTTCTGGTTGATCTGGACTGTCTCCCTCAGAACTTAGAATTTCGATAGGTTCGTCTGGGTTAATTCTAACAAGTCTGTTTGTTTGGTCTCTGTAGGTCACAATCATGTCCTAGTAGGTACCTTAACTAACATTTTAGTCAGAGCAATCGGAAACAGTTTGGCCCACATGGGTTATGAAGATTTGGTTTTGAATGGGTTTTGGTTTAAAGAAGGGGTTTTGTTTTTGGTTTAAAAAAATTTGGGCTTTGGAAAAAAATTTTTGAACTAAACCTAGCATAAATTATCACAACTCATAAAAGAAAATAAAAACAATAATAATAATTAAAACAAACTCATAAAAGAAAAAAGAAAAATAAAAGAAAAATAAAAGAAAACAAAAAAATAATTACAGTCCCAAATAAAAAAGAAAAAGAAAATAAAAATTATTACAATCCCAAATAAATAATTAAATTAATTATTACAAGCCCAAATTTGAATTTAAATGAGGCCCAAGTGGGTTAACTCATGGGTTAGGCTTACTTGTTTTTTAGAGGGAAGCCCAAAAATAGGCTTTTAGTCCCCTTTTAGTTGCACAACCCAGTTGGGCTTTAGGATCGTCCTAGCAGCTCACGTCCAAGCCCAGCAGCAACAGGTGGAGCAGAGCCCAGCAGAAGCAGCAACGAAGCCCAGCTGAAGCAGCGAAGCCCAAGAGCAGAAGTTGCAAGCCCAGCAACAGAGGTTGCACAAGCCCAGAGAAATTGAGGTTACTGAGCCCAGCTCAGTTGGTTCAAGCCCAGTTCAGAGGGTGTACAAGCCCAGCAGCAGAGGTTGCACAAGCCCAGCAGCAACAGAAATAGGCAGCCCAGTAGGCAGCAGCAGTTGGCAGCAGCTTGGCAGCAGCTTGGCAGAAGCAGCAGCAGCTAGGCAGCTTCAGTTGGCAGCAAGCTTGGCAGCAGCAACAGCAGCAGCAACAGCTTGGCAGAAGCAACAGCAACAGCAGCAACTTGGCAGGGCCAACAACAGCAGCAGACTCTGAAAACTTCAAAAATATGGCAGCCAGCTCCCCGGCAGCGGCGCCGAAAACTTGTTGTGGTGTTTAGAACACACAATACACTTGCAAGTATACAAGGTCAAAATTTATAATAAAAGGGTGAGTAGGGGTTTGTCCACAGGGAGAGGAGCATATAAGAAGTTTTCCTAGGCTAATAAGAGTGGAAATGCACTATGGCAGTGAGCTAAAGGCAAACAAGGTTTCAGGCAGAGAAACAAGAACACAAGGTAAAGCAATAGAGAAACAGGCTAAGAACCACAGCTTGGAAAGATAAGCAAAGAACCAAAAATGCAGGGTAAAGCAATAAAGAAGCAGTTAAGAAAAGCAGCAAACAACCAAGGCTTGGCAGCCAAGGGCAAGAGGCAGGATTGTGCACTGACTTCAGTGCACAGTAGCTACAAGGTGCAAGAAAATAAAAAGCAAGAAAATATAACTGAAATTGCAAACACACATGACTTGAAATTATAATTGACTGAAAGAGAAGTGGTGGGTAAGCCAAGGCATATGATCCACCTTGTGTCCTAATCAAGTGACATGTTTCTAGGTTATGTTCATTCCTAAGCATACAACTAGAAATGGAAGAACACCAAATTGCTCACTAGTCTACCCCTAGCATTGGCTGTCTTTTGACAGTACAGCCAATCACAGGCTCTGTGAGCATTGATATCTCTCATTTGCTCAATCAAAAACATACAAGGAAGAACTATCCTAGCTCATTCACACTTGACAGTGCACAAGGCTTCACTGAGCCTTGGCCTGAAGCTGATTAGCTCATGCTAACCATGAAGTAGCAACATACATTCATCATAAGATATAATTTAGACACAATTTGCAACATATCAGACAACTACAAACATAAGCAAATTTCAACTGTCAACAGATAAGCACTGAAATTGAAATTCATAAAAATTCTGTGGCCAATTCTCTACTGGCTAGTCCAGAGAGGTATACAGTGTCCTCTACACACTTCATATGACATCAATTTATACCCATTACACATATGTGGGTTTTCCCCCAATTTTCCCCCAAAATCAGTAGAACTAGGGTTTGGTGAAATTGATTTACCTACTGTTGATGAGATATTCGCTCCATCTCGTCGACCCAATCTTCTCCTGCTTCTTCTCGTTCCTCTCGAGCTCCAATTGATGCTTTAATCATCACTTATATCCCCAATTTCTCACCTAGGGTTTCAGTGAGCAGAGAGATGAGAAATTGAGATTATTAGTGATGCTAAAGAGATGGTACGTGATGGGTTTAGGTAGAATAGAGTTGGGGAGAAAACAGTGGAGTGATTTGGGGTGAGGTGGTGGTGATGGAGACGGACATGGTGGTGGTACGGGGCATGGTGGTTCTGCAGAGGGGGTGATGGAGGAGATGGGTTCGATGGAGAAAGGGGAAGGGTGCGTTTGTTTGGGGTGTAGGTGCTCGGTCACTAGGGTGTGAGGCGGGCGTATCGAGTTTGATGATCTGCGACGCTGAGCCGTGGGATAGGGAGATGAAAGATCAATCGGACGGTGAGATGAAGTGAAGCTTGTAGCGACCGCTGGATTATATAATACAACAAAATCAACGACGCCAGATGGAGTTAGGTGTTGTAGTGTTAGGCGGAGATATCAAACTTCGATGCACAGCAAGGGAGCGACCGTCGGATGCTTCTGGGAACTGATCTGACGGCTGAGAACGGAGGCGTTTTTGTGTGTAGAAAATGAGGTTGTGCGCACCATTCTTCGCGGCTTCCTTGCGTGATTTCTCCCGGCTTTTCACTACTTTTCTGCTCTTTTCGCTCCGCGACTCATCCGAACTTTATTTATTACCTAAAAATGCAAAATTAATTAATAAAAATATTTATTCTTGAAAACAATGAAAATACAGAATATGGGATAAAATGTAGAATTAATGCACAAAAGATGAGTTAAAATGCCAACAAAAGGGATAAATATATACAATATTTGGCACTCATCAGGAAGTAAGCCTGAAACAGGCCTGGAATGGTGGAGAAATAAACAGAACTCTGCTTGTATTTTGTTCAGGCGAGTTAACTCGGTGAGTCGACCCGACTCAGCAGATCCAATACTCAGATGGATTTGGACCTGACTAATGGCTGTCTGAGATTCAGTTTTGGCAATGGGCTAAGCTAGTTACGGGGATTGAATTGAAGGTGAACAGAAAGGATATAAAAGCAAGACCTTTCCTATCTTTATCTTTATCTTTACTTTTACTTCATGTTCTAGGGTTTAGAAACATGATAGGTTCTATCTTCCTTCTTGTTATGAACTCCTATGCTATGAATATCTAGTTTTATTATTGGTTTATGGAATAAGTTGGATTTCCAAATATGGCTTTTATGTAATGAATTAGTTTTTTCTCCATGTTATCGATTATGATTCACTATTTATATCGTTAAATGATTTGAATGCTAGTTTGATCAAGTCGCGGATCGGTTGAGTTTGTTTTCATCACTATTTCTAGATTAGGATTTGTTATACGTGAAAGTGATAAATTCCTGATTACAAGTAGCATAATTGTGAATATTGCTTGTAGTGATACACCCTAGTAGTCACATGTGAACCATAACCTTTGTTAAATCGGATTAGTGCTTTTACACGTTCGATTGCTTTGATTGTCCTGATTTCATAGAACTTAATGCATCTAGGAAATTAAACTTGATTAGTGCTTTTACATGTTAGGTTGTTCTCTAAGATATAATTCATATTCGCATCTTTTAATGTGTTTGTTGATGACAAGAGGAGATTTTCGGGATATACTTGCGATCAAGGTATCCTAGGGTTTTGATAAAAGTTGAGATTAAATATCAATTCTATTTATTGTTGAAAAGCATGTTTTTGGATGGAAACGATATCCTTGACCAATACTTTCACGTATTTCAATTGTGTGCTTTATTTCTTTGTTTTGCTTTAATTTTATTTTAGTATATAAAAATCAGAAAACCCCCATTGTTATTTATAGGAAACTGAAACAACTTGACAACCTAGTCCTCTCTGTGGGAACGATCATTTCTTTCCCTTGCTATATTATATATTTTGAGTAGTAAGAAAGTAATTTATTTTTTACGCATACGACATCGATCACCTATCGGAGATATCAATCTCAAGCCAATCTTTGCGATTGTACTCGTACGATAGAAATAGCAAGATCAGATCACACAACTACGAGAAAGTAGTATCGGCCTGGCTTCACAATCCCAATGAATTCTTTAAGTCGTTAACCTGGTTTAGAAGAAGAAACCAAAGGTTAAAGGAGAATCGACTCTATATTACACAACTAGTATCACACATAAGGTGTGAGGATTAGGTTTCCCAATTGCTATAGTTCTCCCTTATATAGTCTTTCAAATCAGGGTTTGCAATCAATGTTAGCTTGGTAACAAAGCATTCAATATTCTCCCTTAGATGAAAACCTGATTAGATTCAAGATAATATCTTTCAACCGTTAGATCGAAAACCTAGCTTGTTACACACAAATGAAATGCACGTTTCTAGGTTTGTGTAACCGTACCCAAACATGTACATTTGTTGGTTCAACAATATACCAAATGGTTAGCCATATGAGCACTTTCATATCAACCATATTCTTCTTCACCATAACTAGTTCAAGTGACTCAAATGAACTAGTTAGAGAGTTGTTCAATTGCAAGGAAATCTTATGTAACTACACAAGACACAATCGAAGCAAAAACGATTTGATTCACTCGAATAGGTTCATGAACTTTATAGCCACGTTTTGCAATTAGCATTCCTTAGTTTATATAAACATGAGTTCACAAACAATCGTCTTTAGATATAACCTAACTCAAGTTCGCGGACTGGGTTCACAGACTTAAGTTCCCGGAGGGAGTTCTCAAACTCCAACATATTTTCTCGGGTCGAGAACTTCCGCCAGTTCGCGGACTTAGTTCACGGCTCTGGTTCCGGTTCTCTTGATCAACAAAGTTCGCAAACTTCGGTTCAAGGAATAAGGACTTATACATATATGTGTTTCCACAACAATGCTTATATCCATCATTGGTTATATAATATAAACTCTCATTTCAATCATTGAAATTCTTAGAGGACGTTATATAGTTGTTATTCACAAACCATTTTTCGTCAAAGCAATTTTCAAAGTGATTGAAACATAACATGAGTTTCTTCACTATGTAAAGATGAACTTGGCCAAAGCGAAAGCTTACTAACACATATTTAGAAATAGATAGGCGAGATAAACTCGGCTCGAAATAATAAATGTGTATAATCAAAGTCTATATAGCAAAACGACTTTTGTCTCAAGATAGGAGATAGAGTAGATAGACTTTTGAGTGCTAGATAAGTTAAAGTCTCCACATAGCTTTTTGTCGATGAAGTTCCACTAGTTCCTTGAGTAGTTCTTTGTCTTGTATGATGATCTGCCATGGAGTTCTTGAGCTCAACTACACTTTTTATCCTAGTCCGAGAATTAGCTATAGTAGACTAGAAATAAAGACTTATAGTTTTGATCACTAACATTGACAAACATGCTTGAGATAACAATGCATGCGAGTTCAATCGAGCAATGCTCTAACAATCTCCCCCTTTGTCAATTTTAGTGACAAAACTATCAATACATATGGAATGCAAAAAAGATAAAGAAACTTATGTAGCTCCTATTCCACATGTTTAATCTTCAACATTACTCGAAATCTTCGTCACTTCCAAGTACTCCAATGATCCCAAAGGTTGTAAGTTCAGCATCATCGTTGTTGAAAATCCGTAGCTATAACAATGAGAAAACATAGTTCTCGATCATTGTTATACAATGTCATAGTATTATTACACATCATCAAAGTTCAACTGTATCACAACTTTGACAACAATACTATGGTGATATGTATCACTCCCCCTTAGTCAATACTCCATCTCACATGGAAACCACTCCCCCATACATAATGATCCGAAAACCATATGTATTTGTAGTGTGAACTACATATTAAGTCTCCCCCTTTTTGTCAATAAAATTGGCAAAGGTACGAAAACGAGATCCTAATGAAATTTCCAAAAGAGATATTTCATGACCAAAAGAAAGCATATATCTTGTTTAGATGTAATCATAAAGCCGAAGCTAAATGCATTCATCAAGGAGTTTAAAGATACAAGATAACCCCTATAATATTCCACAGCCGCACTCCCCACAAAGATTTGTCAATTAAGCACAAGTTCAATTAAGAACTCTCCCCCATTAAATGTCATTCCCGAAAGAACAACAAGAGCGACCTTAATTTCGAAAGAAAAGAAGGATTTCTTTGGACATAACAAACCACATACGAGTATGAATTTGAGTCCAAAAATACTCAATTAAATTAACCAAAAGAGAACCTATGATTAATTTTAATCGGAAATTCCCAACATAAGTGAACTTATGGAGACTCAAAATACTCAATTAGATTAATCACAGGAGAACCCATAATTAATATAATCGGAATACACAACCACATTAACCACAAAAAGTATTTAATTGGTCATGCTCCACATAAAGTACCTCACGGAGCAACAACTAAGATAATCATAGGAAAATAATTAACTCAGTCGATAGTGCTCAACATAAGACACCTTACGGAACAACACAGTATATACAAAAAATATGGATCAGGGAAGATCAATACTGCGGAATACACAAGGATTCATTCTATTTTCCATCACTATTCGCATAACGACTTCAATAGACATCATCCTTGTAAACAAAATATTTTAACCTATCTTCCATCAATAATGACATAATAGGCTTAACTTTTGTATTTGTCAAAAGTCCATTCATTCTTTTATCAATACGTGAATATCGACTTACGAAAGACTTTACTTTTGACAAGGTATGTGACAATCATAGTTCATGGATGCAAACACACATATCCCATAACAAATTGCAATATATAAAACCGTAAAGATTAATACTGCAAAAATCATCTTCCAAACAGTTTTAGAATTTTAAAAAATAAACCTAAAAACATGAAGATGAAAACGTTGGACATAGCTATGTGTAATCACAATAATGGCTATTCCAAACTCTAGTTATTATTCTAAACAAAAACAATAAAAGAAGATTTACTAGGCAATAAGACCTTTGAAGAATTCTTTATCGTCCCCGAAATCCTTGTCGTCAACAGTCATTGGGACATAAGGTTCATTAAGGTAGGAGTTGATATCAATGAACCTTCTTGACTGATGTCGAACCAGGGCCTTCTGAATCTCATGAGTCTTATACACAAAAGCTTTTATTTGCTGAATCTCCTTTTGCATCTCCTTCATCACTTCAAGAACGTCAGAAAACTTCTGAGAATTCGAAGGAATGGCTCTTGGATTCCTCACATTTCTTCTCTTTCTTTTCAAGGTAGGAGATAATGGAGATTTCTATTTTTCCTTCATGATTGATGGATTAACAACCATATTAACATCCTTTCCATCAGAAGACACCATGCTTGGAGTATTCATAGTTTATGGGTTTGTGAGAGGAAATCACAATTTAAACTCAAAAAGTAGTCTTGAGATAAAAGGAGGTTACAGAGAAGGAAAAAGTAATGTAGGGTTACACAACCTTTTAACAGGTTCGTGCATGCACAACTTTGCTAATCGGAGATATCAATCTCAATCCAATCTTTGCGATTGTACTCGTATGATAGAAATAACAAGATCAGATCATACAACTACGAGAAAGTAGTATCGGTCTGGCTTCACAATCCCAATGAATTCTTTAAGTCGTTAACCTGGTTTAGAAGAAGAAACCAAAGGTTAAAGGAGAATCGACTCTATCTTACACAACTAGTATCACACGTAAGGTGTGGGGATTAGGTTTCCCAATTGCTATAGTTCTCCCTTATATACTCTTTCAAATCAGGGTTTACAATCAAATGTTAGCTTGGTAACAAAGCATTCAATATTCACCTTTAGATGAAAACCTGATTAGATTCAAGTTAATATCTTTCAACCGTTAGATCGAAAACCTAGCTTGTTACACATAAATGAAATGCACGTTTCTAGGTTTGTGTAACCGTACCCAAGCATGTGCATTTGTTGGTTCAACAATAGTTAAACAAATGGTTAGCCATATGAGCACTTTCATATCATCCATATTCTTCTTCACCATAACTATTTCAAGTAACTCAAATGAACTAGTTAGAGAGTTTTTCAATCGCAAGGAAATCTTATGTAACTACACAAGACACGATCGAAGCAAAAACGATTTGATTCACTCGAATAGGTTCATGAACTTTATATCCACGGTTTGCAATTAGCATTCCGTAGTTTATATAAACATGAGTTCACAAACAATCGTCTTTAGATATAACCTAACTCAAGTTCGCGGACTGGGTTCGCGGACTTAAGTTCCCGGAAGGAGTTCTCAAACTCCAGCAGATTTTCTCGGGTCGAGAACTTCCGCCGACTGTGTTCGCGGAATTATTTCACGGCTCTTGTTCCGGTTCTCTTGATCAACAGAGTTCGCAAACTTCGGTTCAAGGAATAAGGACTTATACATATATGTGTTTCCACAACAATGCTTATATCCATCATTGGTTATATAATCTAAACTCTCATTTCAATCGTTGAAACATTCTTAGAGGAAATTATATAGTTGTTATTGACAAACCATTTTTCGTCAAAGCAATTTTCAAAGTGATTGAAACATAACATGACTTTCGTCACTAGGTAAAGATGAACTTGGCCAAAGCGAAAGCTTACCAACACATATTTCGAGAAATAGATAGGCGAGATAAACTCGAAGATAAGAGATAAAGTATATAGACTTTTGAGTGATAGATAAGTTCAAGTCTCCACATACCTTTTTGTCGATGAAGTTTCACCAGTTCATTGAGTATTTCTTCGTCTTGTATGATGATCCTCCGTGGAGTTCTTGAGCTCAACTATACTTTTTATCCTAGTCCGAGACTTAGCTATGGTATACTAGAAATCAAGACTTGTAGTTTTGATCACTAACATTGACAAACATGCTTGAGATAGAAACACATGCGAGTTCGACCGAGCAATGCTCTAACAATAGTATTAAGGAATACAATACGAGGTTTACTTCTTAGCCATAAAACTTTGTATATAAGACATCGACATGATCATATGAATGTTACTGTGATTATATATGGGTATGAGTGAAGATTTCATCCTAGGAAACAATGTTTTACATTCTTTTAAAGGAAGTAAGTTCATAAACTCGTTTTGTTAATCGAAAGGGAATCGCTAGGCTTATTGGTATTGTTATTCATCGCAAATCTATTTTGAATTACCAATATGTGTGTTTAGTATAACCGCTCATAAACTTGTTTATGTATCTCGGTAAAACTATTCACAAGGCCTGACTTATGCATTGGTATGACTTTTATTAGTGAAACCGATCTTAAGTAATCACTCAAGATGGTATGATCGATGCCTTGTAAATAGTCATCGGGGAACCAATCCTAGTAAGAGGTACAACAAATTTGCAAGAGGGAATCGATCCTTGTAAAAGGTGCAACACGTTTTTAGTAGATGGGGGAACCGATCCTATGGATATGTACAACCGAATACAGGTAGTTACCATAAGTTGTGGGGAACCGATCCTAGTACCTAGTCAACTGAATTTTGGTAACTAGCGTGACTATGCACAGTAATCACATGGAGGTAGAACCGAACTTTTTTTGGTAGAACCGTGAAACCCGTAATTGGTGATTTGATAGGATAGTCAATCACATAGTTCTTGAAATTCAGACGAACCAATTCTAAACTTGTTTGGAAGTGTGGCAAATCGTTTCCAAGATTGTAAGTATGAAAAAGGACTTGCAAAGTAAAGATGTCGATATACTTTGAACATGTTCAGTAACTCTTATCATTAATTGTTCAAAGATATTCCTTAATAGCTAAAGGAGAATCCCATGATCGAAATAAATTGAGAATCTTTCAATTAAGGTTTCTTAGCTTTTATATGCTATTTAATCTCCAGCAATTAAATGCATATCTTTAGAAAATAATAATTAGTAATGTGCATTTACTGATTATAGATTTTCTATTGGGATTCCGGTCAATATTTGGACAATGCATTTCCAGGAATTATGAAAACCGATTTTGTGTTTATTTCATATCTTTGAGAATATTCGGT
Source organism: Papaver somniferum (assembly GCF_003573695.1). NCBI lineage: Eukaryota > Viridiplantae > Streptophyta > Magnoliopsida > Ranunculales > Papaveraceae > Papaver > Papaver somniferum. The sequence goes on along the minus strand of NC_039363.1, from coordinate 150,108,314 downwards.
TTTGGAAATTCCTTGGTGTCCAAACTTCCTTGTCTATATATATTAAAGTTTGCATGTATAGCAAACTAATCCTAAGAGCCAGCAAAACTACCTATTTGTGTTGTTACTGGTGGAGCCGCCTATTCGGATAGGAAAGTAACCTAATTAGGCCAAATCTCTTACGGCCGCTCAGTTTAAAGACTTCCTTGGGATTGAGAAGCTCTATTAGTACCGTTGGTGGGAAACTAGATAATTGCGGTTTATTATTAGTTTTGGATTGATTTGATTGACTAACCGTTGTTGAAATTTGATTGCACCTAGTTTGTTTATGCTTGAGAATCTTCTCTTCTGATATAAGATTCACTCAAACTAGATTGAAGTTTCGACGGGGATCTTTAGATTGTTTGTAGATCTAAAGACATCTTGTGATAACCCAACCTTAACAGACTCCGTTCTGTGTGTGATTGATCACAAGAGATTCAAATTGATTGTGTGCAGATGCTGATTAAAGATTAAAGAAGATTTGAAGATAAGAAGACTTTGTGGGTTCATAATCTTTGGTGTGCACAATACTTGTTTCGGCTGGAAAGGGATCCAACTATAATCGGTTTATCTTTGTGATAGATTGGATTGATTAGTTGAGTAGATCGACATCAATACACTTCTTTGTGATTAATAGTATTGATTACATAGTCTAACAATTACTTCGGTAGTTGTTGAGAGATTGATCTAAGGACCCGACAAAGGAGTTTATTGGTTAAACGGGAGAGCCTTTGTCAGACTCATATCACGTTGTTTGAAAAGAGTTGTTACCGAACAGATTTGTTATTCCTTTACTGTTTGGAATATGAACCAAATGAATTGTTCCAAGTGAATAACTTATTAACAAGTTGGAGGCACAAGAATACTGAGAAAACTAGGTGAACTATAGGTTTAGTTGCTTGGTCTCAACTATACGAAGTTGGTTTGGTTTTGTATAGCGGCTTAATTTTGAGAGTATTCAATTCTGGACTAAGTCCCGGAGTTTTTCTGCATTTGCGGTTTCCTCGTTAACAAAATCTTGTTGTGTCATTTACTTTTATTTTCCGCAATTATAATTTTTGTTATTATAATTTAAAGTAAATCACACAAACGTTAATTCCTATTCTACTTGATAGACATTCCATAGAGTTTGGTTAAGTCCGAACCTATTATCAAGTAAACATACTTCGTTGTTGTATTGTCTCGATCTCGTATCCATAAACGATCACACGATGTGTGAACCGATTAGTTGTATTGTCTCGACTCAGTCTATAGACAATCACTTTCGGAGAAATGACTTATAGGTGGAAAAGTTTTAGATTGAGGTATATTTGGGTACCCTCGTCTTTTCACTCTTTGATATAATTCTTGATTGAGTCTCGCTTTTAAGTTGATGCTCTCGGAATTAAGTTGGAGTTTAGTCCATACAGATTGCCGAATGAATTATTGGGTGTGGTTGTTATACCCCCGCCTTTTAACTTGACACCCAATAAATATACCCTTATAAAACAATATAAATACCCCTATCATTTAAATACCTTATCCATTAAAAAATAGATTACCTTAATACCCTCACTTAAAATATTATTTTCCATTTAAAAAATCTTATTCATTAAAAAAGAGATTTTTCTATTATTTCACATCCACCAGCAGCACCATTTCACCACCACCAACAGCACCGCCGCCACCACCACTCCGCCACCACCACCACTTACTAAATACAACCACCAATAATATTCCACTACCGCCACACACCACCACCATTGTTTTTGTTGCCGCCGCCGCCATCAATATTAGGTGTCAACAACTGAAGTTGATCCAAAAAATCAAAAGTTCAAAAATATTTGTCAAATTTGGTTGTTGATTCCATTTTTCTATTGTTGATACACAAACATTGGTTGTTGACTCCCTAAACTAAGGTCAATTTCTATTGTTGATACACAAATATTTGTTGTTGACTCCTTACACTAAGATCAATTTCTATTATTGATACACAAATATTGGTTGTTGATTCCATTCTTCCATTGTTGATACACAAACATTGGTTGTTGACTCCCTAAACTAAGGTCAATTTCTATTGTTGATACCAAAATATTTGTTGTTGACTCCTAACACTAAGATCAATTTCTATTGTTGATACACAAATATTGGTTGTTGATTCCATTTTTCTATTGTTGATACACAAACATTGGTTGTTGACTTCCTAAACTAAGGTCAATTTCTATTGTTGATACACAAATATTTGTTATTGACTCCTTACACCAAGATCAATTTCTATTGTTGATACACAAATATTGGTTGTTGATTCCATTTTTCCATTGTTGATACACAAACATTGGTTGTTGACTCCCTAAACTAAGGTCAATTTCTATTGTTGATACACAAATATTTGGTGTTGACTCCTTACACTAAGATCAATTTCTATTTTTGAAACACAAATACTGGTTGTTGATTCCATTTTTATATTGTTGATACACAAACATTGGTTGTTGACTCCCTAAACTAAGGTCAATTTCTATTGTTGATACAAAAATATTTGTTGTTGAATCCTTACACTAAGATCAATTTCTATTGTTGATACACAAATATTGGCTGTTGACTACCATTTCTATCATTCTTTGTCATTCGAGTCTCACCACCACCACAATCACCACCACAACCACTGTAACAACTTCCACTACCACCAGTACAACACCAAATAAACATAATTCACATAAACCATTACCAGTAAACAATTGAAACACAATCAAAATCACAAGATCATTGACACCAATACTAGTGCAATCAAATGTTTAAATCAAATGTACATTGAAAACAGATTCAGTCATTACCGTCAATAGTTGATGGAGTAGTATTCAACGACTTGTCGTCCAACCTCACCACCACCACCACCACCGCCAGCAGCGTACAACATTTCCAACACCACAAACAACCAGAATCACCATTATCTTCATGAACAACTTTAATTCATCATTCCAACCAGAACCAACACAATCAACTTCACCAGCATCACCAACACCACCAGCACACAGAATATCCACTAACACCACAACAACCATAACCACCACTATCTTCAAGACTGATTTTATTTCATCATTCGAACCTGAACCAACACAATCTTCATGACTGATTTTATCTACATACTACCACCACCAGCACAAACTCAAACTAGAGAAAGAAGATAATCAATTGATAGATTGAAATACATACTTCATTCATCGCCGTCGCCACCACCATCATTGTAGATATGGTATCTTCCTTCACCACCACCACCATCACCACCATCATCTTCTTCTAATAAAACAACAGATTTGATATCCTCCTTCACCACCGCCACGACCTCCACCTCTATTATTATCGTCATCAACAACAACTGACGCAATATTTCCAGATCTGAAACTAGAATCGATTCTTCAGGTAGATTGTTCTTACCGATTCCGTAATGAAACGGTGGTGATAGAAGTGGTGGTGGCGATGGCTGAAAGAGAAATCTTCTTTCTTCGTTTCATGAACCCTAAGCGCAAAAACATCGATCTCTCTTCTTCACCATCCGTCGTCACATGAGATAACAGTGGTGGTAGCGACGGCTGGAAGATAATTTTCATATTTGATTTTTTTTTTTTTTTTTTTTTTTATTTCCACGGTATTCTCTGTTCGTAGTGGTGGTATGTGGTAATGGTGATGGTGGTGATGGCACTGGTGTTGGTGTTGGTTGTGATGGCGACGGAGATGGTGGTGGTAGAAATGAAGATGGTGGTGGTAGAAATGGAGATAGTGGTGGAGAGTTTAGATTTAGATTTCTCTCTTCTCTGAATGTTCGAAGAGACGGGCTTCACAAACGAAGAAGGAAGTTTAAAGGAGGAAGGACAAATGCGGAAAAAAGAAAAATATTGATGGATCCCTGATGGGCCTGTAGTTGGAAAGGGATATTTTTATTGTCTCATGAGGATATTTGTGAAACCCATCAAAATTAAGGGCATTTATATAATTCCCACTTTTAACTTTACTTGCCCAAATGGAACATTGATGCCTCGAGTATGTTCTCAATTAAATCTTGTTCTGCTTTTCTTGAAAAAATACACGAAATGTCTCGTCTTAATCTTAGTGTTCGGTTAAGATCACGGATTCATAGGGAAGATTCCTTTCGTTGGTTAGTCTTCTACTAAAGACTTGCAATAATTGATACCTTATTAAGGAAAGGAAAACTTTTGGTGAAGTTTGTTTACTGTGTCGTAACGTTGGTGAATCGCCCACATATTTGTATTCCATTGTAGCTTTTCCTCGCAAGTTTGGAAGTAATTTTAGTGATACAGTGGGCAGCTAGTATGCAATGCATAATTACATTGACACAATTATCAAAAGTTGACATTTATTATGTCATAAGACTGGTGACTCGGCCACATATTTCAGTTTTTCCTCCCAAGTTCGTAAGTATTTGAGGGATGTAGTGGGCGAGCATCTACTCCCTACATTCTTTTTTAATAGGCCAGTTTTGTTTTTAACGAAATTTAAGAAAATTAAGAGAACTAATCATTGAAACTTTTATTTATAGAAACTGACCTATTAAAAAAGAACGAAGGGAGTAGTATGCAATGCCTAATTGCATTGATACAATCATCGATAGTTACATTTTAAACTCTCATCGAGTCATCCTGTGCGGAGAAAATATGGTCAATTATTCCAACAACAATATGTTGGACCACTCAGAAGACAATGAACTCTGTATCCTCGACGATGCCACAACCTAGTTAATGCAATAATCAAGCAAGGGAAATTACAAGTTACCTGTGCGATAATTCTTATGATGTTTTCAAAAGATGTACTATAAAAAATTTCTATAAGGTTGGGCTAGTTGTTTCATATAATCTTTTTCTGTTAAGAGTGGAATTTTTTTATCCCGATGACATTTTTTTTTTTTAAATCGTACCCTCGCTACTCTGCTCTTGTTTGGTTACGTTTGATAGGCATTCTCTTATAAGATTTTTATGATTGCCGATCAAAAAATAAAAGTACTGCACGTATCATGCATACATCTATCAGTCGTCACTTCGTCGGTATTAATAGTGCACGTCCCATGACACACCAAAAAGGCAAAAACCATGTCATTTTCCAAATCTAAAGATGTTTTTCTTCTTCTAATCCCACATCGAGGCGCATCTAGAAAGGAATAAACCAGCAAAAATTCAAACTTGGCGCGCCAAGTATTTTATTCAACCTAATCTTGCAGATAAACGTGATCACGTACTAATTGCTTGAAATTAACAAAAACTGATTTCCTGCCGTAAATAGAGACAGGACCTGAATATCACATTACTTTTGAAATAATTACCTAGTATTATATTAGAAAGATACACCTCATTCAAATTAATTTTGTCTTCTTCTAATTATAGTTTAATCTAATCAATCTTTTAAAAATTGTACCAAATCTTAATACGCCACCCACCATGTTGGATTCCTCAGCAGTCGGCTTTTTGTACTTTCTTTTGTTTCTTATATTCAAGTATTTATTTGTGATTCTCATTTTAAAAAGAAAGAAATGAGAACAAAGAACACACCACCAGGCCAGGGCTTCAAGCACCGGTCAGGGGTTAGCCCGTGTGCGAATTGAACAAGGACTAGGACGTAGGCGAGTAGGTGACCGTATGGGTCAACGAGCAACTTCGAGTTTTGCAAACCATGGCTCGTTCCCAATTAGATTCTTGTTCGGTACGTTTAAATACACATGTCCTTTTTGATGCGTTGCCAAGACTTCGCGGTTGGCTAGATAGAAGTGTAAACTTCTTTGCTCGCGGTTGGTCAGATAGAAGTGTAAAAACAGTAGAAGATTAATATGATGCAAAGTGCCAGCTTAGTCACCATTTACCTGCCCGCCAGCATAGTATAGTTTATTAGAAAATTCTTCCATCCTTTCCTTAGTTTAAGCTCTATAGACGGGCTAATTGGGTGCCTAATATACTTATATATAATCAAGAGACCTAATCAGAGTAAAAAATCAAAAAGATATTCTTTTCATATTAAAAATTTGACTAGAAGTTGAGATTAGTGTGTACACAAGAAATTAGGTAAACAACCACGACAGAAATGTTATATATGTGGGTGCCAGGAAGGATCATCCCTTTAGACATATCATACTTCATTTCTCAAGTGAGCAGGAAGAAAATGGGGATTACCAAAGTTGGAATGAAGACACCAGATTCTATTATTCTTCTAGTTGTGATAATGGTTTCTCTACTTGCAGGTTGCTCGGCAAGGAGTTACTATGAGTTTTCTCCGCCACCCAACAACTCTCCTCCACAGCATCGGCAGTATTATGAATTCCCTCCACCTCCCAATAAAGAACTTGTTGCTCCCCCTCCTCCTCATCGGCATTATTATGAATACCCACCACCACCTACTGCTTCTCCACCTCCTCATCGGCATTATTATGAATACCCTCCACCACCTACTGCTTCTCCACCTCCTCATAGGCAGTATTATGAATTTTCTCCACCTCCTCCTCCTCCTCACCACCACCACCACCACCATCATCACAAATCAACAAAATCGCCTCCTCCTCCTCACTATTAGTAACTTATCAAAGCAGCCCATGTGTGAGCGATCGATAATCTATATTATATCGTAAGTGTAATTCATCATATTTCATTTTTTTTCTTTCTTTTTGAAGCGTCTATTTAAATTCTTGATTGTTTGGTAGTATATTTGATCAAATGACCACGTTTTATTAATATGCTTTCGTTTGAGGAAAAGGTATAATTATCTCTAGCTATGTATTATAGACACTCTACCCTATGTTGTAAAGGCGAGGGCCTTTGGCTTAAGCGCCAAAGGCCCATTAGGCGTTGGACTATCGCCTAGGAGAAAAAGGCGCCAAGGCGCTACAGTATGACTGCAGTTTGAGATTTTTAAATTTCCCTCCACGCCTAGGCGCGCCTTAAACGCCTAATACAACATAGACTCTATCTGATGGCGGAGGAACTGGGAATCTAAGTAAGAGGGGACAAATTTTTTTTATATATATAAGTAAATAAAAGAATCATGCATTAATTTGATAATAGAGACCTTTGATAATAATAGTAGATTTTTTCTTTTTTAGGTTGCCAACTTACAAAATATGATAAGAAAAATTCAAACAAGATTTGTAGCCAAGGTTATACTACAACTGGTTCACGTCTTGCTAGTTCCCCCCAGCAGAGATTTATTCAGTTTCACTCAAAGTCTCCAACAACAAAGTTATATGTTTCTGAAATGGTTTTGTCGTATGGGCTACTTGTTATACAACTGAAATGGGCTTTGGTCGTCAGTTTACTTGTTCCGTTTGAATCCTGTTTTGAGGGCATATTCAATTTTTTTTTTTTTTTGAGGCGTACAGGGTAATGACAAAATAGAGTCACTATGTAGTAAAACTAATAATCCCTTATCCATCATGTTTTTATCACAACAATAATGCCCTTATTTCATTAGTGTTAAAACGATAATAATTAGAACTTAATGTTAATGATTAGTGGTTAATATCAATGATTAGATAGTCTTAGTTTCAAAGTTTTTTTTTTTTTTTTTTTTTTTTTTGAGAGAGATAGATTAGTTAGGTTAGGGTTTGTTAAAGAAGAAGAATAAGAAATTAGACTTTTGAGATTTGCTGAATTATTGTTAATACATAACTTCTAAACGAGGTTTAATGTCCTTTTTATTAGTTGAATTTGTCAAAAAATTGAATTTTTACAACCTGATCTACTGACCAGATGAGCGGTTCGGCTGATAAGTTACCAGCCGGACTTCACTTTGTAGCTGAAAAATCTAGGTTCGGCAGGATCGAATAAAAAATTCAAAAGTGAAGTTCGGCTATCATTTTCATGTTTAATTATCAGCCGAACTTTCTTCTGATACATAAAAAAAAAAGAGGAAGAACAAAGATCTGGGTTCCAATATGCGGATCCGAAGCTAAATCCCTTTGTGCAACGCTTCTCACGACTCATTTATACTTGTGGTTTTAATCAATGATCGAAGATTTATGAATCAACAATTAATCACCAAAAAAAAATAAAATCAAAACGGTTTGATTAATGATTGAATTAGGTTAGGAATGAAAATGATTTTTTATTGTGAAAATAATTTTGGATTTTGATTAGTTTAGGTTTATGTTTTAAATTTAGGTGAAGAGTAATTCAATAATTTAGAATAATTAAGGGTAACTTAGTAATCTACCCACTTCTAGGACACCTCTTATAAACCCACCCTAGATAATAAAATGGTTTTGTATGCCTCAAAACAAGTTTCTTTTATTTTACGTGAAATGGTCTTTAAAAATAATAGTATTAGGGTTGATTTTGGGCCAAGTGTGGACAGTTATGTGATTTATCCCAGTCCCCCACCGGCCACCGAGATGGTTGTTTTGATAACACTAGAAAATTGTATCGGTTAAGCTTATTTTAACCTGATTTTTTAATAATAGCAATCTTTTTTATAAATTTTAATTCTAGACCAAAATATCTCTGCCAAGTAAAAACTGCATAGAATTTAGTGTTCTTCCACCTTGGTTAGTTCTTATAAGTAGATATATTTTTTATTTTAATAAGATAAGATACCACCGTCTTAAATTATATAAACACCTAGGTGATAAAGATATTAGTTTAAAAAAAAGGTGATAGAGATTCCAAAATAAACATTTAGGGGAAAAATTGCTACTATTTGGATTTAATTTGTTTAGATGGCAAACTTAAAACTCCTTCTTTTATTCCATCACTCGTTTGGGTTGATTTTTGAGATTGTGGATCAAGATTGAATTATCCTCCTTAACCCCCTTTTTTCCAACGGTGAACTAACCCTACTAATAACTGAACCGTAATCCATACGACTTGCTTTTATTGCCCTGCTCTTCTCTTCCATAGAGTGTCGACTTTATGATCTGTAGGGAAATATATATATAAAAAGTTGATCGCTACCGTTTTTGTGTTGGGGACAGCAAAATGTTGTAAAACATGTTTAAATAAAGGCTTTTTTCCTCGAAAGCAATAAGGTCTGTTTGACGAGGGTATATGTGAATTTCCAATAATAGTATCGCCAAAAATGTTTTCTTTGCGTCTTTTCAAAGACATTGGTATTTACTTACCTATATAAACCTGATTCGTCTTGTACTTTCTAGTTTTACAGGAGATGAAGGGAAAAGGTCAGCAAATTTGAAGATTTGCAATTGTTTGATGGCTGTGTCTTTAGGAAAATAATAGAAACAAAGTACCGTTATCTTTTATATGTATCGTTTGCGTCTTTGTATTTTTTTTTAAAATAGTACTATAAAAAGAATATAACTAGTTCTTTTTTTGTGTGTATACGTAAAAGTTTTTTTTTTCCCGTATAGTTCATCAATTTATATAAAGTTTGATGATGTAATTGTTTTTACGAATATTTGTTGCTCGTTGCTTGAGGCTTATGGCTGTTTGTGGGGATTTTGGCTTCACTAGAGCAAATCCAGTGAGATAAATAAATAAGCGAATTAGATTATTACACTATGCCTATGCACCTATAATGAGGTGAGAGAATAAGAAAAAGTAAATTAAGTAAACTATCAGATAATTAAGTAAACCATCAGATAATTAAACCACGTAAGGATCATATAGTATTTGTTTGGCTATGTGATTGTCAAACGGCCAAGTTAGTGTTGCTCGGCCATAAAAAGGTGTAACGCGCGTATTTTTTTAGTGTGAGGATGCTCAAATATGCGTCACTAAATTAGATGATGCTTTCATCTCAAGATTTCGTTGCGCATTCATGGCATATTGATCAAGAACAGATATTTTTTCATCATGGCATCACGTTAGTGATATGCTGGCCAAGAAAAAAATTGCACCACTATGGTGCAATACGAAAGTTAAGAGCATTGGTCGAAAGTTGCACAACTATAGTGCAATTTTCGAAACTCGTCGTCGCTAAAACAGGTGGACTTGGTTATGACCATCCTCTCCCCCTTTTTAATTTCTAGAAATGTCAATATATATATATATATACAGGGTTTTGGTTGAAGGTGCATTAAATAGAAATGTACCAATAAACTATAAAGCTTAGACGGTAAATCATATATGACCAAAAAGCATCATTGTTGTTGTACTGAGAACCAAATATGCACCACTAGGATGCATTCCGACGGAAAGGTCTATGATTCACTATCTTGTGCATCATTTATGAAAAAGCGGGGGTCTAACAACACCATCCAATAATTCGATTAGCAATCTGTATGTACTAACTCCGAAATACTTTGCTAGAGAATCAACTAGACAGTCAGACTCAATCTAGATTAAAGTATCTCAAGGAGTTAATATCTCTCACTTGTTTTGATTTACTCAAGCTAAAACAATAGCGAGTCTTTAATCAAACACAAGGAATAACTTGGACGGTACCAAAGACCAATGCCCAAGGATCAATCAATATCAATCAACAACCAAAGGTTGGATTTCCAATTGATGATATTAACGCACAACCTGTATTATTTCAATTATATAAAATATAGTGCGGAAAAGAAATAACACACACACCAGAAGTTTTGTTAACGAGGAAACAACAAATGCAGAAAAACCCCGGGACCTAGTCCAGATTGAATACACACTGTATTAAGCCGCTACAGACACTAGCCTACTACAAACTAACTTCGGACTGGACTATAGTTGAACCCCAATCAGTCTCCCACCGGTCCAAGGTACAGTTGCACTCCTACGCCTCTGATCCCAGCAGGATACTGCGCACTTGATTCCCTTAGATGATCTCATCCACAACTAAGAGTTGCTACGACCCAAAATCGCAGGCTTTGATAATAAACAAATTTGTCTCACACAGAAAAGTCTATCAAAGGATAAATCTGTCTCCCACAGATAAAATCTAAAAGTTTTATTCCGTATTTTGATAATAATCAAGGTGAACAGGAACCAATTGATAATCCGGTCTTCTAGTCCCGAAGAACAACCTAGATTAATCAATCACCTCACAACAAACTTAATCGACTAGCGAAAGAAGATATTGCGGAATCACAAACGATGAGACGAAGGCGTTTGTGATTACTTGTATATCTTGCCTATCGGAGAACTCTCACGATCTCAAGCCAATCAATATAATTGTACTCGTACGATAGAAGATGCAAGATCAGACCACACAACTACGATAAAAGTAGTATCGGTATGGCTTCACAATCCCAATGAAGTCTTTAAGTCGTTAACCTGGTTTTAGAAGAAGAAAACCAAAGGTTAAAGGAGAATCGACTCTAGCGAGCGCACTTGTATCACACAGACGTGTGGGGATTAGTTTTGCCCAATGATAGATGTCTCCTTTATATAGTCTTCAAATCAGGGTTTTTCCTTAGTTACAAAGCAATCCATATTCACCGTTAGATAAAAACCTGATTTAGATTCAAGCTAATATTTATCAACCGTTAGATCGAAAACTTAGCTTGTCACACACACTTGGGGTATACGTTTACTGGGTTCGTGAAAACCATGCCCAAACGTGTACGTGTATGTTGGTTCAACATAGTAGCCCAAAAAGGTTAACCATATGAGCTTTTCATATTAACCTTGTTCTTATTCACCATAAATAGTTCAATTGACTTCAAATGAACTAGTTAGAGAGTTGTTCAATTGCTATGAGATCTTATGTAACTACACAAGACACAATTGAAACAAAGATGATTCGATTGAATCGGCTCATGAACTTTAGCCACAGTTTGCATAAAGCATTCCTTAGTAATTTAAGTTTCATGTTCAGAGCACATGTTTAGATCATAACCAGTTAAGTTCACAAACAAGTTCGCGGACTTAAGATAACCGGCAGAGTTTTCCAAACTCAGCAGAAATTCTCGGGTCGAGAACTTACGCCAGTTCGCGGACTGAGTTCGCGAACTTAACACACAAACGAGTTTTTGGAAATCCCAGCAGAAATTATCGGTACAAGAACTTCCGTCAGTTTGCAGACTGAGTTTGCAAACTGAATGCGGACTTGGCAAAGCCAATTCCTCCGGTTTCTCTCAATCAACAAAATTCGAAAACTTCGGATTAAGGAATAGGACTTATGCACATATGTGTTACCACACAATTCTTATATCCATCATTGGTTATATAGACCTAAACTCTCATTCCAACCATTGAAACATTCTTAGAGGACGTTATATAGTTGTTACACTATTTCTCGTCAAACCGATTTTCAAAGTGATTAAAACATTATGACTTTCGTCACTAGGTGAAGATAAACCCGATCAAAGCGAAATGCTTTACCAACACACGATTTCGAGAAAAAGATAAGTAGAGTATACTCAGCTCGAAATGTCAAATGTGTATGATCCACTCTATATAGCATACGACTTTTGTCTCATAAGAATTTTGAGTAGATAGAATAGATAGAATTTTGAGTGATAGATAAGTTCAAGTCTCCACATACCTTTTTGTTGATGAAGTTCCACGGTTCCTTGAGTAAATCTTCGTCGTTGTATGATGAATCACCATGAAGTCCTTGAGCTCAACTACACTTTTCTATCCTAGTCCGAGACTTAGCTATAATAGACTAGAAATCAAGACTCATAGTTTTGATCACTATCATTGACAAACATGCTTGATATAGAAATGCATGCGAGGTCGACCGAGTTATGCTCTAACAATTTACAAAAGATCCTTTATCATAGAAAAACTAGGATTTACTTTGTTTTGGCCATGCAACACGAGTTGGATTTAGTTATTAGTCAACCGGATGAAATACTGTCTATGCTCGATCCTTTCGATATATAGAGTAAAGTATGTAGGCAGCCACAATGAAGTTCAGCATTTAATTGTAGTCTGGCATCTTGTCGCTCATTTTTTTGTAACTCATATCATCTGGCTCGTAATGCGAGGCAAGAGATGATTGTTCCCATACTTGATGAAATAGTTGCAGTCAATTCTGTGGAGGCCCATACTTATCAAGTCATTCTATGTTGGCGCACACCAATTACGAATATGGAAAGTCTAGGAAGGGAACCTAAACCTATATACAAGGGGAGCTTGCATAATCCACTAGCATCATAGGAACGATGCAAGGAAAGGATGACATGAAACTGGTTGATGCATCCTTGGCACGAGCAAGATCAGTGCATGCTTTCAGCTCAATGCCAAAACAAAGTAAGGAAGCTGGAAATAGGCTTGCAATGACCTATTTTCAAGTCAAATACATGTCATATGCCTGCATAGAACTCGGATTTCTGTGATGCATGCAAAATACATCACTATTAACTTTTATGCCCTTGCTTCCTTTACATAACAAGGGTAAGTTGGAAAGTTGTAGAAGCCACGTTTATGGCATCATGCTTGTGAAGAATGCTTGGAAAGGAAAATCGACGTGTATTTTCCCGGTAAGCTTTGAAGCTTTACGTTCCGGTCACTGAGTTTACCAGTGGCGCATCGGGGAGTTTCAACTTGCGCGGCTTGGCTCTGGGGGTGGAATTTCGCAGTCCATTACACATGGCCTCCTATGACTAGTTAATCCAATGAATTATATTTGAGTTCCGTATATATATTCATATACCAATACTATTATTTCAAATCACATCTTTTCTTTTAATCTCGAATAATTACATACAAATATATTTTAATTTTCCAGGAAACCCATGCTTTCTACTCCATTTTTCTGAAATATGGCTACATCCATCCCAAAGCTACTCCCAAAGTGCTAAGTTTGTTGTAGTGGCGAACCCGAGTTGATTATCTACGTGGTCAATTAAATTAACTATTTGCTTTATCCTATTGGAGTTGTTTTTACGTGGCCAACTCATATATGTAGTGAGTATCCCTTTAAATTCTTTTATATTTGTAACTCACTCGAACGCTTTAGGATTTGTGAATTTAGGTTGATCCCAGTAGTTAAATTCACTGTGCTCGGTTCACTTACTGGTGATGTCTTCATACACGATTTCTCCACAGAATCCCTGTGCAAGGTCTCACGTTTTCTTCATGTGTAAGAGATGCTTGACAATTACGGATCACTAAACTCTCTACTAGGATTTCAATATATTAATTTAACTGTACACTTAAACAATATATAAATCAATCATGAACATTAGATACGATGAAGATGAACGATAAGATGATTTAAACTCCTTATAAACTTGTATAATTGATAAAGCTTGAGATTTAAAACATTAAATTCATCCTTAATCAACAAAATATTAGATATTCATGATACAAATTAATAAAGAAGAAGAAGATATATCATGGTTTCCCCTCAAAAAGAATAAACCTCAGAATATTGATGTATAACCTCACCTCTTCTTTATCTTTTGATGATAAAACCTAATAAAACGTCTCTTAAGAAATCTTAGATGCCCCCTTAAATATACCGAAAAACCCTACGCTTTGGGCTCACTCAGGAACCAATTTTTCTCCCTTTGAAAGTTATTTTCACAACTTTTAAAGTGTCGGAATGGTCCTGAACTAGGGTCAATCCTTTGAAAACCGTTTGGCCCGTAACTTCCTCATAAGAACTCAGAATTACCTAAATATTTTTGTGTTTCCTTTGTCTCTTCATTCTCTACAACATAAATCTAAATACCCCTGACTTTAGTGGAATTCCACCTGGTCCTTAGTCCACGTTCACTTCAAGGTCCATTTTCATTACTCTTTTCGTTCTTTTGGATGATTCTACTTATATAATACAAACAAAACAAAACAAAACAAAACAAGAGTAATACAAGGTAATATGCAAGAAATATAAAAAATACAAGCATGGAATTGATACCAAAAGTATACAAAATTATGCACCTATCGACATGCACACCTAACTTAACTTAGGTAGAATGCATCAGAAAATCAAAAATAAGAAAGAACCAACATAACATACCCAAAATTAGCTCATAAGAAAAGATTCATTGTGTAAATTTACTAAAACAATAAAAACAATGAATCAATAAAAGTTGTTGAAAATGCGGGGGTACCATAATACACCACCAACTTTTTCTTAGGCAAGCTGTATGGACTAAACTCAAATACAATTCCGAGAGTTACAACTTAATGAATCTCTATCAGGAATTATATTAAAAGTTTTTATTTCTTTCTCTCAAAATCAATATCTAAACGGAAATAAGTCTGTGAACCTGATCTTTCCGTGAGAGTTCTTGGACGATCCCAAAGATCAATATATCAATCAAGTCGTATCCAACAATTATGATGGACATATCTATTCTGATTGATTTACATACTATTAGATCACTGCTCGGTCGAACTCGCATGCGTTGCTATCTCAAGCATGTTTGTCAATGTTAATGATCAAAACTATAAGTCATGATTCTAGTCTACTTATAGATAAGTCTCGGACTAGGATAAAAAGTGTAGTTGAGCTCAACACTTCATGGAGATCATCATACAAATACGAAGAACTACTCAAGGAACTGGTGGAACTTCACCGACTAAAAGGTATGTGGAGACTTGAACTTATCTATCACTCAAAAGTCTATCTACTCTATCTTCTATCTTGAGACAAAAGTCGTTTTTCTATATAAACTTTGATTATACACATTTGATATTTCGAGCCGAGTTTATCTTACTTATCTATTTCTCTAAATATGTGTTGGCTTTCGCTTTGGCCAAGTTCATCTTTACTAGTGACGAAAGTCATATTAAGTTTCAATTACTTGAAAATTGCTCTGACGAAAAATAGTGTGTGAACAACAACTCTATAACGCCCTCTAAGAATGTCTCAATGATTGAAATGAGAGTTTAGATTACATAACCATGGTTGGATATAATCATTGTGTGGTAACTCATACATGTATAAGTCCTTATTCCTTGAACCAAAGTATGCATACTTTTCTGCTCAGGAAAACCGGAACTAGAGTTCGCGTAACCAGTCCGCGTACTGTCGAAGGTTCTCATCCAGAGAATTTATGCTGGAGTTTGTGAATTGAAAAGAAAATTATTCCGGGTACTTAAGTCCGCGTAGTTGAGATGGTTATTTTCTAAAAACGATTATTCGTTAACTTAAACTTATATTAACTAAGGAATGCAAGTTTGCAAACCGTGGCTATAAAGTTCATGAATCTATTTGAGTGAATCAAATCGTTTTTGCTTCGATTGTGTCTTGTATACTTCTATAAGATCTAAGCAATTTAACAACTCTCTAACTAGTTCATTTGAGTCATTTTAACTAGTTATGGTAAAGAAGAATATGGTTGATATGAAAGTGCTAATATGCCTAACCATTTGGTTAACTACTGTTGAACCAACTAGATGTACATGTTTGGGTACAGTTACACAAACCTAGATAAACGTGCATTTCATTTGTGTGTAACAAGCTAAGTTTCAATCTAACGGTTGAAATATATTAGCTTGAATCTAATCAGGTTTTCATCTAATGGTGAATATTGAATGCTCTGTTATTAAGATAATATTGATTGCAAACCCTGATTTGAAAGACTATATAAGGGAGAACTCTAGCAACTGGGAAACCTAATCCCCACACCTCCAGTGTGATACTAGTTGTATTAGCTAGTGTCGATTCTCCTTTAACCTTAGGTTTCTACGAAGACCCTGTAGGTTAACGACTTGAAGACTTCATTGGGATTGTGAAGCCATACCGATACTACATTTCTTGTAGTTGTGTGATCTGATCTTGTTGTTTCTATCATACTAAGTACAATCGTAAGATTGGCTTGAGATTGATTTCTCCGATAGGAAAGATATAAAAGAAGTCACAAACATCTTCGTCTCATCGTTTGTGATTCCACAATTTCTTCTTTCGATAGTCGATTAAGATTATTGTGAGGTCATTGATAATACTGAGCTGTTCTTCGTGAATATAAGTCTGGTTTATCAATTGGTTCCTGTTCACCTTGATTTATCAAAAGACGGAACAAAAACTCGTAGGTATTTCTATGGGATACAAATTTATCTATTACCGTAGACTTTTCAGTGTGATACAAATTTGTTTATTAAAGTCTTCGACTTTGGGTCGTAGCAACTCTTAGTTGTGGGTGAGATCAGCTACGGCCTAAGGGAATCAAGTGCGTAGTATCCTGCTGGGATCAGAGACATAATGAGCGTAGCTGTACCTTGGATCAGTGTGAGATTGATTGGGGTTCAACTACAGTCTAGACCGAAGTTAGTTTGTAGTAGGCTAGTGTCTGTAGATGCTTAATATAGTGTGTGTTCAATCTGGACTAGGTCACGGGGTTTTTCTACATTTGCGGTTTCTTCGTTAACAAAACTTCTGGTATCTGTGTTATTTCTTTTCCGCATTATATTTTGTTATATAATTGAAATATCACAGGTTGTGCGTCAAATCGATCAATTGGGAAATCCAACCTTTGGTCATTGATTGAAATTGATTGATACTTGAATATTTGTATTTGGTACCGTACAAGTGATTTCTCTTGTACTCAATTAGACTCGCAGATTTCTATTTGCTCGAGTAAGTATTGAATCGAGAAAGAGAGATATAACTCTTTGATATACTTTTATTAAGATTGAGTCTGACTATCTAGTTGATTCTATTAAAAGTATATTGGATTTAGTCCATACATATTGCTAATCGAAATATTGGGTGTGGTTGTTAGACCCCCGCTTTTTCAATTGGTATTATAGCAGGAAAACACGTTTAAAGACCTTATTGTAGATGGGGAAAAACGATTTGCTGGTTTTTGCGGAATTGAGGAGACGTCCGTGTGGAGACTCCTTGAGCCGAGCGAAATGTTGAAACTCACACAGATGCACTGCAAGAAGGGAGTGCTTTAAGTTCGAGAGATCAATCTGTAAGACCCCGGCCTAAACCAAGAACAATGGCCGTTCCAGAT
The DNA here is from genome assembly GCF_003573695.1 of Papaver somniferum. Classification (NCBI taxonomy): domain Eukaryota; kingdom Viridiplantae; phylum Streptophyta; class Magnoliopsida; order Ranunculales; family Papaveraceae; genus Papaver; species Papaver somniferum. Next base: position 150,090,529 of record NC_039363.1, on the reverse strand, counting down.
TCAATTCGGTCACAAGAGAGGATGGGTTGATCTATAGGAGGGAAGCTGAGAAATGTGTGGGATCAATGGTGATCTGAGATTGTAGGTGTGTTGTGAATCCAGCGTAAGAACGCTCTGAATGATTGAATTTTACTCAGTTGAGAGTGATTGCTTAGACGATGAGTTCATGTAGACGAAAGATTCTCTGTGTGAACTTGTCGAGAAATTCTTTGTTTTAGACGAATGTTCGAGTATTCGAATGTTGTCCTTTCAATCAGGATTCAAGGACATCTTATAATGCCGGAGTTGAAAACACCATGAGCCCATGAAGTGTGACAGTTGATGGAATTAGAGAGTGGGGAAGTGGGAAATCATGTCAAAACCAGTTGCTCATCGTGCGGAGACTTGTTAATTTTCCACTCACTACTTTGTTGTATCTTCTAACTGATTGCACGACTTGCTCACATTCTCATCGTGTGTATGAACATACGTGCCGTAGACCGCCAGACCAAAACACTAGTTAATAGGCCCCCATGTGACACGGTTGATGTCTCGTGATTGTGGAGTCAGTTGCTGATTTTATGGGACGATGAGTCCTTGTATTGTTGAGCTGAACATAATTTGCAATTGTTCTGAGACTCATGGATTGGACATGTCTGCTGAGACGAGGTATTATCATGTTGATAACCTAAGACGAGAAAACTGTGTTGCTGAATTGTTGAATATTGATATTTAAACCAATATTCTTTAATCTGAGCAAATATTGCTGGTTTGAGAAAATACTGTTAGTCTGAGCAAATATTGCTCGTTTGATGAATTGTTGATAGCAGGACCAAATAAAATATTAATTTAAGATACTGACTGCTGGGTCGAGTATAATAAATAAAAGTGTTGATCATGGGATCAACATAAAATTATCAGTATTTGAATCTTCTCAGAATCACGTTTTTGCAGAGCTTTGGATTCAAAACCCTAAAATTGATGATTTATTGAAAATCAACCGCACAGAGCGAAGGACCGGCTACCTGGGATGATAAGTCCACCATGTAACACCCAGATGCTTGAATGAGAAAAATACCAAAGTCTCTTGAAGACCAGTTGGTGAAAGAATGATTAAATGCTGGTTTAATCATTTATTAAAATAATGCTCGTGTGAGCGTCAGATAATAAAACCTAGTTATGGAAAGATGAGGGTCGGACCAAGAGGTCATGAGACCGTCTCTTGGTGGCTGCGGGACCAATTGATGGTCGTTTGAGCAAACCTTCCTTTGTTTGAAAAGAGTTTGAACCTAATATGAGCAATTGAGCAAATTAGGTTAAAATCATTAAAACGTGTGGGACTGGATGTTTGCAAGCCTTAGGGCCACCCTTGGTCGGTCAAGGGGATGTGCCCGTGTCACCATAGTGTCCGTGTCTCAGTCCTGAGAGTTTCAATATTTTTTGATGCGCGTTTAAACAACATCTTGAGAAAATATGCTGAATCCAGGGTTTTGCTGAAACTAGGAAAAATACATGAGATGATGAAAAATAATAAATAAAATAGGGGATTGCAAGGTGTGGGACCGGCCACGGCTAGGGCATGGCTAGCCGGCTGACAAGCACGGTCCCACACACTTTTCCCAGTTTTATGTAATTTTATGTATTTTCTCTGAATTGAGGGAAATTCCATGAAACTGGAGAGTTTTATGAAATTAGGGAACTTCCATGAGATGAGAGAAATAAAATAATAATAAAATAGGGAGTGATGGAGTGTGGGACCGGAAATGGCCAAGGCATGGCCGGCCAACCAACGGGCACGGTCCCAGGGCACTCTTCTCAATTTTATGTAATTTTTATGATTTTAGGGAATTTTCATAAAATCAAAGAGATTTGTTGAAACCAAGGTATTTTGCTGAAATCAGGGAGTTTTCATGGAATGAGGAAAACAAAACAAGTAATAATAATAAAATAAGGGGCGTGTGGGACCGGCTAGGGCATGATCGTCCGGCTAGAGCCCGGTCCCACGGTTTCCCTAATTTTATAATAATTTTCATGGGTTTAGGGAAAATTAATGAAATCAGGGAATTTTCATGGGATGAGGGAAATAATAAAATAACAAGGAACCGTGAGGTGTGGGACTGGCCACGGCCAGGGCATGGCCGGCCGGCTAGAGGGCTTGGTCCCATGACACCTTTCCTAATTTTATTATTTGACTTAAGGAAATATCATGAGATTAGGGAATTTCCTTGAAAGGAATGAGATTTGTTCAAATGAAAGGATTTTCATGAGATCAGAGAAAAATAATAAAATATGATAAAATATAAAATTGGGCGCGGGACTGGTCACGACATGACTGGCCGGCTGGTGAGCCAGTCCCCTGGCGCCTTTGCAAATATTTTATTATTATTATTTTTCTTCCTTTTTTGCATATGTGCATCGTTCTTCCGTGTTCTGAAATGCTCGTTCGCGCATTCAGATGTTGATCTGTGCATTATTGCTAAACACACTTGCACCATTTTAGTCAGGGCTTATTCGATGCTCAGATGCCTGTACGTTGAATATCTATTACTAACCCATGGAATTCTGCTGGGAAAACCACAAATTGAAGTAACGAAACATTCGAAGAATCGTAGAATATAGTTGAAATTCAGCTACAATTAGAGATAATTAATTGAGGGCTCTATACTAGCAGGGTTTCCTATCTAAGAGCATTAATTATTTGAGAGTTGAGCAATATGAACTTGTTGGAGTGTCATATTTCTCCTGTATAGTCAGGGAAAACCTGGTTGCATCCTGAAGATGTTGTTGCTCTATACTAGCAGGCATGCTTTCTAGGAGCCATCAAATCTTTCGATTCTATACAAAAATAATTACTGAAATTGCTCAGTATTCATGAGATGTGTCGTGGCCTCAGATGGGAGACTACACATCTACATATACTCTGAGAGACAACCTTCTCAGTCAGAGAGGTTTTATGGCATGAGCTTTCACGCTTTATTGCGAGACATGAGTCTCAATACTCATCCGATTGCCGGATCCGGAGTATGTATAATTATGGTTTTACGATTTTTCCCTTGTCGAAAATCCACCATCTACACTTATAAGTATGTGTTTGTAGCGATCTGACTCTATGGACAAGAATTCTATCTCCATAAACGTACCACCAGTCTTCGATGGCTCAAACTACCTATGGTGGAAAATCGCTATGCGTGCTTTTCTTCAAGCTCGTGATTTTCAAACATGGGTACGTGTTGTTAATGGCTATGATCCTCCGGTTAATACAGAAGGAGATGTATCTATACCTAAGGATATTGGTAGATATAGTCCAGAAGAAATCCTTGCTGCAAAGAAAAATTCTGACGACTTAAATGCTATCATACATGCCATTACCCCAGATCTTCTGCACCATGTGACTACGTGCACTAAGTCTAAAGAAGCCTGGGATATCTTAGAAACCGTATTTGAAGGAAATACCAGTAAGAAAGAAGCTAGGCTTCAAAACCTGAATTATGATTAGGAAAACCTTCGTATGGCAGATGAAGAAACATTTGATGAGTTTAATCACAAAGTGTATGAAATTGTTAATGTATCTTTTGCATTGGGTAAGACCATTCCTGAAAAGGAAATTGTGATGAAAATTCTCAGATCGTTGCCATCTAGATACGATTCTAAGAAACATTCCATCGTTGAGGGAAATAACCTTGATACACTTTCCAGAAATTCCCTAACTGGAAAACTAAAAAAATTCGATCTTGAACTTGAACAAAGAGAGAAGCGTCACCAGTTTATAAACCATGTTGCTGCATCTGATTGTAAGCCTCAACGTTCTAAATTGATTAATAGAATGGACGAGAATTGCTTTATTTTGACTCTGTCACTGTTTATACAACAACTTAAGAAAACTCTTAGACAGAGTAAAAGAAAGTATCAAAAGAAAGCTCAGTCAATCACTAAAAAGGTTCAGAAAAACTATGTTAGTGCAACTAGTTTCAAGTGCTATAGAAGCGTCCATGATACTTCTAAAATCCCTTATACGGAGTTGAGTGAGATAACTAAAGCATGGATAGAAACTATTGACTACTGTCCTGAGGATGATATATGTGTTGGTTCTCTTAATCTTTTTGCTGATAATCACGTCTGTCCTCCCAACAGTCCTGATCATTCCATGATAAACAATCTTACTTCTCCAGAAAAGGAAGTTTTAATTAAAAAGATTAAAGATCTGGAATGCCAACTGTTTAATTTAAAATTGGAAGTGATCAGTTGCAATCATGATTCTAAAAATGTTCAGCAAATTCCTCCTGATTTTATATCATTCTTAAGGCATCTTGACGATAAGGATTGTACGGAAAACCACAAGAATGTACCTAATCTTGTGATTTCCTCATGTGAATATCAGGATCGTCTTAAAACTTGTAGCACTATGAAACAGGAGAAGCGACCATCTGTCAAACGTGGTTTGCAGAAGAAGAAAAAGGAATCTCGTACAAAACCCTCGTTCCTTGTAAAAGATATTTCCAAAAGACTGCATAGTTTGCGAAAATCAGCAATCAAGGTATTCAAAACTGTGCTTAAAGGAAGAAAGAATGATGTACACGACTGAAAAGGCGAGGGTACCCAAATATACTTCAAGCTAAAACTTTTCCTACATATAAGTCCTTTCTCCGAAAGTGATTGTCTATGGACTGAGTCGATACAATGCAACTAATCGGTTCACACTTCGTGTGATCATCCATGGATACGAGATCGAGACAATACAACAACGAAGTATGTTTACTTGATAAAAAGGTTCGGACTTAACCAAACACAATAGGATTGCTTATAAAGTAAATAGGAATTAACGTTTGTGTAATTTACTTTAGTTATAATAAAACAATTATAATGCAGAAATATAAAGTAAATGACACAGCAAGGTTTTGTTAACGAGGAAACCGCAAATGCAGAAAACCTCGGGACCTTGTCCAGAATTGAATACTCTCAGGATTAAGCCTCTACAAAAAATTAAAACAACTTCGTATAGTTGAGACCAAGCAACTAAACCTATAGTTCACCTAGTTCCGTCTGTATTCCCAGGCCTCCAACTTATGAATAAGTCATATACTTGGAACAATTCCTTTGGTTCGTATTCCAAACAGTAAAGGAACAACAAATCTGTTTGGTATCAACTCTATTCAACCAAGTGATGTGAGTCAGACAAAGGCTCTCTGTTTATCTTAACATAAACTCCTTCGTCAGGTTCTTTGATCTATCTTATATTCAATCACCAAAGGTAATTGTTAAGATTTTTCAATCAATACTTTTAATCACAAAGAATTGTATTGATGCCGATCTACACAACTAATCAATCCAATCTACCACAAGGATAAACCGATTATAGTTGGATCCTCTTATACCGAAACAAGTATTGTGCACACCAAAGATTATGAACCCCAAATCAGAAGTCTACCATACCTTCTTTGTCTTCAAGTCTTCTTAGATATTAAATAAACACATGCACACAAAAACTTGAATCTCTTGTGATCAATCACGCACAGAACGGAGTCTTTTAACAGTGGATTATCACAAGATCCTCTTTAGCACTAACAACAGTCTAAAGATCCCTGTCGAACTTCGATCTAGTTTGAGTGAATCTTATATCAGAAGAGAAGATTCTCAAGCATAAATAATCTAGGTGCAATCAAAGTTCAACCACCGTTAGTCAATCAAATCAATCGAAAACACAAGATAAACCGCAATTATCTAGTTTCCCACCAACGGTACTCGTAGAGCTTCTGAATTTCAAAAAAGACTTTAAATTGAGCGGTCGTAAGATATTTCGCCTAATTAGATTACTCTGCTCTCCGAATAGGCGGCTACACCAGTAACAACACAACCGAGGAAGTTTGTTTTCACGAAGGATTAGTTTGCTAGAAATGCAAACTTCAAGTATTTATAGACAAGGAAGTTTGGACACCAAGGAATTCCCAAAACCGAAATATTCTCAAAGATATTCAATATATTCCAAATTCGGTTTCCATAATTCCTGGAAATTCTCTGTCCAAAATAATGACCGAAAATCTCTTTGGAAAAACTCAACTAGTAAATACACATTACTAATTCCCATTTTCCTAAAATAAAATTAACAACCTTAATTAAAAGATTCTTAACTTATTTATATTTCGATCCTGGGATTTTCTTCCTGTAGCTATTAAGGAATAAATTTGAATAATAAAAGATAAACATTACTGAACGTGTTCAAAGTATGCCGACATCCTTAATTTGTAAGTCCTCTTTCATACATACAACCTTGAAACCGATTTTCCAAACTTCCAAACAAATCTAGAATTGGTTCATCTGACTTTCAAGAACTATGCGATTGATTAAGAAACACTCAATCACAAATCATGGGTTAACGGTTCTGCCAAAATAAATTTCGGTTCTACCTCCATGTGAGTACTGTGCATAGTCACACTAGCTTTCCAAAATTCGGTTGACTAGGTACTAGGATCGGTTCCCCACATATATATGGTATCTAACTTATATGTGTTGCACATGTCCATAGGATCTATTCCACTTTTCCTAAAAACGTGTTGCACATGTCCATAGGATCGGTCTCCTTTCTGCTAGAAACTTGTTGCACCTCATACAAGGATCGATTTCCCTTTGTGATGTGTTGCACCTCTTCATAGGATCGGTTCCCCTTTACCCAAATTCGGTTCAACAAATCACAAACTCGATCGTACCATCTCAGGTGATTACTTAAGATCAGTTTCACTAATAAAAGTCATACCAATACATAAGTCAGGCCTTTTTGAATAGTTTTACCAAGAACACAAACAAGTCGTGAGCGGTTATACTAAATCATGTTCACAAGATATGCAATGAATAACAATCCCAATAACGCCTGGCGATTTCCTTTTAGATTCATAAACAAGTTTATGAACTTACTTCCTTAAAACACATGTAAAACATTGTTTCATAAGATGAAATCCTCACTTCAAACTCATACATAATCAGAATAACATTTAAACGATTATGTCGATGTCTTATCTACAAAGTTTAATGGTTAAGCAATAAACTTCATATTGTATTCCTTAATACTATGTCTATCTAGAGTTCAAACATGCTTCGCAGTTTCGTTTTCAATATGCACGACTTAAAAGATACGTTATGGAATTAAACAGTTCAAGTCAAATATCACTAACCTCAAGTGGAAGAATGATGTTGTCGTTGTAGCTTCTTACTTCTTCACTTCTTCAAGTCTTCGCAATACTTGTAATGTATCCTATCCTAATACTTTCAATCTAACCTATAAAAATTTGACTCTAGTACATAATCAAGCGACTCTTAAAATGAGTTTTTATTCACTAATATATGTCAACCAAACTTGACATACCAACGCTTGGTGGGTTCAACCGAGCTATGCTCTAACAATCTCCCCCTCTGTCAATTTTAGTGACAAAACTATTACAATCATATGGATAAACAAATTACAAGAATTTATTACACATACGCTTGATTCCCGAATTCAACAGCACAATAACCTGCATTCATTCAATCCTTAAATGTCGTTGTTGACATTATAATAACAAAGCTAATACTCCCCATAAAGGTGAGATAGGTAGATTTCATCAATATGCACGTCTTTTTTATATCAATTAATATGATATGCTACTCCCCCTTAGTCTATGCTTTCACTCTTTCGTTAGATAAACGTTTGAGCACAAATGTTCTTTTCCTTAGTGATACCAATCAATATAAAATCAATACCAATATCACTTGTTTACTCCATATATTTCTCCCCCTTTTGTCACAAAATGACAAAGAAACTAAAAAAATAAAGGACAACACGAAAAGAATCTTACAAATCTCAAAATAGACTTGAAAACCTATAGAGTTAAGCACGAGGGTTCCACACACCATTTTTGATAACCAATATCAAACAGAAACTACAAAGTAATTTTATTTTGATATGTTACCAAGGAAACAATTGTCCGAAACAATTTTCCCTAATAGTTTAGAAAACCAAAAATCAACTAAGCACTTTAGTTCCTTTGCTAAATCGATTGTATTTGTACAAATACAATCGCTTGTTCGATAAGACTAAAATAAAGATAACTCTATTTTTCTCATCGGGTTCTAATTATCCATATAACTTAGACCTTTAACTTTTAAACAAGACAAGTAATAGGTTAGTTAACTAGTATTTCTTGTTAAGGCATTCGATTAGACTCGAATAACCGAAACTTCCACTTTGATAAGTTTAACTAAGATAAACTTAGCTTCTCTTAACCAGAATCGAATTGGACTAAACAATCCATCCCGTAAACCTTTTCGTTAAGCCATAAATAATTCATACAAACCAAATAAATCAACTTACAAAATTATTCACCTCAGCCGGAAGCAATTGAATCAACATAAGCATTAAAACACCGCAATTGTACCGAAATTTTGTAAGCCTAAACAATTGATACCACACAATAAAGCAAGATAACAATAGTTTTTCTTAACCGGAACCAATTGAATCACACACACATCCATACACACATCATGGAATAAAACATCAATTGTACCGAAATTTTGTTAAGCAAAAGAAAAATTTATATGAAATAAAAATCATGCTTTTCTTAAACAGGGAAACAATTAACTAATAACACTGTTACCTCAAATTTCGCATCCACTTCTCAAATATGTCTGCATCTTCTTTCAGGGAGAATTGATATTGAAATATCATCATGTTGTCATCCTTATGCAAAACAAAAGAATAACAACAACCAATCTTTACCAGAGAAAGGTTGAAAATCGGTTTTAACAATTGCAAGCAAAAGTTGAAAACCGTCGAAACACATATGCTTTTATGCTAAACCAAAACTGATTCAACATATTGTGACTTTTTCATATATTTCTTCTACCAGAACCCCTCATGATCCTTTGATAAAGCCTACCAACATGGGCTAGAACTTAATCCTGCTAAATCAAAAAGTCACCCAAACCATAAGGCTTCACAACATTATGAGATCGAATATCAAGGTAATAAAACCAAAATCAAACATCCCGTAAACATCCATAGAAATAATAAAGCATTCAAGCACAGGCTATGTAAATCAAAAACCATCACAAGAAAAATTATAAATCAAATAATTTTATTCATAATAGACACAATACAATTAATGAAAGAAATCAAAAGTTGATGTCTATTTTTCTTTGCAAATCTAAATTCATCCTTTTAGGTTGAATCCAGATCAGAAGTTTTTACCGGATTCCAATCATCTTCTATAGTCAATAGTATTGATTCAAGACTAACAACATTGTCATTGACTTCCTTAACTTCCTTTCGCAAATCCTTTTCCATGCTCCTAACTTCACATAAGATTAGATCTATTTTTAGTGAAAGATTCTTGAGAAGATTATCATTGAGAGAAGAGATCTCTTCATTAGGAACACCCTGTTAAAATTCTGGAGATGAATCAGAATTGCCATCAGAAGACTCGAGAAGAAGTTTCTTGTTAGGAAACAATATAGTCCAGACTTTTCGGTATTGCGAGAGTTGCAACTAGAGATACACATTCTGTTAAATATCTATGAAAATGATTTAAGAGGTCTTCCCTCTTATAAGAAGATCTAAAACTTTTTCTCCAAAATCTTAGAGAATATTATTTCAATTAAACTCTTAACCGAAAAATCAATTTTTAGAAATATTTATACAAAATATTTACATCTATATCCTTTTTGTATAATTTTAAGGCAAATAAGTAAGGAACCATGATAACCAGTTAGGTTGTCACCTTTTTGGTTGTTGAATTTCTTCCCTTGAAGATTTCAACATTCTTACATGGTTGAGGAGACATTACGTTTGAATTTTTCGGTTCAACTTTTAATCTTGATGTAAGATCATGATGTTCGAAGAACTTATTCTCCCTTTTTGAATAGATCTTTGATCTACACTTAGATCTCGATTTTTCGGTTTATACCGTTGCTCTCTCTGTTTAGTATCAGGACATTTCCTTTGAAAATGTCCTTTTTGCTTGCACAAGTAGCAAACACCATAAATGTTGCGTTTTCTGGATCTAGATTTCACAGATTTACTTAGCCTTACCTCCTTGTCTATTGATACATTCATACAAGGTGAATATTTATCAAAGAAATTGAGTCTATCTCTCATATACTGATTTTCTTCTTTTAACTTCCTTATCTCATCTTGACAAGACTTAATATCGAGAATGAGTTTAGATACTTGTACCCTTTTCAGAGCATTGAGTAGCCTTGATTTTCTTTGGTCGCTTGTTGTATTTTTCTTTATCATTCAGAAGAATCAGTTTGAGTTGATCAAGCGATGATTTTATTTCAATGATGTCAGATTCAAGAAGGTGAGTTCTTTTGTCTTTACATGGAAATAATTCTTTGAAAATCGATGGAGTAAACTCTTCTTCAGTATCTAGAGTCGGAAGGACTTTAGAGTCATAGACTTCTGCAAAAGTTGCAACGTGATCTATCTCATCAACTTGATCATTCTCATTAGGACAATAATCAAGTGTGGTAGTGTAAGCATTTATTTTCCACTGTGTGTCCTTAGTTGGACAGTCTGGAGAGATATGGACAAGCACTCTACATTTGTAGCATTGAGGAATAATATCATCATCATCCCAGGTGTCTTCACGTTTATGTGGAGGAATAGTTTTTCCTTTTGACACAGGTGATTCTCTTTTTCGATGTCTCAACAGTTTCTTGAATCGTTGAGTAATAAGAGACAAATGATGATTTAGTTCAGCTTCATCTTCAGCAGTCAGATCTTCTTGATCTTCGGAATCTTTCGAGTATTGAGTCGAAACCCCTTTTATGGATTTATAGGCCAGATTTTCCTTTTGTTTAGACAAATTTTCTTGATCAAATATCTTCATTTTTCCAACTAGGGAACTTCTAGATAGAGACGAAAGATCATTAGCTTCAATGATTGCATGTTTTTTAGAATCGTATCTAGATGGCAATGATCTGAGAATTTTGCATACTATATCCTTTTCAGAGATAGTCTTTCCAAGAGAGAAAGAGGCATTAATTATCTCAGAGATTTTAAGATGAAACTCTTCAAAGGTGTCATTGTCATTCGTTCGAAGGTTATCCCAATCGAACGTAAGAGTTTGAAGTCTAGCTTCTTTCTCTGAAGTGTTTCCTTCGAATATGATCTAAAGGTTATCCCAAGCTTCTTTCGAAGTTTGACGTGTTGATACATGATGTTGTAGGTCACGACTTACAGCATGTATTATAGCATTCAAACTATCTGAATTCTTCTTTGCAAGAGCCTTTTCTTCGTTCGAAAACTCCACTAAGCGTTAAAACTCAGTTTCCGAATTTTCTACCATTGGGTAATTATAACCATCGAAGACTAATAGCCATGTATTAAAGTCTCGAGATTGAAGAAAATTTTTTATAGCAGAGTTCCACCATAGATAGTTTGTTCGGAAACAAATCTTGGCGGTACATTAATTGAAGTCGATTCATGAGAACTCGAGTTCATTCTTATAGGTTGGATCGCACCAAATACAGATTGTTAGTTCTTTTCGTTTTTGCCTGCTCTGATTCCAATTGAAAAGGCGAGGGTACCCAAATATACCTCAAGCTAAAACTTTTCCTACCTATAATTCCTTTCTCCGAAAGTGATTGTCTATGGACTGAGTCGAGACAATGCAACTAATCGGTTCACACTTCGTGTGATCCTCTATGGATAAGATATCGAGACAATACAACAACGAAGTATGTTTACTTGATAAAAAGGTTTGGACTTAACCAAACACAATAGGATTGCTAATCAAGTAAATAGGAATTAACGTTTTTGTAATTTACTTTAATTTTATTAAAATAATTATAATACGGAAATATAAAGTAAATGAAACAACAAGATTTTGTTAACGAGGAAAGCGCAAATACAGAAAAACCCTAGGGACTTGTCCAGAATTGAATACTCTCAGGATTAAGCCGCTACACAAAATTAAACCAACTTTGTATAGTTGAGACCAAGCAACTAAACCTATAGTTCACCTAGTTCCGTCTGTGTTCCCACGCCTCCAACTTATGAATAAGTCACGTACTTGGAAAAAATCTTTTGGTTCATAGTCCAAACAGTAAAGGAACAACAAATCTATTTGGTATCAACTCTATTCAACCAAGTGATGTGAGTTGGACAAAGGCTCTTCCGTTTATCTTAACATAAACTCTTTCGTCAGGTTCTTAGATCTATCTTATGTTCAATCACCAATGGTAATTGTTAATATTTTGCAATCAATACTTTTAATCACAAAGAATTGTATTGATGCTGATCTACACAACTAATCAATCCAATCTACCACAAGATAAACCGATTATAGTTGGATCCTCTTATACCGAAACAAGTATTGTTCACACCAAAGATTATGAACCCCAAATCAAATCTTCAATATCTTCTTAGATCTTCAATAAACACCTACACACAACAACTTGAATCTCTTGTGATCAATCACGCAGAGAACGGAGTCTGTTAACAATGGATTATCACAAGATCGTCTTTAGCATTAACAACAGTCTAAAGATCCATATCGAAACTTGGATCTAGTTTGAGTGAATCTTATATCAGAAGAGAAGATTCTCAAGCATAAACAAACTGGGTGCAATCAAAGTTCAACCACCGTTAGTCAATCAAATCAATTGAAAACACAAGATAAACCGCAATTATCTAGTTTCCCACCAACGGTACTCGTAGAGCTTCTCAATCCCAAAGAAGATTTAAATTGAGAGGCCGTAAGAGATTTCGCCTAATTAGGTTACTCTCCTCTCCGAATAGGCGGCTACACCAGTAATAACACAACCGAGGAAGCTTGCTGTCACGAAGTATTAGTTTGCTAGAAATGCAAACTTCAAGTATTTATAGACAAGGAAGTTTGGAAACCAAGGAAATTCCAAAACCGAAAATATTCTCAAAGGTATTCAATATATTCCAAATTCGGTTTCCATAATCCTGGAAATGCTCTGTCCAAAATAATGACCGAAAATCTCTTTGGAAAATCTCAACTAGTAAATGCACATTACTAATTCTCATTTTCCTAAAATAAAATTAACAACCCTAATTAAAAGATTCTTAACTTATTAATATTTCGATCCTGGGATTTTCTTCCTGTAGATATTAAGGAATAACTTTGAACAATAAAAGGTAAACATTACTGAACGTGTTCAAAGTATGCCGACATCCTTACTTTGTAAGTCCTCTTTCATACTTACAACCTTGAAACCTATTTGCCACACTTCCAAACAAGTTTAGAATTGGTTCATCTGACTTTCAAGAACTATGTGATTGATTAAGAAACACTTAATCATAAATCATGGGTTTAACGGTTCTACCAAAACAAGTTTCGGTTCTACCTCCATGTGAGTACTTTGCATAGTCACACTAGATTTTCAAAATTCGGTTAACTAGGTACTAGGATCGGTTCCCCACATATATATGGTATCTAACTTATATGTGTTGCACATGTCCATAGGATTGGTTCCCCTTTTCCTAAAAACGTGTTGCATATGTTCATAGGATCGGTCCCCTTTTTCCTAGAAACTTGCTGCACCTCACACAAGGATCGATTCCCCTTTGTGTTGCGTTGCACCTCTTCATAGGATCGGTTCCCTTTTACCCAGATTCGGTTCAACAAATCACAAACTCGATCATACCATCTCAGGTGATTACTTAAGATCGGTTTCACTAATAAAAGTCATACCAATACATAAGTCAGGCCTTTGTGAATAGTTTTACCAAGAACACAAACAAGTCGTGAGCGGTTATATTAAATCACACATATTGGATTTTCACAAGATACGCAATGAATAACAATCCCAATAACGCCTGGCGATTTCCTTTTTGATTCATAAACAAGTTTATGAACTTACTTCCTTAAAACACATGTAAAAATTGTTTCCTAAGATGAAATCCTCACCTCATACCCATATATAATCACAATAGCATTTAAACAATCATGTCGATGTCTTATCTACAAAGTTTAATGGTTAAGCAATAAACTTCATATTGTATTCCTTAATACTATGTCTATCTAGAGTTCAAACATGCTTCGCAATTTCAGTTTCAATATGCACGAATTGAAAGATACGTTAGGGAATGAAACAGTTCAAGTCAAATATCACTAACATCAAGTGGAAGTATGATGTTGTCGTTGTATCTTCTTAGTTCTTCACTTCTTCAAGTCTTCGCAATACTTGTAATGTCTCATATCCTAATAGTTTCAATCTAACCTATACGATGTTGACTCTAGTACATAATCAAGCGACTCTTAAAATGAGTTTTGATTAACTAAAATATGACAACCAAACTTTACATACCAACGCTTGGTGGGTTCAACCGAGCAATGGTCTAATAACGACTCTTCTTTCTTAAAAACAAGACAGAAACAAGAAATAATAAATACTTCATCCCTTCGTAAGAAGTCACCCAGTCCTGTGGATTGGAACAATTACATCTTGTAATTTGTGTTGATGAGTTTTGTCTATCCCTCTTAGAAAAAAATCATAATCTTCAAGAAGGTTGTGATGAACCATTTCTGTTATTGTTTGATTTGTTTCTTGTTTACAAACGGTTTTCTCCTTTAAGACTTTTTTCGAGGATAACCAAATTCATTTAGGGTTTTTTGGTTAAAGGTCATTTTGGATATTTATCACCTATCCTCAGTTCTTTTTAAGATGAAAATTTTCTTCTTAGTATAAACATTTCATTTATCTCTTCTATCATGTCCTCTTCAAGTCTTTCAATTGAAGAAAGTGATGTTTGGACTGTTCTTTTTCCTTCAAAGAAGATTCGGTTTGATTCTTCAGAAGTTGTGACGAGCCCTGATAATCATGGTTCTTCTCTTGATGGGAACTTCTTTGTTTCTCATTTTTATAAGCTCTCCTTAACCATGAATCTCGTCTTAGAACAAGTTTGTTCCCTGAAAAGTGAACTTGAAGCCTCTTCCAAAAGACTTGAAGAAAAGATGGAGAATCTGGAATCTAGAATTGACCTGATTGAAGATGAGCTTGACGAATACAGGGAATATGAGAAGAGTATTCAAAGTAAGTGAAATGATTTATAGGAGTTATTTGTCTAGTAAATCTTCTTATGAGAATTTTATTCTTATGTTTTTAGGAAGAATAACTAGAGTTTGGAATAGCCATTACTGTGGTTACACATAGTTATGTCCAACGTTTTCATCTTTATTTTTTTTAGATTTATTTGCTTAAATTCTAAAAATTTGTTTGGAAGATGATTTTTGCAGTATTAATCTTTATGGTTTTATATATTGCAAATTTTTTATGGGATATGTGTGTTTGCGTCCGTGAACTATGATTATCCCATACCTTGTCAAAAGTTAAGTCTTTCGTATGTCGATATGCATGTATTGATAAAAGAATGAATGAACTTTTGACATTACAAAAGTTTTAAGCCTATTATGTTATTATGCAAGTATTGATGGAAGATAGGATGATTTTGATTACAAGGATTATGTCTATTGTATGTCATTGTGTAAATAGTGATGGAAAATAGAATGAATCCTTGTCTATTCCGCAGTATTGATCTTCCCTGATCCATATTTTATGTATATACTGTGCGGCTCCGTAAGTTCTCTTATGTCGAGCATGACCAATTGAATTGGTCACACTCTTGTGGTAATTTAGTTTTGTATTCCGATTGAATTAATCATGGATTTTCTTGTGGTTAATTTAATTGAGTATTTTTGGATTCAAATTCATATTCGTATGTGATTTGTTATGTCCAAAGAAATCCTTCTTTTCTTGTGAAAATAAGGTCGCTCTTGTTGTTCTTTCGGGAATGACATTTTATGGGGGAGAGTTCTTAATTGAACTTGTGCTTAATTTCCAAACCTTTGTGGGGAGTGCGGTTGTGGAATATTATAGGGGTTATCTTATATCTTTATAAACTCCTTGATGAATGCATTTAGCTTCGACTATATGATGGCATCTAAAAATTTTATATGTGCTTTCTTTTGGTCATGAAATGTCTCTATGGTAATTTCATTATGATCCCACTAGTTTTCGTACCTTTGACAATTTTATTGACAAAAAGGGGGAGAATTAATGTGTAGTTCACACTACAAATACATATGGTTTTCGGATCATTATGTAAGGGGGAGTGGTTTCCATGTGAGATGGTGTAATAATACTATGACACTGTATAAAAATGATTGAGAATTCTTGTTTTCTCATTGTTATGGCTACGGATTTTCAACAATGGTGATACTAAACTTACAACCCTTGGGATCATTGGAGTATTTGGAAGTTACGAAGATTTCGAGTAATGTTGAAGAACCAAAAGATCAGGCATGTGGAAGAGAAGCTACAAAAGTTTATTTATCTATTTTTGTATTTCATATGTATTGATAGTTTTGTCACTAAAATTGAAAAAGGGGGAGATTGTTAGAGCACTACTCGGTCGAACTCGCATGCATTGCTATCTCAAGCATGTTTGTCAATGTTAGTGATCAAAATTATAAGTCTTGATTTCTAGTCTACTTATAGATAAATCTCGGACTAGGATAGAAAGTGTAGTTGAGCTCAAGACTCCATGGCGATCATCATACAAAGACGAAGAACTACTCAAGGAACTGGCGGAACTTCATTGACTAAAAGGTATGTGGAGACTTGAACTTATCTATGACTCAAAAGTATATCTACTCTATCTCCTATCTTGAGACAAAATTCGTTTTGCTATATAGACTTTGATTTTACACATTTGCTAGTTCGAGCCGAGTTTATCTCGCTTATCTATTTCTCGAAATATGTGTTGGTAAGCTTTCGCTTTGGCCAAGTTCATCTTTACTAGTGACGAAAGTCATATTAAGTTTCAATTACTTGAAAATTGCTTTGACGAAAAATAGTGTATGAACAACAACTATATAACGTCCTCTAAGAATGTTTCAATGATTGAAATGAGAGTTTGGATTACATAACCATGGTTGGATATAAGCAATGTGTGGCAACTCATACATGTATAATTCCTTGAACCAAAGTATGCGTACTTTGCTGCTCAGGAAAACCGGAACTAGAGTCCGCGTACTGTCGGAGGTTCTCATCCCAAGAATTTATGCTGGAGTTTGTGAATTGAAAACAAACTTATTCCGGGTACTCAAGTCCGCGTACTTGAGTTGGTTATTTTCAAAAAATTATTATTCGTGAACTTAAACTTATATTAACTAAGGAATACAAGTTTGCAAACCGTGGCTATAAATTTCATGAATCGATTCGAGTGAATCAAATCGTTTTTGCTTCGATTGTGTCTTGTATACTTCTATAAGATCTAAGAAATTGGACAACTCTTTAACTATTTCATTTGAGTCATTTGAATTAGTTATGGTAAAGAAGAATATGGTTTATATGAAAGTGCTCATATGGCTAACCATTTGGTTAACTACTGTTGAACCAACTATATGTACATGTTTCGGTACGGTTACACAAACCTAGATAAACGTGCATTTTATTTGTGTGTAACAACTAAATTCCAATCTAATGGTTGAAAGATATTATCTTGAATCTAATCAGGTTTTCATCTAACGGTGAATATTGAATGCTTTGTTACTAAGCTAACATTGATTGGAAACCCTGATTTGAAAGACTATATAAGGGAGAACTCTAGCAACTGGGAAACCTAATCCCCACACCTCCTGTGTGGTACTAGCTGTATTAGTTAGAGTCGATTCTCCTTTAACCTTAGGTTTCTACCGAGACCCTGTAGGTTAACGACTTGACGACTTCGTTGGGATTGTGAAGCCAGACCGATACTACTTTTATTGTAGTTGTGTGATCTGATCTTGTTGTTTCTATCGTACTAAGTACAATCGTAAGATTGGCTTGAGATTGATTTCTCTGATAGGCAAGATATAAAACAAGTCACAAACATCTTCGTCTCATCGTTTGTGATTCCGCAATATCTTCTTTCGCTGGTCGATTAAGATTATTTTGAGGTCATTGATAATACTGAGCTGTTCTTCGGGAATATAAGTCTGGTTTATCAATTGGTTCCTGTTCACCTTGATTTATCAAAAGACGGAACAAAAACTCGTAGGTATTTCTGTGGGAGACAGATTTATCTATTACCGTAGACTTTTCTGTGTGATACAGATTTGTTTATTAAAGTCTTCGACTTTAGGTCGTAGCAACTCTTAGTTGTGGGTGAGATCGTCTAAGGGAATCAAGTGCGTAGTATCCTGCTGGGATCAGAGACGGAAGGAGCGCAACTGTACCTTGGATTAGTATGAGATTGATTGCGGTTCAACTACAGCCAGACCGAAGTTAGTTTGTAGTAGGCTAGTGTCTGTAGCGGCTTAATACAATGTGTGTTCAATCTGGACTAGGTCCCGGGGTTTTTCTGCATTTGCGGTTTCCTCGTTAACAAAACTTCTGGTGTCTGTGTTATTTCTTTTCCGCATTATATTTTGGTATATAATTTAAATATCACATGTTGTGCGTTAAATCGATCAATTGGGAAATCCAACCTTTGGTTTTTGATTGAAATTGATTGATACTTGAACATTGGTCTTTGGTACCGTTCAAGTGATTTCTCTTGTATTCAATTAGACTCGCAGGTTTCTATTTGCTTGAGTAAGTATTGAATCGAGAAAGAGAGATATAACTCTTTGATATACTTTTATTAAGATCGAGTCTGACTGTCTAGTTGATTCTCTTAAAAGTATATTGGAGTTAGTCCATACAGATTGATAATTAAAATATTGGGTGTGGTTGTTAGACCCCCGCTTTTTCACGTACAAGCTGTGATATTTCAATTATAAAGATAAACAATATAACGCGGAAAAAAAAATAACACAAACACCATAATTTTTGTTAACGAGGAAATCGTAAACGCAGAAAAACCCTGAAACCTTGTCCAGATTTGAACACCAAACTGTATTAAGCCGCTACAGACTCTAGCCTATTATCAATACTTCGGACTGGAATGTAGTTGAGACTGAATCCACCATTACAGTAATTCAGTTACACTCGCGCTTCTTATGCCTTTTGAATCTCGCAAGACCCTGCGCAATTGATTCCCTTAGCTGACTTCCTTTACATCCTAAGAGTTGCTTCAACTCAATTGAATACTTTAAACCAATCCGTCTCCCACAAATAATCCTATATGTGATTTCCGTTTTGATCAAAAGATTAAGGTGAGATAAGAAATGGTTTGTAATAGACAAAGTCTATCAAACCTAAAAATTTGGTACTTACGACTCCCGAAGAGCATCCTAGATTACTATTCACCTCACAAGTAAAACCTACTCTGATTTCAATTGTGGAATCACAAAGTCTGAGACAAAGAAACTATTTGATTTCTATCTATCTTGCATGATCAGAGTAAGACTCAAAAATTAGTCGAAAGATCAGGATTCATGAACTATCAGGATAAAGATCGCCGGACCTAGCTTCACGAATCCCTGAGAAGTATTTTTAGTCGCTAAATATAAAAAGGTTTAAAGGAGAGAACGACTATAGTTTACAACTAGGACACACAATATAAGTGTCGGGGATTCAAAGATCCCAGTTGCTTGAGGTTCTCCTTATAGTAGGAAACGATGTGATTAAACGTCGGCCATTAAATCCATCACTATATCGAGCAGATCACGGGCATTCACATCTCAGTCAAACGGAACTGTTCGTGATTCTCTAGTGAATCGCCTTCAGCAAGTTATGGCATTCGTAGGCTTTCAAAATCAAAGGTTGCTTTAGATTTAAGCTAAGGTAGCTTTGGAATCAAGCAATCAATATCCATCATTAGATAAATCTTTGATTGGAGATTAACACAAAAAAATATACACTCTGGTTAGGATGAACCGTAACCGAACCGTGTACCATGACTTGTTCATAAAAGGTTAGCCGAAACTAGCCAGAAGACTATAAGCTTAACCATTTTCATATAACACTTTAATACTTTAATATTGAGTCACAAGTCACAACCACAGGTTATAATGTGATCAAATATGTCTAGATGTATTTTTTAAATATTTGTTCAAATGTCGATTATCTCGTAGAAATAATTCTGATGCATCTGAAAATATTCGACTGGGTAAGTACATGTACTTACTTTCCAGTTTGTGAGTTATTTTATCATGGTACATGTACCGGGTTTGTATATTCTTAAGACAAAACAAGTTCATGAGTCTACAGAGCTTTTTCGGTATGCATACTAGGTATGTGTACCATCCTGAGTTCACGAGTCAACAGACTGTTTAGGGTCAGCATACTCGGTATGTGTACCAAAAGTCGTTTCCGAACTATATCTAAGGCGGTACGTGTACTGGGTACATGTACTGCGACTCCGGACCTATAATAATTGCGTTAGTATGTAAGCTGGGACGTGTATTGTCCTGTATCCAGATTTACAGTACTTTTATATCTCTCTAATAATCAATTTGAAACATTCCCGGATAACATCAATATGACGCATATCAGTGTTCCAAGATATTTTCAAATGATTAGCTTGAATAACGATTTAGGTCATAAACAATAAATTGTTTTTAACCCAATTCATCAAGTATGAAAAAAAAAAATTTAAGCTTAGACAACATATTTCGAGAATAATTAACAAGATAAAGTTGACTCGAAATTTCTGTTGTGCATGTAAAGTCCACTTTAATTATGTGACTTAGTCTCATATATAGAAAGGTGAAAACTTGAGTAATAGGTGGACCAGTCTTCACTTACCTTTTGGTGATGAACTTATCCAAAAGCTTCGGTTGATCTTCACCTTCAAACGGTAGAACGCACTAATTTCTGGTACTCAACTACACACTTCTATCCTAATCTGAGACTTGACTAAATGTAAAATAGAAATCAAGAATATAGTTTTGATTAACTAAATTTGACAACAATCTTGAGAGAACAAAACTTGTGTTCGATCGAGCAATTCTCTAACAGTTGTTTCCCAAATTTTCATCTCAAAAACTATTTTAGGATTCCAACTTGAACCTAAGGCGACCTCTAGCTAGGTTTTGTTTACCATCGAGTAAATTCTGTAAGAGAATTACTTCTCATAGATTACTTGAAACTACTAAGAATTGACAATATGCCTACTTTATGTAATTGCCTAAAACAAGATATATAACTTGGTTCTCAAGTTATAATAACTCTTGGGAAAAACTAAAACTTTTTGCGCAAAGGGATTGGCTAAAAAATAGCAATTTATAAGCATGTGAAAAGTTTGATTTGAAAACAAAGAATAAAGAATGATCCTAAAACCAAGTTATCCGATCTTCCCGTGTACTATGTTCGCAAACTCAAAAGTTGAGTTCGTGAACTCAATGTGTTTAAAAGTCTACTTGAGAACATCGAAAATCATGTGAGTTCGTAAACTAAAGTATAAAAAAATTGTTGATGGTGGGTTTTTGACAACATCGAAAATTATAAAATTTCCTATGAATCCGTACCAGAAATATATAGTCTATGCTCATAGACTCTGTTAATGGCCCTGCTTATTCTGTACATATCCTTATGGCTTGTATATACATATATATGCGAAGGCTTCACCTGACTGAATTCTCAGTATTATATATATATATATATTTAATACACTTACAGAGTATCTCAGTATTGATATTGTACTTACCTTGCTATCGAATTTACATTGATCCGGAAGCTTCTATATGAACTGGCCACTAGTATAGAGCAATATTAACTATGCTCAGAATGCCACGGGTGCTAGTTGTAACTCCTCCCTAGATGTTCTGTGACTACACAAAATATTTATAATGTGCCATTATGCCACCTTCATACTTGTTCTCAAATAAATTCAAATATCATAGATGGGTTGCCGACTAGTATAGAACAACATTGAACATGTTCCAAGTTGCAATAATTCCACAGATGAATTCGTTGAACTCGTTTATATATTTACATCAATATTTGGACTCCCACTGAGCAATATATATTTACTATTATATTCACAGTGTACAAACTCTGGACATAACTGAAGTCTATTGATCGAATGTATACTCATTCACTAGTATGAGAATTATTAAGCATATATACATGTCTGCTCTCGGCAGAGCCACATGAATTCATAATATTTCTATTCCAAGTAACATTTTATATAAATACTCTGCTAAAAAATCTGTTACATATATAATATTTATTTCCTAAATAAATTACTAAATTTATATATATATATATATATCTACTCTCAGTTGAGTTACAAGAATTTATCATAAAATGGAAATTACTGTCTACATGGGTACATGAGTAGATGAATACTTGTTGACAAACAATCCTTAAAAATTGTATAGTCATGGTTTGGATACCAATACCTTCTCCATCACCTCCATTCCATGATGTTGACAATGCCAGTGTCATCATCTCTTTTCCACTCCTTCACGACCTCTACTTCTGACGAAGGATCATTGTGTCTACTACAACAATAAATATATGACTTCATCTATATAAAAATGATATATCATATTTGTGCTAATACATTTATTCCTTCCAAAATATTTCAACAACTCAGACTGCAAATACATCATGCAGTGATCTCTTAATATTTTCTCTTCTTCCCTCCCCTAAGATCAATATTTCTCCTTCCTCTGTGACTGAAGGACATGAACGAATATTTTTTGGTTTAGGCTCGTCCTATATGATTTTGATCTCTTAAATCTAAGTACTTTTACAATACATTTTTATAACCTAAAACAAAAATGTACATAAAAATTCTAATAACTCAGAGTCACTATATTAGGTTTGTGATCTCAAAATATAACAAAAAGTGTGTAGGAGAATTCCTGATAACTTGGGTTCATGAGCTCATTATGTAGGTTCGCGAACTCAAGATACAAAAGTTTATTGGAGATCTTGTCTAAGCTAGGTTCACGAACTGACTATGTTAGGTTCGCAAACTCACAGCTGGAAAAGTTTTCACTTATAACTTTTCTTAGTTAGGAAAAGAATTGTATGCAGCTGCTTAAAAGTTAACCACTACACCCAAGTACAGTTGAGATCACTACTAAGCTAATACATAAGTAGATAGATACCATATGGAGAAATTACACTTCATTGATGGAATTTTCAAGCTTGGATCGAGAGAGTCAAGAATGAGATACTTAACTTTGTGTATAAAGTTACATATTTATAGGCTTGAGGGGTTGTCAATAGGTACCCATTACTCGGAACCGAACCCGGTAGATTCGGGTCCGGTTCTGGGTCCTAAATTTGGACCCATTAACAACTTAGGACCCGATGGGTAATTACACGATTGGTCCCGAATGTTAACGGGTCCAAACGAGTAATACTCATCGGGCACCCGCGAGTATTGGGTACCCGATTATTCATCGTTTTATTCATTTTTAGCAAAATTATAAGTACTTCGCTAGTTTTGGCTCTGATTTTTTTTTCATTTTTCATTTTTTTCTTATATTTAATCTTTATTTAGTACATTAATAAAGAAATAATAACAAATTTTTCATAAAAATAATTTAGACTCAAGTTAAAAAGAGAAAAAGATTAAGTTATTAAGATTTTCTTAATACCCAATGGGTACCCCGGGACTTTAATCGGGTCTGGTTCTGGGTCCACAAATTTAGGAACCGGGTCCAACTTTTATAATTAGGATCCGAGTCTGGGTCTAGTGATATCCTGGAGGACCCGGACACATTGACAACCCTACTTGAGGGAGCACCTCCTCAACAATCCAGTGCTCTTTAAGGGATACACTATCTAAGTTATATACATTCCATATTATTCCTACACTTGAATTTGGGATTGACGCCTTATAAAAATACTAACCTTTGGGTTTAGGAGAACATACGGAATATGATATCCACAATGTCTCAGTAGAAACTACATGACTTGAGTTAGTTAACTCAAACTTCCATATCTCACTGGAATTTTCCCCTTGTGTTCCTTGAGCTCGAATCAAATCAAGCATAGCTTAGATTACAAAATTTCACAATAATCTTATTTGTAATTGATTTATTATTAAATCCATTTGACTTTTTTACGAAAGATAGATAGATGAAATGGGAAAAGAATTTGAAAAGAATACTAGTGTTCGTTACCAATCTTTAAAGAAGTTTTTCAAAATGATATCTTCGTGTGATCTTCAATTTTCGAGTGTAGCTTGAAAACTCCTGAGTATCTATTACCTATCCTTATCTAGACTAAAGCAGCCTTTAATAGGCTATAAATCAAGAAATAATTTTGGCATCTAAATTTGACAAAAAACTTGACATATCAACGCATGCGAGTTTAATCGAGCATTCGTTCTAACACTAGTAATCTATTTAGACTTATTGTTGATGGATGTTCTTCTTCGACGTCTTCTGGGAAAATCAATTGAAGAAAAAGGATTTAAGTAGTTCGAGTAAAATAGTGGAAAATATTATTACTACTCCTGCTTCCTAAGGAAGTTATGTGGATAATGGGCGTATTTGTTATAGTAATTTTTTGGGCCTCAAATTTTTTAAATCCGAAACAATGAGTTCACGTTAATTCACCTAACGCATATTCGTTTATAATTGAATTCATCATTTAGGGTTTCTAAATGTAACATTTGGGAGTTTGTTCCATTTGGGAAAGAATGTTCGACTCGGGTTAGACTCAGTGATGTCCAACTCGTTCAAACTCGGTTCAAATCAGGATCAGTTGAGCGATTCAATGCATTAAGATGTCTTTAATTTTGTGAAATAAAGTAGTAGTCGTCATTTAACGGTCGTTAACCTTTTTTTTATTAAAAAAAACGGAATGGAAATGATCAAACTTATG
This sequence comes from Papaver somniferum, assembly GCF_003573695.1. Taxonomy (NCBI): domain Eukaryota; kingdom Viridiplantae; phylum Streptophyta; class Magnoliopsida; order Ranunculales; family Papaveraceae; genus Papaver; species Papaver somniferum. Next base: position 150,065,833 of record NC_039363.1, on the reverse strand, counting down.
TCGTATTAGTTAATTTCAAAATATCAGTGGCATTTTTGAAAACATGTTATTGAAGTGAAGGTAAATTGAAAAAGTTCTCTGACTCCATTACCAAAAGCAATTTTGGGAACAATAACCATAGACTTAGCTTATATACCAAGGTCGCAGTATATCTTAAATATATCCTTTCTCCTCGAAAGTTCGTGCATTATGTTCTGTCCACAACAACCAAGCTACAGCCGCTGAAATAAGTAACTAAAACTCTTCACCAGAATTAGTGAAATGGTTATAATGTCAACTATCAGCCAAGTTATACATCGTTTCTAGGAAATACTAAAAACAAATGTGTAGTAGGGTAAAAATTGATTCTGCTGAAAATGGTAAATTGGGTGTGCCACCGAGAAACGAATCTAAATCCTAAACAAATGTACTGCACAGGAGTACTTTAGATATGAGAGATCAATCTTTACAATTATGGCCTAAACCAAGAAATGGTCGTGTCAGTATTGTTTCAGTCACAAAATGAAGGAGAAGGGTTGATCTTAGGGAGGGAAGCAAAGGAGGTGTTGAGATATGGATGATGAACTATGAAAGTGTGGTTATTTTTATGACTTGTATCAGAATGTAGAACCATCTTGCGGGATGTAAGCTGCAAGTTCTTGGTTTTTTCTGGATACTTGCGTTCATCAACTCCTCCCAGTTGAAAATCTATTTATACAAGTCATAGTCGAACACACCCTGATCTCATAGGAAGTGGAAGTAGTTGAGTGATGAAGAAGTGGGGATCGTGTAGAATGGTGAAAGCCACGTTCCTACTATGAGGGGAAGACCGGTTGGTTTTAAATCCAATACTTCTCTACTGCCACTAATTTTCCGCCTTTCCTGAAACTTTCTCGTAATGGGCGTGTTGCACGCCGCACGCTGTAAACCGCCAGACCAATACCCTGATGAACATCCCCCACTTTGTGACATGTTTTATGTCTCGAGTATTTTGTAGAATATATGTAGCAAGTTACATGAGGAATGGAACAAGTCCTACATGATAGTTGCTGAGTGAGTCTTTCTTGCAAGACCTAATTATTTTGACCAATCACGCGCAAGCTAGGCGGCAGGCAATCATATGTGATAAGTCAAGTCGTGAGAATTGCCGCAAAAAATAGCGTGTGATGCTTTTAGATCAAATAATTGAATTATTTGTGAAACCAATATTTATAAAATGTTGTTTGTAATCGGTGCTTGTAGAGATCGCTTTTAAGTAAGAAACTCGAAATTAATCGATGCATATGAAGTGCCGCTGTTAGTAGCACGACTAACCTACTTTGAGAAGCTTTTAGGAGCTATTTGAGTAGATTATGGACGAGGCGATCGGTCCTCATAGGAGAGGAATGGCTAGCAGCCATTATGACATCTCATTGGTGAAATAGCTAGCCAAGTTGTATGGCTGAGATGATTTGCAGCAATTTATGTTAATTCATGAAATTTCTGTAGATGGTGGATTTTCAACAAGGGTTAAAATCGTAAAACCATAATTGTAATGCTCCTGATCCAGCAATCAGAGGAGTATTGAGACTCATGTATCTCATCGAAGCATGAAAGCTCATGCCGCATGAATCTTTGACTGAGAATACCATCTCTCAGAGTATATACAGATGTACAGTCTCTCAGCTGAGACAACGGCGCATCTCACAAATACTGAGCAATTTCAGTAATTACTTCTATATAGAATCGAAAGATTAGACGGCTCTTAGACGACTTACCTGCTAGTATAGAGCAATAACGTCTTCAGGATGTAACCATGTTTTCCCTGACTATGTAAAGAAAATATGACGCTTCAACAAGCTCATATCGGTCAACTCCCAGATAATTAATGCTCCTAGATAGCATGCCTGCTAGTATAGAGCCATCAATTAATTGTTTATGATCCTTAAATTCATTAACTGAATATTTGGAAACATTCTATGTTTTCCATAATATTTCATTACTTCAATTCATGGTTTTCCTAGCAGAATTCCATGGGTTAATAATAAATATTAAACGAATGGGCATCTAAGCAGCTATCGAGTAAGCCCCGACTAAATTGGTGCAAGTGTACTCAGCAATAATGCACAAACGAGCACCTGAATAAACGAACGAGCATTCCAAAACACGAAGGAACGATGAACCTATGCAAAATAGGAAGAAAATAATGATAATAAAATATTAGCAAAGGCGCTAGGGGACTGGGCTCCCTCATCTCTTCATGATCAGGTTTAACTACCTAACGTTCGAGCACTATTTTTAATAAATGATTAAACCAACATTTAATCATCCTTTCACTAACTGGTCTTCAAGAGATTTTGGTATTTTGCTCACTTGAGCATATTTGAGTGACATGGTCGATTCCTCATCCCGTGTAGCCGGTCCCTCCTTCACTCTGTGGTTGATTTTCAATAAATCATTAATTGATCAAAAATTAGGGTTTCGAATCCAGAGCTTTGCAAAAACATAATTCTGAGCAGATTCAAACACTAATAATTTTACGTTGACCCGTGATCAACACTTTAATAATTATGCTCGGCTCAGATGTTAGCATATTAAATTAATGTTTGATCAAACGAGCAATATTTTCTCAGATTAAGGAATATTGGTTCAACTATCAATATTCAACGATACCAACAATTCATCAAACGAGCAATATTTTCTCAGACTAAGGAATATTGGTTCAACTAGCAATATTCAACGATTCAGCAACATTTGATCACCTTAAGTTATCAACATTTATTCGACAATATACTTTGTCTCAGCAGACATGTTCAATTCATGAGTCTCAGAATATTTATAAATCACGTTCGACTCAGCAATACAAGGACTCATCGTCCCATGAAGTCAGCAATTGACTCCATAATCACGAGACATCAATCGTGTCACATGGGGGATATTAACTAGGGTTTTGGTTTGGCGGTCTACGGCACGTATGTTCATACACACGACGAGAATGTGAGCAAGTTGTGCAATCAGTTGGAGGAGTTATCAAAGTAGTGGGTGGAACATTAACCAAGTCTCCACACGATGAGAAACTCGTTTTAGCACGATTTCCCACTTTCCCACTCTTTGACTCCAACAACTGTCACACTTCATGGGATCAAGGTGTTTACAATTCTTGCAATATGAATAAATCTTTGAATCATGATTGAAACAACAAGACAAACTCTTGTCAAACAGACAACACGAGATTAACAACTCAACTTCTGAGCAATTACTCTCAACAGAGCAAATTCAATCAATCAGAGCTTATCTTATTTCTTTACGCAGAATACACAACACACCTACAATCTTCGATCACCATTGATCTCACATATTTCTCAGCTTCCCTCCTACAGATCGACCCATCCTGTCTTGTGACCGAATTGACTCTGGAACGACCATTGTCTTGGTTTAGGACGGAATCCTTCAGATGTATCTCTCGAACTTAAAGAACCCCCTTCTTGCAGTGCATCTTGTGAGGTTAAACATTTCGCTCGGTTCAAGGAAACTTCTCCACACGGTCGTCTCCTCAATTGCGTAAAAACCAGCAAATCGTTTTTCCCCATCTACAGATTGGCGACCACAGTGGGAGATCATTCTCTCGGTTGCAGTCTCAGTTCTCACAAAGATGGTCGATCTTAGGTCTGATTTAGTTACAAACTCTGGTTCAACACCCAACCCTAGCATTACAAGCTCTAGTGGTACCGCTAATACCACTCCTCCAGCGCAACCTGCCAATACTCCTCTTCTGAATACTGGTGCTCCAGTGGTCACCCCTGCAAACGACGGTATTGGCGCCATCAACAATCCTCTTTTCAGCAGATCCCCTGAAGAAGTAAGAGAAAATCTGCCTACCATGGTGATCTCATGAAGGTGCAAGAAACTCTTTCCAAGAATCAGGTTGACATGGCTGCCACTAAGAAGGAATTATGAAATTATCTCAAGACTCTTACAAACAAGATGTCATAGAAATCTCAAGAAAGGAAAAGCCAAAGAAACATCTTCGTATGTTGATCCTGAAGCTACTCCAACCCATGTTGTAGATGATGAAGAAATCCGCAGGGCTGCAGATGACTCGCCAGCAAAGGAACCTGCAAGTTTCATCACTCGTGAAGACCTGGAGCGCTTTTTGGAGGATCGAGGAAAAGACAAGACATCATCTGTCCAACGTCACCAACCTCCATATATCCTGCTGCCACACAGAGAACTCCTCTCTAGAAAGGCTACACTTCTCCAACGTTCACGCTTTACAACGGAACATGAAATACTCGAGAAAATATCTCTTAATTCTTAGAATCATTAGGCATGAACACAATCATGTCGTCCGTCTGATGGAATTTTCAAAGTCTTGGGCAGATCGTACATCTGGTATAACAACATCGCACCAGGAAGTATCACCAGTTGGGGAGTAATGATTAATGCTTTCTACAGAAAATATTTCTTCGTTTCAGAGCAAATTACCCTCTCTGACCTTGGAAGGATGTTCCAAAGGAGCAAAGAACATCCTAATGATTATGTGAAAAGGTTCAGAGTTCAATCCCTGGACTGTCATGATCCAAATGTCACAGAGCAGCAACTTGTAGACTTGCGCATCAATGGAATGATCCTGGTCTACAGAGCTTTACTGGAAAATCTCCGGTTCCAGACCTTTTCAGAACTTCATGAAGCAGCTAAGAGATCAGCAAATACCGCACCTGCTTTACTGGAGAGAGCTAAAGCTACAAAAGCTTAAGAACCACGAGAAATTCGAGGTAGCAGACGTTTGATAAACAAATAGTACAACCTCCAACCTTCCACAAACGTTGTTGTATAAGGGAGAAAACGAAAAGCCGATCCACAACGCAAGCATACTTCCTCAGCTCCTTCAAAAGCACAAAGGAAGGATAATCAATCTCGGAATGCACAAGCTCCAACCCAGCACCGAAGCTGGTCAAGCAGAAGCTTACTTCCCTTTTCCCATTGAAGAGATGATCAAATTGTTAGAAGTATGGATCCATGATGGTGCAATCAAGTTTCCATATGTCAGGAAAAAACTAACTGAAGAAAAATGGAGAATCCTAGGTACGGTCACCTTCATAGATTCATCAATCATCCAACAAGTAACTGCAATATTTTGAAACACATCTTCAAAGAGAAGGTTGATCCACAATAGCTTTAATTGGGGACTGAAGGAGTACACAAGAATCCTCTCCAAATCAGAACCTTTACACTCTCCGAACAACCAGTCAAAGAAGCAGTTCAATCGTTGATCGAGCATATCTGTGAATTGCTCTATCTGTCTAAGGTACAAAGGAAAGACATGTTCAACACTGAATTACATTGTGTCAGACACCTGTCCATCCTGGAAATACTCCTTGAATCTTCATCCACAGACAAGGAGATGCACGACCGGGGACTGCTTACCATAGTCCATCTCAAAGGAAATGAATTCAGAAGAATATTGATCGATGTTGACGCCACCATCAACATCATTCCAATAAAAACCCTCAGAGCCATAGGCATCACTCGACAAGAAGTTACTCATGATCCCATCTCTATCAAATACCTTGAAGGAACGCTCGGAAACACTTATAGATATATCACTCTCAAAGTGAACATAAGTTCAACCTGGACAGAAACCATGTTTCACATAATCAGGAAGATCCAGGATATGACATGTTCTTCAGACGAGCGCGGATCCATGCTGAGAAGATGGATACTTACAAAGCGCCTTTGGCTACACATCTCTCCAATGAAGAAAGTTCTGATCCAGAAGATTTGGCGGACGTTCCATCATCAGAGAACTTGGAGGAATTTCGAACATTGACGAGGTTGAAACAAGAACCTGCAAAAGCTGCATAGACATTCATCAAAAGGTCCTTCACTCAGGCAAGTCTCATTCCTCCCATGTCTATGTCATTTATTTCCCCACATGCTATTCTAGCATGGGGACTGAATTCTGCTAGCATCTCTGCTATTGCAAGACGCTATAAGTGGGTAATCTCACTTCAGCAATAGTTTACCAAGTGGTTGAATCTGACATTTCTCCGAATCGAGCATCTCACTGAGACATTCGTTACTGAGATGATGTTTAAGCACGACAAAAAACAGTTTGGGAATTTATCCATAGCCTTGTAGGAGTATTCATGTGTGCCACAAAATCAGAAAGTTATGATGTCTGCACAAGTGTTGAATCCCACTACCGCGACTAAAGGAATGTTGAATCAACAGAAGATAGTTGGGACCCAAACGATCAAACCTAAGACATGCTCAAGGGATATGACGCTTCAACACTCAAGAAGCCTTCAAATTTTACTCCCAATCAAAGAGTACACCTCCTATAACGGCCCATCTAGCTTCATCACAAATATCTCGACGATGACATACTGATTCAACACCAGCGCAATCAAAGTGTAACTAAATTACAATCGCTAATTCTCCATTATCCCATGATAAGACTTCTGAAGCAGATGCAACATCATTCATCCATGGATGGTACACACTCCTTCAACATACACTGGGGACTTGATCTTATTGGAATTTGGAATCTGATGTGATTCCGTGAAACTTTATCAACAGAACCTCTCTACATCACAAGCCTTGCACGACCAAGGAACTTTTTCTCCTCACATCCAGAATTGAGACTTCCGTTGGTATCTTCCACAACAACATCGATTCCCTGACAAAGCCACTTCACAGTAAAGTCATATTCAGGAGAATTTGGGTTGAATTCATAGAACATCTTCATCTTAGGAATGCTCAACTCACCAACTATTTCGTGAATGTAAAAGGCTCACTGGATGAAGGAGAAAAGGCTATATCGATAATCATGGTTCTAGCCTTTTTCGGTTTCTGGAGCAACTCCAACCATAGTATCGGTATCAACAAGGATATGTGAAGGAACTCCGTTCATGGTCTCAGCATCAACAAGAATTTCTAGAGAAATTTCAATCTTGATCTAGCATCAACAGCGGTCTCAAGGGCAACATCCTCATGACATGGCTTCATCAATTAACCATTCTCTGAAGTATTGCTCGACGAAGCGGACTTCTCCAAGCGTTAATAATTCATATCAAGGTGTGTAGACATGAAATATGTTCACATGAAAGTCTTTCCGAAGCTTGCACGATGGGCGGGCACAATCCCAAGTCTTCTACAAGATGTTCTCATCACCTCTACAAATGAGATACAACACACTTCAGACCATGGGTTTAGAAAAACAAACCAATGGGTGAGGAATGGAACAATTATTCCTGAACTAAATATGTTTTTCTATGTTTCTTCTACAACATACCAAAAGGGCGCATCAATCGGATATACGATCTGAAAGATATGGCCTTTACCGTCGGGTCTACGAAATCTGAAAAATTTATACGGGATTACAAATTACAAATGTGCGCGCTTCGTTGGATGACCTCTACAACTACAAATTGAGTGATTCTTGTCTCATGAGATAACTCAGTCTCTTAGATTTAGAAGTTGGGGTCAAGCATCAAATTCCGACGTCGTATGAGGTTCATTCAGCTTCCAAAGCATACAATATGCAAGCAGCAATTCTTAGACGAGATTCATAACTTCCACAGTCGCTCGATGTCCACCATGTCTTTCCACTAAGTATTTCATCAAGGTACCTTCAAATTCGACCACCTAGGTTTTTACATCAATTTTTTTACCTGGGTCCTCTATCCAAGTCTTGCCAGAAGAAGAGAAAACGAAAAGGAGAGATTTAACAAAATACTGGGACTGACAGTCCACTGATCATGATGATCAGTTTCACAGTCCGAGACCCGTGACACCAGACTCTCATGTGCTAAACATTCATCATAAAAGGAATGCTACCACCAGGACATGCAACCGTGGTCATTATATCACACCCTCTTGAGAGCAACTTCAGTTAGTGTCCCATGACCAGGGTTTCAGAAGTGATGTTTCTACGACTGACAAAAAAAAGATGGCACTGCAAGTACCATGCTCATGTATCAATCAAGGGGTCATGATCTCAAATGAATCAATGACATTAAAATCCTTCAAAAACCGTTCCATACACAAACGAATGGTCTAAAGACACAACATGAGTGTTTTACAACAAGCTCGCCTGAGATGATTTTATACTGTCACGCACAAAGCAGCGATCTGGGAGAAATTGGCGAAGAATATAGGGATGGGTCATATACCATTCTCTTAGTATGGATGTCCTATACAACATATCCAAAATTCATAGAAATTGGAGAAACGAGCAAAACGATGTGGCCAAAACATTGGACTACATACCAGCTGAAAAATTTCTGGAAGTCTCCTGGAAGTTTACTGTTTCGTCAATTTCGGCCTTTAAACGTGCTCAAAAGCCTAAAATCTTCTATGATAAATCTTGGAAATTTTCTGAGGATGAAGAAACATGGGTAGATCACGAAAATCCAACATCGGACGAAGATTCTACAACATTTTCAATGAAGACTTGACTTCTGAATTTTCTGATGACGAATTATGAAGAAATTCTTCATTCATCTACGCCTTCTGCGCGATATCAGACTTCATCTTCAGCCGCTAGTCTCATTTGCTGAAGCCGACGACGTTTTTCTGATAAGCTGCAAGCCTTTCATCTTCAACTTTCCTTTTCAGTAATAACTCATCTCGTCCCTGCTTCTCTTTTGCATCTGCTAAGGCTAAAAAAGCGTTGATTCAATCACGGACGACTCCCAGATGATCAAGAGACATACAATGCGTCATCTTTCCAGCGTCTATGAAAGGTTGATTCACCTCGACATGAACATCTGCAGAAATCTTCATCTTTGACTTGATATTTCCGGAGCGTTCCCCGGAAGGGCCAGAAGAGTGGTTGTAACCAGAAGTCACCACTATCTGAGGCGAAAGAGGCGAAAGACATGGAGTCATGGATATACCAATAACAAACGCGTAACAAAATGGTAACAATCCAACTCTTACCTATTTACAATTTCACTAGTTGTAGTGATTATAACGTCAGAATTTCGAAAACTTGCTCGTTCCCTCAAACCTGCAAAAACGAGCAAAATTCATTATTCAAAATCATGACTTGATTTTCATAAAACCGTGAACAACCCACGTGAATTTTAACATCCACTGGTTTTTAAAAAACTAGACAGACGTTCATTATACAATTGTGAAAACTCACATACAGATATTATTTCACCATGTATAATGGTCTACTTTCAACAGTTGTTCAAAATCAAAACATGATTTTACAAAATATATAAATATTTAACGTGAAACTCACATATATTTGAAAAATATATCTATATATTTTTGCTCCCTCGCACGAGCATCTGTCTTTGAAGCGAGAGTATATTTTCAAAGATTTCTGAAAGCTCGAAGATAAAAAAAAATTCATGAAAGCTCATAGAAAAAATTTTGTATCATCAGACTGAGGTCTATTTTGTTTGTTCCTTAAACTAACAAGCGAACGAGCGTCTGTTCCTAAAACAAGGATTTCTTTTCTTGGGACCGGACCCATTTATCCTAAATCAACAAAGGTTCGGTCACCAAATCAGCAGTGCTACACCAATTTGCGCTCGATGCTCTATCATGCTACTGGGATCTTCGTTCAAGTCATGGTTCGTTCGTGCAATCGAAAATCCGGTAAAATTTTATCTTACGACAAAGTTCAATTACTTCTTTCGTCCGTAACTAGAAAATCACCATCGAGTGCTGACTGGGGAACATGATTGTCCCTCACTAAGCAGGGGACTTAATGTAGATGGTGGATTTTCAACAAGGGTTAAAATCGTAAAACCATAATTGTAATGCTCCTGATCCAGCAATCAGAGGAGTATTGAGACTCATGTCTCTCATCGAAGCATGAAATCTCATGCCGCATGAATCTGACTGAGAATACCATCTCTCAGAGTATATATAGATGTGCAGTCTCTCAGCTGAGACAACGGCGTATCTCACAAATACTGAGCAATTTCAGTAATTACTTCTATATAGAATCGAAAGATTAGACGGCTCCTAGACGACTAACCTGCTAGTATAGAGTAATAACGTCTTCAGGATGTAACAATGTTTTCCCTGACTATCTAAAGGAAATATGACGCTTCAACAAGCTCATATCGCTCAACTCCCAGATAATTAATGTTCCTAGACAGCATGCCTGCTAGTATAAAGCCATCAATTAATTGTTTATGATCCTTAAATTCATTAACTGAATATTTGGAAACATTCTATATTTTTCATAATATTTCATTACTTCAATTCATGGTTTTCCCAGCAGAATTCCATGGGTTAGTAATAAATATTCAATGAACGGGCATCTGAGCAGCTATCGAGTAAGCCCCGACTAAAATGGTGCAAGTGTACTCAGCAATAATGCACAAACGAGCACCTGAATGCACGAACGAGCAATCCGAAACACGAAGGAACGATGAACCTATGCAAAATATGAAGAAAATAATGATAATAAAATATTAGCAAAGGCGCTAGAGGACTGCGTTCACCAGCCAGCCAGTCCCACGCCCGATTCTATATTTTATCATATTTTATTATTTTCCCCGATCTCATGAGAATCCCTTCATTTGAACAAATATCCTTCTTCTCAAGGAAACTCCCTAGTCTCATGGTGTTTCTTCGTATCAAAGAAATAATAAAAATTAGGAAAGGTGTCGCGGGACCGGGCCTATTAGCCGGCCGGCAATGCCCTAGCTGTGGTCGGTCCCACACCTCATGATTCCTTATTATTTTATTATTTCCCTCATCCCATGAAAACTCCTTGATTTCATGATATTTCCCTCAACTCATGAAAATTACATAAAATTAGAGAAAAGCTCACGAGACCGGGTTCATTGGACGGCCGGCCATACCCTAGTCGTGGCCGGTCCCACATGCCCTTGTCTTATTATTTTAATATTGTTTGTTTCCCTCATCTCATGGAAACTCCATCACTTCAAGGAAAATCCTTAATTTCAACAAACTCCTTGATTTCATGATATTTCCCTAAGTCATGAAAATAATATAAAATTAGGGAAAGTACCATGGGACCGTGCTCTTTGGCCGGTTGGCCATGCCTTGGCCATAGCCGGTCCCACACTTCATGAATCCCTATTTTGTTATTATTATTTCCCTAATTTCATGGAAATTCCTTGGTTTTATGGTATTTTTCTCACATTAGGGAAAAACATAAAATTGGGAAAGGTGTTGCCGGACCGAGCTTGCTAGTTGGCTGGCCATGCCTTAGCCGTAGCCGGTCCCACACCTTGCAATCCCATATTTTATTATTTATTTTCATCATCTCACGAAGATTCCTCAGTTTCAGCAAAACCCTGAATTCTTCATATTTTCTCAAAATGTTGCTCAAATGCGCATCAGAAAATATCGAAACTCTCAGGATTGAGGTGCGGACATTATGGTGACGCGGGCATGTCTCCTTGACCGACCAAGGACGTCCCCAAGGCTTGCAAATAGCCAGTCCCACATGTTTTAACAATTTTGACCTAATTTGCTCAATTGCTCATATTGGGTCCAAACTCTCTTCAAACAAACTTGGAGTTTGCTCAAACGACCATCAGCTGGTCCCATGACCACCAAGGGTCGGTCTCATGCCCCCTTAGTCGGTCCCTCATCTCTTCATGATCAAGTTTTACTACCTAACGTTCGAGCACTATTTTTAATAAATGATTAAACCAACATTTAATCATCCTTTCACCAACTGGTCTTCAAGAGATTTTGGTATTTTTCTCACTTGAGCATATTTGAGTGACATGGTCGATTCCTCATCCCGTGTAGCCGGTCCCTCCTTCACTCTGTGGTTGATTTTCAATAAATCATTAATTGATCAAAAATTAGGGTTTCGAATCCAGAGCTTTGCAAAAACATAATTCTGAGCAGATTCAAACACTAATAATTTTACGTTGACCCGTGATCAACACTTTAATAATTATGCTCGGCTCAGATGTCAGCATCTTAAATTAACGTTTGATCAAACGAGCAATATTTTCTCAGATTAAGGAATATTGGTTCAACTATCAATATTCAACGATACCAACAATTCATCAAACGAGCAATATTTTCTCAGACTAAGGAATATTGGTTCAACTAGCAATATTCAACGATTCAGCAACATTTGATCACCTTAAGTTATCAACATTTATTCGACAATATACTTTGTCTCAGCAGACATGTTCAATTCATGAGTCTCAGAATATTTACAAATCACGTTCGACTCAGCAATACAAGGACTCATCGTCCCATGAAGTCAGCAATCGACTCCATAATCACGAGACATCAATCGTGTCACATGGGGGATATTAACTAGGGTTTTGGTTTGGCGGTCTACGGCACGTGTGTTCATACGCACGACGAGAATGTGAGAAAGTTGTGCAATCAGTTGGAGGAGTTATCAAAGTAGTGGGTGGAAAATTAACCAAGTCTCCACACGATGAGCAACTGGTTTTGACACGATTTCCCACTTTCCCACTCTTTGACTCCATCAACTGTCACACTTCATGGGATCAAGGTGTTTACAATTCTTGCAATATAAATAAGTCTTTGAATCATGATTGAAACAACAAGACAAACTCTTGTCAAACAGACAACACGAGATTAACAACTCAACTTCTGAGCAATTACTCTCAACAGAGCAAATTCAATCAATCAGAGCTTATCTTATTTCTTTACGCAGAATACACAACACACCTACAATCTTCGATCACCATTGATCTCACATATTTCTCAGCTTCCCTCCTACAGATCGACCCATCCTGTCTTGTGACCGAATTGACTCTGGAACGGCCATTGTAGGCCGGAGTCCTACAGATTGATCTCTCGAACTTAAAGCACTCCCTTCTTGCAGTGCATCTGTGTGAGGTTAAACATTTCGCTCGGTTCAAGGAGACTCCTCTGCACGGTCGTCTCCTCAATTCCGTAAAAACCAGCAAATCGTTTTTCCCCATCTACAATTTCGTAATCAGAAAATTCAGGTGTGAGACTCGTACTAAAACTGTTGTAGAATTCTCATACGAACTCGAATTTTGATGATCCGTCCCTCCATTATTTTCAGAAAAGAATTTCTTATCTTCCTACGCGGGAATATTTAGGTTTTGAGCTCGTTTAGGTGGTGAAAATATCCCGACGGTAAAAACTCAGGAAGAATTCAAGAGGAATTCTGTCAGTTTTCAGTCATGACCTAGCTCGCCTTTTAAGCTGCTGCTTTAAAGCGATTTGATTGGTTGAAAGGGAAAAGGGGTCGGCAGACAGCAAAATGGGGCATGGCCCGAGTGTAGGCTGTGACTCTAGAGCAATTTGATTGGCCGATGGGAAAGGGGGCCGACAGACAGCAATATGGGCATGGCCGGTCGGTGATAGGCGGCGCCAGTTAGGGCAAACTGACCACCCAAGTGGCGCGGGAGCGCCTCTCTTGCCGCTGCCTCTGTTTATCGCAGTTTCCCTTTATTTCTTATTTTTCAACTTTTGGTAGGATGCTGCTCCTACTAGTTCCATGATGGACCAATTTTCTAGTTTGCCTATGTTTAGTCTCGACCAATAGGGATCGAGATATTGTGCAGCCGTTTAGGACAAAAACCTATTTTTTGTAAATTGATAAAATTAGGTCAGAAAAATTGAATTTTGTGAGCTGACACAAAATTAATCAATTTTGGTGAATTTTACACGTTGGTATAAAATCACTATTTTATCTTGGAGAGCAGCGCAGCTTGCGCGTCTTTGATTGAGTACCTTCATGCACATCTTAATCCTGACACTTCGTGAAATTCATGCTACTCAGCCGAGAGTGAACATTAATTGTCATATCATGTCAATATTAAGAGTTTAGCTGGGGAACATAGCATAGGATAGATACTCAGCAAGATCTGCATTAGTGAATAATGCAGACGGGAGCTTAAATGAAATTCATTCAATAAATTTCATAAATATAGAATGACATAGTTCATATGTAAGCAGAGAGGTATAGACGCTTGTCAACTTCTTGACAGCGCTACTTCTTCGCAGAAAGCAGGCATACAAGTATGGAATTTTATGGATTTAGCCCTGAACTAAAAACCACCATCAACAAAATGATAGCTTAGCAATCTTATGGTATGTGGCACAAAAATTATTCCAAAAAGAAATTTTTGAGTGCATCACCATGCATCCAAAATATTTTATTATTATTTATATTTTTGTGAAGTAGAGATTATATCAAGAAAAAAATGTCTAATTACATAACAATACAAACCTAGCTAGCCGCCAAATAAGAATTAAGAGAAAAAGGGAAACACAAGGAAAACCCAAAAAAACACAAAATCCCCAAAGATATTAACAATAAGACTTTTTCGGTTAACAATTACATCATAAAGGTAAAGATTAGTTCAGTTGTATTGCAGTTAACACTTGATAGAAGCCCAATGGAAGAGATTTGACTTTTGCATCAGAGATTATAGCCTCATTATATCTTTATTGTGTCATAGTTGACATAATATTTAGCTTTTTGCAAATGGGATAATCCAAAACATATTGGTAACTATTTAACAGTTGATACACACAAACATATGGTAAAACTTCGATAAATTAATGATCGCTGTCGTATGCGTCAAAAATAAATTACACTTTCTTACTACTCAAAATAAAAATATAGCAAGGGCAAGAAAGGATCGTTCCCATATAGAGGACTAAGGTTGTCAAATTGTTTCGGTTTCCTATAAATACCAATGGGGGGGTTTTCTGATTTTTATATACTAAAATAAAATAAAAACAAAACAAAGAAATAAACAAGCAAATCAAATGGACAGATATTAGTTAAGGACTCATCTTCATTCACAAACATGCTTTTTAACAATAACTAGAATTGATATTTAATCTCTCTTTTATCAAAGGCCCTAAGATACCTTGATCACAAGTATATCCCGCAAATCTCCTATTTTCGTCAACAAACACATTAAATGATGCGAGTATGAATTCTACCTTAGGGAACAACCTAACGTGTAAAAGCACTAATCAAGTTTAATTCCCTAGATGCATTAAATTCTATGAAATCAGACCAATCAAAGCAATCGAACGTGTAAAAGCACTAATCTGATTTAACAAAGGTTATGACTCACTTGTGACTACTAGGATGTATCACTACAAGCAATAATCACAATTATGCTACTTGTATTCAAGGTATATCACGTTTACATATAATAAACCCTATACTAGCAATAAATGTGATTACGAGTTCTACCAATTTGCAACTTGACAAAACTAACAATTAATCATACATGGCGATATTTCGAGTGAATCATAATCGATAAAATTGAGACAAAACTAATTTATTGAACAAGAAACATGCTTTGTAAAATCCAACTAATCCATAACCAAAAATAAGATTAACTACTCATGTTCATGGAGTTCATAACAAGAAGGAATAGAAAAGTCATCATGTTCAAAACCCTAGGCAAAAAAGTAGTGAAGAAGATATTAAGATCCCCTTTTTATAATCTCTGCTAGAGCTGGCAAACCAAGCCAAAACCCGCAGGTTGGCCCGTCCCGTTCCATGAAAACCCGCACCCGTCCCGGATGGTAACTAAACAAGACAGGCGCGGGTTATATAATTAGTGGCTTGTGAAGAAACGGGTTAACCCGGCCCGTACTGTGAAACCCGCGAGTTAACCCGGCCCGTACTCGTCTTTACCTATCCTCTCCGTCATCCCCTCAACTAGGTTCTCTGCTCACCCTCTTTCATATTTTGCACCACAGAGAAACAAAAAACTAGAAACATGAAGAAGATAAACTCAAATTAAACAATCACAACCACAAACAGTTAACTAAATCAACAAATAACTTGATAAAATCATCGAGACCCCCTAAACAGATCGAACTGAAGAGAAATTTATAGGGTTTTTGTATAGGTAAAGAAGAGATATTTGTTCTGAAGATGTAAAAATGGAATCTATCAGTTTGCAAATTCTTCAGCAAAAAGAGGAGGTATATCAACTTCTTTCTTTAATCCACTCCATCTCTCATTATGAAAATGGTGTAGTTAAGATTATGAATTCAGAAAGTATAAGTATTAGAATTACTTCTGAAATTGGTGGTGATAGTATTGAAATGGGTGCAATTGGATCCACAACATAGGTGGTGGTAGTCCAATTTTTAAAATTCCTGAAGAAATTGGTGCTTTAGTTTCTAATCAAACATGGGAAATATAATAAAGATGGTTATCCTTAAGATCTGTTTAACAGTAGCCAAAGGTGGTTTAGTTCTCGATTCGTTGTCTATCGTTGAACCCATTTCTAATCCTTACAGGAATTTGATGGATTATGCACAGCAGCAACATCATCGCCCCATGAAAGCAGCAACAAACAATAGAATTGGGGGTTGAGATGAACCGAATTTGATGGCATCCTTCGGCTTCACTACCAAGAGGGTTCCCGTCGGCTAACCATGGTTCGTTGGGGGTGTGCTCGATGGGTTAGGACAAGTTAACACAGGAAAGAAGAACACTGAGCTTGTAATGGAATTGACAAGGTTTTTGGGTTTAGTTAGAACCGGAAATGCAGAAGAAGACAACTTTCTGCCATTGATTCCCAGGTAATATATGACGAGTTTGAGAAGAAATCGAA
Source organism: Papaver somniferum (assembly GCF_003573695.1). Taxonomy (NCBI): domain Eukaryota; kingdom Viridiplantae; phylum Streptophyta; class Magnoliopsida; order Ranunculales; family Papaveraceae; genus Papaver; species Papaver somniferum. The sequence goes on along the minus strand of NC_039363.1, from coordinate 150,049,304 downwards.
GATGGGTTTCAGCTGAACTGAAAGTTGGCAGTAAAAGAAAAGAGAACATTTCGAGAATTTGTGCTGTTATGGGTGAAATTCAAGCCAAGAGTCAGGGAAGAAATCGATGTTCCTGCCATTGAAATAGATGATCAACATAGAGATTAGAGAAGAGACACTGAGTTCTGATATGATGAATGATTATCAATGTGTGTGTTGAATGTGAATCCTTGCAGGGAAGGAGTTGTGCAATCTCCAGGATGCAGCCGGTACATAGACTTCACCAGTTTACCAAACGCACACAGGCTGTTTGTATAAAGGCCTGAACGACTATCTCTCCACAGCTCCATCCACGACCAGTTTTGCCATCCAAGTCTGAACCAGTTTGCTTCCAAGGTTCAGTGCCGGCAAACTACAAGTCCGATGAGTGTTTGCCAAGGATTCATATGGGTTTCGAAGACAAGAAGAATACAGAGCCTGTGCATCAGGTCTTGCAGATGATTAAACCAGTTAACCCGTGAGCACCCGTGAACCCGCAAGCTTTACCCGGGACGGGCGCGGGTAGGATAAATGACCACCCGTGAAGATTTTCAACCCGCAAGCTTAGGCTTGTATTAACCCGTAACCCGCGGGTTGGTCACAAGCCAGCCCCGTCCCGCCCGTTTGCCAGCTCTAATCTCTGCCTTTCTTTTCAAAACCAACCCACTGCCACAGATAAGTCGACAGTCTATTAGCCAGGCCCAGCAAAACAAATCCAAGTCCATCTGAGTCAGCTACCTTGATCGGTGAGTTAACTCGCCGTATTCCGATTCCGTCCGAGTTCAGGACGATTCTGGGGTATTTCCTGCCTGTTTCAGGCTCAATTATAGCTCCTCCCCTGCACAATCATTCAATCATCCATTCCATCCTACACACACATCTACTCAGCACATTCAATCCCTGCTGCAACTTCAGTTCCTTTGTTCTGGCAGTAGCTCAATTACAATTAGAACACCACAATAAACAGCAGCACTTGGTTCTTGCTTAGCCATCAGCAATAGCAACACAGACTCTACCTGTAGACACCATTCTTAGTCCTCCCTGCAATACTGCATCTCATCGAACCACCAGTGCCATAGCCTGCAATCTCCTCAATTCATCAATGACCCTTGTAATTCCTCTTCCCATTCTTCTCAACTTCTCACAGCCACCATATACCGACTCCATTTCTTCCTGCAATTCCAGTTCACCTGCAAATCTCAAGAACCATTCAATTCCATTACCAGTTCCACCAGCAGAACTTCCTTTAGCCATTTCAATTCAGCTCCATCACCTTCAGCTCCATCCCCAGCTCTGCATTGCACTAAGCCATATCAGCATCAGTTCATTAGCTCAAATATCAGCAACAACAATCTTCTACAAATCTCAGATTAACAGAATCAGCTTCCATCTGTTGCCATCACCGATTCATCTCCAATCGCATCTTATGCTCTAGTTCTTTACTGCTTGCTCATTTACTTGCAATTTCAGTTGCAAGACTCACTCTAACACAGCCATCACTGCTATCCCTTGTTCTGCACTACCACTACAACCACCACTGTTTTCTTCCTGGCAACAGTCCATAATTCAATCACCACCAGCAAGAACCCATTTACCAAACCATCACGGACTGCAGCTTTCCTTCAATTTCAGAGACGAATTGAAACCTTAATCATCCACGGACCCTTCAACTCGAATTCTTCAATCAATCCTTCCCAATTCAACAGAAACAATAACATCTTCATCTCTCACAGGTTGAACCCAAATTCAGAGATCGAACCCAATCTTCTCATTTCTGATTTCTCAGCAAAACCCTAACCAATTCTCAATCTGATTCAAACCCATAATCATCACAGTAACAGAACCAGAACCAACAGCTCAACACCATTCTGCTCAAATGCAAGTCCCCTACACAGATGCAACCTTAATACCATTCCTTCAACTTACAGCTCACAGCATCAGACCCATCTTCAGTTGCAGCTCAGATTCACCTTAATAACACCTTCATTCCGCAAACCCATCTCTGCAACATCATCTGCATCTCAGGTCACAGTACCACTTTCTCCTCCATCTTGTAATCATTCTCACTGGCAGACAGTTGTAGCAGCTTCACCAGCTTCAATTCATGAACCCAACCTGAAATCAACCTAAAACCCTTGAATCTCCTCTGACCTTCATCTCAAAACCATTCATTCAGTATCAAATACAGACCTAATTAATCTCCAGCCTAATTTCTTTCATGTCTTCTGCACTCGAACTCCTACTCTTGTGAACTGAACACATCCACTAAACTGACCTAGATTTATAATCCTTCACTGGTCCATCACCAATCCACTACTATTCCCTCCTGCAGCTCAAAAAGAAATGAAGGAAATGTTGTCTGAAACAACAGAATTGACCCAACTAGCTCTAATAGTATGGGCGGCTATTAACACCCATGGGTGCTTTTAGAAATTCTCACTAGACTCCAGCGGGTTGTCCCTTATATATGACTGGGCTCCGGGTATCGCTCGCCTGTAAAAGGACCAAATTTCGCTCCTTGCTCAGAGTGATTGATTTCTCCTTCTTTTGCTCATAATGACTCCATTGCACCTGATAAACTCAAAAGCAATTATAAGATACATAATTTACAAGAAACTCACAAATAAAGCATAAACAATAGATATAAATTTAGGTATTTTACAACACCTATCAAATTCTCCCACACTTAGACTTTGCTAGTCCTCGAGCAAATCAAACAAAATAATTCTAAAACATACATACAACTCCGTCTCGTCGAGGCTACAGTAACTTTTAGCATAAATAACAAGCCTTTGAACCCCTAGGTGTCCCTAGTGGACGAGTTATAGTCTCGTGAAGGTTTACAAGAGGTTTACCTACAAAACCTATTTTTTCAACTCCATCTACCTGTGACAAATCCATGAATGAATCCAAAATTGTTGCAAAAGGAGGTACCTTGTTATGAATCCAAATGAATATATATAAATTAAGCTATGTTAAGAAAGTCGAATAAGCCACAATCTCGGAAACTAACAAACTACAATCACAAATGAATAGATAAAGAAAATGGAAATAGATATAGATGGTTGCGATGTTTACTAAAATGATCGATGTTTCCCATATATGTCTGAAGATCGCTGCCAATGATGAACCTATGAATCCTATTGGATTGAGCTACTGGTCTGAATTCTAATATCAATACACTGGCATATACAAGGGAACCAGCAGTCAATAAACTTAAATCTAGATCGACTCACTGGCATATACAAGGGAACCAGGAGTCGATTTTATTGCACCATAACATTTTTTTTTTTGCTTTGTCATCATGATTGGATCTTGTGGATCCAAGCGCATGTTTCTTGTCAGCAGATTACATGATAGTTCCCTTGGATCCTGAACTCCACGCTTGCTTAGGCGACGGAGACAGGGAGAACACACACATATTGCTTTATCCAAGTGTCAAATTTATTCCGTTTGGTCAATTGGTCAGTCTCTTTTTTTTTCTCTTTTGGTAGTAACTCAATCACACTATTTCATCCTAACAGCAATAACAAGTCGATGTTAGTGACCCACCAAATCACATAGATTTAACATAAAGGTTGCAAAAGTAAAAACAGAAAGTGATATGGTGATATTCGGAGCTATGGTAACAACTTTCATATTATTTCTAACACTTGAATAATTTTGTCCCTTGTAATTAATGGGTTTCTAAACTCCCGCAACCAAAACGGTTTCATCCATTTGGATTGATAGTGTCATCCTAAAGGCACATATTTCTATGTTTCGGAGTGTATAAAGCATTTTTTTTAATCATAAAAGGGAAAAACTAACAAGGCTAAAAATTCTATATGCGAAAACACTCCCCCACACTTAAACTTTACATTGTCCTCAATGTAAATTAAGTCATCCAAAGTAAAATTTAAGATGGGAAATTCATAACATGATATATATACACAATAAGAAAATAAAATGCATAATAAAAACTCATACTCCAACTCATAGCTATTTCTGAACAATAGAGGATAAACACTAAAAAAGCAATTTAGTTGGCATCTGATCCCAACTCAGCCAATATATATACCTCATCGTCAAGAAAAAATTCCATCTACTTAGAAAGGCTAGTGTTTATTCTAAATTGTTCAAAAATTTCTAAAAGTTAGAGTTTTGATATGAAAATATCCAAAATAAGAAAATAAAGATAACATACTTGAGAAATAAAAAGATAGAGATAGATACACATAACCAGTGGGTTGCCTCCCATTTAGCGCTTGGTTTAAAGTCGTCAGCCCGACTTGCAAGATAGATTCTCCATACACCAATAACCTGAAAAGTTGAGGATCCTTCCATAGAACCTGTTTTGCAAACACTAGCTTCGCACACATATTAGTAATATAAAATAGAAACGAAGCTATTAACCGATAAAAGTTTCCCCCACACTTATTCTTGTCCACACTTGGAAGTGGATATAAAATATAGAATTCGGGAACTTTCATGGTTTCTTGTTCACAAACCTACATAGCATGAGAATCAAATGTTTCCAATGGAGGATATCGAGAAACAAAGTCATTCAACAATGTTTTCGAAGCACATACATTCAAACCAATAAGAGATAAAGGAGAAGAAACAATATGCAAAGGGTTAGACAAACCTTGCACAATCTCTTGTATTACGGAATCATCTTCATCCTTGAGAAACTCAAGTGAGTTATTCACCTCTTTTATATCATGGTCCTCTATCAAACCTTGCAACCATTCTTCGTCCGTTTCTGTTTTAACCAAAGTCTCGACATAAACATCATCATTACAATCCTTTGCAATCTCAATTGAGTCTTCCACAATATTGATATAGGTTTCATTCTCAACACACTCTTCTTTGTTGTAAGGCACATATGCTACTGCGAATTTAAGTCTCTCCATAAGGAACTTTTTAAGAACACGCATTGCATCATCCTCAAGCTCTACCTTTTGAATAGGTTCTTGATCATTATTAAGATCAATGCTTGAGTAAGCTGCACTAGTGTCATCATATTCCTTTTCATCTTCACCTTGATCGCAAAAAGACCCCATTGTACACTCCTCGGGGATGTCACCGTAAAGTGGTTCAAGCGTTGTACTTTCATAATCATCGTCACTATCATAGTTGACATAAGATTGGCTACCACTTCCGAAAGATTGGTCTTTGACAGAATTTTGCATGTCCTCTTTGTATTCTTCAATGCCTTGTCTTAAAATGGAAACACCTTTTTGAAGCTCTTGGAGTGATCCATCCAAATTTTGAAAATAGTGTTCCATTTGTTGGTAAAGCTCGTTCGACAAGGAAAAAGTAGAATCACTTACTTCAGTATTGCTACGCCAATTATCTTCCCTTTGAATGGGTAAATGATCATAACTACGATCAGAAATTGGGCCAAACATACTATTAGCATATTCGGTCGACGAAATTGGTTCCATGCTTGGTTGTCTACAAACTGACTCCATGCCCACCATAAATTGTTGCATCTCATCTACCAAACTCGAAGAAATATGAATAGAAGTACAACTAGTCTCCCCTCCTTGTGGTTGCTCACTTACATACCTACGTAAGAAGGTTGGCATGTATGAGAATAACTCAAAAGGTACGTAGAATATTGACCATAACCAAAGGATTGGTTTTGATTGTATTCCCTCCAAGGGTGATAGTTGTCATAATGTTGTTGAGGTTGATAACCGTACCCATTGTTCCAATATGCTCCGTCCATAGAAATTGGTACCTGAAACAAGAGTTCTCAAAACTATGTTAAAAACCAGAAAATAAAGATAAAAACAAAATTAAAAAAACAAGACTAAAAACAAAAATAAGAAACCAAAAACAAATTACAACCGCTGCCTCCCCGACAACGGCGCCAAAGATCGTTGTCGTATGCGTCAAAAACAAATTACACTTTCTTACTACTCAAAATATAAATATAGCAAGGGCAAGAAAGGATCGTTCCCACAGAGAGGACTAAGGTTGTCAAATTGTTTCGGTTTCCTATAAATACCAATGGAGGGGTTTTCTGATTTTTATATACTAAAATAAAATAAAAACAAAACAAAGAAATAAACAAGCAAATCAAATAGAGCAGATATTGGTTAAGGACTCATCTTCATTCACAAACATGCTTTTTAACAATAACTAGAATTGATATTTAAATTTCTCTTTTATCAAAGGCCCTAAGATACCTTGATCGCAAGTACATCCCGCAAATCTCCTATTTTCGTCAACAAACACATTTAAAGATGCGAGTATGAATTCTACCTTAGAGAACAACCTAACGTGTAAAAGCACTAATCCGATTTAACAAAGGTTATGTCTCACTTGTGACTACAAGGATGTATCTCTACAAGCAATAATCACAATTATGCTACTTGTATTCAAGGTGTATCACGTTTACGTATAATAAACCCTAAACTAGCAATAGATATGATTACGAGTTCTACCAATTTGCAACTTGACAAAACTAACAATTAATCATACATGGCGATATTTCGAGTGAATCATAATCGATAAAATTGAGACAAAACTAATTTATTGAACAAGAAACATGCTTTGTAAAATCCAACTCCATAACCAAAAATAAGATTAACTACTCATGTTCATGGAGTTCATAACAAGAAGGAATATAAAAGTCATCATGTTCAAAACCCTATGCAAAAAAAGTAGTGAAGAAGATATTAAGATCCCCTTTTTATAATCTCTGCCTTTCTTTTCAAAACCAACCCACTGCCACAGATAAGTCGACAGTCTATTAGCCAGGCCCAGCAAAACAAATCCAAGTCCATCTGAGTCAGCTACCTTGATCGGTGAGTCAACTCGCCGTATTCCGATTCCATCCGAGTTCAGGACGATTCTGGAGTATTTCCTGCCTGTTTCAGGTTCAATTATAGCTCCTCCTCTGCACAATCATTCAATCATCCATTCCATCCTACACACACATCTACTCAGCACATTCAATCCCTGCTGCAACTTCAGTTCCTTTGTTATGGCAGTAGCTCAATTACAATTAGAACACCACAATAAACAGCAGCACTTGGTTCTTGCTTAGCCATCAGCAATAGCAACACAGACTCTACCTGTAGACACCATTCTAAGTCCTCCCTGCAATACTGCATCTCATCGAACCACCAGTGCCATAGCCTGCAATCTCCTCAGTTCATCAATGACCCTTGTAATTCCTCTTCCCATTCTTCTCAACTTCTCACAGCCACCATATACCGACTCCATTTCTTCCTGCAATTCCAGTTCACCTGCAAATCTCAAGAACCATTCAATTCCATTACCAGTTCCACCAGCAGAACTTCCTTTAGCCATTTCAATTCAGCTCCATCACCTTCAGCTCCATCCCCAGCTCTGCATTGCACTAAGCCATATCAGCATCAATTCATTAGCTCAAATATCAGCAACAACAATCTTCTACAAATCTCAGATTAACAGAATCAGCTTCCATCTGTTGCCATCACCGATTCATCTCCAATTGCATCTCATGCTCTAGTTCTTTACTGCTTGCTCATTTACTTGCAATTTCAGTTGCAAGACTCACTCTAACACAGCCATCACTGCTATCCCTTGTTCTGCACTACCACTGCAACCACCACCTACTTTCTTCCTGGCAACAGTCCATAATTCAATCACCACCAGCAAGAACCCATTTACCAGACCATCACGGACTGCAGCTTTCCTTCAATTTTAGAGACGAATTGAAACCTTAATCATCCACAGACCCTTCAGCTTGAATTCTTCAATCAATCCTTCCCAATTCAACAGAAACAATAGCATCTTCATCTCTCACAGGTTGAACCCAAATTCAGAGATCGAACCCAATCTTCTCATTTCTGATTTCTCAGCAAAACCCTAACCAATTCTCAATCTGATTCAAACCCATAATCATCACAGTAACAGAACCAGAACCAACAGCTCAACACCATTCTGCTCAAATGCAAGTCCCCTACACAGATGCAACCTTAATACCATTCCTTCAACTTACAGCTCACAGCATCAGACCCATCTTCAGTTGCAGCTCAGATTCACCTTAATAACACCTTCAGTCCGCAAACCCATCTCTGCAACATCATCTGTATCTCAGGTCACAGTACCACTTTCTCCTCCATCTTGTAATCATTCTCACTGGCAGACAGTTGTAGCAGCTTCACCAGCTTCAATTCACGAACCCAACCTGAAATCAACCTAAAACCCTTGAATCTCCTCTGACCTTCATCTCAAAACCATTCATTCAGTATCAAATACAGACCTAATTAATCTCCAGCCTAATTTCTTTCATGTCTTCTGCACTCGAACTCCTACTCTTGTGAACTGAACACATCCACCAAACTGACCCAGATTTATAATCCTTCACTGGTTCATCACCAATCCACTACTATTCCCTCCGATTCATTTGCATCTCAAGAAGAAATAAAGGAAATGTTGTCTGAAACAACAGAATTCGACCCAACTAGGTCTAATAGTATGGGTGGCTATTAACACCCATGGGTGCTTTTAGCAATTCTCACTAGACTCCAGCGGGTTGTCCCTTATCTATGACTGGGCTCCGGGTATTGCTCGCCTGTAAAATGACCAAATTCGGCTCCTCGCTCAAAATGATTGATTTTTCCTTCTTTTGCTCATGATGACTCCATTGCACAACTCAAAAGCAATTATAAGATACATAATTTACAAGAAACTCACAAATAAAGCATAAACAATAGATATAAATTTATGTATTTTACAACACTTATCATTAATAGATTTGGGACTGCTAAAATTCTATCAATTTAGCAAAGTATTAATTTATCGATAAATTAGTAAGTTATCAATATATCAAAACATACCAAATTTAAGTTTAAATTTCAAAAATAAGTGTGATCATTTTCCAATAATAACAACTATCTAGAGATTTCATTTTTAATTATTTTCTAATTATTTTATCGCATAATATAAGATGATATGTTACATTTATGTGTGTAATATACATGCTTTGATGTTAAAATTAAAACAATATGAATAAACTGGCGAGATTGGGGTATACCAAATAAGACAAAATAAGGTTATTAGGAAGTAAAACCCAAAACCGCTTATCCACATATTTTCAAAAATGTCTAATATGCCATTGCTTAATTAGCACTGATAGATCTGTTTAGGTTAATTAATTTAGTTAGTTAATTGGTTGAAAGTTATGAGATTATGTTTTAGTTAGATTGACCTTATGGATTATGTGGAAAGATTATTGAGAAAAAAACTTGTTTTAAGAAACACACTAGCCAAACACTTGTAAAAAAAGAATTGCACATCTTTTTAATGTTTCATTCTCCAACTTAAGAAGAACTCGACACTTTCAGATCTGAAAGTATGAAAAGTCAGCATGCTCGACAAATAAACCATAATGCAGACCAAATGAGTTTTTATATATATATAAAGTGTTATAAATGCAATAATTAGTACGCAAGGTATCAATTCATAACCTGCCGACTAAGCTATAGTCGTCAAGGTCGACAATTCTAAACATTGACGATTAAATGAAAAATGGGACATGGATAAAAGTTGATTTTAGTTGTTATTGGTCGTCGTGGTCGAAATTGCACAAAGTGACGACCAACAGTAAGTCGTCAAGGTAGTTTCCCCAACCATGACGACTAATAGCAAAAATATACACAGAGAAATTGTTGTATGACAGTTATTGGTCGGCGAAGTTCAAGTTTCCAAAAGATGATCATGACCTTAATTATTGCAACACTAGTCGGTAAAGTACAAGGATGAATATCATGACGACCCTGTAAAAGTTGTCACGATACTCAACTATGAAGATAACGACTAATACTAGTCGTCACACAGCTTTAGTTCAACAGTTTCGATTTTTCCGATCTAATATGACATTCAAGCAACAAACCGAAATACTTGATAGAGTTTAAAAAGAATTAGTCGACTATAAAAAAAATCTAATTGGCGATTTTTTTTATCATTTGAAAACGGTGATATATTGAGAAGGAAAAACGAATTGATCGTTAGGATGATGAAGAAGAAGAAGGAAAAAAATAAGATTTGTTGTTTGGATCAAAAACTAAAAAGGGAATAGTTTTAGTTATTATTAAGGGAATGGTAATTAGGTAACTTTATACATGTTAGACATATCTTAGTCCACTATTATGATTGAGAACAAAATTTGGATACCCTAATTAATTTGGATATACCCCGATCTGGCCAGTTTTAATAAGATACCATAATTGAAGTGTTATTCAACTGATTATTCTCAATTTACATGTTAGTCGGGCCTTATAGCAAACTTAATCTTTTTATTATCTTATGAATTTAGCTGTTATAAATTTAGCACACTGACCGTCTGACTTAAGTCAGGATTGATAAAATATTATTTTAACGAAATTATTGGATAACGATTATTACATGAAACTAGTTGGAATCCTAACAAGCTAAGCTCCAACAACGCACTACCACATTACTTTAACAGGTTGCCGTGCTAGCCTACCAGCGAGCCTTATGAGGAACCAGCCAAGGGAGCCGAAGCGAATAGGGGGCCGATTATGTCACAAGGGGGCAAGCTAACTCTGTCATCCATGTCAAATTCTGCAATTTGTCTTTTTTAATTTAAACTGGAACGTGAGTTTGGAATTCACTGTTTTTTTTTTTTAATCTCTTTGTGGACTTGATGTGAGGGTAAATTTCTAGTATATATATAGAGGAGTAGTGAGGTATGTTTGAGAGCACAACCAGTTTTAATTACGAATGAGTATGGGAAACAGAGGAGGGAAGAAAGCCTCAATGGCTTTCCTTATTTCTGCTAGTGCTCTTCTAGTAGTAATGGTTTCTTTGAGTTTTCCTCTTCTTGCTAATGCAAATCATTTTTATGAATTTTCTCCACCACCACCATCTTCTCCTCCCCCAACTCCTGTTTACTACAAGTATAAATCTCCACCACCACTACTTGTGCACCCACCTCCATCACCACCGCACTACAAGTCCCCACCACCTCAGTAACCATATAACCCTCCCGCATCACCAACCCCTGGAGTATATAAACCTAAATCTCCGCCACCACCACCAAAGAAGCCACATTATGTGCCTCATACACCACCTACGCCAGGGAAGTCATTGAAACCAAGGTCTCCACCACCACCACACAAGCCATACTATGTACCACCAACCCCTGGAAAGCCGTACAAACATTCTCCACCGCCAACACCAAAGAAGCCATATTATGTGCCTCCAACACCTATCCCTGGGAAGCCGTACAAGCAATCTCCACCACCACCAAAGAAGTCATATTATGTGCCACCTACACCAGGGAAGCCGTACAAGCAATCTCCACCACCACCAAAGAAGCCATATTATGTGCCACCAACACCACCTACATCTGGGAAGCCATATAAGCAAACTCCACCACCACCAAAGAAGCCATCCTATGTGCCACCAACACCACCTACACCTGGGCAGCCATATAAGCAATCTCCACCACCACCAAAGAAGCCATCTTATGTGCCACCAACACCACCTACACCTGGGAAGCCATATAAGCAATCTCCACCACCACCAATGAAGCCATCATATGTGCCACCAACACCACCTACACCTAGGAAGCCATATAAGCAATTTCCACCACCACCAATGAAGCCATCCTATGTGCCACCAACACCACCTACACCTGGGAAGCCATATAAGCAGTCTCCACCTCCACCACACAAGCCATCCTACGTACCACCAACACCGCCAACCCCTGGCAAGCCGTATAAGAAATCTCCACCGTCACCAAAGAAGCCATACTATGTGCCACCAACACCACCCACTCCTGTGAAGCCGTATAAGCATTCTCCCCCATCACCAAAAAAGTCATATAATGTGCCACCAACACCACATACTCCAGGGAAGCCCCATAAGCATTCTCCACCATCACCAAAGAAGCCATCCTATGTGCCACCAACACCTACCCTTGGGAAGCCATATAAGCAATCTCCACCGCCACCAAAGAAGCCATACTATGTCCCACCCACCCCACCTACTCAAGGGAAGCCGTATAAGCATTCTCCACCACCAACACCACACAAACCTTACCTGTTGGAAAAAAATGGGTTTCACAAAGGATGAATGACACAGAGAAGAAAGTGTTGCACTCCAAAACTTTCAAGGCTTGTATAAATTTCTTTTAGACAAATATTTCTACCCTCCCAATAACAATTGGCGATTACAACAGGTATGCGAAATATTGCCTTCAGGATACAATGAAAGCCCTGCAACGAAAACTGAATTCAAGGTTTGTACCCCTTGATTCAATCAAGAACACACAAAGAGATTTCTGATTTCTGATGATGCTTTTTGAAAAAGAGAAAACAAATTGATTTTTCTTATATGTTAAACGAAACTGGGAGAAGCTATTTATAAAGGGTTTTGCACCTGTTGGGAATAGGTTTTTATTCGCCAACAGGTTTCTATTCACGAAACGTCAGGTTCCTTCATCAACAGACATCAATGGTGTCTTTTGGATTCGAAATTTTCGAACAGGCTTTTATCGGCCAAATAAAACCTTCAGTTCAAAAAAATTCTTCCGGGGGCGTTGCCCCCTTGAAACCCCCACCAGGGGCGGTCTCCCCTGGACCCCCACGACCTGACCTGTCAGGTCGACCACAGCCTGGGGGGCGATGCCCCCCAGGACCCCCCTTTGGTTAGCGGCGTTGAAAATATTCCTACATTCTCCCCCTATTTTCAAAACCATAAAACAAAGTTAAAACTTTTAAATCAGAGTGACTGCATCACCGAAGTGACTGCCTACGTACCCGAGTGGGATCAAGCCAACGTAGTTCAAGCACAATTGAGACTAAGCATCATCGTTGAAATCAACACATAAATGATAGGTATTTTTGGATTTGAACCTTCACTTAGTGTAAGAAACTCAAAGCCTTATCGAGGTTCTATGGTGAAACCAGTCTTGAACCAAGTACCCCTTATGATAAAACCGGAGTCTCCACACATATTGATTTCATAAAATCATGTGTTCTGTAGCCAAGCACGTTAATGGCCATGTGCTTATATCCTTGTTCATGAGTCTTCTTTAGAGAACGGTCTTCTTCTCTTAGGAAACGGCCTTATTTCCATACTCATATAGGTAAGTCTCGAAGGTGTTTCTGCGATACACCTTTTACTAATCATAGACTCATTAAGGATTTACATCCATCCTATTTTCTTGCAGAAACCAGCACTAATAAGAAATGGGAAGTTTTTATATTAGTGCTCCATAATCCACATCCATAACTTGTTGGTACCACATTGAACCTTGTTTATCCTTTTCAAAACATAGGTTGGGTTTCTGCTATGGGAGATCAAACTTCCTTCACAGACCTTAGTCCCATTTCTTTCCTTTTTATTGAAACCACTGAACTTGGTAGACTTTTCGTAAATGGGTCTGCCAAATTCCTCTTTGATTCAATAAAGTTAACCGTAACTACTCCCCTCTTGAGTAGTTGCCTAACCATGTAGTGTCTAAGACTTGCATGTCTAGACTTTCCATTATAAGTCTTATTAGAGACATTATAGATTGTAGCTTGATTATCACAATTAATCAAGACCGCCGGAGTTGGCTTCTTCCAAAAAGGAATTTCCATAAGTAGGTTTCTAAGCCAATCTGCCTCCTTACATGCATCAGTTAAAGCTATCAATTCTGACAACATTGTTGAATCAGAAATACAAGTCTGCTTCTTGGAACTCCAAGACACAGCAGCACCCCCTAATGTAAAAATCCATCCAGAAGTTGACTTGGAATTTGATTCTACATTGTTCCAGTTAGCATCGCTGTACCCCTCTAGTGCAGCGGGATAGCCTTGGTAATGCAAACCAAAATTTATTGTTCCTTTCAAGTAAGCCATAACTCTTGAAACTGCTTTCCAGTGTTCATATCCTGGATTACTTGAGAAACGACATAATATTCCCACGGCTTGGGCTATGTCCGGTCTTGTGCAATGCATAGCGTACATAAGACTCCCAATAACACTAGAATACTCAAGTTGAGCATGAGTACGGCCGGTGTTCTTCATTAACTTGATAGTATGGTCTAAAGGAGTAGGTGCTGGATTGTCATCAAAGTGACCATATTTCTTGAGAAATTTCTCAATATAATGAGATTGAGTTAAAACCAACTCATCTCCCTTTCTTAGGATCTTAATTCCCAAGATTACATCAGCCTCTCCTAAATCCTTCATATCAAAGTTAGAACTAAGAAACTTCTTTGTTTCTTCCACAACAGATATGTCAGACCCAAAGATTAACATATCATCAACATACAAACAGAGAATCACACAACCAGAACTATCATGCTTACTATAGATACATTTGTCCGCATCATTCACCACAAACCATATGACAAAACTACTTTATCAAACTTCTCATGCCATTGCATAGGGGCTTGCTTCAAACCATAGAGAGATTTCACTAACTTGCAAACTTTCTTCTCTTGGCCTGGTAATATGAAACCTTCAGGTTGTTCCATATATATCTCTTCTTCTAAATCCCCATTTAGAAAAGCAGTTTTGACATCCATTTGATGCACAACCAACTTATGAATAGAAGCAAGTGCAATCAAGCAACGAATGGATGAGATGCGGGCAACAGGAGCATATGTATCAAAGTAATCAATACCATGTCTTTGTTTATAACCCTTGGCAACTAGCCTTGCCTTAAACTTATCAACTTCACCATCAGCTCTCAACTTTCTCTTGAATATCCATTTACTTCCTATTGCTTTAGCACCAGGAGGTAAATTTACTAATACCCAAGTCCCGTTAGTCAAAAGCGAATGCTTTTCATCATTGATGGATTCTTTCCAGAAATTTGCATCTCTAGAACTCATGGCTTCAGCATAAGTTTTAGGGTCATCATCAGTATGCATAACTTACTGGTTAACACTAAGAATTCTATTCTTATTTGCCTCTACAAGGTAATAAATAAAGTTTGGATCAGGCTTTTTCTCAATCCTTCCTCTCTTACTCCTTCTAGGTTCGATATCTTCAGTAGGCACTGAAATATCATTGTCATAAGTAGGAGAGGGATTTTCATCATTGTTATCAATCTCCATAGGTTCTAGATCAGGTAACAATGGATTCTCCATGGGTTGCATTTGAGAACTGTTCCTATTTAAGTTCTCAAAGAATTCCACATCTACAGATTCTATAATCTCAAAAGTGTCAAGGTTTATAAATCTGTAGGTGATACTATTAAGAGAGTATCCCACAAAAGCACATTTATAAGCCCTGTTTCCCAACTTTGGTCTTTTGGGATCAGGCTTTCGAACATATGCTAAACAACCCCAGACTTTAAGTCTTCTCAAGTTTGGTTTCCTCTTAAACCACAACTCATAAGGAGAAACACTCTTCTTTTTCAAAGGAATTCTATTCAAAATATAACATGCAGACAACATAGCTTCACCCCACAAAGAATTAGGCAAACCAGAACTTATAAGCATGCAATTAACCATATCAATCAAAGTTCTATTTTTCCTTTCAGCCATACCATTTTGTTGAGGTGTGTAAGGTGCAGTGCGTTGATGAACTAAACCATGCTCTTGACAAAAGGAATTAAATTCAGTAGGAAAGTATTCACCACCACGATCAGAATGTAAAATCTTAATTTTGTGCTCTAATTGTGTCTCTACTTCTGCTTTATAAATCCTAAATTTATCAAAGACTTCATCCTTAGATTTCATTAAATATGTATAAGCATATCTAGTACTATCTTCTATAAAAGTGACATAATACTTATTTCCACCACGAGTGGCAGAACCATGCAAATCACCCACATCACTATGTACTAATTCGACCACAGCCTGGGGGGCGATGCCCCCCAGGACCCCCCTTTGGTTAGCGGCGTTGAAAATATTCCAACATTACCTGTATGCTTCACCTCCTCCTCCACATTACTAATAAGCTAAGGCTTCTGTTAGTTAGAGTCAATAATAGGAGAGAAGACTTGATTAGCATATAATGGGCGCAGTTCGGTGATGACTTTTTTTCTTTATTGAAAATGAGATATCGACCGGAAATGTTAAGAGTAAAAAATTTACAAGTCTGTCTCTTCTTCCCTAAGTGTGTAATGTGCATGTTTCCTTTGGTAAATCATCTAAGCGTATGTAACGAAGATGTTCTATTTCCATTAGGAAAAGTTTTAAGTGAACATGTTGTAGTTGCAAGTTTCCTCACAACCACATTCCCTATAACTATAATCAATATTAGGTAATCATCATTAAACTCTTTATTGATTATCAAGTCTTAAATCGGTTTACAAGATGGATACAAGTATTACAACAATCTTACTTGCTCCCAGATTTATTTTCTCTTCCCTGATTTCTTGTCTAACACTCACTAAAAGAATCCTCCCTACAAGTAATAACCTCTCCTCTGTATATAAGATCTTACATAGTCGATGACAACTAAGAGATCCTTTAATTTCGGAATCTCTATGTGATACACTCGCTCATGTACATTCACTCGTTCTCGCACGGACTATACTTCGCATAGATCTTCACACTTTACTCGTGACTTTGCTGACATCATCAGCTGCGTCATCTCAACCTTGCTGTGTGCGATCTCCCTCGTTTAAGTTATATAGTCTTCACTTTGCATGCTTACTAACATGTGCGATATTTCACTCCTACATTTTTCCTCTTCTCATTCCGCTTATTCTACAGGGTGAGCGATATGAGAAACTCCCACCTTATATTATCGCATATGCTTGTCTTTTCACATTTTGCTTTGCCGACAATTTTCCGGAATTCCGTCTTCCCTTGTTTACGCGTATCTTTTTAACCATTCATTTTTTGACACGCCTTTTTAACTGCTTGTTTCTATCCATTCATTTTCTCGCATTAATGAGAAGGAATTTTGAAAAGCGGGACACACTTTCCCTATATATCTTCCTTTATCTTCTTCTTCATTATTTTTATTTCTTTTACTCTTCTTCGTCTTCTCTGCTACTGTTCTTTATCGTCTCTTTTATTGATCTTTGTCAAATAACCTTCATTCTCATTCTTTAATGGCTCCTGCTGGTGAAAAGATGGAGACAAAATTTACCAAATTGAAGGACGAACTTCATTCGAAAGGCTATCCACTTTCTCTTCCTCCATCAACTGATTATTCCTCTAAAATTAATCATGATTTGATCAACTCTGAACAGTGGAGTAATCAAAGAGTCATTGTTTCATTAAGGCAACTTCAGATTCTTCCAATTCCCCTTTATAACCCAAAAATTCCTCTTTTTTATAAAATTCTTGCTGATGAGAGATTCGCACGGGGAATATTTCAACTGAGTGGTGATGCGATTAGAATAGCATTAGAATATTCTCGTCGCGCAGCTGGATTAGAGTCCTCTTACCCTTATGAGGTCCAAAACAAATTGTATCGCGATAAGTTTATTGATCCCACTGAATATACTCTTGATAATGTCTTCAATCATTATTATGTTGGGCTTATAAAAAGTAATTCAACCAAATGGGACGTTCGCTTAAGAAGAAAAGACGACATTGCTGAAGATAACAGAATTATGCGAGACGTTGATTGGAATGACAAATCCAATAACAGTGCTCGCAGATCTAACGATTCAAGTTGGATTAATTGTCCTATTATTTTAGAAGGTCCCTACATTTATGGTAAAGCTGTGGATGGTTCTGATCTTCCGCTTCCCGATAATTTTTCTTCTTATCAACCTTGGAAGTTCGCATTGTCCGAGAGTGAGACAAAGAAAGTGGTATGTAATTTTCGCATAAGTATTCTCAATCTCGCATAATCTTTCTTCTAATTTCTTATTTTCCTGTATTTTTCTTTGCAGGCTACTAAGAAGGCCAAAATTTCACATAATGCATCACCTTCGCAGAATAAGAAAGTAAGAAACATCCTTTTTAATTTTAACAATATTGTTGCCTCTGTTTCTTATCTTGGTTATTCGCGTAGGTGAAATCTTTGGGTGATAAGACTTCGGGCAAGGGTAAGAATATTCTGAAGAAAACCGTGTCTAAGTCTTTATCCAAAACGACTTCGGCCATGGATGATCTCTCTAGGAAGCGCAAAAGATATGATTCTTCCTCAAGTTCGGAATCTACTAATGATGACATTCTCGCTCCTGAAGAAGATTCATCAATTGATTCTTTATGTGAAAGAATTATCAAACCTTTTTTTCTAGGGATATACTGACTACTGTTGATCATGAAGGGATGGATCGTGCCTTTAAAATGGTCTCAAATGTATGTACCGCTCCTAACTTGGAGGATCCATCTCTTCATGGAATTGTCTCTGCGATAAACCTAGATATCCAATTTATACTTAACGCTTTGGTAATATTCGCAACTTTATTTTTAACTTTTCTTTAGTATCACTTCCCTTAGCTCATAATGCTTCTTTTACACTCTCGCATGGAGCTCGTTTGTATTATGCAATTTCCGTGGATTATGAAAGGAAGTTTCTCAAGCTGAAAAATGAGGATGCCAAACTTAAAGATGAGAACTCAACTAATTCTGAACTGATTCGCCAGGCTCGAAAAAGAAATAATGAACTTATTGGTATGTAATTATCATTTTCTTTATTCTTCTTCTTTTATGCGATAATTCGCACTTCTTAATTTATTATATTCACAGATTTGTATAACCTTTCAGATGAAGTTCGTCCTTCAATTTGGTAAATTATGTCTCCATCTTTTTACCAGCAGGAGCCATTAAAGAATGAGAATGAAGGTTATTTTATAAAGATCAATAAAAGAGACGATGAAGAACAGTAGCAGAGAAGACGAAGAAGAGTAAAAGAAATAAAAAAAATGAAGAAGAAGATAAAGGAAGATATATAGGGAAAGTGTGTACCGTTTTTAGATGAAGCAGCTAATCTCCCTAATGCTGAAATTCTCTTAGAGCATCTCAATTCTTCCCTAAATAATTATCCCACTCAAGGATTTGAGAACCTTAGCTTGGAAGAATTAAGGTTGAAATACGCTACCCTTAGGCGAAGCCATAGAAATGCATTAACCTCATTCAATAGCTTTAAACATCGTCTTTATGAAAGTAGAGAAACAGTTCGAGTATTGGAAGCGAAGAGGAATAAACTTATTACTGAAAAAGATGAGATCACTCTTAATGGTGCGAAGTACTAGAAAAGTTCCAAGAATCCCTTATTGAAGTTAAGAAAGAACATGATTCAGCTTTGAGCGAAAGGAACACACTCATTGAAGAAAGAAATTCAATTCGATCTAAACTACTTATAGAGAGTGAAGCTGAATTTAGTTGGGTTGCTAGAGTTCTGAATGATGCTAGGAATAATTTAGGTGTAAATGTGAGCCTTCAGACTGAGCATTCCGCATTGGTCGCAGACATTGTTTCCAATTATGAAGGTCATTTGTTGTTCTTTAACGCTTGTTCATACTTAAAGAATAACATCTTACGTCGTTTTAACTTGCTTGCTCATATTTCGTAGTGGAGGAGAAGGATTATCTTGAGAAAATTAGAGATTTAAAAACTCGCTTAACTGGCAACTTCAGATACCAACAATTGAAGGAAAAATGGACCCGTATGGTTTCGAACAACAGCAATGATGCTAATCGCGCTCGTATAGCTGTTGTTAAGCGAGTCTGTCTAGAGAATAATATCCCTGTCTCAAAGTATAAGTTTCCAGAGATTCTTGAAAATGTACCTATTCCTGATATTATAATCAGTGATGGAGAAGACGAAGATTCTGAAGAAGAAATTAGTGATTTTGAAGCTGAGCGGGAAGATGAAGGAAATGAAGATTAGTCCTTCATTTTTTCCTTGTTACAAATTCCTTTGTTGTAAATTATTCTTTCTTTTTGTATATCTTGAAGATATTAACTTTCATCCTTTTAATGCAAATCTTCTTTTCTTCGTGTTCATACTGAAAATATTATTTCTCGCGTGTATATAAGACTATTAAATGGGGCAATTAACATTTCCTTTGCATTCCCATTCTTGCCTCTTGTTAATTGAAGCATCTTGATAGGTCAAGTATGATTTATATCATTTATCATAAACTTCTTCTTGTGCGAACATTATCGCATTAGCTTCAATGATTTTTTCTCTTTTTCTCATTTAAAATAATCATTAGTATATGTAATCTTTCTTCTTAGGTCTTATTTTGCTTTCCTATGTAAAGGTCTTATGTTGCCTTATTTCTGAGTGACGAGATTGTAGGCTATCTTTACACCATAGTGTATCGACCCATTAATCTTGTCTTATCTTTTTCTTGTATTATTTCCTCTTCAGGTTTTATCGCATAAATATGACAAGTCTTATTACTCGCATGAGTAAAAAGTCTCATGACATTTACGTGTTTTGACACAATTCAGCTCCCTAACGGAGGGTGTCGTACTTATCTTCCCCCTGGTTTCCCCTTCAAGGAAGCTTACCTATACCGGGTTAAGGTTATGGCTCTTCCCATCCGGTAATTCAACAACCAGTTGATTTCGCAGTCTTGTAACTATTAAGTTACAAGACTGCACTCTAAGTGGAGTATCTTCGGACCGAGTGCATCATAGTCAGGATTTGTCAAGAGTGGCAAGGTACGCTCCAGATGCCCCGGGCACTCTTGACTCAACCGTGTACCTCGATGCCCGGATCGAGTTTCTGCACTCCTTTGGAGATACTTTCTCACCTTAGTCTCTCAATCTAAGATTATTACCTTAGACTGAAAATTTAAGGTACCTCTCCCGGATGGGCATTTTCGTTTATTCTCACCCCAAATCTCCATAACTCAAGTTCCAGGGTCGGTGTTGCTTTCCCTTAAGTCATGCTTTCTAGGTTTCTCCGACTATGACATGCGATAGGTATTACTTTTCTGCCTCTTGCATGTATGCGAACTAGGTTGCACGCCATATTCGGATTCCTAGTCTATCTGATAATAAATATCATTTATGTTCCCTTATTTTAAGGTCTTATTTTGTTGATGTAATATCACTTTATGAAATTTGAATTTTTCATTCTATTTCCAATATTTGAGTTTTCACAACTCTAGTGCAAAGATTTTTTATTGTTTTTGTTTCGCATAAAGAAAAGCATGTGCATTCCTCATACTACTCATTTTTTCTCTTGAACTGCTGAATCTCCTTAAGCTTGCAAATGTTTTGCAGAATATTAGTTCGCATAATATTTCATTCTCATCTATGCGATATTCTTAGTATCCTTTGTTTTTGTCTTAAAAATAGAACTTCTGCCCCTGCATGCTTCCTTCTTCTGTAGAAGCAATATTTCTGATTCGCTTGGCACTGTTATTCGCAGAAGATTCTACTTCAGTATTCTGCATATTTGTTTTTGCAGTTTCATATACTGCATCTACCATTAACTTCTCAGCTCTTTGACTCTCTGCGATACGCTGTTTCCAATTCCTTCGTTTACTTTCTCTTTCTTCGCACTTATCAATGTCAATTTCTTGATAGTTTCCGCTTTCAATTGTATCCCCTCTTATTATACCAACACCTTTAGGTAAAGGAAATTTTATACACTGATGAAATATCGAAGCCACCCCCAAGATACTGTGCAACCATGGCCTTCCAATCAGAGCATTATATGGTGATTCGACATCCACAACACAGAATACAATCTCCGTTTGCAAGTTATGAAGAAGAATTCTCATTGTAACTTCTCCTTTTGGCTTATTCGCAGTTCCAATAAACCCATAAATTTTATATGTTGAAGGAATTAATTCATCATCTCTTCCACCCATAACTTTGTATGTAGAATGAAAGAGGATGTCAACAGAGCTTCCAGGGTCTATAAGTATTCTATTTATCGCCCAAGTTTGCTTCATCCTCTACTTTCGACTTTGGATTAATTCCTAATCTTACCACCAATGGACATTCATGTGATTCTCCTCTCCATAGTGTTTCTTCCATACTGAATGAGATAACTTGTTTTTGCCACTCTTTTAATGCTGATACTTTCATAAGTTTTAGGATTTATCTGCCTTCAACATCTCTCGCATACACCCGACTTAAGATATTATCATGGAAATCTTATGTATTCTTGAATGAATGTATAATCGAATTACAATACAAGTTCTTCGCTTTCGCACCTACTTCAATTATATGTACATTCTTTCCATTACCCGCTCCATACTCATTTCCCTTTGGTGGTGGTGGTGGCAAATTCTTTGGTTGTGCTAAGAAATGATTCAAATTTCCCTGTTTAATCATCCTTAATATGATTTTCCTTACATTTCTGCATTTACTTGTTGTGTGACCGTGAAATCTATGATATACACAAAATTATTTACTCCTCCTCCCTGGTGGTGGTTCTTCTCCTACATTATGTGGTTCTGGAATATCTTCTATTAGGATGGCATCTTCCCATATCTTATCCACTGTGGTATTCAACTTTGGAAAACTTATCTGCTCCCACACTATTCTTCCAGTTCTTTTATTATAATGTGTTTGTGGACCTCCAGAACTTCTTGGTTGAATCGTATCAGTACCTCCGTGATTTTGATGTTGCTTTTCAAACTCTGCTTGATCTGCACAACCCATGGCTACCAGTTTTTGTTCCATTTCTGCAACATTCCTTCCTTGATTCCCTTGCGATGCACTCGCAATAACATTTTTCAATCTTGGAAGTAAACTTGCATTTCCACCCTTCGCATCTGGTATGCAACTGGGTACGACTCCATATCTCTTTGCTTCTCTTCAAGTGCTATGTACTCTTCTTGAAATTCGTGTAATTGTGACATTGTTATTGTATCCTTTATCCGAAAGATTTGTGTATACAATAAATCTGTAGCAAAGAGAGCATTGATAAATGCAAGAATAAGGTGTCGCTCATCTACTCGTCTTTCCATTTCGCTATACATGGTTCTCCAGCGTGTTGTTAGATGACGCAAAGTCTCATTTTTTCTTCTGCGAAGTCCGAATGTTGTCTCAATCACTGGTCTTGACATATTATTGTTGATGTATTGTCCTAAAAAGACGTTATGTAAATGGTGAAATGACCCAATTGATTCTATTGGTATCCCTTCAAACCATTTCAGATATTCTCCCTCCAAGCTCGCAACAAAATATTTACACATGACTGCATCATTATTTTCCCATTGCAATAAAGATCGGGTGTAGGCTTTCACATGTTGTATTGCACAAGCACTTCCATCAAATATACTAGTAAACACTAGTAAGATGCACTTGGACGGTATTGCTGCCCTTTGGATTTGTCTTGTAAAAGAAGTTTTTCCAGCTTCTTCTACTGCTTCTTCTAATTGTCTCCTTCCACCATTTCTTCGTGTAGTTATCATTTCTCTTAATTCTGCCATTTCTCTCAAAATTTCTTCACTTAAGGTTTGATCTAAATCTTCTCGCATTGGTCTTTTTAATCTTGTTTGCCTCGGTCTATTATCATGATTATTCTGACGTACTGCCTCTTGTATTTTTCATTCTTCAGCTTCTTCTCTTCTTCGCCTACGCCTTTCTCTCTCAATGCTCATATCATAATGCACTCTATCATGCCATCTCTTCTTCATCTCTTCTTTGTTCTGTATCATCCATGCGATAACGTTCGCATCGTATTAATCTATTGTCATGATTGTTTTGATGTAACATTTCCTGCAATTCTCTCTCTTCAATTTCTTCTCTTCTTCTCTGTCTATTTCTTTCATCTCTCGCACGTGTAATATCTTCTTCGCGCTCATACTGATCCCTTACCATTTCCCTTCCATGTAACATCATCTGATCTTATCTTGGATCATCTTCTTCTCTTTCAAGATTATGATGTGTGCGATGAATAAGTTCATGTGGATGTTCATATCGTTTAGTTCCTCGATCTTGAGCTAAATTGTAATCCTCCTGCAGGTTTTCTTCCATAGTTTCCATGCATTGTCTTCGCCTACCATCTCCTTGATTAGATCGACTTGCTCTTGATGAACATCTGCTTAATCTTGAAATTGATCGTGTAATGCTTCTTGATCTACGCTCTTGTAATCGAAGATTCTCTTCTCTTAAATCATTATTCTGGCGTATTAGATTCGCACGTTCTTCCTCCTCTCTTCTTCGTTGTGCTAGTAATCTTTGTCTAAGTTTCTTCAATTAATCCTTCATTCCCAGTCCTTTGTTCCTCTTCTTCAGTTGAATTTGTTCGTGCAGTATGGATACTTACTCTATCATAATCAATATCATTATTCCTCTCTTGTTCACGCTGAATTCCAATTGGAACTTCGTTTCCTTGATTTTATCCTTCTTGCTCTTCTTGTTGTTCAGGATTTGTACCCCGTCTTCTTTCAGCAATTCTATTACTTCTTGTAGTTGCCGTCCCTTGTTCAACAGTAGATCCGATTCTCACCATCTTTAATTTCAAAGAATTAAAAGTTTTCTCCACAATTTTCAGATCTTACTTTTTCCAAGATTCAATGGATTTACTAACAGGATTTATCACCCAAACCTGTTTCTAGCGCCAAAAATGTAGTTGCAAGTTTCCTCACAACCACATTCCACTATAACTATAATCAATATTAGGTAATCATCATTAAACTCTTTATTGATTATCAAGCCTTAAGTCGGTTTACAAGATGGATACAAGTATTACAACAATCTTACTTGCTCCCAGATTTACTTTCTCTCCCTGGTTTCTTGTCTAACACTCACTAAAAGAATCCTCACTACAAGTAATAACCTCTCCTCTTTATATAAGATCTTACATAGTGGATGACAGCTAAGAGATCCTTTATTTTCGGAATCTCTATGTCGCTCATGTACATTCACTCGTTCTCGCACAGACTATACTTCGCATAGATCTTCTCACTTTACTCGTGATTTTGCTGACATTATCCGTTGCGTCATCTCAACCTTGCTGTGTGCGATCTCCCTCGTTTAAGTTATATAGTCTTCACTTCGCATGCTTACTAACATGTGCGATATTTCACTCCTACACATGTAAAGTTAATGATGGAACTTACGTGCAGGAAACGAGGTTTATTAATAGTACACCATATGGTTTTAATCTCTGATATTAACAAACACATCCCGAACGAAATTTTAAAATCGAATTCCAACCACTGCTATGTAAAAATTGCCTCTCAAACATTGAAGTTGTAGGCATAAAACGAAATGCTTTCCTTGTAGCTTTTGACGCAGTCGCTCGTGTTTCTCTGACACTTCACATTTTCTCATAGTTAGTGTACTACACTAACTCTAACCACTTACCAGAACCCCATTAAAGACTAAACAAGGTGGAAGCAGTATGCCAATTACTAAAGGGCTCAAAGGCACTCTTTTGCATCTGCCAGTAACCCAAAATTTTGTTGTATTGTTTTGATAATATTTTCTTCGTTCTTTTTTAATAGGCCAGTTTTGTTTTTAACGAAATTTAAGGAAATTAAGAGAACTAATCATTGAAAGTGATCCTCATGACACTTGTCAATAAAAGAAGTGAAGTGAAATGGTCCCCATGACACTTGTTAGCAAAAGAAGTAAAGTGAAGTGGTCTACATGACACTTGTCATGAAAAGAAGTTAAGAGACAAATGGTTCCAAAAAATTAAAATAACATTTGACTTTCCCAATTAGGAAACTGACCTATTTTTCTGAAACTTTTATTTATATAAACTGGCCTATTAAAAAAGAACGGAGGGAATATATGTTTTGACAGTATTGTCGCATTGCCTTGATGCTTTTCGGTGATACGATGCTTTCTGAAAAGAATACCATAGCTGTATGGAATAAGTTATAAAAAATGTGGCAGGTAACGGATAATAACTTCATATATATTCCTGCACTCAAATGTGGCAGTTTCCAAATTATTCTGGATACTTGACGGAATAGAATCAGATCGACTTCGTAAAGTTGAAAAAATGGCAAATCTTGAAGTGCCTCACACGGAACAATTATGTAAGTTGTTGAGAATTGGAAAACAATAGTACTGAGTTTGGACTTGTCTCCGATGAAATAAGCTAAGGTCTTCTATTATATGTAGTTTTGTAAATCAACGGTATAAGACTAAGTGGGGCTGGTTAATTGGAATTTTAGCTACGCATAGATTGTTTGAAAATAAGACCATCTTATTCAACTCATTTCTGCTGCAAGTATTAGATGTGTCTAGCTAGCTAGATCCGGATTATCTCGAGCCAGCCATCCACTAAACTTAATTGGAGAGACTAATCCGTCGTGTAGTTATTGTTGTTACCAAATCTTTTGTCTTATTTAGTATTGGCTTTTTTAGTGATATGAAGCGTCAACCCAGTGGTTAATTTTCCAGAATTCTTGGGGGGGTTTTTTTGGATCATTCACACTGACACTAGTGCTCCTAAATTGGCAAGCTCGTATGCTTAGCAACATTATCTCTTAGGACTTGCGAGGTATGTCAGTCTGTTGATGTCACAACTACCGGAACTCATGTTAACGAGCCTAGAATACTATGCTCATAGTTTGTACTAAATGAGAAGTTTGTGTAATTATATATGTCAGGGCAACCTTACCTCAAAGGTATAGGCACAGTCACAATGACATTGAGGTACCATTTGTGCAATTGGTGCAGCTTGGTACGTTACTTTAATTCTTCAACAGATTCATAACTCTCGTGCGTGGGAACAGATTATTGTGGAGCCAGGATTTCGATTTTTCATTTTTTTTGATAATATTTGCGACTAACTCAGCTGTTTTTTTTGGTTGGCCAGCTCAGCTGGAAGGGATCGATCGTCTCGCTAAAGACAGTCCATAAACTATCCAAAAAGAGTTTTCATATTGGTACGACGTAGGCTCATGCAACTTCATCTAGTTTCTTCTATAAACAGAGAAAAAGAAAAAACGTTGTACGGGGCTCCACAATCTGTTCACAAAGCACTACAAAATGTTGGGCTGTAATAAGAATTAGGCATGAGAGCAGGTGAAAGAAAATGATTAGAATTTTAGTAAAGCAAAATTTAAAAGGAAACGTGAAAAGGAGGAAAAGAACGTGAAACAATATCGAAGAGGGGGAAAATCAGTAAAATTGTAGTAATCAACCAGCTATCATCATTAATGTTGTTTTCACCGTATATATACTTTTACAATTTTCTTAGAATTGTCGACATCCTATTACACTGTACTACGTCCATTTCAAAAAGATGGGACTGTTTCATGTACAAATGTACATGAAAAATACTTCTGGGTTTTACAAATTAATATATCTCTTTTTTTGAATATTTACCAACATCCAAAATTTTACTGCAACTTACGGGTACAAATCAAGCATTTCTACATGCAAGGGTCATGAAATACAGGATTCTATTTTGTCATATGTATATATACCATGTCGATAATAAGTGCCAAGGAGCACTGGAGCATGGCGCAAGGACCAAACCAAAAGCCTGGTGAACTTGACGAATTATTTCCCAGTTTACGATGTTATACCCCACGGCCAAAATATGGACTGTTATACTTGAAATATTGCCACAACCAGAAGGTGGGGGTATGTAGAATCAAATAAATGCGACCTACTCTGCAATCTCATTTAAAGAAAAAAGTGAGTGCCAGAAAAATTTGAAGCTTGTCATGTTCACAGAGAGGGTTCCAAAAGAAACAAAATCATGTTACGTGAATCATAGACATTAAAGTTCATCAATCAGTGAATCCAAGGACTTTCTTTTTATCTATACTTTATTGCACTATTTGTATCTTTGATAGGTTTGATTATGATTACTCGTTTAAAAAAGATGCTTCAATTAGAGTATGAGTATATAATTCTCGTTCAAAAGGGAAAGATGAGGAAAATGATATAAATCCGACAAGTTCTATTTTTCTTCCTTCTCTTTTCAGTCTTATCAGTTGAAGATGTTGAAAATCGCAAGGACTCAAAATAGTAACAGTACATATATGGGTCGACGAGGTCCTCAGTGTCGGTTAGGGCAATTTCTATGGCAATCAACAAATCCATTTTTTTGTTCAGCCACGTGGATGAACAAACTGTGTTTTCCACTATGATAAAGGACTGGGCGTTAGACAACTAAGCGCGCGACCGTAATAGAAACACTAGCGATCGTAGGTAAACCGCCGGAGCTCGTTGCACGAACGCTGGCGTTTGTAATAGAAACGCTAGCGTTTGAACCAAGGTCGCCAACGACTACTTTTCAACAGCCACCGGAACGGCTAGTTTCTACCGGCTAATTTTTTCCTCCATAAATATGGCTCGAGTTTGATCTTACAAATTCACAACAATATTTCGTCCGATCAATCTTTTTTTTCAATTGCTTTCAATTTTCAACCATGAATTCTGATTTTGATTCTTCTGAGGAGGATATGGAGATGGATGACATGTTGTACGAAGAAGATGAAGAATGTGTATGGATTTTTTGCATCAAATGGATGAAGATGCAGATCAAGATAGAAGAAGACGAAATTTTATGTTGCAATTACAAACCGGGTGTGTCGGACCGGAAAAATTACGCCTTTGGCGCGTTGCCCCGCAGGCCGTAACTCCCCCGGTGCGCCATGATGATTCCTACGGTCCGGGCTGCCTCAAAGCTAGGAAAACGCACGTCCATCTGCCCTTGCAAGCATGCTTGTGGAGCATGATGCAGCTAACTTAGCTTCCACACTGTTCCAACTCAACCTTGATCAGCAAAAGTTTTATTAAGAAAATAAAAACTTTCTTAAAACGGGAAAAACCCCCTTTTGAGGCCCTAAAGAATGGAATTTGGTTATATTCTGGTGACCATGTGGATCTATAGATCACATGTCTGATCTTTGGACTGTTTCTCATCAAAATGGACTCCTCCTGAGCTAAATTACGACACTCGGGTTTTTAGCCTCCAAATAGGTTATAGCTTGCTCTTTGTAGCTTGATAGGAAGTATGAGCATCCACTTGCTGGCATGCAACTAAGCCTCATCAAGCTTGACCACAATCATCTCTTACATCGAGCTACCGATCTTAGATGATATGAGGGGCCACTCAGCCGCAATCATCTCGCAATTAGATGATATGAGCGACAACGTGATGGACCGACAATGTTGCAACTCATTGCGGCTGCCTACGTACCCTTCCCTACTCTAAAGGGATCAAGCACAGACCGTAATTCATCCTCGAAGGGACAGGAACTTAAACCAACTCGATTGCAAGGTCGTAGCCTAGCAATAATGGTAATGGCCTGGTCCGTAAAGGCCGTTCCGTCAAGATGCACAATGATTATGCATCATCGGGTCAGTGGCACGACATAGTGATGCCTAAGCATCAAATGTCCTCTTCGCAAGGCTACGCATATGTAAATGAGGCTTACGCATCATTTATACTCTTTCGGCTAATCTATGAAGCTTACTTGGTTCATGGTCCGCAAGTGCACCTTCAACTCACCACCCCTCCCTATATATGTTAAATTGACATTTCTACAAGTATGGAAAGGGGAGGAGATTGACATGCCTACTTCACTATTCATCGCAATGATTGCGCACAATGATTGTGCAACACTCTTTTGGCCAGCCCTATCTGGCCTGATGCATAATGATTGTGCACTACTCGTTCTTCCATCCCTCTATGTCCTGATGCACAATGATTGCGCACAATGATTGCGCTTCATCGTAATGATTGTGTTAATTCGCAATGATTGCTTTAATTCGCAATGAATGTGTTCATTTGCAATGATTGCTTTAATTCGCAATGATTGTGTTCATTCTCAATGATTGCTTTACTTCACAATGATTGCGTATAATGATTGTGCAACACTCGTTCCGCCAGCCCTCTCTGGCCTGATGCACAATGATTGTTGTGGATGGGGAAAAACGGTTTGCTGGTTTTTTAGGGAATGAGGAATCACCTTGTGGTGAAGATTCCTCGAACCGAGCGAACTTCCTAACCTCACACAGATGCACCGCTGCAAAGGGGGTGCTTAGATTCTGGAAATCAATCTGAATGACTCCGGCCTAAACCAAGACGATGGTCGTTCCATAGTCAATTCGGTCGCAAAGAGGGAGATGGGTTGATCTGTAGGATGGAAGCTGAGAATTGTGTGGGATCAGTGATGATCGAGGATTGTGGGTGTGTTGAAAGTTTCTGCAAATTGAAGAATTGTTGAAGTTGAGTTCTGTGTATAAGTTCTGAGCGATTGATGTAATTTCTGAGAGTGATTGCTCGAAAAATTGTTGTTGTTCAATCGTGGATCCATAGACTTATTTAAACTGCAAGAATGATGAACACCCTGACCCCTGTAAGTGTGACGGTTTCTTGAGTGAAAGAGTGGAAAAGTGGAAGATCGTGGTGAAACCAGTTTCAGGTCGTGCGGAGACTTGGTTGATCACTCACCCACTACTTTTCTAACTCCTTTAACCGTTGACACGACTTACTCACGTTTCTCGTTGTGGATGAATCCACATGCTGTAGGCCGCCAGACCAAACCCCTAAGTGATATCCCCCATTTGTGATGTGATTGGCATCTCACGAATCGTGGAGTCTGCATGACAGACGTGCAATTAATTAGTCACGTTGACTTATTTAGACAATGAGTCTAGGTTTTGTTGAATTGAGCATGAATGACGAATTGCTCAGTGGAACATTCGAGTAATTGAGCAAGTATTGCTCGACGAGTTACTGGGTGTTGATGGTTGTGGATCAATATTCGAGTAATTTTTCAACGGGTTACTGAATATTGATTAATTGGATAGTATTCGAGCAATTGAATAATTGCTCAATTTGAAAGATTACTAAATATTGAGAATTCGATGAGCGACTGAGCAAGTATTGCTCATTTCAACAAATTAATGATTTTTGATAATATGTCGTGCAACTGAGCAAGTATTGCTCAATTCGAAAAATTACTGATGAATTGCTGAATATTGATCAATATTCGAGCAATTGAGCAGGTATGGCTCGATTCGGCGAATTATTTACTGGTGACGTGACCCAATAAAATATTAACTAGAATACTGGTAGATAACCGAATATTATATAATTAATCTAGATGATGATTGTCGAATAAATCTATTTAGCGTTTTAACTGCTCAGAAAGATGATTTGTTGAGCGTTTGTTCGAAAACCTAAATTTTGATCGATTGCTCATTAATTGACGAATTGCTGAAAATAGGTCATAAGCAAAGGAAGGACCGACCATATGGGACTATGGACGTCCATGTGATGCCCAATTACTCGAGTGAGCGTGCAACAGGGTCCTGGGTTGACCAGTTGGTGAAAGAATGACGATTACATGGGTTTCATCATTTATTGAAATAGTGCTCAATCAAGCATTAGGTGAGAAAACCTAATTTATAGAGAAGTGAGGGACCGACCAAGATGGATGGCATAGGACCGGCCTTGGTGGTCGTGGGGCCGCTGGTGGGGGTTTGCACAAAGTCTGAGTTGGTTGTGAAGAGTTTGGACCCAATATGAGCAATTACGCAAATTAGGTCAAAAAGTGTAAAAACGTGTGGGACCGGCTTTGTGAAAGCCTTAGAGACGACCCTGGTCGGTCAAGAGGGCATGCACGTGTTACCATGGTGTCCATGTTTCCGTACTGAGAGTTTCAGCATTTTCTGTTGTGCGTTCGAGCAGCATGGTGGATTTTCAGATTAGTTTCATCTTGACTGAAAATTCTTGATTTTTGTTGGAATGAGCATGTATGCTCAATCGATCAATATTTTGTGAATATTAAAATAGTAATATTTTAATATATTTTCGTGAATAGCCTAGTCGGTCTTGTGACCATGTTGACTTTTGGCTTTTTCATGGTTTGCGCAATATTTGAGAAAATATGGAGAAACCATGACCTTTTGCTAAAACTGGGGAGTTTCACAAGATGAGAAAATAACAATTTATGAAAGATTAGGGATTGCAAGGTGTGGGACCGGACACGACTAGGGCATGGTCGGCCGGCCATGTTTCCCGGTCCCGCAATACCTTTCCCTATTTTTATTATTATTTTTTGTGAAACTACACAGAATTTGGGAAAACCACCAAAATATGGAGAAACCATGAGTTTCGCTCAAACAAGGAAAGTTGCTGAGATGGAGGAGTCTTCATGAGTTTATGAAAACAATAAAATAAGGAAAAATAATGGAGGAAGCATGGGACCGGCCACGGACGGTGGGCCCGGCCCATGGACGCATCTCCATTATTTTAATATTATTATTGTCTCTCTCCTGTTTTATGCAGGATTCTTCATTTATTCATTATTTTGGATGTGCGTTCGCGGCATCCGGTTGCTCGTTCGTGCATCGTGGTCGAGTACACTTGCACCATTTTTGTGGGGCTTACTCAGTGGTAGTCTAGACTCCCGGTTGTTGAGTATTTATTACTAATTTATGAAATTCAGTGGAGAATAGTTCATGAAACTGAGTAATAAAATGAATAGTTGATTATTATTAATTCATAGGATCAGCTGCGGATTCGACCATGAATTCAGAATAATAAAACGAGCATTACCATCCCATGGGATCATAGATTCGACCGCAGAATCGGAGTAATTAAAATTATCTATCACTATTTCATGAGATCAACTGTGGATTCGATCACGAAATCAGAGTAATGAGATAATACAGTTGTTTTATTTTTATTCTATGAGATCAAGCCGTGGATTCGATCATAGAATCGGAGCAATTGTTTATTGCCATTCCATGGGATCAGGCCGTTGATTCGACCATGGAATAGGAGAAATGATATATCATTCTGGGAACTCAGTGGTGAATATCACGGCAGAATTAATCCATTGCAGAAAAGATATTATCCAGTTAAAGCGTCACATCCGTTTTGAATGGTGCATAGTCAGGTAGTCACGGTGTTGTTTATGACCTGAAGGCGTTAGTGCTCTCAATCTACGGAGAACCGCCTGAATCTATGCACGATCTCTCCATATAATCAGGGAACGGTGAGTGTCACCGACGTCCTGAAGGCGTCCGCCGCCCAACTATCTTCTATGTGGAGGTGGGTCTCTCTCCTTCAGTCAGGGAACAGTGAGTACCACCGACGTCCTGAAGGCGTTAAGCTTTCAATCTACGGAGAACCGCCCAAATACGTTATTCTGCATGGAGGTCACAATGAAATGCCAGGGATCGAACGCTCAGCTAGTGGAGGCTTTTCGAAAACATATTCATCATGGCTTCGTAAAATATAAATAGTTGCATGCCTGAAACCCATGTCAAAATATGCCTCATGATTTTAAGGTTTTGCCCTTTGTTGAAAATCCACCATCTACATTAAGTCCCCTGCTTAGTGAGGAACAGTCATGTTCCGCAGTAAGCATTAAATTGTGATTTTCAGTCGACGAGATCAGTGGTTGAACTCAGTCTACAAAGGTAGTTTCAGAATCCTCAATTTACTCCAATGATAACATGTACGAGAAAATGCACAGATGAGGACCCTGATAGAGTGTCATATGATGAGCGTGGAGAGATGAGGCACTGCTGATTTGGGTGTTCGGAAGCTTAGTTATGGTCAGTCTAGGATTTATGGGCCCGAGCCAAAAAAGGAAACCCATGTTTTATTAGGTTTTAGAAATAAATTTGATATAAAAGAGAAGAATCCCTAAAATAATTCTATTTTTTGACCGACCAAGCTCTCCCTCTCTTCACCATTCTCACGCGAGTTGCAGAAGGGAAGAAAAAAAATTCCGCCGGATTTTAGTCGTCGCCGATCGCCGCTGTTTGCCGTCTGGCCAAGCTCCGACCGGCGCCGACCAGGTAAGTCTGAAAAAAAATATTGTTGTAGGTTTTATGATTGATGAGTTGTTCACAAAACCAAAAACCCCATGGTTGCATGCATGCGTAGGATTTATGAAGGATTTTTAGAAACCGTATGTATATGCCCGTTTGTTCGTTAGTCGAAGGAACGAGCAAAAATCCCTAATATGGAAGAGACACATAAAATTTTGAATAGACATGGTCTGGTTGCAGTAGAAAAATTTTTGTTTATTGGGTTTCATGAAAACCAAAGTTTGTTTTTGAAGCATGAACCTTGCAAATATTTTTATGAACGTAGGTCCGTTCGTAGCAAAAGCAATAATTAACGATCCTTAGAGTTTAAAGGAATTTTTGAAAAGACCTAGAGTTCATGATGAAAATGTATGTGTGAACTTTCAAAGCTTTGTTTGGAACATGTAGATTTTTACAAAAACAGTAAAGACCCTCGTTTTATAGATGAATGCTCGTTTGAGCAAAAAAGTTTTTTTTTTTTTTTATGATTTATGTGAGTTATTACTCACGATTTTTTTTTAAATTACGTGACCAGTTCACGTTTTTATTTAAAATAAAAATCAAACTTCGATTTATGGGAAATTTTTGAAAGCAAACAATATTCGGTGAGTTCGCTAACTCGTAATGTATGCATGAGTTTGGTGATTTTATAGTGTATGTACACGTAAAAATCAGCGAATGTTCATATGGAAGGTTATATGAATCATTCAAGGTTTCATGAAAAGTCAGGTGTTTGACTTTAAATTTTCTCACTCTTGCAGGTTTGAGGAATTGTGCAAGTTTTTTTCAAATTTTTACATTGTTATCACTAAGTTCCTGAAATTGTAAATAGGTAACGATTGATGATTACCATTTTTGTAGCAGCTGATGTAAGGATCATGATTATTCCTTCACTTTAATTCCACTGATGAAATTCATGTGTGTATGTCACAAAAAATTTGTAAAAATGATTGATCACCAGGACAGCGTTTTTGAAGATGCTTCTAGGGAAGAGTCTTCCAGAGAAGATGATTCCAGGGAGGATTCTTCTGGAGAGGATGTTTCTAGAGAGGATTCTTCCGGAGAGGATGCTTCTGCTGATGTATCTTCCAGAAATGATGATTCTAGGGTTTCTAGGAGAAAGGAGGATAAAACCAAGAACACCCCAAATGCTAATGACGAGTTCTTTGTGTTTCAGTACAAACCCGAAAAGCGTCCTCCAGGTTCTGCATTCCGGTTGCTCATAAATCCCAGAAGCACTACTCAGAACAAGCTGGTAACTCCTCAGGCGATAATTAGGTTCTGTTTGAGTGGGAAGAACTATTTGGGTTCTCACGTGGAAATCAAACTTTCTCGAAAACCCCTGGCGCATTTCTCCAGATGGGCACGTCATATGTTGGGCTATAGTCATATAAGGACTATGCTGGATCGTGCACAAGTGACACGAGCTATTCAAGCAACTGGGGTGTTAGTGATGAATCACGACATACCAGGTATGGTGGCTCTGCTTGCTCGTTGGTGTATTCCTACTCACACATTGATATGCAGATGTGGAGAATTCACTGTCACCTTGGAAGATGTAGTTGTTTTATTGCATCTCCCAGTTACTGGTAATTTCCCTGAAGAGCTCTCCACGGAGGAAAATGTAATATCCGACATTTTGGAAGCCAAAATGTAAGAGCTTAATGAGACACCCATAGTTTGCTATGCTCGATGGCTGAAACACTGGTGGCCGAGAGATGTGATTCCTGAAGAACCTGATACTTTGAACATCGCTGCTCTCTTATGCTTGTGGCTCTCCAGAGACATTCTTGAATAAATTGGACATTTGTTGAAACCGTTTGTGATCCTTTTCGCTATAAAAATGGCTAAAGGTGAGAAACTTCCCATTGGTAGCTTGTTCATGGGTTCATTTTTTGCTAACTTGGATCCTTTAGTCATGGATTCCAGTGTCTCCAACGGTTTCATGCAGATTGAGACATATTCTAATACCGCGTTCCTCCAAGCCTTAATGTGGGAGAACCTCGAGAAATATGCTCTAAATCCTCGTAGCGTCTTGCAAGGACCGAAGGTGGATACCCGTCATATCAATCTTGAGAAGGATAGTGCTAGGATTATGCGCTGGTCTACGAAGCGACCACGGAAAAAGACCTTCCTTCCCAGTATTTTAGATACTGAATCTGAATTCAATTTTCGTCCATGGACGACAGTTCCTCCTTTCTTCTCACAATTGATCACTTTCAATGATACTAAAGAGATCATCACTTTGAATTCTGGCACTGAGTTGAGTGAAGGAGAGAAATCTTTTATGCCGAGTTGCAGTCCTGGTAACATAGTGTCAGTGATGCAAGGAGAATTCCAGGTGGAAGAATATAATATCGACAGAGCGGCTCGACAAATGGGTCTCGACCAGTGTGCTCCAGGTCATCGAATGAATAAACCATCGGTTGAGTATCTGAAGGATCATTTAGATAAAACACATGTAGAAGGGAACGATTATGTGTCTTCTTTTACCGACCGGGATATTTACGTAACTCCAGGTTATGCAGCATTCTGGAATCAGCAACTCGAACGCTTATATAATTTTGCAGTAGATGTCAAATCTCTGACACGAGTGTTTTCTTCTGCTGAAATTTTCTTGGATCGACCGTTGTTGAAACCTCTTTCCAGTGGTGACAAAAGGAAGACATCTCCAGAATCTTCACAGGTAGATATTTTCTTACGATTTTGGTAAAAGCATGATAATCGCACCTTTGATTGTTTCAATCAACTCATTGTATGTCGGTTGTGCTGTGAGGCCTCTAATTCATGTAGACTTCTCTGAATTGCAAGACAGTCCCCAGGGTGGAGAAAGCAGAAGCAGGATGAATTAAAGAATGATAGCGAATAATACGCAGTCTCCAGCCGCTTGTTTGGTAAGTTGTTAGCATTTTCGTTGCAACTTTCTCATCCATGCACTTAGGATTCAAAAGAACGTCGTTAATTTGTTTCGGACTTTTTCCCCTTCGGTTATTGACGGTCTTCATCTTTCCTCGATACTAACAATTCAGGAATCCAGCATCGATGGAGAGGTTGATGTGAGTATCCTTTCGTGTAAGTGATTTCGGCATTTCTTCGAATGAGATGATAATGATTATTGTTTTTGATGTATCCAGGAGGAAATCATTGCGGATAAGTAGCATGTTGATGAAGCATACTCTCCTTTGGGACATGAGAATATGCAGACTTCCCGAAATCCCGAACCGAATGAAGATGGCGGAGTTGCTAATGGAGATTCCAGCATTGCGGAGCCTTAAAATGATTTAGAGACTCCTCTAGTAAATATATCTCCTGTAATTTCTTCGTAGAAGTATGAAATCATCGATTTGTGAATGAATGAATGTGAGTCCATGTAAATTTATGGACAACTTTGCCGAAATACATCACCAGAAAATTTCAGACTTCAGATTTTATTAGAAACGTTGTACAATCTTCATCTAAGATAAGATTTTCGTGGTATGCATAAGTATCTTCAAGTCCAGGAAATTTCCAAGCTTTAACGAGGAATATTTTTGAACTTTGAGCATGTTTAGGGCCTGAAAAAAGGCGAAATAGTGAACTTCCAGGAGACCTTCAGAACTTTTTCAGATTGCATGTTGTCTGATGTTTTGGCCACATCTCCTAGATCGTTCATCCGATTGCTATGAATTTTTGGTATGTTGTATATAACATCGATGCTAAGAAAATGGTATATGACCAAACCTTAAATTCCTTACCAATTGCTCCCAGTCCTCCGTTGAATATAGGGCAGTGTAAAATCTCTTCAGCTGAGCTTGTTTGAAAACGTGTTTCATGACTTCTACACTATTTGCGCATTGCTTGGGTGCATAATAAGGAACTTAGATGATGTCAGTTCACTTAAATTCTGAATTTTATGGTTTTCCTTGATTTCCATGCTTGAATCATTCTAATCCCATGTAATCTTCACATAAGGTACCAAACATTGAAGTTGAGAGTGACGGAATCAATGTTGATAATTCGAGCAATATGGTGAATCGAAGTAGTGGCATCACCAGCTCTGCACCTCCAGGTTATGAGAATATCATTGTTGAAGCTACTCCGATTTTTGCCGAAACCGAGTCAAGAACAGAAGAGAGTTCTGCATCTCCGGGTTATGAGAATATTGCTGCTAAAGTCGTGGAGGAGACTGAGACTCCAATTGTTGTTGAAAATGAGCCAAGAACAGAAGAGACGGTCCCAGAATAGAATGTTGCAATGATAATAGAGGCTGCTCCCGTAGTTGAGAATCGTATAATAATACACGAATATCCCAATGCAGGGATTATTTGCGAGCCTGCCTTTGGTGCGCTACTTCCACATCACGTATCTGTTGGTGGGTTCAGCGTTCCCACAGGGTATTCCAACATGTATGAGAAGTTGTGGAAGATGTATGGCCATATTGTCGTTACAAGAGACCCTGAACGTAGTTACTTCTTGACAATGCAATTAGGAAACATATTGCGTGTTATAGATGATATACGAACCAGGGCCAGAGATACTGTTACTCGGGATGTACTCTTTGATTAGGAGTACAACTTGTAGAATTGTGAGAGACTTGGCTTCAACTTGAAGTGGCTCCGTCAGAAGATAAACATCATCAAGGATGTAGTAGTGAAGAACATCCCTTTTACTAGTAATGCTGTGATGGAGAAAATGACTAAGATTGTTGAGCTGACCGAAAAGCTGGAGTTGGAGAAAGCGGCCTTGCAAGTCCTGCAGAATGCTGAGAAACAGAAATCATACTTTGATGGCTTTCTTTAGTTTTTCTTTCCATAATCTCATGAACAGTGAACTTCTGAGAGATTTTATTTGGGTCTTGATTTTTGACAGGTTTTGAGTTTTTGAGTGATTGAGGATTTTCTTTTGGATTTTGGATTTGATAGAGATTTTTCTTAAATAAAGAACTTTGATAAATTGCTGAATTTTCAAATACTGAGTGCAAGTATGCACACGTTTTGGAGGAATTGAAAATACAAGTAAAGAACATCCTAAGATGTAGAAAACGCCATATGTCTTGAGCGTTTGCCTTAGACATAAAACACCCAATATTGAATGCTTCATGCGTCGAAAATCTTGAGACAATTCTCATGAATTACTGGCATGGTCCTACTATCCATGTTGATTAGCTTGTAGTATCCTCCAGTTATGGATCTTGCAACCATAAAAGGTCCTTCCCAATTGGAGCTCCTTGCAGAATGGAGATTACGTTAAGCTGCCTTAAGAACTAAATCTCCTTCCTGGAATTTGTTAGGCTTGGTAGTGTGCGCCTTGAATATCTTCTTCTGGTTTGGAAAGCTTTCCAATTTTGCGGCACATGTGGACACTCACGTAGAGGAGAGTATGTTGGATAATTCTTGTGGTTATGAGCCAGATCTTCAGCGATGAACCTTCCAATGGGGTCCTCAGTTCGGAGAGATTACAACCATTTAGTGTAATACTGCTGAGGCGAGACTACCCACTCATAGCATTTGATGATAGCTTGGTTAGGAGTATGATTGAGTCCCCGGATAAAGGTAGCATATTTGAAAGTTGATAATATGGAATTATGAGGGGGAATAAAACTTGCATGTGTGCGAAATCTCCTGATAAATTTATGTACGCTTTCCTCGGGATTTTGTGTGAGTCCTGTTAAGGTTTGGACTTTCTCAAAATGTTCGAAAGGTTGATAATCTTCCGAGTCAGAACTTTCTTCGACGGAGAATTGAGCAACTAAGGATGAAGATACCGCAGCAATTCTTCCATCATGAATCCATGCTCGCCCAAGAATCATGTCATATCCCGGATCCTCCTTAATTTTGAAGAATTTAGTTTCTGTCCAGGTTGAATTGTTTCTTATGTTGAGAATGACATAACCGTAAGCATCCCTGGAGATTACCTCATGGTCTCTGACTGAGATGGGAGAATGAGTTGCTTCTTGTCGAGTGATGCCAGCAGCTCTGAGGGTTTTCAAAGGGATGATGTTGACAGCAATGCCAACGTCGACCAATACTCGCTTGAATTCATTTCCCTTGAGATAGAATGTAATGAGAAGTCTTCAGTCATACATCTCTTTGTCTGTTGCTGGAGGTTCAGGGAGTGTTTCCTGAATTGTCAGTCATTTGCCTGACACAGTCTGGTTCAGTGCAGCAAACATATCTTTTCTTTGGGCCTTTGACAAGTACAGCAACTCTCAGACATGTTCAATTAAGGATCGAACCGCTTCTTTCACCGGCTGCTCGGAGAGTGCGAACGTTCTGATTGGGAGAGGATTTCTGTGCACTCCTTTAGTCCCCAGTTCCCCTGAGTCGGCCTTCTCTTTGAATATGCGCTTCAAATTTCTGCAATCACTTTTTGGATGACTGACATACCTATGGAAATGGAAGTAGCGTGCATTCTCCATTTGTTCCGCAGTTGGTTCCTTTTTGACGGGAGGTAGTTTGATTGCACCATCTTGAATCCAGACTTCTAATAGTTCGATCACTTCTTCAATGGGAAAAGGGAAATCAGGCACTTCCTGATCATTCTGAACTGGTGGTTGTGCGTTTCTAGTCTGGTTGCCCTTCCTTGGTGCTTTTGGAGGGTGAGACGCCGGAGGAGCATTCTTGTGTTGTTGTGCCTCAGATTTTCTCTTGCTCCCTTCAACAATATTCATGGAAGATTCAATATTGTACTGCTTGTTGATTAGACGCCTGGCAGCGTTGTTTCGGGTGTCTTTCAATTCTTCTACTTTGACGGTTTTCGTTTTTTCTAGCAAGGAGGGAGCAGTAGTCGCCGATCGCTTGGCTGCTTCATGAAGTTCTGAGAAGGTTTGAAAACGAAGATTTTCCAGCAAACCTCAGTAGACTAGAATCATACCATTGATGCACAAGTCCACCAGTTGATGTTCAGTAACGTTGGGGTCATGACAGTCCAGAACTTGGACCCGGAACCTCTTCACATAGTCGTTCGGATTTTCGGCACTCTTCTGAGCCATCCTTCCCAAGTCAGAAAGAGTAATTTGCTCAGAGACAAAGAAGTATTTCCTGTAGAAAGCATTAATCATTTCTCCCCAATTATCTATGCTTCTTGGTGCGATGTTGTTGTACCAAGTATATGCTCGACCCGTTAGGGATTTTGAGAATTCCTTCAAATGGACAACATGGTTGTGTTCGTGCTCTCATAATGCTTCCAGGAATCGAGAAACGTGTTCTCGAGCATTTCTTGTTCCATTGTAGAGCGTGAACGTTGGAGAAGTGTAGCCTTTTGGGAGAGGGATCCTTTGTGTGGCAGCAGGGTACGGAGGCTGGTGGAGGTGCACGGTTGGTGTATGGCCCCTTCCTCGATTCTACATAAAACGTTCCAGGTCTTCACGGGTGATGAAGCCGGCAGGTTCAGGTTCTGCAGCTTTTCGGGTTTAATCGTCGTCAAGGACTGGAATAACTTCGGGATTTGTAATTGGAGATGTTTCCTTGTCTTTTCCCTTCTCCTGAGTTTTATCTGACATCTTGTCAGTGAGAGTTTTGAGGTAGTTACATAGATCCTTCTGGGTAGCAACCATATCAGTTTGATTCTTGGCGAGAACTTCCTGAACTTTCATGAGATCAACGATAGTGGGTGGATTTTCTCTGATTTCTTCGGGATGCGGCCGAATAGCGGATGATTTTCCACATTGATTTCAGGAGGAGTAACGTCACCACCATTGTTGGAAGCAAGAATGGTTTCTGGAATACCACTATTGTTATCGTTGCTAGTGCTAGCGATGTTCGTGTTAGGATTTGTAACTGAACCTGACCTAAGATCGACCATTTTGTCAAAATGTAAGATTGCAAACGAGAGATTAATCTCCCACTGTGGTCGCCAATCTGTGGATGGGGAAAAATAATTTGCTGGTTTTTTAGGGAATGAGGGAATCACCGTGTGGTGAAGATTCCTCGAACCAAGAGAACTGCCTAACCTCACACAGATGCATCGCTGCAAAGGGGGTGCTGAGATTCGGGAAATCAATATGAATGACTCCGGACAAAACCAAATCGATGGTCGTTCCAGAGTCAATTCGGTCGCAAAGAGGGAGATGGGTTGATCTGTAAGAGGAAAGCTGAGAATTGTGTGGGATCAGTGATGATCGAGGATTGTGGGTGTGTTCAAGGTTTCTGCAAATTGAAGAATTGCTGAAGTTGAGTTCTGTGTATAAGTTCTGAGTGATTGATGTAATTTCTGAGAGTGATTGCTCGAAAAATTGTTGTTGTTCAATCGTGGATCCGGAGACTTATTTATACTACAAGAATGATGAACACCCTGACCCCTGTAAGTGTGACGGTTTCTTGAGTGAAAGAGTAGGAAAGTGGGAGATCGTGGTGAAACCAGTTCCAGGTCGTGCGGAGACTTGGTTGATTACTCACCCACTACTTTGCTAACTCCTTCAACCGTTGACACGACTTACTCACGTTTCGTTTTGGATGAATCCACGTGATGTAGGACGCCAGACAAAAACCCTATGTGATATCCCCCATTTGTGATGTGATTGGCGTCTCACGAATCGTGGAGTCTGCATGACAGATGTGCATTTAATTAGTCACGTAGACTGATTTAGACAATGAGTCTATGTTTTGTTGAATTGAGCATGAA
Source organism: Papaver somniferum (assembly GCF_003573695.1). NCBI lineage: Eukaryota > Viridiplantae > Streptophyta > Magnoliopsida > Ranunculales > Papaveraceae > Papaver > Papaver somniferum. The sequence continues at coordinate 150,007,097 of NC_039363.1, read as the reverse complement.
TGACGAATTGCTCAGTGGAACATTCAAGTAACTCAGCAAGTATTGCTCGACGAGTTACTGGGTGTTGATGGTTGTGGATCAATATTCAAGTAATTGAGTAATTGCTCAACGGTTATTGAATATTGATTAGTTGGATAGTATTCGAGCAATTGAGTAATTGCTCAATTTGACGGATTACTGAATATTGAGAATTTGATGAGCGACTGAGCAAGTATTGCTCATTTCAACAAATTAATGATTTTTGATAATATGTCGTGCAACTGAGCAAGTATTGCTCAATTCGACAAATTACTGATGAATTGCTGAATATTGATCAATATTCGAGCAATTGAGCAGGTATGGCTCGATTCGGCGAATTATTTACTGGTGACGTGACCCAATAAAATATTAACTAGAATATTGGTAGATTACCAAATATCATATAATTAATCCATATGATGATTTTCGAGTAAATCTATTTAGCGTTTGAACTGCTCAGAAAGATGATTTGTTGAGCGTTCGTTCGAAAACCTAAATTTTGATCGATTGCTCATTAATTGACGAATTGCTGAAAATAGGTCATAAGCAAAGAAAGGACCGACAACATGGAACTATGGACGTCCATGTGATGCCCAATTACTCGAGTGAGCGTGCATCAGGGTCCTGGGTTGACCAGTTGGTGAAAGAATGACGATTACATGGGTTTCATCATTTATTGAAATAGTGATCAATCGAGCATTAGGTGAGAGAACCTAATTTATAGAGAAGTGAGGGACCGACCAAGATGGATGGCATTGGACCGGCCTTGGTGGTCGTGGGACTGCTGGTGGGTGTTTGCACAAACTCTGAGTTGGTTGTGAAGAGTTTGGACCCAATATGATCAATTACACAAATTAGGTCAAAAAGTGTGAAAACGTGTGGGACCGGCTTTGTGAAAACCCTAGGGACGACCCTGGTCGGTCAAGAGGGCCGTACTGAGAGTTTCAGCATTTTCTGATGTGCGTTCGAGCAACATGATGAATTTTCAGAAGAGTTTCATCTTGACTGAAAATTCTTGATTTTTGTTGGAATGAGCATGTATGCTCAATTGATCAATATTTTGTGAATATTAAAATAGTAATGTTTTAATATATTTTCGTGAATAGCCTAGTCGGTCTTGTGACCATGTTGACTTTTGGCTTTTTCATGGTTTGCGCAATATATGAGAAAATATGGAGAAACCATGACTTTTTTCTAAAACTGGGGAGTTTCACAAGATGAGAAAATAACAATTTATGAAAGATTAGGGATTGCAAGGTGTGGGACCGGCCACGGCTAGGGCATGGCCGGCCGGCCATGTTTCCCGGTCCCGCAACACCTTTCCCTATTTTTATTATTATTTTTTGTGAAACTACACAGAATTTTGGAAAACCACCAAAATATGGAGAAACCATGAGTTTCGCTCAAACAAGGAAAGTTGCTGAGATGGAGGAGTCTTCATGAGTTTATAAAAACAACAAAATAAGGAAAAATAATGGAGAAATCATGGGACCGGCCCATGGACGCTTCTCCATTATTTTAATATTATTATTTTCTCTCTCGTGTTTTATGCAGGATTCCTCATTTGTTCATTATTTTGGATGTGCGTTCGCGCATCCGGGTGCTCGTTCGTGCATCGTGGTCGAGTACACTTGCACCATTTTTGTGGGGATTACTCAGTGGCAGTCTAGACGCCCGGTTGTTGAGTATTTATTACTAATTTATGAAATTCAGTGGAGAATAGTTCATGAAACTGAGTAATAAAATGAATAGTTGATTATTATTAATTCAGGATCAGCTGTGGATTCGACCATGAATTCAGAATAATAAAACGAGCATTACTATCCCATGGGATCATAGATTCGACCACAGAATCAGAGTAATTAGAATTATCTATCACTATTTCATGAGATCAGCTATGGATTCGATCACGAAATCAGAGTAATGATATAATACAGTTGTTTTATTGCTATTATATGAGATCAAGCCGTGGATTCGATCATAGAATCAGAGAAATTGTTCATTGCCATTCCATGGGATCAGGCTGTGGATTCGAGCATGGAATAGGAGCAATGATAGATCATTCTAGGAATTCAGTGGTGAATATCACGGCAGAATTAATCTATTGCAGAAAATATATTAGCCAGTTAAAGCATCACATCCATTCTGAATGGTGCCTAGTCAGGGAGTCACGGTGTTGTTTACGATCTGAAGGAATTAGTGCTCTCAATCTACGTAGAACCGCCTGAATCTAAGCACGATCTCTCCACATAATCAGGAAACGGTGAGTGCCACCAACGTCCTGAAGGCGTCCGCCGCCCAACTATTTTTCTATGTGGAGGTTTGTCTCTCTCCTGCAGTCAGGGAACAGTGAGTATCACCGACGTCCTGAAGGCGTTCAGCTCTCAATCTACGGAGAACCGCCCAAATACGTATTCTGCATAAAGGTCAAAATGAAATGCCAGGGATCGAACGCTCAGCTAGTGGAGGCTTTTCGAAAACATATTCATCATGGCTTCGTAAAATATGAATCGTTGCATGCCTGAAAGCCATGTCAAAATATGCCTCATGATTTTACGGTTTTTCCCTTTGTTGAAAATCCACCATCTACAATTGTGTTATATTAGCTATAGGCCAATAGCTTTCATAATACGCAATGATTACGCTGCAAACTTAGGGCCACTTACCCAACTGGCCTAATGCATCATTTGATGCGAGATTTGGGTCTTGGCCAAATGCCAAACATAATGCGCCATTTTGACACAGTATTGGCCTTAAGCCAATCCCTCTTACCAAACAACGGAAGCTTTGAATGAAGCTTCATCTCATGCCGTGGCGTATCTTTTAGCAGGCGTCATGCTAAAAACACAGGGTGTTACACCGGGATCATACCAAAGCCTTTAGATCCATATGAAGTTGCGACTAGAAGATGGACGCGGCGGAATCGACATTTTTACCACGAAAAGATGATGCATGATTATTTTAATCATGACTGTGTGTGTTCCGATGAGAATTTTCAGGGACGATTCCGCATGGGACGCAACTTGACGCAAAGGATTATTGCCGAGCTTTGTCAGGTACAACCTTTATTTAATTATCAGTATGATGCACGGCATATACGAGGATTTAGTCCCGAACAAAAGGTCACTACGGCCCTCCGTATATTTTGTTACAGGGTACCAGCGGATTCCACGGATGATTACATCTGTATTGGGAAAACAACCGCCTTTAGGTATCTCAAATTGTTTTATGAAACAATAGTTGGGCATTTTGGTCAAACCTTTTTAAGAAAGCCTACTCAGGAAGATGTTCAAAGAATAACTGCAGAAAACACCGAGAGGGGTTTTCCAGGAATGCTAGGTAGTCTTGACTGCATGCACTGGACGTGGCATGCATGTCCGGTAGAATGGGCAGGCCAATATAAGGGTCATTATCCAAAACCAACTGTAATTTTGGAAGCTTCAGCTACTTATGGTTGTTGGTTTTGGCATGCCTTTTTTGGACTCCCGGGTTCAAATAACGATCTCAACGTTTTATATAAGTCACCATTGTTTGAAGAACTTAAGAATGGGTCGCGCCGCACTGTAATTTCACCATCAACTATCATCACTACACTCAGGGTTATTACCTAGCAAACGGAATCTATCCATAATGGTCAACTACGGTTCAAGCTTATAAAAAGGTAGGCTTTGGTCCGATGACTTCGAAGGATATGTAGTACTTTAACACACAACAAATGGCATGCAGAAAGGATGTTGAACGCGCTTTTGGCATAGTGAAAAGGAAGTTTGCCATCATAGCTGGCCCGGCGCGCTTTTTTGATATTCAAGAAATGAACAAAATTATGTTGACTTGTATCATTCTGCATAACATGGTCATTGAAGAAACCAGGCGTGACCCAACCTGGACTAGTTTTCCAGATGAAGATTTGACGTCGAATCTTGTGGTGGAGCATGGGCGTCCGGAAAGAGAATATAAACTTGCCACTGACAGACTCCACAATCAGGGAATCTATACACAACTAAGACAAGATTTAACAAAGCACCTTTGGGCTTGAAAAGGAGCAGCAGACGGTGCGGGGGTGCAAGGTAGATGGAGAGGGAGAGGGAGAGGAAGAGGGAGATAAACGTCTACAATTGAGGCAATTATATTTAAAAGTTGTTGTTTAATTAATATGTTTTTTAATGTAAAGTTGTTTGTTTAAATTGAGGAAATTATACTAAACGAAATTAAATTAAAACGACTACACTGAATTGAACTAAACTTAACTACACTGAATTGAACTAAACATGTTCATTCATTAGCAAGACTGAATTCCTCTTCGTTTTCTTCTGAGGCATCATCTTCTTCTTCTTCCAAATTCACACACTGGCCAGTTTGTTGAGGGGTGGCTTCAGTTTGTTGGTGGGGGACTTGTTGGGCCTGGACTTGTTGTTGTTCGGTCTTGCTTAGTCCATATAGCATATTGTCGTTCATTCATTTTGCCGGTGTCCAAGGAGAGTAACTTGCTTAGCTTGCAATCCCTGTAATGTTATTCTCGCGCAAGAAGACTTTTCTGTTGATTATTTAAAGAAATGGTACGGTCCCTGACTCTATCTTCCTCCATTTGCATCTCCATTGCCTTGTGATCAGCATAGTTGAACTCGCTTGAACCTCCTTCTGCTGCTCGTTGGGCTGCGTCTCTCGCTGCTTTTGCAGCTTTCTGACCACCTCCTCTTCTTCTCTTCAAGTTGGTGTTAACGTCTAGATTAGTGTTGTGTTGTTCCTGACTACCTGGAGTTCCATCAGGTGAGGAAGCAGACCCTCCATTCTGAAAATCCTACGAGATTGGACGGTGTGGTGATCTTCCACGCACTTGATGACCTTCCAGCAAGTATGGATTAAACTTGTTAAGCACCCTCAAAATGGTGAAACAAGTTTCATGTTGGAAGCTTGAACCTTTGTGGGATCTTTACCACTCTTCCCGACATCTTCGTTCCACATCCGGTTCGCCTTCACCACTTTTTCTGTTGTTCCACATTTGAGTGATCGAAGATACATATTCGGTAACGGATGCTGAAATTGTGCAAAAACGATGAGACAACCCATCGGCATCACGACTATGAATGTTACCGGTTTCTTCACAAAATTTTTGTAAAATCTTACCATAAAAAGTTTTTTTTTCTTGATAAACACCATTGATTTCATCTAATGTATATAATACATAATTTCTGTAAAGTGACTCGTCTTCATCCATCGTATACTTGGGACCACGAATTCTTGTGTGTTCCTTTTTGTTGTGTTTCTTGTTGTGTTTCTTGTGGTGTTTGTGTTTGTTGTTGTGATCGTTGTTGTGATCATTGTTGTGAGGATGGCATACTTGAGAATTTTTCTGAAAGATTGAATTAATATGAATAGTTTTGTTTAAAAAGAAAAATTTAGAGACAGTATGAAAATTGTGTAATGTTGAGGAAGGTGTGAGTCTAAGTATGTAGACGAACTGAATTTATAGGGAAAGGAAAGGAAAAGTGGCGTTGGGATGGGAGTAGCAGTTGGCGCTCATACAAAGAACGCGGCGCTTTTACTACAAGCGTCGGCGTCCTCATTGATGACGCGCGTTGGTTATATGAACGCTGGCGTTTTTCCTTCTGACGCCAGCATTGCTAGACATGACGCCTGTCTTTACCACAGACGCGCGCTGGTTCTACCGACTCGATATTTAAACCAACAAATTTGATAGTTTGAACATCCATTTCCCATGTTTGTTCATTCCATAGTGGAGCAAAATGAACAAACTCTGAGTTTGTTTATTCCATAGGAATTGCTCTTAGAGCTTACAACGAAAACCAAATACAGATGGTGGCAAATTCCCCCAAATGGCAAAATTGACTGGCAAATTCACCCAAATGGCAAAATTGACTGCAGAGTAATATCGGCTTTATAACATGTTTATTTTGAGATCAAGCGTGGTTATAGAGAGATTCATAGGCTCGAACTCATTCTGAGCCTGACACTACAGTAGGCTGAATTTCGATAGTAACTATTCGGATCATGTTCATACCAGTGGGTTATTGGCCAGTAGAACTCGAGTAGCATACCCGCAAACATACATGACATGACCCGGAACACACACAAAATTGTCAAACTTCAAATGAACATGATACAAGTGTAACACGCTGACCACTTACAGAGCAACTTGTCTTTGCTGTTGTTGAGTTTACACATTTCTCATCAAATTACAAACCAATCACATAACCAAAAGATAACATTTTGTAGGTAAGCTTGGCAGGTTAAGAAATGATTAAATCAAGAACATTGTAACAGTTGAAATTTGCAATGTAACAGAATATCTATGGAAAAATATCACATTACAGATTGATATTTTTTACACAAAGGTCTTAATGTAAAGAAAGAAATATCTTCTATTACAAAAAGAACATTCGACAGCTACCAGACACAACAAAAGGAACCATCTTCATATACTTCTTTTTTTTCCGTGTAAATTGAATTACCACACCTTTACCTATTTTCCTCTCATCCTATTTCACCTCTATAACTTTGTGATAGACCCATTTAAGTAAAACAAGTATGATAAGGAACAAAAAAGAACTGTACATTACCAGCACTCAAATCGCAAAGGAAAGCCGGTAGAATTAGTTACGAATCGACATTGTCAGTAGTGTGCTTTGACGTTTCTGAAGCTGCCTGCAACACACTAATTTGCATTAGTCGAATTTAGTCACTGTGAAAGAAAATTCAAGTACAATAGAATTTGTTTTACCTTAACTTCTTGGAGGATTCCCTCGAGCTCTGATATTATCTCTGAAAACGAAGGCCGGCTACTGGGAACCCCTTCCCAGCATCTTTGCATCAAGTCCAGTAGTCTGGGGTTTGCGTTTTCTGGTATTGACGGTCTCAAACCCTAGATGCATACAACAAAAAAAAACGTTAAAATGAATGCACGTCCAAGGTTAAGAAACAACTACAGAGTAAGTTGGAAACTCAACCCAAAATAAAAATTTACCGAGTATATTAATACAAGAGGGATCACATTTATTTTCATGTTTAGAAGATTATATAAGTACAGTAAGGCTTTGTCTATAAAATTAAGCCACTTTATCACTGCCCTAACAAAGATACTTTTCCTAAAATGAAGTAGCAGCATTACATGGGTTCGTCGTACATATGGTACAAACAATAGATTCTTCCTTTAAGATCACAAACCTGTCTAACTCCTAGGGCAGCTTGCAAAGGGGTCATTGTATCATATGGCACCTACAATGAAAACATCATAGCTAAAGATTATTACATTCACAATAAAATCACTAATTTGACCCAGCATGGAACTGAGAGAAGTACCTTTGCGGTTGTAAGCTCCCATAACACGATAGCAAAACTGAAAACATCTGCCTTCTGATCGTACGGTTGATGATTTATAACCTGATAAACGGAACATATCTTAGTAAAAGTGGGATGTGAAATAAGTTATATAACCTTCTGCTAGATGAAGTAGGATCCACATAAATCAAAGATGCTTATAAATCTGATAACATGGTGAATAGGCTCTTCATCAACTAAAAAGAACAGCATATAGAAAGCCCTTAATTTAAAAAAGGAAAGAAAGATAATCATAAGTTTGAAGAAGCAAAAGTACTGCACACTACTCTGACCTCATGTTACCACTAGCGATGTTGAATTTATAGACCACTTGCACTTCATAATGAATGTCTACTAGTAAGAGCAACTATTGAATTATAGGTGAACTATAATACCAAAAGCTGAAGTACGAAACATAAGAACTCTATGGAGTGAAAATGTAGGCATCAGCATGGTATAACAAGGGTATAACAAGTAGTCAGGTTCATTAGAAATCACGCAATGTGAAACTAATACAAAGTGAACCTTCCCAGACTTGCACATGTCTTAAAGGAATTTATCAGGTGATATATTGAAGTCCCAGTAGTGTGGCGAACACATCTTAAACATCCCAGAAATTCAGGCTCAAGATTCAACAAGGGAAAAACAAAAATGAAACCAAAACTAACCCACATCATGCTCAAGAAGTTACAAATTGCACGCTATATGCAAGTTCATTAGACCATTTACTACTCTTTTTTCAGGTTGCCTGATTCCCCAAGTGGAAACATGCAGTACAGCTTAAATATTCCTTTCTAACCACATGTATATTTTAGAATATCTAGTGGATTCAAGTGGTAGAAGACAGCGGGGTTTAGAAGAATCAAACCTCAGGTGCCATCCATCTGTATGTTCCAGTTTCTGCGGTCATTTCCCCTCCTTGACTTTGGAAACGAGCGACACCAAAATCTGCCACTTTTACAACCTGTTGAATTCATTGTGAGATTTAGAAAACAAGAGCTAACTTCAGCAAAGACATACAACAGAGCTTCGTTCTTTTGTAGGCTGAAAAATCAATTTAAGTAAGTAGTAGCATAATTATGGATCAAAAGCTGGTGGCCAAAACAAAATTGTTTTTGAAGTTATCATGCTTCCTGTCCTCTAGATGAAATGCTAGAGTGGAAGGTAGTCATTGGCTTTTACAAATTAGGACAAGGAAAAGCACATAAAGAGGATCAGTTATATGAAACACAAGAAGTAAAACATAACAACCACAACTTAGACTAGATATGGTGGAACTAACTATTTAAGTTAAACCTTAAGTTTTTGACTTCCCTGATGTTAACTTGTTAAGTATTTACAGTCCCAAAAAGAAATTAGACAAGCTCCCTGAAAATTATCTATTATTCAAGTAAAGCAATCATAAATATATAAAACAATCATGCAGTACTGAATTATAAAATGTCCTTAAATAGTTTGTATCCACGAATTGCTACATACATGATCAATATCCATCAGCAGATTGGCTGTTTTCAGATCCCTATGAATTATGTTTTTTCGGTGCAGATACTCCATTCCTTTGCAAATATCGATTGCAAATTCTAACAGATGACCAAGTCCCAAGACATTATGATGCTTGTGCAGAAAGTCATAAAGACTTCCACCGGGCATATATTCTGCAACCAATAAATAAGAATCATGAATAAAAAGGAGAGGCTGCACTGACGTTAAAGAAAAGTTCATCATGCACAACTAAACCAAAAGCCAGAAACACTCATCAGTGCCAGGCTTTGAATCCCTGGTCAAGAAAGGGGTAGGGAGACAGTTTCTAACAAGCACCTAAGGCCCCTTGATTGTTCCAGGAACACTCAAATTGGTTAATTCATACTTTTCTGTGATTTAATTCATGGTTAATGGACATGCTTTGACCACTTAAAATTAGAAAATCAACAAGAATAAAGGGAACCTGCTGAAACTTATACTAAGATATGAATGACATGGGCGTACCTTTGGCGGTCAAGGAGATAGGAATGGATATAAGTAATTAACTTGCATTCCAATAATTACTGAGTTTGTAGGTCCTATAGAGAGTAGTTGTTGGAGGATTAAGTAGACAATGCACAAACCCACTTTATGAAACACTAGGGCTCTTTGGGGTTTTATCAAGAGACAAAATGGCTACACTGACAAAAATGTTGTTCGTTAAGGGGCGATATATTTGATGTTTTGAAGACTAGAGCATAGAGTGGGGCAAGCATTAGCTCAATACTGAGAAGAAAAAAACAGTACAAGAGAACCATCTGTGGAACAAGATTTACAAAAGCCAACAACCAATCATAATTATAAAATCAGAAGAGTATACTTGCATGATTAGTGGATCACATTCATAAAGAGGAAACTAAGTGTTTTAACAGTATGACAAATTAGAAGTCAAAAAAATTTACTTTACCTGTTACAATGCACAAATTTGGAAACTTTGTGCAGGCACCAATGAAACGAACAACATTTTTATGTTGAACCTCTCTGCAGTGATTAAAAAAAAACAAAAAGAGTAAACACGAAATAGTTCCCAGACAGGTTCAGAGTTTCAGAAGACAGATAGATATCATGACATGAACACATTGTACTTCCTTCATCTTATTGATAAACTTAATGCAAATGGAGTTGGGTTACGTAAACATAATGCTCAAATTAAACCGCATAAATTTCACCAAGCCACTAACCTTAGGATTGTTACTTCTTGTGCGAATTCTGCCTCCAAAGCTTCATTCAGATGTTCAGGTTTAAGAACCTTAACAGCAACATCTTGACCCAGATAAACTCCACGACATCTTTTAGAAAGCACAATATACAATACATGAGCAGCTAATAGTATGGATAAATACAAAACAACAAATAAAAATGGAGAGCTTAAATTGCAACTCACAAATCTCCACAAGATCCACATCCTATTTTATCTCCTATCTTCAACAATCGCCTATCGATTTCCCAATCGCCACATTTTGGTTCTATTGCTAGTGCCTTCTCCAAGCCTGAATGAGAAGGGGAAGAACCAGACCAGGTTCCCTATATTTAAAGTAACCATATCATTATCGCTGTCGTCTAAAATAGTGATTTTCCATATGAACATAGTTCATACGATTCAGCCAAGAATTCGCATCCTGCAACCATTGTAATGCCATGCCTATGAAGTACTAACACAGCTTACTCGGGTTTGTTTTCTGGCTAGGTACTTGCTATTGCCTTATAAGTATGATCCGAAATAAAGGTATAACTCACACCAACCAAACAGAGGATAAAGAAACAATGAAGCTCGTATAAACGGAGGAACAAACTATTCACCTCGCTCCTAGCAACTGCTTCCTCCAGCGCTTTATGCAACCCATCTGTGTCCTGGCCACATCATTGCAAAGTCAGCAACATTTGGGCTTGGCAGAGATCCCTGTAATAGAATGAATAGAATCACGATGCTCCTTAATAAATTATCATGTTATTGTCCTTTTAGGTTCAAGTACAAGTTGTGCCTAAGATGTGAACTATCACTTATATGGCCACGAACATATAACAGTAGAACATCCGTGCATGAGTACTGATAGTCAACGCAGACGTAGTTAAGAATGAAGTATTAAGGTCATGAAAACCGTTAATAAAAACAAAAACTTCACGAGAAACCAGAGGGGTTACCTAAACAGAGGTGTGACCGTATAAAAAATACATACACACTTTAGAAGGAGCTTAAGGTGAATTTAACTTTTCATATCTAGCCAAAACGTTACTGCAGTACTTCCAGAATCATATTTCAGCAACTGATACTACGATAAAAATATCTAATCCTTCGAAGTCTTAAGATTATCCCCACTGTTGACAGCTAAAGATATTTGTAATTCATTTCGAGCATGTACGTGTTCCAAGCATCCCAATGAACCCTTGTGATATGCACTTTCCAAGTTTCCTGACCAGCTAAAGCTCCAAATTAGAGCCATTTTCACTGGAGGTTCCAAGATGCCCTCGAGTCAAGTCTCTTGAAAACCTGAAGGGAATGTTTTGTTGGATATGTGCAAGAGTCTCGGTAGACTCGAAGGACTTGGGGGATACGAACTATTACGGCATCACGACCAGCTGGGACTTTAAAATAACTTATGATCGATGTCTAGTGAGACATGTTGTTATAATATCTAGTCATCCATGTTCTCAAAGGTGACTGCTAGTTCACTTCGATGTAGCTAAAGCTGGCTCAAACAATATACTATTCGTCATAGACCAGGTAGTGTACAAAATACCAAGAGATCAGGTACAAGTTACAATTAAAATAATTAGAGATCTCAAATCAATAACAGATAAGATGAAACTTTATACAGGCAATGGTGAAACAAATATGAATTCTATTATTTCTAACAAGTAATTACTATATTCATTCTATTCGGGAATAGAAAACAGTTATAAACACTTAACAAAATATGATACTACAATGCTGCGCAAAGAAATATCTACCTCAGATTCCCATCCATCTACGACAAACACATCCAAAGAGTAGCCATCAATTGTTGAGAAGACATGAGCTTCACGGATGTTTAGTCCTATGTCGGAGAGCAAAGCAGATAGCTAGAAGACCATGCCACAAGATTTATAAACTTCATACATAATCATGATATTATTCTTAATAAAGATAAACATAAAGTTCAAGTAGACAATTCTATGACCAGTTCATCAGCATAAAAGTAGAGAAAATGTATTTACAGCTATGAAGCAGCCTATTGAATTCAAGTGGGGGAGGTCTAAATGGTTTAGAGAGAAGTTTGCAAGGTTTACTAATATTACAAATGTTCAAGTGAAGATATAATATGGAAACCAATTAGTAACAATATAACATACGGTATCTGCAAGTAACTCGAACAACCACAAAGGAACCATGGAGGCCGTAGTCCACATACCTGACTAAGAAGCTTGGGCTTGTCAAGGGTAGAAAATATAATTTCATGTATTGATGCATATGGAACTTCTTGCCTGCATCATGATTCATCATTCAGATAGTATTCTCTCAAACGAAGGCAAACTAAAGAACGAAGTAGGTTTTAGTACAATGTATCAGTTCCGTGCAAAATAATTGACCAAATTTTGCTAGAGGGACAAGAAACTGTATGATGCATTGAGCCATATATTCAGACAAAATACAAAACTAAGGAGATCCGTATGCATCACAAATAGCTTGCAAAATAGTACCTCATAGATAAATTCTCTATGGCATTGTTTCTCTCGGTTCCTTCAGCAATCATCCTAATATCCAAATTCAAGTCCTCAAGCTTTGAGCAAGGTTCGAAATCAACGTCACTATGTCTGTTTCTACTTGCAGAAGTGCTACCAATTACAAAGAAAGAAACCTTGAATGAATGAACCATAAAATCAGCAAATAAAAGTGTGATATTAAAACAACCAACTCAACATGCATGCATCATAAAATAATAACTCAAGTCTGCAGCATTCTATTCACCCATTCAAGATCAAGGAAATATTAAGGAAAGTCATATCACATAGTAGAAAAACTCTAGAAAAACACCTGTTATTTGATGGCAAAATGCCTTCGTCTTCTGCATTTAATCTTGCTTTCGAGGCAGATGGCACTTTTGTTGGCTGCTGAATATCACCATTTTCATCTGCTTTTGTCATAATATTCTACAAAACACAACAGAAAGGAAACTAAGTACGCAAAGATATTAAAAGTCCACACACGAAATAAAAGAGAAGAATAATGCAGGTATCGTATCCAGTACTAGCAGATGCAAACAACAATATGATACGGCATCTGAGACGCATATCTTGCAATAACAGTGGTATTTTGAGACTGATAGTTGCCAAAATACCATAAAAAATATACAGAGACCATACAGAGCTTACAGCTTGTAACATCACAGACAGTGCAAAATCATACGTCATTGCAGTCGAAATTGAGCATAATTTCAACATTTTGCACCTTCACTGTGCATGTGTTAGTCCGCTAATATTTTAAAGGTTAACTAGGCCAACGCATGGAGGTTTCTCATTGAATCTTTTATAGAAGGTAAGAAGCTTATTAGATAAAGCATGAAACATGTTTTTCATGGTTGGTCAAAGTTGTATGAATGTAAAGGAGAACAGAGTGCAGATGCAGAAGTGAAGCGTGGTTGTCTGGCAAAAGGGGTGGCAGCCTCCTACACTAAGATGTTTTATCTATCTGGATCCATATTTTCTTACTAGAAACCAAAAAAAGAAAAAGTCCGTCTCTGAAAGTACCAAGTAGAAACAATCTTGGTTCGAGAACAGTGCATCTGACATGACATGACAACTGTAGAAGCTAGTATTCAAGGTCTCGACTTCTGCTTCTCAATCTGACACTATAAAATATAAGGTAGTACCTCCAAAAATCGAACGTGGAAAACAGGACACCTCCCCGGGAGCGTTGCTTCAGCAAGAAGCTTCTGATGTATTAACACATCTTCGACTCTATCCATATTCACATCTAGTCCATACCTTCAACAAAAAATGCACCGAAAGAAATAATATTCACTCGCCATGCACAATATTTCATAATCCAACCAAAGTCAATTACAAATGAGCATAAAACTGTTTGAGAACACTGTAACAAATACAAACCATTCAATGAAAAGAATCTAAACATCTACATCAAAGGCCTGGAGTTGGTCAGTGGTCAAATCAATGTGATGCAATGCAATATATGTCAAACGTACTATGTTTCTGCTGCAAGAAACAGGTCTACAATTGCTCCCCAATGTTCAATACAGCCGATAACGAAACCTATAATAGGTTTTCCACACTGCAGGCACTGCGTGGTCAGCACAAGGGTGTGCCGGAACCTTGTAATCATCCGCTCATTTTCCAATGAGTATCTCTAACCAATTTCTCTTTCAGTAATTTGCTAGTTATTGAAGTCAATTGCAAGTCCACCAGTGTGGTCAAATACTTTTCCTTAATTGTAATTAGATGCATTGAAGCCTAATGAATTCATTTTGTAGGAAACGATTTACAATATGATATGAAATCCCTAACAAAATGATCAACAACATCGTATCATAATCTTGATAACCTAAACTCTCCAAAACACAAAAACAAGATAAGATTTCAAAGACCAAAAAAAAACATAAGTGATTATTACCGAGCCGGCAATCGATTAAAGTGAGCATCCAATTGATGACGAAACTCCGGACTATAAACAACCTCATCGTTTCCATTCTCGACCAGCTTATTATATACATCAACTCTTACATCATATGCACTAAAACCACCACCACCACCACCAAAAGAGTTTCGTAACGGTGTAGAACTCTCTCCAACTCCTTCAATCAACTCCATACTTTTTTTTTTGTTAATATTCTTTTTTTTCCCAATATCAGGCAAAAGAACTCATCAGCAAGAAACAGAAAAGAAGAATAAAGACCCTGAAAAGCTCAGAAAGTGACTAAGAAGAATCAAAACTTGAATCAATCAAGGAAGGAAGATAGGTATAGATATATAGGAGAAGAAGATCTAATGGTTAGTCAACGAACTAAGAAGAATCTTTGACAAATTTAGAGGAATCTGAGGAGAAAATAACTATTTATCAAGGGTGAATTTACTGTAGAAAGAAAGAGAGATAGGAATGTTTGACGAATGAATGTCAGGTTTGGTTTGGTGTATAAAGAGACTTTGAAAAGAAAGAAAGAAAAAAAATGTTAACAGGATGTAGACAACAACAAAGTAGAAGAAGAGAAAACAAAGGAGGATTTTAGATGTTTTACTTTTCTCGGCACTAGTAAGAAAAAAAAATGAAAGAGGATAAATGGATAGGGTTACTAAAAGCTATAGTAGTTGTACCGCAAACAGATGTACGTTTATTACGGTTCTGTCCTTAATCGAAATGTAAATGGATAATGATCCTATTTTGCCTCTTTAGAAACTTGACCAAATTGGGATATACCCAGATTCATTGGGGTATACTTAATGAGATAAAATCTGGGTCATTTTGAAGTAAAACAAGACATCCTTTAACCATATATTTTTTAAATGGCTAATATATCCTTGTTTAATTAACACTAAAAAAATTGATTAGCTTAGTTAATTGAGTTTAGATTAAAATTTTGGAAATGAGAATTCAGTAGATTAAACCTTTTATATGTCTTATGAGTTCGAATTCGGTCAAAATATTTAGTTTTGAAAATATGAAAGGTCGGCAAGGTCCAGGTTTGAATAAGGTGTCGACTAAGATCCGCCAGCTTGGTCGACGTTTGAATAAGATGCCGACTAAGTCTAGCCGGCATGGTCCGCGGATGAATAACACGCCGACCATTTTTAGGCCGGAAGGGTCTTTGAATGAAGATTATGCCGACTATCTTGGGCCAGCAATCTTACGGTCGGCATGTAAATATTTTCTACCATGCTGGCTATCATATAGTCGGCATGCACGTAATTTAAAACACTGCCGGCTGACCTATAGTCGACATGCTAATGATTTCTAACATTGCCGGCCTGTAGTTATACCCAACAGAAAACAAAATATGGGAAGATGTAATTCACTTTATTCATGCAATTTTGGTTACTAAATTGATTGAAACATAAAACCTAACTCCTTGTCGACGGAAAAACGAATGCTAAGTGCAGTCCAGGCTTAATATTTGTGATCCCGTAAACAAATTCCGGCCGGACAGGCCGGGTACAAGTAGATAATTTGCTACCCAAAGACCGCCCAAAGCCCGCATTTTACATCGGCAGGCCAGATCGGGCCGGACAGGCCACTATTTTGATTTTTTTTTTAAGTTTAAATTTTCAAATGAACGATATTAAATACAATATCCTTTCCTTTCCAACATCACATATCGTAAGTAAAGTGATAGTATTATTTTATATTTAAATTACACTGACAAATTTTTAATTTTAGGCTATAATAAATAATTAATTAGAGTACAATAAACTTTCTAATAAGAAAATATATTACCATTAATGTTTTGAAAAGGTTAATTATAAGTAAAAACAATTATATATTTTATTTTTCTTGACACAAAATTGACAATTATAAAATTGTAACTTTTAAGTCTTTTTAAGAGGATATTAAATGATTAATAGCGCATAGAAGCCTTTCAGGCCGGGCACCAGGACGGGTATCAGGACGGGCATCATAATTAATCGCAAAGCCCGAGACCGCCCAATAAATTAATCCAGGCCAGGCCGGGTAGCCCGCAACGGGCCATAACAGGCTTTGGGCAATTTCAGGTACAGGCGGGCTTGGGCGGGTACGGGCAGGCTGAGTTTTTTCGGGTAATATTTACACCCATAACTTAGCATGTGCATCAAGCCTTTGAACCCCTAGGCGACCCTAGTGGACGAGTTATAGTCTCGTGAGGGTTTACATAGAGATCTACCCACAAAACCTACACTAAAAACATCAATCTTCGTTGGAGGAATCCCAGTCATCTCCGGCCTGCATGAAGTCCGGGGCATACTCCGGGATTTTAGATACCATGAATTCATAGCTTGTGTCGAATGCGAATGCTTCCCCCTTTTCCTCCAAGTAGCGCGCTTTGACGACTTCATGCTACAAAAAAAAAACACAAACTTACTTTGTTAGTGGTGTTTAGTAGGAAGATCAAACAACATGGATCATGTAAAATAAACCACAAAAACACTTACAAATTGTTCAATGGACAAGTTGACGTTGGTGGCGTTGAAAATCCGAGGTTGGAGAGCTAAAAAAGCGAGTGTCGCATTTTCGATGACTAGGTGCTTATCATGGATTTGTCGAATACTTCTTCCATTAGGATTCCGAAACTCTTGCCTAAATTTGTTGTGTACCCTATCCCAAAAGGTTACGGCATCCACCCTTACGAAGGACTGATGCCTAACTCGAGTTTCCGCGTACCAAGCTTTGGTGATTGCCAAATCTTCATTTGAATCAAATGATGTTATTATTGTATGTAGAGAGCTATTGGGTGAGCTAGATATAGAGTGTATGATGGTATGAGCTTGGTAGAGTATATGCAAATAGTTGTGTGTTGTTTTGTAGAGAGAATTAGTGTATTTATAGGATGGTGCCCAAATTTGGTCGTGATGGTAGTCAATCAATGCAATTGTACTTCCAAAAATTTGAATTTTGAATTCGCCGGCGAGGTTTTTGTTTCCCAAGTATGCCGACTAATACTGGCCGGCAGGGTCAAAATTTGTTACCATGCTGACCTTACGGTGATTTTAGGCATCAGGAGTTGATTTTCTTCTGAATAACCGTCGGAAAGGTATTTGGTTATTAACGTGTTGGCTATGGTATAGTCGGCAAGGTCATATTTTATAACCATGCTGACCTTATGATGATTTTAGGCATCGGGAGAAGGTATTTTCAGCAACACATAGTCGGAAAGGTCGAAAACATAGTACCATGCCGGGTGTAAAACATCCGGCTAGGTATTAATCTGCTTACCTTGCCAACCCTGGTAACTACACCATTTCCGCTGTCAGGGCCGGCAGTCTGACAATTCACAACCTTGCAGGCCCTGGTTTAGTCGGCAATATGACTTAAGAAAAGCATGTCGGCGTAAGTATTGAAACTTTATATAGCTAAACAAACCATTCATTCAACAACTAGAAATCAACACTTTTTTTCCAAAATACGAAAACATGTCCCATAAACCTTAAAAAAAAAACATTTGTCCAACCGTTAACCTTAACATTTGTCTACCACAACATAAAGAAATAAACTAGGAATGCATTCATTCACCACCACGACCACGGCCCCGTTTAGGAGCACCACCACCACTACTACCTTCACCACCACGGGAACGACCTCTCTTTTTGTCAGCATTCATCTTGGCTTGTGCTTTCCTCCTGGATTTTTCTTCCCTCTTTACTTCAGCATCAGCTTTCTTGAACAATTCATAGGCATCCTCATTGTCAACATTGCTAGCATAGTTAATGTGCTTTCTTTGCTCTTCAATCGACAAAGGCTCTCATATTTATCTCGCGCAACACATCATCCTCACAAGGTTCTTCAAATGCTCCTTCTATTTTCAAT
Organism: Papaver somniferum; assembly: GCF_003573695.1. Lineage (NCBI taxonomy): Eukaryota > Viridiplantae > Streptophyta > Magnoliopsida > Ranunculales > Papaveraceae > Papaver > Papaver somniferum. The sequence continues at coordinate 149,988,739 of NC_039363.1, read as the reverse complement.
TAAACAAACAAACAATTAATAGAATGATTTGATAATGTAATCTTAAAACAGTAAGAGCAACTCTAAAATACTTACAAAGAACTTAAGACTTGTTGTTGGGTCTTTCGATGCCATCTTCCTCTTACGAACCAATTCTTCAGCGGTCATTTCCCTAATCACAGTAGGACGATCCCAACCCAAGTACTACGTCATGTATGTGTCACTAGCTTCATGACCTTTGGTCACCTCGTCCAAAAGACTCACATCGATGTTACGACCACGTCTTCCGTTCCAATGTTCTAGAAATGGCGGTGGAGCGTAAGCGACGTTAATAGTTTTTTGGGACGTGGTGCAGTCATCCCTTGACACATTAAAGAACAGCTGATCTTCATTGAAATGATGTTCTTCTTGGACGTAACCCAATTGTCGCATTACCCGATGTGGATCGTACATTGAATATCCATGGGAGCACAACAAGGGTCCGTAGTATAATGCAACTTCATCTCTCCTTTGGATAAAACCTTGATTTCTAGCATCTCGATACGGATCAAATATCACCTCATCCGCAGTCAATTTGTCGATGGCGATTCAGATTTTGATAAGCTGTTGCGGCATTTCCTTATCATGACCACCCTTAAAATGGTATCTTTGCCCTCTTGGCTTATCAATCGCAACATTCTCATCCACTTTGATGTAGTGGTTGTCTTTCACCAAAGACAGGAAGTGCTCATATATCCAAACCTATGCAAATACAAAGTTTAGTAAGAATCTTATATTACGGAATTTTGCAAATATAAATGATTTAGACAATAAAATTACCTGGAAGAGACATATATTTTCGTTAACTTGCGCAGTGAGTGCCCTTGAACCCCTAGTCAACACATTGTTCAAGAAGGCGACCACCGCAGTACCCCAAGAATACTCATGCATCTTATCTAAGGGATCCAATAGTTGCATATAACTGGCATCGACCAAGCTTCCGGAACTGTCGGGGAAGATACATTTGCCCAGGACGTATAACAAATAAGTTGACGCGGTAGCATTGATTCGCACCGAGTTCACCCTTCCTTCCTTATCAAAGATTTTCTTGGTCCCAGATAATATGTCCCTCAACTTCTTCAGATTAAACTTCTTGCTTAGACGACCATCCTTCATCACAAGCATAGACTCCGTCTCAATCTGATCCCAACCGAACAATTTCTTGCTCAATTTGTAAATGTTCTCCCAAGAAATCTTATTATCGAAGCCCTCATTGATTGCTTTTCCCTCAACCTCGAGGCCTAGAATTTGATGAGCATCATCAGGAGTCATCTCCATCTCACCGAATGGGAATAACATTGAATCAGTCTCTCTGTAGAACCTCTCACAGAATGCAGATACGGTAACTATATCATGCTCAATATTCGAACTCTCCACCGCAGGCCATAACCCGGAGTTCTTGACAATCACTTTCACCTCCTCACATTCATCCTCAAGATCCCAATTCTTAATCACTGAACATGAAGCTTGGCGCCTCATGAGACGGATAACATGCCTGTGATCCTAAATACCAAAAAAAAAAATACAAACACTTGACGCAAATTTAAGATAGATACACTTAAATAAATAAATACGGATTGAGATTACTTACGACAATATTATGGATTTGACATGCCCATGAGTCTTTGTATCCAAAAAGAACATTTTCACCATCTGCTGGGGTCCCCTTTGGAGGCTCACCTGGTTTCAGTCTAAGCATCAAGTAACGGGAGGCATGTGGGAATCATCTAATTTAGTGATAACCCTCTTCGATCTTCCGGTTTCAGTTGAAGTTGAAGCTTGGGTTTGTCGAACATTAGCTTGAGTTTGTTCTCCATCTCCTTCTTCTTCTTCTTCTTGCTCCACTGCCTCTTCAACAATTTCATCTTCGATATTCTTATCTTTATCTCCATTACTATCATCATCATCATTACCTCTCCAACAGGTAGCATGTCCTGATCACCGTCATCATCATCATCATTGTTACCTCCTCCAGCATCCGGAGTGCTTTCATCAACATCATCATCACCTTTTCTACCAGATGGAATTGATTGGTCTTCATATCGAGTTTCATCTTATTCACTAGGTTCCGGTGGTGGTTTAGAATCATTTCATTCACGGATCTTGACCGTTCCCGGCTCAACGAATGCCCCTAGATGTGTTAAAGTCAAGAGTTTGTCGCCTACGCGAGGAGGTCTTGAAGGAGGAGTAATATTTTTCTTCTTTCCCTTAAGCGACCTAAACAAGAAAAAAATTTAAAAAAATCAATAATCGGCAGGGTCGACATGTGTAACAAACCGGCGGACCAACAGTCGGAAGGGTCGACTAAAAACTGCATGTCGGCTAAACTGTAACCGGCAGGTTATTATTCAAATAACCCACCGGCTTATAACAAATATGAACACATTAGATACAAGGATTTTCCACATAATCAGTTGGCAAGGTCCACTACTCATACATAGCCGGCTAACAAACATCCGGCATGGTTTTATCTAAATACCATTCCGGCTTTAGGCATCAAGAACCACTATTTTCAAAACAATCCGCCGGCATGGTAAACAATTATAACAACCCAATTATTGAAGAAAAAAATCGCCGACAAGGTATTTGGTTGAATAACTTGTCGACTCTGTAAAAATCAGTTACAGTTACTCATTAGCCGGCAAGATCTTCAACCTAATAGCTTGTCGCCCAACCCTAAATATGAAAAGTCGGCAAGGTCGTGGAACAAACACCTTGTCGGTTGAATAAATGCCGATTTACAATTTCGATTTTTCTGACCTGATTTGACATGCAAACATGAAATTGAAGTGCTAGAGTGATTTTAAGTAGGCCTTACTTTCTTAATCGCGTCATTTCTTCGGTTTCAGCGGCGTTGATCTCTTCTTCTTCGACGGTTTTTTTCTTCACTTTCCTTTGAACTAAATTTGCAATTCCAGGGTTAAATTCATTCCGTTTTCTATTTTTTTGTTTCATCTTACTAGCCCTCGGCGGTTCCATGGTTGAAGATTAATCGGAATTTTCGAATCGACGATTACGACGAGTTTTGATGGTGGTGTGATGGAAAGCCGATATGGTTGTGGAGGAGAAGAAGAAGAGAAGAAGAAATATGAAATGAAAAGAATAAAACTGATTTAGGGTAATTAGAATTATAAAGGGTAAGGGTAGTATTGTAACTTAACCCATAATTGTCCTCCCCTTAGTAAGGGCACTACGTCCATATAAATTTGGGTATACCCCAATTAATCTGGGTATATCCCAATCCCGCCAGGTTTAAAAAAGAAGCCTCCGACCGCCAAACATTTTCTTCCTTTTCTTTCCTATTACTACAATGTGGTCGGATCACATACTTTAAGGACGTCGCCCCTCTTTTATTAGGAAATTTTAGCCGCACTGGTGTACACAATTCTTATAGAATTTTAACAAACGCGAAATAAACAGAATTTTGATATTATGATGAATAATAAGTAGACCAAGCGCAACAACAATAAAATGAGAAAAATAAAGTAACTCACAAAACACAAGATTTATAGTGGTTCAACAATACATACAACGTGTATATATTGTCTACTTCCACTTTCAGTCGTACCAACTCAAATCCACTATGAAGAAATGATTACAATGTAGAGCTCGTGTGAATCCCAGTGACCCCTTGGTTACACCGCAAAAATTATCAGAGACGATCACCTTGTCTCTTGTTCCTCACCAATATTCTCTCACCACGAAACCCTATCTTATCCAAAAAGCTATTACAAGAAAAAATTTCTTTTTCTCTCTACGTTCACTTCTTTCGTAATAACTCTATAAGGCCTAATCGCCTATCTATATAGGTTACAAACCTGGCCAACAAGAATCCTAGTCGGTTAGGAAACCCCTTCCCAAAACAAACACGACCAAAACTAAAATAGGAAATAAAAGACCCAAGGGTCGGTGAACCGGTTGACCAACCCTCCTAGTTCACAAATTCAGGGCCTTAGGGTTGGCAAACCCTGTTGCCAACCCTCCCCATATGATATATAGTTCGTGAACATAAATTAATTAGTCTTCAATAACTAACAATCTCCCACTTAATTTGAAGACTTATTGATTATCTTCGATTCTTCTTTTTCCTCGATCTTCAACTTTGGATTGACGGTGCTAGAACTTCCTTGTTGATGTGACTCCCCTCTAAGATCTTCATTCTGAGAGACCAACTAGAGCTTTGCAGAGCTTTAGCTTGTCTGATGTATCTCCCTTGGTAAACATATCTGATGGGTTCTTCAAACCAAGAATCTACTCGAGCTTCAACTATCCTTCTTCTAAGAGATCCCGAATAAAATGGCAACGAATATCTATATGCTTCGTCCTATCATGATAGGCTGAGTTCTTGGATAAATGTATAGTGCTTTGACTGTCGTTATACATAATATTATCTCGTTGTTCTCTTCCTAACTCAGTTAACAAACCTCTTAACCATATCATCTCGTTGCTCACTTCTGTCATTGCTACATAATCACCTCTTAACCATGAGTTCCAACTTACTGCAGCTGACCCTATAGTATAAACATAACCGGTCGTACTTCCTATTTTATCTACATCACCTGCGAAGTCTGCATCCACATAGCTCCTTAATATAGAACCACCTCTTCCATAACACAAAGGTACATTTGTGTTACCTCTTAAATACCCGAGAATCCCCTTTACCGCTTCTCAATGTTGTTTGCCTGAGTTGCTTGCATATTTACTCACTACTCCCACTTCAAATGCAATATCCAGTCTTGTGCACACCATAACATACATTAGACCCCAAATAGTCGAAGAACATGGAACATTAGCCATGTACTCCTTTTCTTCATCTGTTTGTGCACACTGCATACTTGAAAGACGAATTTGACTTCCAGGTAGAGAATTAACTAGTTTAGCATTCTCCATGGTGAACCTCTTCAATACTCCTTTAATATATTCAGCATGATTAAGCATAAGTATACCCTTAGCTTTGTCTATTATGAATCTCATACCAAGAATCTGTTTTGCTTCACCAAGATCTTGTCATAGCAAACTCACTTGTTAATTGTTTCTTCAAATTTTCAATTTCTTGTAGAGATGTTCCGACAACCAACATATCATCTAAAAAAGCGGGGGTCTAGCAACCCCACCCAATATTTCGCTTAGCAATCTGTATGGACTAACTCCGATATACTTTCTAGAGAATCAACTAGACAGTTAGACTCAATCTAGGTAAAAGTATTATCAAGGAGTTAATATCTCTCTCTTGATTTGATTTACTCAAGCTAATAGAAATTAGCGAGTCTTGTGCATACCATAACATACATTAGACCCCCAATAGTCGAAGAATATGGAACATTAGCCATGTACTCCTTTTCTTCATCTGTTTGTGCACACTGCATACTTGAAAGACGAATTTGACTTCTAGGTAGAGAATTAACTAGTTTAGCATTCTCCATAGTGAAACTCTTCAAAACTCCTTTAATATATTCAGCATGATTAAGCATAAGTATACCCTTAGCTTTGTCTATTATGAATCTCATACCAAGAATCTGTTTTGCTTCACCAAGATCTTGTCATAGCAAACTCACTTGTTAATTGTTTCTTCAAATTTTCAATTTCTTGTAGAGATGTTCCGACAACCAACATATCATCTGAAAAAGCGGGGGTCTAACAACCCCATCCAATATTTCGCTTAGCAATCTGTATGGACTAACTCCGATATACTTTCTAGAGAATCAACTAGACAGTTAGACTCAATCTAGGTAAAAGTATTATCAATGAGTTAATATCTCTATCTTGATTTGATTTACTCAAGCTAATAGAAATTAGCAAGTATTTATCAAATACAAGGAATAACTTGGATGGTACCAAAGACCAATATCCATGTGTCAATTAATGTAAATCAACAACCACAAGGTTGGATATTCTAATTGATTGAACTTCAACACACAACCTGTATTATTTCAATTATAAAGATAAACAATATAATGCGGAAAATGAAATAACACATACACCAGAAATTTTGTTAACGAGGAAACCGCAAATGCAGAAAAACCCCAGGACCTAGTCCATATTGAATACACACTGTATTAAGACGCTACAGACACTAGCCTACTCCAAGCTAACTTCGGACTGGACTGTAGTTGAACCCTAATCAGTCTCCCACTGATCCAAGGTACAGTTGCACCCCTACGCCTCTGATCCCAGCATGATACTACGCACTTGATTCCCTTAGCTGATCCCAATCACAACTAAGAGTTGCTACGACCCAAAATCGCAGGCTTTAACAATAAACAAATCTGTCTCACACAGAAAAGTCTATCAAAGGATAAATATGTCTCTCACAAAAAAAACCTAAAGTTTTTGTTTCGTCTTTTGATATATAATCAAGGTGAACAGAAATCAATTGATAATCCGGTCTTATATTCCAGAAGAACAACCTATATTAATCAATCACCTTACAACAATCTTAATCGTATGGTAGCGAAACAAGACGTCGTGGAATCACAAACAATGAGACGAAGATGCTTGTGATTACTTTTATATCTTTCCTATCGTAGAACTCTCACGATCTCAAGCCAATCAATCTGATTATACTCGTACGATAGAAAATACAAGATCAGATCACACAACTATGATAAAAGTAGTATCGGTCTGGCTTCACAATCCCAATGAAGTCTTTAAGTCGTTAACCTGGTTTTAGAAGAAGAAAACCAAAGGTTAAAGGATAATCGACTCTAGCTTACAAACTAGTAACACACGAACGTGTGGGTATTAGTTTGTAGAGTTGCTAGATGTCCCTTTATATAGTCTTTCAAATCATGGTTTCGCCTTGCTCACAAAGCAAACGCTATCCACCGTTAGATGAAAACATGATTTAGATTCAAGCTAATATATCTCAACCGTTAGATCAAAATATTAGCTTGTCATACACAAATGAACTGCACGCTTCTAGGTTTGTTAACCGTACCCAAACGTGTGCATTGTTGGTTCAATAATAGTCAACCAAAAGGTTAGCCATTTGAGCATTTCATACCAACCACTTTCTTCTTCATCATAACTAGTTCAAATGACTCACATGAACTAGTTAGAGAGTTATTCAATTACAAATAAATCTCATGTACTATACAAGACACAATTGAAGCAAAGATGATTCGATTCATATGAATCGGTTCATGAACTTTGTAGCCACGGTTTGCGAAAGCATACCTTAGTCTTTATGAGTTTAGTTCAGAAATCATCTTTAGATATATAACCTATACAAGTTCGCAAACTAGGTTCGCGGACTTGAAGTACTGGAAAGAGTTTTCAAAATCCAGCAGAAATTCTCGGGTTCGAGAGCTTCGCTGGTTCGTGTACTGGGTTCGCGGACTTGGCTCACGCAATATAGTTTAATAACTCAGCAGAAATTCTCGGGTTTGAGAACTTCGGCAGTTCGCTGACTGAGTTCGCGGACTTGGCTACTAGACGATTTCCAGCATGGGACTTACGCACATATATGTTTCCATAACATACTTATGTCCACTATGGTTATGTAATCTAAACTCTCATTCCAATCATTGAAACATTCTTAGAGGACGTTATATAGTTGTTACACTATTTCTCGTCAAAGCAATTTTCAAGATGATCGAAACATACATGACTTGCGTCACTAGATAAATAAAAACATGATCGAAGCGAAACGCTTACCAATAAATATTTCGAGATATAGATAGGCGAGGTATACTCGGCTCGAAATGCCAAATGTGTATAATCTAAGTCTATATATATAGCATACGACTTTTGTCTCAAGAAATAGGAGATAGAATAGATAGACTTTTGAGTGATAGATAAGTTCAAGTCTTCACATACCTTTTTGTCGAGAAGTTCCACCGGTTCCTTGAGTAGTTCTTCCACTTGTATGATGAATCGACATGAAGTCCTTGAGCTCAACTACACTTACTATCCTAGTCCGAGACTTATCTATAATAGACTAGAAATGAAGACTTATAGTTTTGATCACTAACATTGACAAACATGCTTGAGATAGCAATGCATGCGAATTTGACCGAGCAGTGCTCTAACATCATCCACATACAATAATAATATAATGTAATCAGTTGCATACTTTTTGATGCAACAACAATGTTCAACATGACACTATGAGTAACCACTTTTATGCATCAAGTTATCAAACTTCTTGTACCACTGTCTCTGGGCTTGTTTTAAACCATACAAACTCTTCTTTAGTTTGCATATCATCTCTTCCTTGCCTTTTACTATGAATCCTTTTGGCTGCTTCATGTAAATTTCTTCATCCGGGTCACCATGAAGAAAAGCTGTCTTTACATCCAATTGTTTAAGATAGAGATCTTCAGAAGCCACTAGGCTTAATACTACTCTGATAGTAGTCATCTTCACAACTGGAGAAAATATCTAGTTGTAGTCAATATCTGGTGTCTGCTGAAACCTTTTTACAATCAACCTCGCCTTGTAGCAAATTTCCCCATTTGCTTCGGTTTTCATCCGATAAACCCACTTGTTTTGCAACGCCTTCTTACCTCTTGGTAATTTTGTTAACACCCATGTGTCATTCTCCTTAAGTGAATTCATATCATCTTCTATAGCAAGTTACCACTTGCATGAATCATCAAACGCTAGTTTTTCTTTAATATCTTCAGGTTCACCTTCACCTGTTGTGGAATTGTGTGAATAACTCCCACTATAGTAGAAGTATCTTCTTCTTCCAAAGGTACTTCAATAGCATCAACAATGCCATGCTCTTCTTGTACCACACTTCTTCCAGAAACATCATCAATATATAACCCATTATCGACGTTGCTTGACCCAACGTCTTCAACTTGTGTTGCATTCCTTTCCTTGTACAAATCATTCTCATTAAAAGTAACGTCCCTACTTCTAATAACTTTGTGACCATCATATTCCCAAATTTATACCTAAAAGCGTCACCTCCAAACCAATAAGTATACACTTATTTGCTTGAGCACCTATCTTAGACCTCTCATCGAGACTAAGATGAACATTACCAACACAACTAAAAACTTTCAAATATGAAAGATTTACCTTGTTGACAGTCCAAACCTCCTCCGGTATCTTCATATCTAATGGACTACTAGGTGTCTTGTTGATAGATAAGCATCCGTATCGGTTGCATGTGCCCAGAAGGTCTCGGGAAAACCATATTGCAACCTCTGCACCTCGCCCATGCATTCAAAGTCCAATTCATATGTTCTGCTACTCCATTCTCCTGTGGTATCTGATAGACACATTTTTGTGTCTAATTTGTCCTCAATGTTCTGTATTGTTGGTACTCGATTTTCTACTTATTATGGTGTTTTATGTGTTTGTAGGTATTTTTGGAAAATAAACATTTTTGGAAATTCGGCTCAAAAAGTTGGTATAGGCACCCGGAGGACACATGTTATTCGGACTCTAAGTTTTGGATAAGGGGCACCTAACTGATAAGGGGCACCCCGGGAGCCAACTGCTAATCGCACCCCATTACTGGTTAAGGGGGCTCCATCTTCTTCCTTGTTTTGAAAATAAAAATTGGCGGGAAATTTGGTTTCAACGGTAAAGGATTTATTATCTTTAAGATAAGAATATCTTCTTGCCTTACAAACATGAAGTTTTGAAGAAAAATGAAGTTATCTTGTATTAAACAAGAAAGATATCCTTAGAAGATTTTATCTTGGATTTTATTCTGCGAATTAAAGAAGATGTGGGTTTAGTAAAGACATATATAGAATAAAGAGAAGGAAAAATTCTTGAAGATATTTTTAATTAAAAAGAAGAAGATTTGGAGTTGTAGAAGAATATATTTGAGTGATGTGTATTTGTGTGTATAAATAGAGAGCTAGAGAGCACATTTGTGGGGAGTTTTGGGAGAGAAAAGAAAATCATTGCTTTAATAATTTTCTCACATTTTCATCACTTGTAAACCACTTTTTGAGCCATGAATAAATATTTTAAGTGTGTTTTCGACGTGATGAGCTAATCCCCAACACTGGGACGACGGAGGAAGACGAATTTCATACATGGGTAAAATTATTTAATTCTTTTAAGACTTTTGCATTAATTTTAATTGAAATATGATTTGAATTAATTGGTTGTCATTTAATTTGATGAGGTATGCTTAGCTTAAATGTTACATCATGCTTAGGATTTACAACTAACCTTTTGAGGATCTACTGGTAGGCATTTAAAGATGTGAAAATAAGACAATAAATGGATGCCTACAGTGATACCTGCAAGTGCACAGGGTCAGTTGTAGCTTGTGTGCAAGAACAGGGTCATTCCACAGGGACTTGGGGTGTATTGAAGCATTCCTAAGCTATCAATGGGTGCAAAGCACTATGGCAGTGAGAAAGGCAAAGATGGGAAAACCGTTAACAAAGCAAAGCAAATGACATGAAATTTAAGAACCAAAACAGCAAAGCAATATGGCAAAACAGTTAAGAACCAAGGCTGTAAGCCAAGGGCAGGGAGGAGTTTGAGCACTGATTTCCACCTTGTGTCCTAATCAAGCAATCAATTCTAGGTTGAGTTGAAGACCTTGAGCATAAATTAGAATGGGAGGAAAATCAGCTTGCTCACTGATATGCCCCTAGTATTGACTGTCTTTTGACAGCACAGTCAATCACAGGCATACCAGAGCACTGATTACTTCCCATTGCTCAAGCAAAACAGGCATCAAGATAACTATCCTAGCAATACATCATTCAAAAGTGCACTAGGCTTCATATGAGCCCTAACTGAAGAACTAGAACATGTTTAACACATTAAATAACTGGAATTGAAACATTGAACATAAACAGAGCATTGAACTGAACATAAACAAACACAGAAGACATAAAACAAAAACATGAACTGAATTGAAACTAAATAAGAGCAACTGAACTGAAACTAAATATAATTGAAACATGGAATAAAAACAAAGACAGTTGAAAATTAAACACTAACCCTTGAGACACTGGCTATTCCAGTGCTCTTGGGTGACACACTGGCTAATCCAGGCATACCCCCTTTCACACACATCACAACTCTATTTATACTTACACCCAATTCTCAAAAATACCTAATTTACAAAATTAGGGTTTATCCAAAAAAAAAAATCCCAAAACAGTGAATTTAGGGTTTCGATTTCACCTAATTTGATGGGTCAAATCTTACCCACAACGTCGACCCAATCTTCCTCTGACTTCACTGCTTCATTCCCATGTGTCAATTGCTACTCTAGACTCGCCTAATCGATTGATTTTTCTTCTAGGGTTTCAGAGAAAGGTGAGAAGAAATATCAATCAAATAGGGGGCTAGAAAGAGGGGGTGATGATGTTCGAGCAGGTGGAGTTGGTGGTTTGGTTGATTTGAGAGGAGATGGTGGTGGTTGAGGTGGTGGTTATGGTGATGGCGGACATGGGTTTTCTCTGCAGCGGAGTGGAGGAGAAGATGGATTCGATGGAGAATAGGAGAAGGGGTTGTTTGGTGCGGGGTATAGGGTTAGGTTGTTCGAGTGTGAGGCGGGCTCATCAGATTTCGATGTTAGGCGAGTGATAGGCGTTTGATCGATACATCTGAAATGCATCCAACGATAAGTTGGAACATAGCCTTCAGCGACCGTCGGATGAAGAGATACAACGAAACTAACGGCGTGAGATGGAGTTAGGTGTTGTAGTGTTGGTCAGGAATTTCAGACTTTGATGCACGAAGAGGAGGCGACCGTTGGATGATGATATGGATCCAATCTGACGGCTACATGAGAAGTGGGTTATGGATTTGGGTTTTGGTTTGGGAGATAAGTTGGGCTTGGGATAATTTTGAGCCCATTTCTTCTTTAAGAACAATTTCTTCCACTTCAAGCCCACTTCTAGCCTTTTGGTCTTGTGCACAACATTCTTCGCGGCTTCCTTGTGTAATTCCTCCCGGCTTTTCACCACTTTTCTGCTCCGCAACTCATCTAGTCTTTATTTACAACCTAGAAATACAAAATTAATTAATAAAAATATTTATTCTTGAAAACAATGAAAATACAGAATATGGGTTAAAATGTAGAATTGATGCACAAAAGATGAGTTAAATGCCAAGAAAAATATATAGAAATATGCACTTTTTAGCACTCATCAAATACCCCCAAACTTGAATTTTACTTGTCCTCAAGTAAAACAAAACTAAGGAAATCCTAACTATACCACTGTCGCTGGTCTCTCGAATGCATTTAGCGTATGCACTAAGCCTTTTAAACCACTAAGTGTCCCTAGTGGACGAGTGAAGTCTCGTGAAGGTTTGCTTAGAACGTACCTACAAAGTTCTAGGTCAAAATATAAGCTCAGATTCCATCAAATGTGACATGTGCAAGACAGTTTAAGCTCACAGCAAAATGGAGATGTCAATCTAGCTATCAAAGGCACAATCCTAGCACTGATAACAAATAAAGACACGTGATAAGAGTGTAAAGTGTATCTACACATGTTTCTAGAATGACCTGAAGTTATGACTACTAATCACCAAGAGATAGTTTTTAGGCTAAGAACCGAATTCTAAGCCAAGCTAGCTGTCCGGCTTTACGAGAATTATGAATGTTCACCCAATGAGTTGGTGATATTTCAGTTTACCCGCGTTATACATCGATGGCTGCACCCTCCTTGCTTATTACAAGACTATTTACAACAAAAAGATGACTCTTTACATGACTCTTATTTACATTGATTACTCTCTTTTATTTTTGGAACAAGAGAGACCTATTGTCTTTAACATGACAAAACATGGAATAAATAAATACTTGATTTTTTTTTATTTTTTTTTTATTTTTTTTTTTTATTTTTTTTGATTTTTTTTTTTTTTTGATTTTTTTTTTGATTTTTTTTTTTTTTGATATAATTTTTTTTTTGTAAGAAATAACTTTGATTTTTACAACATAGTGACACTTTTGATACATGAACAAAAAGAAAAACATAATTACATGACTCTTAGCAAGAGGTGGCCCTTATCGAATGCATCCGGTCAAATTCTATGGTTGCTTTTCTTAACGTATCCTCCAACTTCTATCCCAGCAAACCAAAGAACAAGCTAGTCAAGTCTCATTCAGTATTCTAAAGTGATTGGCAATCTAACTTCCTATCAAACACCTTGAAGATCGAGGCTATACATGTATTGGTAGATCGTGCGCGTGCAAATTTCTTATCACTATGTGAATTGTGTTAGAATCAGGGTACCTAAATATCTAGACTAAGACTCCTAAAAATTACATATATGCACAAGAGTCACATTTCAAGGTAAATGAGCTCCATTTTTATGATTTTTTTTTTTTTTTTTTTAATTTTTTTGGAATTTTTAATTTTTTCAAAAGAAGGAGTTCTTGTTTTCAATTATGGCATATTATCAAAGTATCTACTTTTCACCAAACCTAAACTAAACATTGTCCTCAATGTTTCAAAATATGAACAAAATTATAATACAACATATGAAGAGGATCATGTTGAGTAGAGAAAAAGGAAAGAGAATACCCGATTTCGGCGAAAGCAAAATTAGAACTCCATTATTCAAGGCAAAAATCCAACATTTTTTTAGACGAGATCATATTGGATTAGCACTATATATACAAAAGAAACAAAAGATTTAACTGAGAAACTATCTACAAGAAAATTTGGTTTTTAATGGGATTGGACTTTTGGGAAAAATTTGGTTTTGTCGGGAGACATTTGGTTTTTAATGGGATAAGGAAACCAAGCCCACTGTTGGGTTTTGCGAAGCCCAGCTGCGTTTTTGAAAAACAGGCCCACTGCTGGTGAGTAAAGCTCACTGTTTTTTTTTGGAATTTTGAAATTTTGGCCCACTTGAACTTTGGTTCAGGCCCACAGTTCAGAAACAAGCCCAGGTAACAATTTGAAATTTGGGCTCTTAAATAGCCAAAGGTCGAGGCCCAACTGGGCTTTGAAAACGTGTTTTTGGGTCAAGCCCACAGTGTAAATGTTTAGTTTTCAAAGGATGTTAAGCCCACAGTCCCAGAAATTTCGTTTTGGGCGTTTGGGCTAGCTACTAACTAAAATATGAGGCCCAACTGGGCTTTCAAAAGTTCAGTTTTCTTTAATTTAAACAACAGGTCCAAATTAATCTAAAACCATGCCCACAAGAAATTAAACAAACAGGCCCACAAGAAATTAATTACAAACCCAACAGAAAGATGGAAAAAATTATTACAAGCCCACAAATTAAAAATGGAAGCCCACAGGTTGGGTTTTCTTAATGGGTTTAGGCTTACTTGCTTAAGCACAGCCCAGCTGCTCAGTTTGGTTGCAAAAGCCCAGTTGGGCTTTGGATCATCCTAAGCTTTGGCTTTTCTGAGGCCCAGTTGGGATTTGGTTCAACTTCTTCACCTTCTGCAGCTTACAGCCCAGTTGGGCTTTATCTTACACCAGCTGCAGCAGCTTCAGTGGCAGCAGCTTCACCAGTTCAGGGCTTTGCACCAGCAGCAGGGGCTTAGCAGCAGCAGCAGTACAGTTCAACAACAGCAACAGGCAGCAACAGGGGCAATAGCAGCAGCACCACAGGTACCTGGTCAGCTCAAGGAGAAGATTAGTTTCTTGCTAGAAGCTAAGAAGTTCAGCTGCACTACACAGCAGCTACTAAAACAGCAAGTTACACTAAAATGCAAGAATGCAATGCATGATGAGTATGCTAGAATGAAACAATATGCAAAAGAGTATGCAATGATGCAAATGAACTAACATGCAAAAACAGCCAAGAAAAATTCAACACAACACAACCAAGTCCCCGGCAACGGCGCCAAAAACTTGGTAGGCATTTAAAGATGTGAAAATAAGACAATAAATGGATGCCTACAGTGATACCTGCAAGTGCACAGGGTCAGTTGTAGCTTGTGTGCAAGAACAGGGTCATTCCACAGGGACTTGGGGTGTATTGAAGCATTCCTAAGCTATCAATGGGTGCAAAGCACTATGGCAGTGAGCAAGGCAAAGATGGGAAAACCGTTAACAAAGCAAAGCAAATGACATGAAATTTAAGAACCAAAACAGCAAAGCAATATGGCAAAACAGTTAAGAACCAAGGCTGTAAGCCAAGGGCAGGGAGGAGTTTGAGCACTGACTTCCACCTTGTGTCCTAATCAAGCAATGCAATTCTAGGTTGAGTTGAAGACCTTGAGCATAAATTAGAATGGGAGGAAAATCAGCTTGCTCACTGATATGCCCCTAGTATTGACTGTCTTTTGACAGCACAGTCAATCACAGGCATACCAGAGCACTGATTACTTCCCATTGCTCAAGCAAAACAGGCATCAAGATAACTATCCTAGCAATACATCATTCAACAGTGCACTAGGCTTCATCTGAGCCCTAACTGAAGAACTAGAACATGTTTAACACATTAAATAACTGGAATTGAAACATTGAACATAAACAGAGCATTGAACTGAACATAAACAAACACAGAAGACATAAAACAAAAACATGAACTGAATTGAAACTAAATAAGAGCAACTGAACTGAAACTAAATAGAATTGAAACATGGAATAAAAACAAAGACAGTTGAAAATTAAACATTAACCCTTGAGACACTGGCTATTCCAGTGCTCTTGGGTGACACACTGGCTAATCCAGGCATACCCCCTTTCACACACATCACAACTCTATTTATACTTACACCCAATTCTCAAAAATACCTAATTTACAAAATTAGGGTTTATCCAAAAAAAAATCCCAAAACAGTGAATTTAGGGTTTCGATTTCACCTAATTTGATGGGTCAAATCTTACCCACAACGTCGACCCAATCTTCCTCTGACTTCACTGCTTCATTCCCATGTGTCAATTGCTACTCTAGACTCGCCTAATCGATTGATTTTTATTCTAGGGTTTCAGAGAAAGGTGAGAAGAAATATCAATCAAATAGGGGGATAGAAAGAGGGGGTGATGATGTTCGAGCAGGTGGAGTTGGTGGTTTGGTTGATTTGAGAGGAGATGGTGGTGGTTGAGGTGGTGGTTATGGTGATGGCGGACATGGGTTTTCTCTGCAGCGGAGTGGAGGAGAAGATGGATTCGATGGAGAATAGGAGAAGGGGTTGTTTGGTGCGGGGTATAGGGTTAGGTTGTTCGAGTGTGAGGCGGGCTCATCAGATTTCGATGTTAGGCGAGTGATAGGCGTTTGATCGATACATCTGAAATGCATCCAACGATAAGTTGGAACATAGCCTTCAGCGACCGTCGGATGAAGAGATACAACGAAACTAACGGCGTGAGATGGAGTTAGGTGCTGTAGTGTTGGTCAGGAATTTCAGACTTTGATGCACGAAGAGGAGGCGACCGTTGGATGATGATATGGATCCAATTTGACGGCTACATGAGAAGTGGGTTATGGATTTGGGTTTTGGTTTGGGAGATAAGTTGGGCTTGGGATAATTCTGAGCCCATTTCTTCTTTAAGAACAATTTCTTCCACTTCAAGCCCACTTCTAGCCTTTTGGTCTTGTGCACAACATTCTTCGCGGCTTCCTTGTGTAATTCCTCCCGGCTTTTCACCACTTTTCTGCTCCGCAACTCATCTAGTCTTTATTTACAACCTAGAAATACAAAATTAATTAATAAAAATATTTATTCTTGAAAACAATGAAAATACAGAATATGGGTTAAAATGTAGAATTAATGCACAAAAGATGAGTTAAATGCCAAGAAAAATATATAGAAATATGCACTTTTTAGCACTCATCATCTACCTTGGCAAAATCAGAGTCCATGTTAATTTTATTTATTGAGCTTTAATTGTTGAGAATAAATAAATCGAACCCTATGTTATGAATTCGACGAAATCCTAGTCCCAGTAACTCTCTTCATCTTGTGATAATATTTTGTATATATTTTTCTTTTATTTTAGCTTAGTAATTCTTAAAATCAATCTCATCAAGTCCGAGTGAACGACAACTCTATTTACCACTATCTAAAATTCGATCAGTGTCCTTGGAACCGTCCTCTCCAAACGAATTCCATTTGCATCACATAACTGTAAGAATTTTGTTTTATCATACTCACTATTGTGTCTGACCTTAAACACTTCAACTTCAGACCTGTTTCTGTTTAAACCAAATCTTTCCACTTTTGAAATACTTCATGCACCCCGAACTTATTCCTCATGATAAATCCACACCTTCCTTGAATTATCATCAATAAAGGTGACATAATAATGGAAACCACTTTGAGATGCAACAACAATTGGTCCCCATACATCGGTATGAACCAAATGAAGTTTCACACTTCTCAATTCTTTGCCACCTCTGCTGAAACTGACCCGTTTTTGTTTTCCAAAAACACAATCTTCACAAAAACTCATATCAACAGACTTCACCTTCGGTAGATATCCTCCCGAACACAGAATCTTCATATTCTTTTCACTCATGTGTCCCAATCTTCTATGCCATAAGTTAGTGTCGTCACCACTATTAGCCAATGCTAAAGTAGATCCATCTGAAATCCAATATAAAGTATCAACTCTAACTCCTCGAGCTAACACCATAGCCCCTTTATTCACTTTCTAATTGTGTTTCGTAAACACAACTTAACAGTCATCATCACAAACTTGGCCCACAAATACCATTTTTTTTTTCAAATTCAGAACGTGTCTAACATCCTTTAACTTCCATGTCGAACCGTTGATTTTCAAAATCACATCACCCAAACCGATGATGCTGCATGCTTCACCGTCACAAAATAATACTTGGCCACGGTATTCTTCCTTGTAAGAGACCATAATACTCTTATCACTTGTTGCATGGAAAAAAGCTCCCGAGTCTATAATCCAAGACTCATCCTGCTTCTCCTCATAGAGTAGTAGAATACCTTCCATAATCACCTTCTTGTTATCAACTAGGACCTTCACTGGTTCCACAGCTGCAACTACGTTGACCTCTTCTTGATTACCTTTGTTTCCACCATTCTTAGCACCTTTGTTTTCTGGAAAATCATGCTTGTAGTGTCCTACTTTCTTACACGCCCAACACTCAACAACACCTCTAGGCCTAGATTGAAAACTTAAGACCGAACTTGAATAATTAGAACCATAACCTTTTTCTATTCTTCTCTCCTCTTTAGCGATCAACCGTTGTTGCACATCATCAAGTTTTAACTTCTCACTCTCTACGGAATTACTAATAGTTGTTTTTGCGATCTCCAAAATTTTTGGTAATGAAGACAACAACCATAAAATTTGAACTTCGTAATCAAAAGTAATATCAACCTTTAAAAGCTGAGAAATAATCGATTTAACTTCCCAAGATGTGCTGAAATAGCTTCGCCTTCCTGCATTTTCAGATTGAATAGTTGTTCACACAACATAATCTTCCCTTAGGCTGATGACTTTTGATACACTTTTCAACTTTATCCATAAGATTCTTCGTATTAGTTTCCTCTTGTACGTTATTATAGACTTCCTCCTATAGACATCTACGGATCACGACTACACACTTGCGATCAAGAACTTCCCATTCATCGTCTTTGACTGCTCCGTTTTTCGTAACTCTACCTAATGGAACAACAAGGTATTTCTCATATGGATAGTCTTCCATGTGAGACTTCTAAAACGCATAGTTTTTCCTATTAAAAACTTTAACCCCAGCTACCGTGCTTTCGTTATTATCACCCTTAACTCCCACTCCAAACGTACCGAAATCCCAAGGCTCTGATACAAGTTGTCAAGATTGGTATCACCGTAGCAATACTAACTCTAACCCGAGTTCCAATACCTATTTGTCAGGAAATTCTAGTCGAACTGGTGCACACAATTTTTACAGAATTATAGCAAACGCGAAATAAACAGAATCTTGGAATATTATGATGAATGATAAGTAAACCAAGCACAAGCAACAATAATAAGACGGGAAAGATAAACCAACTCACAAGACATAAGATTTATAGTTGTTCAACAATACATACAACATTTATATATTTTCTACGTCCACTTTGAGCCGCACCAACTCAAATCCAGTATGAAGAAACGATTACAGCGTAGAACTCGTGTGAATCCCAGCAAACCCTTGGTTACACCGCAACGATTACCCGAGATGATCACCTTGTCTCTTGTTCCTCACCAATATGCTCCCACCATGAAACCCTAACTTTTACCTTAAAAGTTATTACAAGAAAAATTCTTTTTTTTTCTCTACGCTCACTTCTTTCATAATAATTTTACAAGGCCTAATTGCCTATTTATATAGGTTACAAACTTGGGAAATAAGAATCCTATTTGGTTAGGAAACCCCTTCCCAAAACAAACACGATTAAAACTAAAGTAGGAAATAAAAGACCCAAGGGTTGGTGAACCGGTTGGCCAGCCCTCGTAGTTCACGAATTCAGGGTCTTAGGGATGGCGAACCTGGTTGTCCAACCCTTACATTTTACGAAATTCAGGGGGACAGGGTTGGCCAACCCTCCCCATATAAAATACAGTTTGTGAACATGTATTAATCTTCAATAACTAACAACTTTATAGGGCCGACCGAGCGAAGCGAGGGAGGTCCTTTATATGGCCATTTTTTTGTAAATCCTAAGTCATTAATTGACACAAAAAGATTGGATTTGATGTCCATGGTTGGTCTTTTTCACTTGACACAATGATCCCTCCCTTTTAGTCCAATTACTATAACTTCTTCTGTATCATATTTTTAGGGGTATAATTGGAAAGCAAACTTTAACATAACATATCTCAAAATCCGTGCCTTGGAATTTTACAAATTTTATCTCGTTAGAAAGGTAATAAAAAAATCTATGCAACGAGTACAAACAACAATATCAAATTTTGAGTTTTTACGAAAAATCAGAGGTATTTATCATTCTAGGAAAAAAATTTAGAAAATTAAATGTATATTCATTATGCAAACCACCACAAAGAATGCATAATACTTTCCATATTTTGGTTTATGCATCAACTAATTTTCCATTGCAACCAATAAAACGATGTACTCTCTCCGTTTCAAGAAAAGTGATACTTTTATTTTAGGCACAATTCTCGAAAATTGAATGCATAGCCATTATGCAAACCATCACAGAGGATGCATAACATATCATGCAACCATATTTTGGTTTACGGATCAACTAATTTTTCGTTTAAAAAAAAGGTAATACTTTCAAATTCTGTTTCAGGAAAAGTGATCCTTATTCCCTGTTTCGGAAAAAGTGATACTTTCACCCCGTTTAGGGAAAAGTGATACTTTCGCCTCGTTTAGGGAAAAGTATCACTTTTTTGTTTGTTTTTCAGTTCATATTAGTTACTTACATAGATCGATTGTAGCTTCAAAAACAAACAGAAAAAACATTAAAAATTCTTTTACTCGGAATCGGCCAATATGAACCTTCACATCAACCGATTATCTGCTAGTGTTGAAAAACATCAAATATAATTTAAATCCATACTCGAGTTGAGAATGAGTATGATTTCATACTCATTTTCTGATCGAGCATGAAATTATATTCTACTTGAGAAGTCATACTCGTTTTCAGTTTTGAGTATATAAAATCATTTTAGTTCTCAAATTAGGTGTAAAATCGTATTCATACGCATTTTCAATTCGGTATAAAATTGTTTTCATTTCGAGTAATAAAGTGTACATCACTCGGATTTAGAATGAGTAGGATTTCATACTCATTTTAAGATCGAGTATTAACTGGAAAAAAAATCGGTAATCCAGAATTGGTCTTTATAAGTCCACACTGCGGATTTTAGGTTAATGTTCTTCAACCACGAAGAACATCAAGAACAATCCGTAGACGTGTATGTGAATATCATCCGATTGTTCAAAATCGGCTAATGTGGGCATTCATACCAACCGATTCTGGATAAAACCAGATAGCCATAAGTTTCTGAAAAATTTCAATTTTGAACGTAATCAAAAACCTAATTAAGAGTAATGGGTTGATAGAAAAATACCTAAAAGAGTGGAATTTATTAGTTTTGATTTAATTTTTAAAATTTTAATAGTGAGGGTAACTAAGCATTTTCACTCTTTTTAAACACCCCTTATCTCTCTCATTTAGGTGGGCGGAGAAATTGATAGGCTTCAAACTAGGGAGGATAATTATGACCAAATCTGCCTTACATCCATGGAAATGAAAGCACAATGGTTGTTGCTATAAGTGAAAAAGACTTTAAAAAGAACGTGCAAGTGGGGATATGTAAAGTTGGGGGATATGCTAATAAGATAAAATAAGGATTTAAATAGTAATTTGCAGGTACCCCATATCCATATATTTTTTGTAATCCTAATTTACCTTTCATTGATCATACTAAGTTAATAGATTAGTTTGATAATGATTAGTATAAATCATTATCATTGGATTTGTTGATGCAAAAACATTAAATCAAGATATTTATGATCATGAAAGTTTAGATGAAGAACCAACCTAGAAAAATAAACAAGCTGAACATACAAGTGCTCTGGATACTCATGTATAGATATTAATGTATTGAAATTTGATTATTTTTTTTAATCAAATTCGTCATTGTTACGCCTAAAAAACTCAGTGTCGGCATGGTAAAAATATGAATACCATGCCGGCAGAGACTTAATCAACATGATATTCATATTTTCACCATGCCGACCAGGGTAGGTCCTGCATTTTTTGTGGCTTAAAGCAACAAAAAAAATATGTGGCCCCTCGATAATATAAACAAATTATATATATAACAAAAATTGCATTAACATTTTCACTGCAAAAGCATTTGATTATGCTCGACCGAAAGTGGATTCTCTTTGTACATTCTTAGTAGCAAACTCATTAATAATAGATGTAAAATCTAAGTTTTCATCAATTAATTATTCAATAGACAACACAGCAAAGCCATTTACCAGGTTCATGCTTCCAAGTTGGGACTGGAAGCATAAAATAATTTCTTTCAGCTCTTAACTTGTTAGTTTTAAAAAAAAAAAACAGCTTGGTGAGGGGAAAATGACAAGTTATAACTTATAAGCACACATAAGATGTCACTTGTAACAGCATATTACGTATACCATTAAAAGCTATAGCAATTGGCTCCATATTTGAAATGCAAGTGGCTGCAAAAATTGATTACAGTATAATTAAACACACAAAAGCTAAAACACTAATTAAAGATCAAAATAAATGTTTCGAGTCGGGAGATACCATATGTTGAATGTTTGTTGTTTCTCAACATGGACTATGGTTGGGCCAAAAACATGAACATCAGGGATTGCATCATTATCTGCATTCCTATGGAGCTCAAAATTCTTGTTAAAGCACTCCTTATACCGTGATGGAAGTTTCTAAGTATGTATTTAGCGAATAAAAGCATGTAACAAAAAGTAATGCACCATCATCCTCGATCCTAAAGCGGAAATGATCTGAGTAGTCTATGAAAAACAAGTAAGAATCAGTCATAACTACTGTAAGATATTATCTGTTTCACGTGTCTCAGTACTTGGATTCTTTGAACTTGTTAAAAATTAAACATTCATTCTTCATGTTCAACTTTTGCAAATTGAACCATATACAGAAAATTAAACTTGATACAGATGTTAAATTATACTTCTCGATTTCCTTTATGAAATTCACCCAAGGGTTTCAATGGATTCATTAAAGTGCACTGTAGACCATACAAATTATCGTCTAAATTATACAAATCAAGTTTTCAATTGATGAACTATATTAACAGTATACAAAAAAGCTTTCAAATTGTATAAAACTATTGTCATAATAATTCAAATACATTCTAAATTTGTGCACTAACTAACCAAATCTGACTCCAGAATTCAAAACTCAGGATCACAAATTCGACTAGGGTTTACCAAAAAGGCCAAAAACATACACAGAGAGAATAATCTAAAGAATTAAAGAAATACAATGGCAGAAGAAACAACAATAATAGTTAACCAATCAATTGTCTTAAAGAAATAATATCATACATACATGATATATGGGTTTTATGAACCCTAGAACAGTTAGTTAGTTAATGTTTCTGTGTTTCACTGTTTCCTTTGGTTTTAGTTTCAGAACGTGGTTCTGGTGGCATTTTAGGGGAGACAAATTCATATCTAATGCTATTATTAAAAGCAAAAAACAAAACAAAAAAATTGTGTGGCCTCTTCTGATTTATGGCCTCAAACAAGGCTTGGTTTGCTTATATTAAAGGGTCGGCCCTGATGCCGGCGGACAATAACCGCCAAATTTGAAATAGTAGTCGGTATCTTTTATATGAAGAGTGCTCTTTTAAGTATACTGTCTGACAAAATGTTCATTATCGAGCATGTTGGTAGTGGTAACGGCATGGTACATTGTTTAACTTGCTATGCCGGTACATGATACAAATTTCTCAGAAATTTGATTTTTTTCACTTGACTATCGGCATTAATAGATTTCTACCGACCATACTATGATTAATTTCGGTATGGTATTCATACTAAAAATAGTGCCAACATAGTAAAATGGCTTGGTGTTCATACTAAAACTATGCCGATATTAACTAAAACTGGAAATTTTCAATTTTTATTCAAAGAGAAAAACAAATCAATAAGAGGAGCCGGCAGAGAAGAGAGGAGCTGGCAGAGAAGGAAAAAAAAGTTGAACGGGGATATGTGATATGAGAAGAATGGATTTAGGTTTGTAGATTTAGTATTTTTCTGTTTTAAAAGGTATTTTAGTATTTCCGCACTTAAAACACCCCTTAGCAGGAACTATTAGACGAAAATATTAATTCATATCCCCCAATTATTTTGCATATCCCTCAATTGGGTGTCATTAAAAAATGCGCGTAACATTGGCGCCATGCTTACTTTACAAGTCCATTATCGTGGCCGCACAAAATGAACCTAAACTTTGAGGGTTGTATAGAATTCAATCCTAAAGGTAGATAGAGGATTATATAATAAAATTCAAAAATGCCCTTACTCTAGAAATAAACTCAATTTAATTATACATAAAAAAACAAATAAAAACCTAAGACTATTATTCTTATCCTTATTTTCTCCTCATAAATCAAGACGAAGATGATGAATTCGGGAAAACAAATGATGGATTAATAAATTAAGAAGCTTAAACACCTCAACGATCAAATAATCTTCCATCTGCAACTTCTATTAGGTAAAAATAGACAACCCCACCATTTTAGTTTGTTGTTTTTGATTGCCTAAATAAGTTAGAATGATCAAAATATAATTCAATTAGTTTCAGATACTACTTATGGCTAGGAGCATCTGAAATCCTAGTCGTCGGGGTATTTTTAAGACTAGCTTCCTGTCGTAAGTGAATTTAAAATTCCAGAATGAAACTATGTAGTAAACTTAAGAATGAGTATTGTTGAGGGGTGATTTTAGGTTTGAGGTTCTACCCGTCCTAGCTAGCCAAATGACCTCATTTTACCAAGAATAGTAAGAGAGAGAGTTATCTTTCTATTGTATCTTATCCTTCTTTATATAGACATTTCAAAAGCCCCTTACTTTTATGACATCATGCCTTGTGTATGTGCCCTAAACCTCTTAAATTACTTCTAATGCCACTCCTTCTTTAATATAACCTCTTTCTTATTCACTAATCCCTTCCTTCCAATGGGAACTTTCATGTTGGGCTTGGGCTCAGTCCTCAAGTCCCCATATCTCACACTAGGTTTATCGTCCTCAAGTCCCCATATCTCACACTAGGTTTATCTCTCCCTTTAGGGGCACTCACAGCTCGTTAGGGGGTTCCATTTTTCATATATCAACATTAGTCCCCTGACTGTTGGGTCAATTTTTAAATGACCCAATAGTCATAAAAAAAAATTTTGGGCTCCCCTCCCTTCACAAGCAGTTGAGATGAGGATCCCTTCATCCATTGATTTTATGGTCATGGGAGACATTTAACTTTCCATCGTGCGGATTTCGGTTTCTGTCAGTTACCATTCCCTCTGCATAACTGCCACGTTAGGTCCATGAGGTTCTCTATATATAGGGGTGTTAGGTTGTTTCCCTTTCATCTTCCCTCTTCTTTCATCCTCTTAAACGTATCCATACACTCGCCATGTATAACAGTTCCGCCAGTAGTTCGTCTGAAGAATCTAGTGAATCTGAAGGAACCATGAACGAAGGTTCCGAGGAGACCGAGTACTCGGAGCAGGATGAAATCCATTTACCTCCTCCAGCAGATGGTAAATCTTATACAATTGTGAAGTTTACAAGCGGGTCCGCTCTGAAACGCGCGCCGAGGCTAAGGGAGCTCCGCGGAGGTAAGCGCGTTTTTCCTCTTGAAGATGTCTTAGTTCCTCGCCTTCTAAATCCTCATATATTTCCTTATCCTTCTGCCCCTGGATGTCTCATGCAACTCGAATCAGAGACTGTGAATGCTTTTGCATTTAAAACGTCCGCGAATGGCTATTCATCGTGGCAACTATGATCTTCCCTTTATTGATATTTGGTCTAAGTCGAAAACTCATCCGGTGTGGCCGTATTGGGCATCCCACATACGCTCCAATCCTAGTCACGCGGCTGCTCTTCGTAGAGCGGGTATCGACGAAGCTATAAACTCGTCTCTTAAGCGGGAAGTGAAGAGATGTATACGTGATATAACACGACTTTTTTTTCGTTGGGTTCCTCCTGTTCATACTATTTTTACAGCATGGGGAGAAGCAACCATCGTTCTAGAGGATGTAGTCGCCCTTACACGGTTACCAATCCACGGTAGTCATTCGTATGACGAAGCGGCTGTCTATGGAGCGTTGAACGACGAGGACAAAAAGTCGTGTACTTATTTGTTGAAATGTAAGGACGATTCGCGTCGTGAATTGGTGCGGAAAGACCAGGTGTTGTCGAAGCAAAGTAAGGGAAAGAAAGTTGCTGACTCAGACAAGAAAGGGGCATCTTCAACTTTTGTGAAGGGGAAGGCTAAGTGGGTTGAAGAGAAGAGGGTTCCTTCGATGCGGTCAACGGGCGAGCGACTACTATCTAGATCTATCCGTACATATGAGGCGATTCATGGATCGTCATCTCCTTTAACAGAAGCTGGTCCTAAATGGGTTACTAAAACCAATCGCCGTGTTTCCTTTCCTATTTGGCTGAAGCATTGGGCTCCGCGAATAGTTGATGGAAAAGTTCTCCCCCCCAAGCGCAAAGAGAAAAATCCCTGCGCGGAGTTGGTCGCTTTTATTTTATTTTGGCTGTGTCATGACGTGTTTGAATAAAGTCCCCCGGATACCATTAAGGGTGAACTCGTGCCGATTGCGGTATTGCTGTCTCGCGGCGTCTCTTTCCCGCTTGTGTCGATGTTCTTAGGCGACTTGTATCGCCTTCTAGACTTGTTCTGTCAGGACCTTCAGATAGTGGGTTTGTCTCACAAGATTGAAACTTATATCACGGCTTCCTTCATGCAAGCGTGGTATTGGGAGCATGTTCCTCCATTTGCGCCTGATCCTAATGAGCTAGCGATTCATCGTGAGGAGGATGTTAGGCAAGACGATGGTTCGATCAAGAGGGTCCCCGTTGTTTACGGCTACCCACGGATGGCCCTTTGGAATCTTAAGGGGAAAATACCCAAGGGTGATGTTTGCAAGCACTTGGACGTTACTAAGAACTTTGACCATTTCCGTACCAAGAAGGTCGATCAGGTCCAGCGCATTATAATTTCACTGTGCCCTTTTGATACGGAATTAGACTCGATGAAGCTGCTAACAGAGGCGGATTTCGATTCGGTGATGGACGTGTTGCCTGGTTATCTCCATGGTTTCCATGCTGGAGAGTTTATCGCCATGTCTTATAACCCTGATCGTGCAGCTCGGAAAGTTGGGTTTGATCAAGGGGTTCCCGTAGGTTTCTGAAAAAGCGGGGGTATAACAACCACACCCAATATTTCTCTTAGCAATCTGTATGGACTAACTCCAATATACTTTCAAGAGAATCAACTAGACTCAATCTTAATAAAGTATATCAAAGAGTTATATCTCTCTTTGTCGATTCAATTCTTACTCAAGCAAATAGAATCTGCGAGTCTAGTTGAATACAAGAGAAATCACTTGAACGGTACCAAAGACCAATGTTCAAGTATCAATCAATGTAAATCAACAACCAAAGGTTGGATATTCTAATTGATTGATTCAAACGCACAACCTGTGATATATAAATTATATAACAAAATATAATGCGGAAAAGAAATAATACAGACACCAGAAGTTTTATTAACGGGGAAACCGCAAATGCAGAAAAACCCAGGGACCTAGTCCATATTGAACACACACTGTATTAAGCCGCTACAGATACTAGCATACTACAAACTAACTTCGGGATGGACAGTAGTTGAATCCTAATCAAACTCACACTGATCCAAGGTACAGTTATGCTCCTACGTCTCTGATCTCAGCAGGATGCTACGTACTTGATTCCCTTAGCTGATCTCACCCACAACTAAGAGTTGCTACGACCCAAAGTCAAAGACTTTAATAAACAAATATGTATCACGCAGAAAAGTCTACGGAAATAGATAAATCTGTCACAGAAATACCTACGAGTTTTGTTCCGTCTTTTGATAAATCAAGGTGAACAAGAACCAATTGATAAACCAGACTTATATTCCCGAAGAACAGCTCAGTGTTATCAATCACCTCACAATAATCATAATCGACGCGGCGAAAGAAGATATTGTCGAATCACAAATGAGGAGACGAAGATATTTGTGATTACTTTTATATCTTGCCTATCGGAGATATCAATCTCAAGCCAATCGTTACGATTGTACTCAACACGATAGAATCAGCAAGATCAGATCACACAACTACAAGAAAGTAGTATCGGTCTGGCTTCACAATCCCAATGAAGTCTTCAAGTCGTTAACCTACAGGGTCTCGGTAGAAACCTAAGGTTAAAGGAGAATCGACTCTAGCGTATACAACTAATATCACACAGGAGGTGTGGGGATTAGGTTTCCCAGTTGCTAGAGTTCTCCCTTATATAGTCTTTCAAATCAGGGTTTGCAATCAATGTTAGCTTAGTAACAAAGCATTCAATATTCACCGTTATATGAAAACCTAATTAGATTCAAGCTAATATCTTTCAACCGTTAGATCGAAAACTTAGCTTATTACACAAAAATAAAATGCACGTTTTAGGTTTGTGTAACTGTACCCAAATATGTATATTTGTTGGTTCAACAGTAGTTAACCAAATGGTTAGCCATATGAGAACTTTCATATCAACCATGTTCTTCTTCACCATAACTAGTTCAAATGACTCAAATGAACTAGTTAGAGAGTTGTTCAATTGCTTATATCTTATAGAAGTATACAAGACACAATCGAAGCAAAAACGATTTGATTCAATCGAACCGATTCATGAACTTTATAGCCACGGTTTGCAAACTTGCATTCCTTAGTTTATATAAGCATAAGTTCACGAATAATCGTTTCTAGAAATAACCAGATTAAGTACGCGGACTGAGTTCGCGGACTTAAGAACCCGGAATAAGTTTGTAAACAATTCACAAACTCCAACAGATTTTCTCGGGACGAGAACCTCCGACAGTTCGCGGACTGGGTTCGCGGACTCTGTTCCGGTTTTCCTGATCAACAAAGTACGCATACTTTGGTTCAAGGAATAAGGACTTATACATATATGTGTTTCCACACAATGCTTATATCCAACATTGGTTATATAATCTAAACTCTCATTTCAATCATTGAAACATTCTTAGAGGACGTTATATAGTTGTTATTCACAAACTATTTTTCGTCAAAGCCATTTTCAAGTGATTGAAACATAACATGACTTTCGTCACTAGGTAAAGATGAACTTGGCCAAAGCGAAGTGTTAGAGCACTGCTCGGTCAAACTCGCATGCGTTGCTATCTTAAGCATGTTTGTCAAGTTTAGTTGTCAAAATTATATGTCTTGATTTCTAGACTACTTATAGCTAAGTCTCGGTTTAGGACAGATTAGTGTAGTTGAGCTCCAGACTCCATGGCGATTATCTTATGAAGACGAAGAACTACTCGAGGAACCAGTGGAACTTCATCCTACTAAAAGTTTTGTGGAGACTTGAACTTATCTATCACTAAAAAGTCTATCTCTCTATCTCCTACTCTTGAGACAAAGTCGTATAAGTATGATAGTTTTCATACATACACATTTGCTATTTCGAGCCGAATTTACTCGCTTATCTTTTTCTCGAAATACGTGTTGGTAAGCTTTCGCTTTAACCAATTTTCATCTTTATTCGTGACAAAAGTCATGATGACGTTTCAATATTGAAAATAGCTTTGATGGTGATAGTCGTGAATAACGATTGTTATAACATTATAGAAGAATGTTTCAATGATTGAAATGTAGAGTTGAGATTATGTAACCAACTATGGATATAAGCATATATAGTGTGTTCGCACATTAGCGTATAAATCCATGTGCTGGAAACCAATTGTGTGCACTTGTGCATACAACATTGGTAAAGGAGACAAGTTGGGTACGGTACTGGCGGAATTTTTCTAACCGAAAATTTCTGCTGGAGTTTTTAGTTTACAAACTGGAAAACCAGTCACCTTAAGTACGCCTACCCGTACGAGTACTCACGGTTTCAAACCGAAAATTTCTGCTGAGTTTCCAAACTCAAATCCGGTTAGATAAGGTACACGTACCCGTACGCGTACCCAAGCCGGTTATTTCTCAAAATGGAAGTTCATGAACTTAAAACAATAAGTCAATAAGGAATGCAATCTTTGCAAACCGTGGCTATATTATTCATGAATTGATTCAAGTGAATCAAACCGATTTTGTTTCAATTGTGTCTATGAATAAAGACTTAAGCAATTAAACAACTATATCAACTAGTTCTTATGAGTCATTTGAACTAGTTATGAGAAAGATGAATATGGTTGATATGAAAGTACTCACATGGATAACCTCGGTTAACTATTTTTGAACCAACTAAGTGTACACGTTTAGGTACGGTTACTCAAACCTAAATGAAACACATTTTATTTGTGTATGACAAGCTAAGTTTCGGTCTAACGGTTGCAAGATATTAACTTGGAGAAATCAGGTTTTTCATCTAACGGTGAATATTGAATTCTTTGTTACCAAGGTAACTTAGATTGTAAACCCTGATTTGGCTATATAAAGGAGACATCTAGAAACTAGAAAAACTAATCCCCACACCTCCTGTGTGATACTAGTTAGTTTGCTAGAGTCGATTATCCTTTAACCTTAGGTTTCTTCCCGAGACCCTGTAGGTTAACGACTGAAAGACTTCATTGGGATTGTGAAGCCAGACAAAACTACTTCTCTTGTAGCTGAGCGATCTGATCTTGTCAGTTTCTATCGTACGAGTTCAATTGAATAATTGACTTGAGATTATATCTCCGGTAGGGAAAGATAAAAAGAAATCACAAACATCTTCGTCTCATCGTTTGTGATTCCGCAACATCTTGTTTCGCTACCATACGATTAAGATTGTTGTGAGGTGATTGATAATACTAGGCTGTTCTTCGAGAATATAAGTCCGGATTATCAATTGGTTCCTGTTCACCTTGATTTATCAAAAGTCGGAACAAAAACTCCTAGGTCTATCTGTGCGAGATAGATTTACCTATCATGGACTTTTCTGTGTGATACAAATTTGTTTATTAAAGTCTTCGACTTTGGGTCGTAGCAACTCTTGGTTATGGGTGAGATCATCTAAGGGAATCAAGTGCGTAGTATGCTGCTGGGATCAGAGACGTAAGGAGCGCAACTGTACCTTCAATCAGTGTGAGATTGATTAGGATTCAACTACAGTCCAGACCAAAGTTAGTTTGTAGTAGGCTAGTGTCTGTAGCTGGTTAATATAGTGTGGTGTTCAATCTGGACTAGGTCCCGGGGTTTTTCTTCATTTGCGGTTTCCTCGTTAACAAAATTTATAGTGTCTGTGTTATTTCTATTCCGCATTATTTTTTGTTATATAATTGAAATATCACAGGTTGGACGTTAAGATCAATAAATTAGAATATCCAACCTTTGGTTGTTGATTTAAATTGATTGACACTTGGATATTGGTCTTTGGTACCATCCAAGTTATTATCCTTGTATTTGATAATGACTCGCAGGTTTTTATTTGCTTGAGTAAAAATCAAATCAAGTGAGAGAGATATTAACTCCTCGATATACTTTTCTCTAGATTGAGTCTGACTGTCTAGTTGATTCTCTAGAAAGTATATTGGAGTTAGTCCATACAAATTATAATCAAAATATTGGGTGTGGTTGTTATACCCCCGCTTTTTCAATTGGTATCAGAGCAGGCAAACACGTTTAAGACCTCAAAAGTCTGTGTTTGTAGCGATCTGACTCTATGGACAAAGGTGTTATCTCTATTAACGTACCATCAATCTTCGATGGCTCTAATTACTTATGATGGAAACTTGCTATGCGATCTTTTCTTCAAGCGCGTGATTTTGAATCATGGGTATATGTTGTTAATATCTATGATGCCCCCGTTGTTGCAGTAGGTAACGTTAATGTTCCAAAAAATATTGGCGAATACGATGCTGCCGAGATACTTGCTGCAAAGAAAAACTCCAATGGTTTGAATGTTATCATACGTGCCATTACCCAAATCTTCAGCACCATGTGTCAAACTGCACTAGGTCTAAATATGCACGGGATATCTTAGAAACCGTATTCAAAGGTAATACCAGTGAAAAGGAAGATTGGGAAAACCTTCGTATGGCAGATGAAGATTCATTTGATGAGTTTAATCACAAAGTGTCTGAAATTGTTAATGCATCTTTTGCATTGGGTAAGACTATTCCTGAAAAGGACATTGTGATGAAAATTCTCAGATCGCTTCCATCCAGATACGACTCTAAGAAGCATGCCATCATTTAGGGAAATAACCTTGATAATCTCTCCAGAAATACGCTGGTTGGGAAGCTTAATATCTTTGATCACGAGTATTCATCCAAATCTAAGGATGTTGCGTTCAAAGCACTAAAAGAAACAAAATTACTTGATAAAAGTAAAAATGTGTGTATCTCTGAAGATGATCACTCTGAGACGGATTCATCAGATGAAGATCTTGACAAATCAGTCTCGATGATCACAAGACAGTTTAGAGATCTTCTGTTGAAGATAAGTAAACGGTTCTCTAGAGATAAGCCAAAAGCATCAGTCAAACCTCATACTCGTATTCCTCCTAAAAACAGGGACACAGATGAAACTGATGACGAGGATATGCCTCAGTGCTTTAAGTGTAAAGGGTTTGGTCATTTTACAAACGAGTGTCCAAATCGTAGAAAATACACTGGGAACAAAGGTCTTGCTGTAACACTTGATGAGATGTCTGACAATTATGATTCTGATGAAGACAAGAAATCAAGGGTTGCTCTTATATGTGAAAACATTGATTTGATAAGTGTAGCAATACATATATCAATCTTGATGGCTTTGTAGAAGAAAACCCAATCAAGATGGAAGAATCAATTGACCTTTCTTTTGGAAACCCCTTGTTTAATGTTTCAGGATCTACCTTGTGCCTAACAGCTTGCGTTTCAAAGGTGCCTGAACTATTTTTTGCGTTGACATGCTCCTATTGTTCTCTCAAGGGACATGAGTTTTCAAAGTGTTTCAAATATAAACACAAGATGAGATATGTCAACAAGCTTCAACGAAGAGCAGACCATCTAGCCACCAAGCTTAAACTCGCGGAGAAAACAGCTGAGGTATGTAAGATCTTATCTTCATCGAAGAGATTAGTTTCCAAAGATAGATATAGGTCATCATAGAAGAAAACATGGTCTAAACATACGGAAAGGCAGGATTCCATGAATTCCAACCAAAAGGGTCATGGTGGACAAATTGTTGTTCACCATAACACAACTTGATTGTGTTGTCATGTGCACCTTGTCTCATGTGCCTGTTCAAAAGAGACAGGATCTTGCACACCTCATGCTTTAAAAATAAAATCTTTTTTAGTTTTGTGTTTTAGCTTTGTGTTGATTAGTTTTTGGAATTCCTCCATATCACTGTTGATATTGGAAGAGACTGTTTTGCCAAAAGAAGAGGGTTGCCATCAACAATTATACTCTTTATAGGTTGTGAGTTGAACGTGTACGAACTTGTTTAAAGGTTTCAAAACCCTACATTCCTTTTTTCTTCTCTGATACTCTTTATATCTTAAGACTGCTTGTTGAGGTTTGATTGTGAACTCCTCCCACAAAACCGTGCTTTCATGGATACTCCAAGCACCATGTCTTATGATGGGAAAGATATCAATATGATTATTAAGCCATCAATCACTAAGGAAAAAGAGAAATCTCAATTGCCTCCAACTTTAAAAAGAAAAAGAAGGAATGTGAGGAAGCCAAGAAACTCTGAGAAGTTTTCTGATGTTCTTGAAGAGTCGAAGCTGGCAAGAAAAGAGATTCAACAAATAAAGGCTTGCATTTTAAGATCATTGGAAATTCAGAAGGCCCTGGCTCGACATCATCAGCCAAGAAGGTTTATTGATATTGACTCATTCTTACATGAACCATATGTACCAATGGCTGTTGACGACAAGGAGTTCGGGGATGACAAGAAATTTTTCAAAGATCTTAATGTCTAGTAAAACTTCTTAAGAGAATTTTATTCTTGTTTTTGTTTAAGAAGGATAACTAGGGTTTGGAATAGCCATTATTGTGAGTACACATAGCTATGTCCAACGTTTTCATCTTCATGTCTTTAGATTTATTTATTTAAATTCTAAGTTTTTTTTTTTGGAAAATGATTTTTGCAATTTTTTATCTTTATGATTTTATATATTGCAATATGTTATGAGATATGTGTGTTTGCGTCCGTGAACTATCATTGTCCCATAAATGTCAAAAGTTATCTCGTTTATATGTCGATATGCATGTATTGATACAAGATCGATGAACTCTTGACATAACAAAAGTTAAGCCTATATTGTCAATTCTTTGAAGGAAGATAGGTTAAAATCTTTTGTTTACAAGGACTATGTCTATTGTATGTCGTTATGCAAATAATGATGAAGATAGAATGAATCCTTGTATATTCCGCAATATTGATCTTTCCATGATCCATATTTTATGTGTATATTGTGCAGCTCCATAAGTCTTCTTGTGTGAGAATTTCCAACTAAACTAATCATAGATTCGTTTGTGGTTATTTTGGTTGTGTATTCCGATTAAATTAATAATGGGTTCTCTTGTGGTTAGTTTAATTGAGAATTTTTGGATACAAAATAATTTGTGGTTTTTGGTGTCCAAAGAAATCCTTCTTTTCTTGAAAAAGTAAGGTCGCTCTTGTTGTTCTTTCAGGAATGACATCAAATGGGGGAGAGTTCTTTTGAACTTGCGCTTAATTTCTATATCTTTGTGGGGAGTGCGGCTGTGGAATTTTGAGGAGTTATCTTGTATCTTTATAAACTCCATGATGAATGCATTTAGCTTCGGCTATATGATTGCATCTAAAAAAGTTGATATGTGCTTTTCTTTGGTCTTGAAGTGTCTCCATGAAAATTTCATTAGGATCCCGTTTTCTTACCTTTGCCAATTTTATTGAAAAAAAGGGGGAGAATTAATATGTAGTTCACACTACAAATACATATGGTTTTTGGATCATTGTGTAAGGGGGAGTGGTTTTCGTGTTGAGACGAAGTATTGACTAAGGGGGAGTGATATGTATCACCATAGTATTGTTGTCGAAGTTGTGATATAAGAACTTTGATAATGTGTAATAATATTATGACATTGTATAACAATAATCGAGAGCTTTTGTTTTCTCATTGTTATGGCTACAGAACTTCAACAACTATGATGCTGAATTGAACATATATGGAATCATGGGAATACTTGGAAAAGACGAAGTTTTTAAGTAACGTTGAATCACCAAGGAGACCAAGCATGTGGACGAGAAGCTACAAAGTTTTATTTATTTTGTAATCCATATGTATTGATAGTTTTGCCACTAAAATTGAAAAAGGGGGAGATTGTTAGAGCACTGCTCGGTCGAACTCGCACGCGTTGCTATCTCAAGCATGTTTGTCAAGTTTAGTTGTCAAAACTACATGTCTTGATTTATAGACTACTTATAGCTAAGTCTCGGTTTAGGACAGATTATTGTAGTTGACCTCCAGACTCCATGGCGATTATCTTACGAAGACGAAGAACTACTCGAGGAACCAGTGGAACTTCATCCGACTAAAAGGTATGTGGAGACTTGAACTTATCTATCACTCAAAATTCTATCTCTCTATCTCATATTCTTGAGACAAAGTCGTATAAGTATGATAGTTTTCATACATACACATTTGTTATTTCGAGCCGAGTTTACTTGCCTATCTTTTTCTCGAAATACGTGTTGGTAAGATTTCGCTTTAACCACTTTTCATCTTTATCCGTGAGAAAGTCATGATGACGTTTCAATCTTGAAAATAGCTTTGATGACGATAGTTGTGAATAACGATTGTTATAACATTATAGAAGAATATTTCAATGATTGAAATGTAGATTTGAGGTTATGTAACCAACTACGGATATAAGCGTATATAGTGTGTTCGCACATTAGTGTATAAATCCATGTGACGGAAACCAATTGTGTGCACTTGTGCATGCGACATTGGTAAAGGAGACAGGTTGGGTACGCGTACTGGTGGAAGTTTTCTAACTGAAAATTTCTGCTGGAGTTTGTAGCTTACAAACTGGAAAACCAGTCACCTTAGGTACGCCTACCCGTACGCGTACTCACGGAAGTTTTCAAACCGAAATTTTTTGTTGAGTTTCGAAACTCAAATCCGGTTAGCTAAGGTACACGTACCCAAGCTGGTTATTTCTCAAATCGGAAGTTCATGAACTTAAAACAATAAATCAATAAGGAATGCAATCTTTGCAAACTGTGGATATATTATTCATGAATTGATTCAAGTGAATCAAACCGATTTTGTTTCAATTGTGTCTATGAATAAAGACCTAAGCAATTGAACAACTCTATCAACTAGTTCTAATGGGTCATTTGAACTAGTTATAAGAAAGATGAATATGATTGATATGAAAGCACTCATATGGCTAACCTCGGTTAACTATTTGTGAACCAACCAAGTGTACACGTTTAGGTACGGTTACTCAAACCTAAATGAAACACATTTCATTTGTGTATGACAAGCTAAGTTTCTATCTAACGGTTGAAAGATATTAGCTTGGAGAAATCAGGTTTTTCATCTAACTGTGAATATTGAATGCTTTGTTACCAAGGTAACTTAGATTGCAAACCCTGATTTGAAAAATATATAAAGGAGACATCTAGAAACTGGAAAAACTAATCCACACACCTCCTGTGTGATACTAGTTAGTTTGCTAGAGTCGATTATCCTTTAACCTTAGGTTTCTTCCCGAGACCCTGTAGGTTAACGACTGAAAGACTTCATTGGGATTGTGAAGCCAGACAAAACTACTTCTCTTGTAGTTGAGCGATCTGATCTTGCCATTTTCTATCGTACGAGTTCAATTGAATAATTGACTTGAGATTATATCTCCTATAGGGCAAGATAAAGAAATCACAAACATCTTCGTCTCATCGTTTGTGATTCCGCAACATCTTGTTTCGCTACCATACGATTAAGATTGTTGTGAGGTGATTGATAATAATAGGCTGTTCTTCGGGAATATAAGTTTGGATTATCAATTGGTTCCTGTTCACCTTGATTTTTCAAAAGATGGAACAAAAACTCTTAGGTCTATCCGTGGGAGACATATTTACCTATCATAGACTTTTCTGTGTGATACAGATTTGTTTATTAAAGTCTTTGACTTTGGGTCGTAGCAACTCTTGGTTATGGGTGAGATCAACTAATGGAATCAAGTGCGTAGTATGCTGCTGGGATCAGAGACGTAAGGAGCGTAACTGTACCTTCAATCAGTGTGAGATTTATTAGGGTTCAACTACAGTCCAGACCGAAGTTAGTTTGTAGTAGGCTAGTGTCTGTAGCGGCTTAATACAGTGGGGTGTTCAATCTGGACTAGGTCCCGGTGTTTTTCTGTATTTGCGGTTTCCTCGTTAATAAAATTTCTGGTGTCTGTGTTATTTCTATTCCGCATTATATTTTGTTATATAATTGAAATATCACAGGTTGTGCGTTAAGATCAATCAATTAAAATATCCAACCTTTGGTTGTTGATTTAAATTGATTGACACTTGGATATTGGTCTTTGGTACCATCCAAGTTATTATCCTTGTATTTGATAATGACTCACATATTTCTATTTACTTGAGTAAAGATCAAATCAAGTGGGAGAGATATTAACTCCTCGATATACTTTTCTCTAAATTGAGTCTGTCTGTCTAGTTGATTCTCAAGAAAGTATATTGGAGTTAGTCCATACATATTCCTAATCGAAATATTGGGTGTGGTTGTTATACCCCCGCTTTTTCAGAAAGCTTACAACACATATTTCAAGAACTAGATAAGCGAGATAAACTTGGCTCGAAATAGCAAATGTGTATAATCAAAGTCTATATAGCAAGACGACTTTTATCTCAAGATAGGAGATAAAGTAGATAGAATTTTGAGGGATAGATAAGTTCAAGTCTCCACATACCTTTTAGTCAATGAAGTTACACCAGTTCCTTGAGTAGTTCTTCGTCTTGTATGATGATCGCCATGGAGTTCTTGAGATCAACTACACTTTCTATCCTAGTCCGAGACTTAGCTATAGTAGACTAGAAAACAAAACTTATAGTTTTGATCACTAACATTTACAAACATGCTTGAGATAGCAACGCATGCGAGTTTGACCGGGCAGTGCTCTAACAATCTTCCCCTTTTTCATTTTTAGTGACAAAACTATCAATACATATGGAATACAAAATTAAATAAATAAACTTTTGTAGCTCTTCTTCCACATGACTAATCTTCAACATTACTCGAAATCTTCGTCACTTCCAAGTACTCCAATGATTCCAAAGGTTGTAAGTTTAGCATCATCGTTGTTGAAAATCCGTAGCTATAACAATGAGAAAACAAGAATTCTCAATCATTGTTATATAGTGTCAAAATATTATCATACATCATCAAAGTTCAATTGTACCACAACTTCGACAACAATACTATGATGATATGTATCACTCCCCCTTAGTCAATACTCCATCTCACAAGGAAACCACTCCCCCTTACATAATGATCCGAAAACCATATGTATTTGTAGTGTGAACTACACATTAATTATCCCCCTTTTTGTCAATAAAATTGGCAAAGGCACGAAAACGAGATCCTAATGTAAATTTCCATAGAGATATTTCATGACCAAAAGTAAGCACATATCAACTTATTTAGATGCAATCATAAAGCCGAAGCTAAATGCTTTCATCAAGGAGTTTATAAATATACAAGATAACTCCTATAATATTCCACAACCGCACTCCCCATAAAAATTTGGCAATAAAGCACAAGTTCAATTAAGAACTACCCCCCCCCCCCCCCCCCCCATAAAATGTCATTCCCGAAAGAACAACAAGAGCGACCTTAATTTCAAGAGAAAAGAAGGATTTCTTTGGACACAACAAATCACATATGAATATGAATTTGAATCCAAATATACTCAATTAAATTAACCACAAGAGAACCCATGATTAATTCAATTAGAATACACAACTAAATAAATACCTTAGCTGGAAGAAAGCTCTGCGAATCGGAGTCAAAATCGGCGATTGAATCGACGACAATTCAGTTTCGTTTTTTTCAAAAAAATTCGAGAAAAACAACATTTAATCTTTACTTCGGGTGTTTAGGAATAAATTTTAATGATTGGTGGTACAAATCATGGTACTACGGATCATTATATGGTAGGTTTTTCGATTGATTAGAACATTAACTCATTAGAAAATGGATCTGTAATTAGGTCCAACTTAAAAGATTTAGATCGTAATTTTGATGAAATTTTGAAGATGAATTCTAATTCGAATGATGATGCCCTATCTGTGTTCATCCCTGATGACGTTATAGAAGATTGTTTGAATGAATGGAGATTCAGTCTGATCGGAAGATTGGATTTGGTCAAATTGAAGATGGAAACAGTTGAAACATCTTTGAGGAAGCAGTGGGCTGTTAAAGGTATTATTCAATGTATCCCTTTAGGTAACGATTTCTTTATAATCAAATTAGATAATAAAGAAGATAAAAACATGATTTGGAAGGGTCATTGGATTGTTGAGTCTCAAGATTTGAAATTAAGAGCTTGGGAACCAAATTTTAATCTAGATAACCAAAAAATTACATCAGCTTTTGTACGGGTTATGTTTCCTGGTCTAAGTATTGAACATTGGAAGGAGGATATCATCCTAAAGATGGGAAACAAAGTTGGGAGAGCTATAAGAGTGGATGAAACAACCTTGAAAAGAGAAAGTGGGTTTTATGCGAGTGTGTTAGTTGAAGTGGATATGATAAAATCAGTATAGAATCAAAGTATGGAAAATTTGAGCAATCAATTCAAATACCTAAGCTACCAAAGTTTTGTAATCATTGTACATTTATTGGCCACCATGTTGCAGAATGTAGAAGTAAAAGGAAAGAGCAACAACAAGAGCCAGTGATTAAAGTACAACCTAAAAACGTGTGGAAAAAGAAAATTAAAAATGTGGAGATTCCTACTTCAGTTGGTTTTGATATTTGTAATTCACCGTCCAAAAAAGACCAAGAGACTCCAAAATCTGTTTTTCAGGTGGAGTAAATTTTTAGTGAAGAAGAAAATGTAGAAGCCATACATCCAAATTCCCATATGGGTGAATCTTCT
The DNA here is from genome assembly GCF_003573695.1 of Papaver somniferum. Classification (NCBI taxonomy): domain Eukaryota; kingdom Viridiplantae; phylum Streptophyta; class Magnoliopsida; order Ranunculales; family Papaveraceae; genus Papaver; species Papaver somniferum. The sequence goes on along the minus strand of NC_039363.1, from coordinate 149,949,036 downwards.
AACTCAGGAATCTTTCATATATTACAAGATAAGACTGAGGAACTGCAAGAACTTCTTTAAGCTCAAAATTCAGCTCTACCAGTGCAACAAATTCTTGAAGTAAGTTCTAATACTCCTTATATTGACAATGTGATTCAAGTTACTCAACCTGTTATTGATACATCAAAAAATAGAGCTACTCAAGGTACTAAGGAAGATGTGTTGAAAGAAGGAAATAAATTGAAGAGTAAGATAAATAAACCAGTGAGAAATGTTACTACTAGAAACCAAGCAGCTCATAAAAATAATATTTTAGCTGGAAAATCTAAAAATTCAGGAAGGAGGGGTCCTTTATCTCCTCAACATCCCTATAAATGAGAGTAATGTACTGGAATATCAGAGGCCTAAGAAGATTTCAAGCCTCTGATAAATGAAGGAGTTTAGCAAGTAATTTTAGTCCCACTTTAGTTTGGATTTATGAACCAAAAATCAGAGTCAATTCTGACTCATTTTCAAAGTTAAGATTTCCTAATATGAATAAGAAGATAATTCACAATTCTTCTGCAACAAGCAAAGGAAACATTTGGTTATTTTGGAGAATTTCAATTAAAGAACCAGTGGTGATTTCTACTACAAAACAATCAATAACAGTGGATATGGGAGGACATCTTGTAACTGGTGTTCATGCTGATACCTTAACTATTAATAGAAGGGTTTTATGGGAAGAGTTATCTGTGATAGCTACATTAAATAAGCCTTGGATGATAGTTGGGGACTTTAATGAAGTATTATCAATGGAGGAAAAAAAAGGGAGGTAGAAATCCTTTAACTACTTCAATGTTAGAGTTCAATAACTGCATTCAGAACTGTGAAATGATACAAGCTCCAAAAACAGGATTAGAGTTTTCATGGTGCAATAATAGATCAGGAAAGAAGAGAATAGTGTGTAATCTGGATAGAGCTTTTTATAATGCACAATAGCTAAGTTCTTATCCTAGTTGGGAATATAAAGTTGGAACAAAAGGCACTTCAGATCATAGTCATCTTTTTGGAACAAATACTACAATACCAAAACCAGCAAATGTTCCATTTAGAACTTTAAAAGTATGGATGTCTCATGAAGATTTTAAAAAAGTCATTGAAGAATCTTGGAAAACAGAAGTGGGAGGTAATCAAGGTTTTATCTTTTTAACAAAACTTAAACATATCAAAGTAATATTGAAAAAGTGGAATTGGGATGTTTTTGGGGATGTGAATTGAAAATTGAAGAAAGCTGATGAAGAAGTTTTAAAACAATCTCTTATCTCAGATAAGTCTCCTCACAATACAACACTTCTGAATAAATTAGTTACTGCTAGAGGAGTTCAAGAATTATTAACTCAACAGAAACAAGATATAGAAAGACAGAAAGCTAGAGTGAAGTGGCTTAAGTTTGGTACTGCCAACACAAAATTCTTCCATGTAAATATGAAAATAAGGCAAATGTAGATTGCAATTGTGAAGATGGAAAAAGAAGATGGTGAGCTGGTATCAACTCAACAAGCTATTGCTGACATTTTGGTGAATCATTTTGAAACTAAATTTAAATACAAAGAAGTTTAAATATCTGATGAAGTTTTTGAAGCAGTTCCAAAAGTAATTCGAATGAAGACAATAAAAAACTTGAAGCTATTCCTTCTGCAGCTGAAATAAAACAAGCAGTTTTTGATCTGGATCCAGATATCTCTCCTGGTCCAGATGGATTTGGTGGTTGGTTCTACATAATAGCTTGGGAAATTCTAAGTGAAGACTTTATTAAGGATATGCAATATTGTTGGGAAAAAGAATTCATTCCAGCAGGTGTGAATTCTAATTTCATTATGCTTCTGCCAAAGATTAAAAATGCAAGAAAACCAAACCAATATAGACCAATTGGTCTAATGAATTTCAGTTTCGAAGTTATTACAAAGATTATTACATCAAGACTAAGTAATATGGTTCAGAAGATTGTCTCTCCACAACAAGGGGCATTCATTAAAGGAAGAAATATACAAGATCAGATAGTATTAGCTTCTGAGATGATTAATGAGATGGAAATTAAGAGAAGAAGAGGAAATGTAGGTATAAATTAGATATATCACAGGCTTATGATCCTCTAAGCTGGGAATTTCTTTTTCAGGCTCCACAGAAATTTGGTTTTTCAGAAAAATTCACAAGATGGATCAATATTCTTCTAAAGTCAGCTAAGATTTCAATTCTTGTAAATGGAGGTCCAGTGGGTTAATTTAATGTTAGTAGAGGATTAAGGCAGGGATATCCTCTTTATCCCATCCTTTTTGTTATAGCTGAAGATGTTTTAAGCAGAAGATTAACTTAACTAGTGATGCAGGGTAAACTGAAGCCAATGGTACAAAGAAATGGAGTGCACCCAACACATATAATGTTTGCAGATGACATATTCTTTTTTTGTAATGGTGAAAAAAGAAATTTGAAAAGTTTATTGCAAATTCTTGAAGAGTATCAAAAAGCATCAGGTCAATAAATAAATATGTCAAAGAGCAAGTGTTTTTTAGGGGGTACAAGCAATGCAAGAAGAAATCAGTTGGCAGAATTTTGTGGTATGAGTTTATCAAATTTCCCAGATAAATACTTGGGTGTTATGTTAAATCCAGGAGTTATTAGATCTAAACATGTTTTGGGAGTTGTTGAAATGTTACAAGAACAATTAGCTGGTTGGAAAGGGAAACTGATTTCTTTCCAAGAAAGACTGAAATTAGTAAGATTTGTGATGTGTAACATTCCCATCTTTAATATGTCAGTGTACAAGTGACCAAGAAAACTTCTCAAGGAAAGTGAAAGAATCATAAGAAAATTTCTATGATATGGAGATCCATCAGTCAAGAAGACAGTTACATTGAAATGAGAGAAAACTTGTGCTCCTTTAGCTGAAGGTGGTTTGGGTATAAAATAGTTAGAAGATATAAACAAATCAATGTTGATGAAACTATGCTGGAAAATACAAAATGGAGAAGAAAAATGGACCAAATTCTTTAAAGGAAAGTTCCAAGATAAGAATGGAAAGTGGATAGAATATTATTAGAAATCTTCCATATGGCCAGGGATTAAATGGGTATCTGCAGAGGTAGCTGAGCATACTAGATGGATGGTTGGTGATGGAACTGAAATTTCAGTATGGAATGATGTGTGGATAAAAGAAAAATTATTAAAGGATATTTATCCTGACAACAATATTATGGTACAAAATCAAGAAATGAAGGTAGTAGAATTGATAAAAGATGGAGAGTGGAAAATTCCATCAAATGTTTTTCCATTTTTTTGCAGCTACTGAACTACCAGTTATTGATCATAAAGGTGACAAGAGAATATGGAGTGCAACTTCATCTGGTAAATTCTCTGTAGCTTCAGCTTATAATTGTATAAGAAAAAAAATTCAAACAGTGAATTGGGAAAAAACAGTTTGGCACAAGAGTGTACATCCAAATGTCTCTAGCAATGCATGGAAGATATTGAGGGGAGTTTTTCCAACAGATGCAACAATGAAGAAGAAGAAATTCCAGATAGCATCAAGATGCCCTTTCTGTAACAAAGAGGAGGAAAATCTAGAACATATTCTCTGGTTCTGTGACTTCAGTGAACTTACTTGGAGATGGCTTGGAGGTATGTTTCAGTTCACAAATCCTAAATCTTTTAATGATATTCTCAAGTTGTCAAAACACAAGAGCCCAATAGTAAAAAATTTGTGGAGAGTAGCTCCTCTTACAACTATAAGAGAGATTGTGTTCTTGAGAAACAAAATAATTTATGAAAATGAGCAACCAAATCTGAAAGCACTTAAACTGAAGGTTATGAAGTTTACAAAGGAATCTGATGTTAGAATGAAAGGAAACATGTGGAATTCTCCTTATGATCTGCATATTTTGAAAACACTTGATTTGAAGTGTAGAAGTGTGAAGTAAACAAGAATCAGAGAAATATACTTCTTCCTTCCAAATCCTTCATTTATTCTGATATGCTGTGATGGTGATTCAAGAGGCAATCCAGGGGATGCTGGATTTGGATTTATATGCTGACAAGGCACTGGAGAATACATCTATGCAATGGCTGGAGGTTTGGGTCTGGCTACAAATTTTGTGGCAGAAATCTTTGCAATACTATGTGCATGGGAATGGGCAATCAACAAACACTTTCCTAAAGTTTGTTTTCAAACTGACTCACAGGCAGCAATAGCAACATTTCAATCTGAAGAGATTCCTTGGTGGGCTTGTAAAAGATGGAACAAGATAAAAACCACTCTACAAGAATGGTACTTCACTCATAGCTACAGGGAAACAAATTTCTCAGCGGATTCAATGGAAAAAAAGGAGCAGGAATGGCTAAGGGAGAAAAAAGAAGTTACCTTTCCAAACCAGATTTTATCAAAACTATGGAAATACCAAAAAAGTCCTACTAGAGATTTGACTAATTTTAGATATAGTTGTGCTTTGCTTTCTGCTTATCAAAAGCCCATATAAATTAAGTGGGTTTTTTTTTTGTAATCTTGTGACATTATTCTTTGGTTTAATAAAATTTGATATTACCAAGCAAAAAAAAAATACACAACTAAATTACCACAAGAGTGTGATCAATTTAATTGGTCATGCTCAACATAAGTGAACTTATGGAGCCTCACAGTATATACATAAAATATGGATCAGGGAAGATCAATACTGCGGAATAGACAAGGATTCATTCTATTTTCCATCACCATTTGCACAATGACATATAATAGAAATCATCCTTGTAAACAAAAGTTCATCCTATCTTCCATCAATATTTGCATAATGACATAATAGGCTTCAAACTTTTGTGATGTCAAAAGCTCATTCATTCTTTTATCAATACATGCATATCGACATTCGAAAGACTTAACTTTTGACACGGTGTGGGACAATCATAGTTCACGGACGCAAACACACATATCCCATAATAAATTGCAATATATAAAACCATAAAGATTAATACTGCAAAAATCATCTTCCAAACAATTTTAGAATTTAAACAAATAAACCTAAAAACATGAAGATGAAAACGTTGGACATAGCTATGTGTAATCATAATAATGGCTATTCCAATCTCTAGTTATTCTTCTAAACAAAACAAAAAGAAGATTTACTCCTATAAAGCATTTCACTTACTTTGAATACTCTTCTCATATTCTCTGTATTCATCAAGCTCATCTTCGATCAGATCAATTCTAGATTCCAGATTATCCATCTTTTCTTCAAGTCTCTTGGAAGAGGCTTCAAGTTCACTTTTCAGGGCACAAACTTGTTCCAAGACGAGATTCATGGTTAAACTGAGCTTATCAAAATGAGAAACAGAGATGTTCCCGTCCAGAGAAGAACTATGATTGTCAGGGCTCATCACATTATCAGAATAATCAAGCCGTATCTTCTTAGATGGAAAGAGAACAGTCCAAACATCACTTTCTTTGCTTGAAAGACTTGAAGAGGATATGATAGAAGAGATAGATGAAATGTTTATACTACGGAGAAAAACTTCATCTTAAAAAGAGCCGAAGATAGAAGATAAATATCCAAAATGACATTTGACCAAAAACCCTAACAAAATTTGGTTATCCTAAAAAAAAGGTCTTACTGAGAAAACCGTTTGTAAACAAAAAACAGTTCTTGGATAAAATAAAATTGAAAAAACAACAGAAATATTTCATCACAACCCTGTTGAAGATTATGATTTTTGTCTAAGAGGGATAGACAAAAACATCATCAACACAGAATTACAAACTGTAGTTGTTCCATTCCACTATAGGACTGGGTAACTTCTTACGAGGGGATGAAGTATCTGTTATACCTTGTTTCTGTCTTGTTTTTAAGAAGGAAGAGTTATGAACGCCATCCTTCCTTTCTTTTAGCACAGATTTGAATACCTTGATTGTTGATTTTCGTAAACTATGCTTTCTTTTAGAAATATCTTTTACAAAGGTTGAGGGTTTTGTATGAGATTTCTTTTTCTTCTTCTGCAAACAATATTTGACAGAGGAGAGCTTTTCCTGTTCTTATTGCTACAGGTATCAGGAGGATTTTGCTGACAATTTTTTAAGTGGCATAGTCGAAGAGGTTCGATATGTATTGTAATAATTACGACTGCAACTGATCATCTCCAATTTTAAATTAGACAGTTGGCATTCCAGATTTTTCAATCCTTTTAATCAAGACTTCCTTTTGTAGTAGAAGTGTTTCTAAGGAAGTAAGATTGTTTATCATGGAATAATCAGGACTGTTAGGAGGACAGACGTGATTACCAGCAAAAAAATTAAGAGAACCATCACAGATATCATCCTCAGGACAGCAGTCAAGAGTAGCCATCCATTCTTTAGCTATCTCACTCATCCCCCTATCAGGAAATTTAGAATTATCATGAACACTTCTATAACACTTGAAACTAGTACTGTTAACATAGTTCTTCTGAACTTTTTTATTGATTGACTGAGCTTTATTTTGAGACTTTCTTTTATTCTGTCTAAGAAATTTCTTAAGCTGTTGTATAAACAGTGACAGAGTTGAATTAAAGCAATTCTCATCCCTCTTATCATTCAATTTAGGATGTCAAGACTTACGATCAGATGCAGCAGTATGATTGCTAAATTGATGACGCTTCTCTCTTCGTTCAAGTTCAAGATCGAAAAATTTCAACTTTCCAGTTAGGGAATTTCTCAAAAGTATATCAAGGTTATTTCCCTCGATGATGGCATGCTTCTTAGACTCGTATCTGGATGGAAACGATCTGAGAATTTTCATCAAAATATCCTTTTCAGGAATATTCTTACCCAACGCAAAAGATGCATTAACATTTTCAGACACTTTGTGATTAAACTCATCAAATGTTTCTTCATCTGCCACACAAAGGTTTTCCGAATCAGAACTAAGGTTTTGAAGCCTAGCTTATTTCTCATTGGTATTTCCTTCAAATACGGTTTCTAAGATATCCCAGGCTTCCTTAGACTTTGTGCACATAGTCACATGGTGCTGAAGGTCTGGGATAATGACATGTATGATAGCATTTAAGCCGTCAGAATTATGCTTTGCCTTATGTATCCTTTGGTATAGATACATCGCCTTCTGTATTAACCGGAGGATCATAGCCATTAACAACACGTACCCATGTTTGAAAATGACGAGCTTGAAGAAAAGCATGCATAGAAATTTTCCACCATAAGTAGTTTGAGCCATCGAAGACTGGTGGTACGTTTATGGATATAGAATTCCTGTCCATAGATTCAGATCGCTACAAACACATACTTATAAGGTCTTTAATGTGTTTTCCTGCTCTGATACCAATTGAAAAAGTGGGGGGTATAACAACCACACCCAATATTTCGCTTTGCAATCTGTATGGACTAACTCCAATATACTTTCAAAGGAATCAACTAGACTCAATTTTAATAAAGTATATCAAAGAGTTATATCTCTCTTTCTCGATTCAATTCTTACTCAAGCAAATAGAAATATACGAGTTTAATTGAATACAAGAGAAATCACTTGAACGGTACCAAAGACCAATGTTCAAGTATCAATCAATGTAAATCAACAACCAAAGGTTGGATATTCTAATTGATTGATTCAAACGCATAACCTGTGATATTTCAATTATATAACAAAATATAATGCGGAAAAGAAATAACACAGACACCAGAAGTTTTGTTAACGAGGAAACCGCAAATGCAGAAAAACCCCGGGACCTAGTCCATATTGAACACACATTGTATTAAGCAGCTACAAACATTAGCCTACTACAAACTAACTTCGGTCTGGATTGTAGTTGAACCCCAATCAATATCACACTGATCCAAGGTACAGTGATGCTCCCATATCTCTGATCCCAGCAGGATGCTACGTACTTGATTCCCTTAGCTAATCTCACCCACAACTAAGAGTTGCTACGACCCAAAGTCGAAGACTTTAATAAACAAATCTATATCACACAGAAAAGTCTACGGTAATAGATAAATCTGTCTCCCACAGAAATACCTAGGAGTTTTGTTTCATCTTTTGATAAATCAAGGTGAACAGGAACCAATTGATAAACCAGACTTATATTCCCGAAGAACACCTCAGTATTATCAATCATCTCACAATAATCTTAATCGACGCGGCGAAAGAATATATTGTGGAACCACAAACGATGAGACGGAGATGTTTGTGATTACTTTTATATCTTGCCTATCGGAGATATCAATCTCAATCCAATCGTTACGATTGTACTCAACACGATAGAATCAGCAAGATCAGATCACACAACTACAAGAAAGTAGTATCGTTCTGGCTTCACAATCCCAATGAAGTCTTCAAGTCGTTAACCTACAGGGTCTCGGTAGAAACCTAAGGTTAAAGGAGAATCGACTCTAGCGTATACAACTAGTATCACATAGGAGGTGTGGGGATTAGGTTTCCCAGTTGCTAGAGTTATCCCTTATATAGTCTTTCAAATCAGGGTTTGCAATGAATGTTAGCTTAGTAACAAAGTATTCAACATTCAACGTTAGATGAAAACCTGATTAGATTCAAGCTAATATCTTTCAACCGTTAGATCGAAAACTTAACTTGTTACACACAAATGAAACACACGTTTTAGGTTTGTTTAACCGTACCCAAACATGTACATTTGTTGGTTCAACAGTAGTTAACCAAATGGTTAGCCATATGAGCACTTTCATATCAACCATGTTCTTATGCACCATAACTAGTTCAAATGACTCAAAAGAACTAGTTAGAGAGTTGTTCAATTGCTTAGATTTTATAGAAGTATACAAGACACAATCGAAGCAAAAACGATTTGGTTCACTCGAATCGATTCATGAATTTTATAGCCACGGTTTGCAAACTTGCATTCCTTAGTTTATATAAGTATAAGTTCACAAATAATCGTTTTTAGAAATAACCAACTTAAGTACGCGGACTGAGTTCGCGGACTTAAGTACCCGGAATAAGTTTGTAAACAATTCACAAACTCCAGCAGATTTTCCCGGTTTTCCTGATCAACAAAGTACGCATACTTTGGTTCAAGAAATAAGGACTTATACATGTATGTGTTGCCACACAATGCTTATATCCAACATTGGTTATATAATCTAAACTCTCATTTTAATCATTGAAACATTCTTAGAGGACGTTATATAGTTGCTATTCACAAACTATTTTTCGTCAAAGCCATTTTCAAGTGATTGAAACATAACATGACTTTCTTCACTAGGTAAAGATGAACTTCAGCAAAGCGAAAGCTTACCAACACATATTTCGAGAAATAGATAAGCGAGATAAACTCGGCTCGAAATAGCAAATATGTATAATCAAAGTGTATATAGCAAAGCGACTTTTGTCTCAAGATAGGAGATAGGCTAGATAGACTTGAGTGATAGATAAGTTCAAGTCTCCACATACCTTTTAGTCGATGAAGTTCCACCAGTTCCTTGAGTAGTCTTCGTCTTGTATGATGATCGCCATGGAGTTCTTGAGCTCAACTACACTTTCTATCCTAGTCCGAGACTTAGCTATAGTAGACTAGAAATCAAGACTTATAGTTTTGATCACTAACATTGACAAACATGCTTGAGATAGAAACGCATGCGAGTTCGAACGAGCAGTGCTCTAACATTTTCCACATTTGGAAAGCTCTGATATTGGGGATGTCATCGCTAGTTTTGATCGTTTTGTCTTTATGCGGGCGACGCGTCTGTCTGCTCGAGGGATCAACTTTTTGTTCAAGCAGCCTATCTCCGCGCGCCCCTTAGCAGTTACTGAAAGGGCCCACGAGTACCATGATATCTTACGGCGTCGAGCTTTGAATTTTCTTTTACGCGAATCGTCTCCTCCCCGTGACCTGTCTATTCAACACTTCCAGACACTTCATGCATCTGGCCGAATTAAACTTGATGATGTCGTAGCTGCTGAGCACCGCCCCGTTCCAGCCACTAAAGGTCGCTCTTTGGAACCCTTTGTGACTTCTTGTTTTCCTCCTGAGGGTCCTGAGCCCGCAAAGCCAAAGAAGGAGTCAAAATCATTTTCCGATCGCAAGCCTCCTCGGATAGAAGTAAAGTCGTCTTCTAACCCTTTAGCATCGCAGGTACTTTGCTTTTTTATTATTATTATTTTTACACTCGTCTGTTGTTTGTCGTCGTCCCTTTATTTCTTAATTATATAAATAACGGGAACTACTCTCAGGAAGTTCCCCATCCTAGTCGCCTGGGGTGGAAAGCCCCTTCTTATGTAATGGAAGAGTATTTGAATATGCCTGAGAGCGACTGGACTGCGAAGAGCCTTTCAAAGAAGGCTAAACGAGAGGCAGCCAAATCGTCTACTATGCACTCTTGTTCTTCTGCTAACGCCTCTCCCTTACAGCCTCGACAGGGTCATCGGAGAAGCACGTCACGTCCTTCCAGGGGTGTGAGCAGCAGTCCAAATCCCTCATTTGTAGATCAATTAAGGGACCTTGGGGTCGAACTTCCTAAGGGTTCTGGTTGGGTGTCTTCTCGTCTTCATGTATTGTCAGTTCATCCTCTTCGGGCTGAAACTGTACGTCATAGGGGAGAACCTCCGGTGTCTCCCAGTGCCGTTCTGCAATCAATGAGCCCATCTGGATCTAGCCGATCAGTTTTTGGTGGGTCCTCATCCCACATGACACTAACAGTTAATGATCCTGCAGGTAACTTCCTATTTAATACGTGTCTTCGTATTTATCATTCTTCCTTCTTTCCCCTCTCTCTTCCTTTTTTTTTTTTTTAAATCCAAGTTGTTTTTTCGCAATGGTACTTATCTCTCATTTTTCAGGCTCTACTAGTTATTCCGAGTCATCTTCAAGCTCTTCTGCGTCTCATCCTAAACCTACTGACATCCCGCCAGATTCGTCGATTCCTGAGGTTAGTCTCTCCTCTCTCTTTTCTTTTGTTCTCTCTCTCTCTTTTTTTTTGTTGCAAAAGCTTCGTTACTGGCGTTAGGATATGGGTAAAAAGCGCAAGGAAACGGCGAAGCCTGACATGGATGGCGCGCGACGCGTAATCCCCAGTGGCGACGGGTCCTACGAATGTGCTCGGATGGACGGTAGCGGTTCCTCTGTTCTTTTTCAGAAAAGCAGACTAATGTTCCTGTTGTCGATGCGCCGGGTATCCATGTTGTGTCAGAAGATTTTGAAGACGTGCAGCTTCGTTTCCCTTGGGTGGTGAGTGCCGCCGAGGCTGGCGTAGATCCCGCCACTCATACCCTTGTTCACGACTTTTAGGTTCCAACCATTTTTGCACTACTTATAGAGATGTCGTGGAGCGTGGTGGTGGTCATATGGCGAAGGCGGGTCTGATGGACGTTAGCGTTCTATGTTACATGACTAGGAATCTCTTGGAGGTCGCTGATCAACTCACGCGCGTAGGGGATGATCCTGTTGATGCTGCAACGATGCGTAGCTGGGAGGTCTCCGTGCAGTCCGCGCTCAATGGTCAGTTCCCCATAACTTGGTTAGAAGAATTGTTGGCAAAGGTGAAGGGTCGTAATGACCCTCGTGGCCGGCTTGTGGGTCAAATTTCTAAGCTAGAGGAGGAGCTGAGAAGGAGTTCTGAGGCGATTGTTAGTAAGAAAAAGGTGTTGGATCAACTGCTTGCGGATGTTGGGGTATCCAACGACGAGGTGCTACGAGCCGAAACTGCGGAGGCAACAGTTCACGCGGAGCTTGAGAAAAAGCGTCAGGAATTTTCTAAGCTTTAGCTTGTTTAAAACGCTTCCTTTGTGTTATCTTTCCCTTTGTCTTCCTTTGGTTGGGTTGGACTTTCATCTTTTGGACTTGTTGTTTGTTTAATTTATTATTGTCGTTTTGGAATATTAATACGGTGGTTATTAATTATTAGTTTGATTTTGATGTTTTTCGTTATTCCTTTCTTCATAATTCTCTTCATTTGCTCTTCATGGATGCATGAGGTAGGCAGGTGTTGATCAAACACGCCTTTTTTTTTGGTGAGAAGTATGGGGTTAACGGGCGTTGATTGAACATGCCTACTCCCCTCCCCCTCCTCCCCCCCATTTTTTTATCTGTAAGGAATGCACTTATCCGTTAATCACTAGGTGCCTTCGGCGTTCCCGTGATTTTTGTAGATTCGTTAGTCAATCAGGCGCCCTTGGTTATGCTAAGACTTTTATAGATTTGTCAGTCAATCAGGCGCCCTTCGCTGACCTGAGACTTTTTGTAGATTTGTCAGTCAATCAGTCGCCCTTGGCTGACCTGAGACCTTTTGTAGATTTGCCAGTCAATCAGGCGCCCTTGGATGACCTGAGACCTTTTGTAGATTTGTCAGTCAATCAGGCGTCCTTGCCTGACCTGAGACCTTTTGTAGATTTGTCAGTCAATCAGGCGCCCTTGGCTGACCTGAGACCTTTTGTAGATTTGCCAGTCAATCAGGCTCCCTTGGCTGACCCGAGACCTTTTGTAGATTTTCTAGTCAGTCAGGCGCCCTTGGCTGACCCGAGACCTTTTGTAGAGTCTCCAGTCAGTCAGGCGCCCTTGGCTGACCTGAGACTTTTTGTACATTTGTCAGTCAGTCAGGTGCCCTTGACTGACCTGAGACCTTTTGTATTTCTCACTCATTTTGACAGGGAAAATGCTCTTACCATAAAAAGAGGTTGTTTACAACTTTGGTATTATCATTCACATTCTCCCTCTCCTCCTCTCTTTCACATCAGTGGCGAGGGAAAGGGTAATGCTCGATCGCTTGCTTAGTTTCCCCTAGTTCCCCAGAGGCGCGTTTGCATTCAAATATACTTCTTATAGCGAGACATTCCTCAGTTGGGTATCATAATCTTCGATGATAATGGTAGTACCTGGCGGAGTTCTGATCCATCTTGTTGACGTCTACTACCGTCAGGGGCAGCTGGATTTCTCCTCCAGTAACCCACTGATTTAGTAATTCGACCGCGCGCTCCTTACTGCAAGGGATAGGAGGCGGTGGGTTAGAGTCGCGCCTAATCCCTTCATTTCTTCCTTGGACTCTTCCGCCTGTTCGGAACTGATCTCTCCTTTCTCTGTTAGTGTTAGGTCTTACGTTGCGCGATCCCTCAGATATGGTACTGACTGTGTGGCGCCAAGTAGAGTCTATGTGCATTTCTTCTACACAGTCGGTGATCCTTTCAGCTGCTTCTTCTAGCTCGACAAAGGTTTGGAATCTGAAGTTGATCAAATTCCATTTGAAGGCTGGGATCATTCCTCGTACACAAATTTTGATGAGTGTCTCCTCATTAATTTCTTCATGACAGTCTAGCGCCAGACGCCGGAACCGTAAGATATACTTTCCTATTTCTTCCCCCATCCGCTGTCCATATTTTCTCAAATCTATCGCCGTGATTTTCCTCTTAATTAGCTGAATAAAATTTCCGAAGGAAGAGCGTGGACATAGTTGGCCAGGAATCCACACTTTCTGCCTTTAGGTTTTCATACCAGATGAATGTCGTACCTGTGAGCGATTTGGGGAATTTTTTTAGGCACAACTTTCCATCGGAGGCTCTATCATTCATTGCTGATAGGAATCGGCTAAGATGTTTCCTCGTCTGTCATATGTCTTGAATTTTGGAAATGTGTAGTCTTCGGGGTACTGGTATTTTTGGATGTTCATCGGGTATGGGCTACTTACGCGACAATGATTTCCTTGTTTCACCACATGATAATTCTGCTCCAAGTAATTCGCCATTTCTTCTTGTGACATCGCTATTGTCGCATCGTCCTTGTACTCCTCGCCCTTCGTCTTTCCTCCGGAAGCGTCTTGTCTACCCGTCCTAGCTAGCCAAATGACCTCACTTTACCAAGAATAGTAAGAGAGAGAGTTGTCTTTCCATTGTACCTTGTCCTTCTTAATATAGACTTTCCAAAAGCCCCTTCCCTTTATGACATCATGCCATGTGTCCTAAACCTCTTTAATTACTTCTAATGCCACTCCTTCTTTAATATAACCTCTTTCTTATTCACTAGTCCCTTCCTTATCCTTCCTTCCAATGGGAACTTTCTTTTTGGACTTGGGCTCGGTCCCCAAGCCCCCATATTTCACACTAGGTTTATTTCTCCCTTTAGGGGCACCCCCATCCCGTTAGGGGGTTCCATTTTTCATGTATCAACAAGTATAACTATACACTCATTATTTAAGAATGAGTATCAGTTTATACTCGATTTAGGAACGAATATCAATTTATACTCATTATTAAAATGAACATAGACCTATCACGGCTAGGAATTAATGAATTCTTAGCCTTAAATTAACCAGGAATGCAAAAAGATTCTGATGTAATTTGTTTATGTCTAGGATTTCCTAATATTTTTTAGTGATAAGTGGCTTTAAAAACTACAAAATCTTTGTCACGGACTTTCCAGTAGTAAGTCGTACATACAGCTAGGAATTCTTCATTTCCCAGCCGTAATTCACACTCACTTTTGGGAGTTTTTGATTTTCCAAGACTGGCATTTACAGCTGGGATGCAGTATTTTTCTAACCGTATACTGGTGTTACGGCTAGGATTTTATGACTTTCCAGCCGTAAACACGTGAAAAAAATCTAAATACCTTATGTACGTTAAGGGAACTAGGACAACCGAATTGTAACGGGAGTTAAATTAGAGGTGTTCCGGACTATTTTGAGCACATGTTTCTTTATATTCTTCTAAGGCTTTCAAAAAAAAAAACCTTATTCTTTTACTTCGCCTCTAAACCAAATAAATAAATAAATTGATTTTCAAAATATAAATCAACTCATTAAGCAAATCTAATTACTAATCTTTAATTAAAATAGTTAATCAATTATATTAGCACAAATTAAATCGAGAGCATTTTATCCATTAACAAAATTAGTAGGATAAGGGGTCTTAGAGATTACTATTTCATGATCTATTTTTGTCCTAGCCCTCAAATGTACCCACCACACCCCCAATAATAGGTTTCTACTTTTAAAGTGAAAATATGAAAATATCACGTGTAGATTATATACCCGCACCTACCATCGTGGGTTTAGCAAAAAAATACCATTGCTTTAGCAAATATTTGTTATTATTATTTTGATTCGGCACAGCCGGCCGGGCAGAGCCCACTCTCTTGAGCAAACCCAACCAGCTATAGCAGCCCCATTGTTAATAACTGCCATCCCAATAAGATCCCATCTCACCAGGAGACCAGAGAAGAGGTATATTTATTTCTCCCTAGTGGGAATTGGTCCCCTTACCTCACGCGTATCATAGACGAAATAGAGTGTGTTATCCGCTATACTAGACAGTGGAACGCAAATATAGATAAATATAATATAGGTTTTATAACATTTTTGGTGGATGCTTGTATTAAAATTCCAAATACAAAACTCGTTTGAGTTGCTCACAAGTACCTGCCCGATTCTTAAGTTTGTAATAGAGTTGACATTTTCAGTTTTAGCTTTCTGCGAGTTCTCTTGCCTTGGGCTGTTTTTCAATACCTTTCACCATGCCTTCCTTATGGAATGGATCTATCATTAACTTCATCTTTTACCTTCAATCGTCCACGAGTATGAATCCTAGAATACGTATTATTTTCCCTGATAACTCGGTTTACCAGAATGCTGC
The DNA here is from genome assembly GCF_003573695.1 of Papaver somniferum. Lineage (NCBI taxonomy): Eukaryota > Viridiplantae > Streptophyta > Magnoliopsida > Ranunculales > Papaveraceae > Papaver > Papaver somniferum. Next base: position 149,933,455 of record NC_039363.1, on the reverse strand, counting down.
TCAGTTACTGTGGTAAAATTGTCTCCTTTCAAATCTTAATATCAACTCCTATAAACTTAGGCGTCCACTGTTAATCATATGAAAGATTAGAGGTGGTCTTTTTGTGAGAAGAGTTGGTTTTGAACATTATTTGCTGAGGTTTAAGCTAAACCGTGAAGGTGCTAAGAGTGTTTCAACAAGAATCTAAAGCCATAACGAGTGATCTTTTCATGTTAAGAGTTTAGGAAGATGATCAGGATATGCATGAATATGTCCATACAAGTGTAGAGATTAACCTATTGTTAGGGCGTGCTCGGTCAAATTCACAAGTTTTGGTATGTCAAGCTTGTTGTTAAATTTTGATTGATCAAAACTATATCTTGATTTATAGTCTATTAATGTCAATCTCAGACTAGTTATAGAGCTTGATAGTTGAGTATCATAGTTCACCAATCGATCTTGAAGATTGAAGATTGGGGAACAACGAAGACATCTGCGGGAACTTCATCAACAAAGGTACAGGAAGACTGATTATCCTATTTACCCATGTTATCTATCATTCTATCTACTGAAACAATGTTGTATAACTTTAATATTATGATGAAAATTTCAAAGAAGAATTCTCGAGTTCAAGCTAGTACTTGATAAAACTCGAATTATCAATTCAATCCACAAAAAGCTTATCACATAATAAGTTGAGAGGAATTTATTGTTCGACATATCGTAATTGTGTATCAAGTTCATAAGGAACTGATTTGGTCAAGTTAGTTTTTTCGCGAACTGATTTGTTCAGTACACGAATTTGGAACTTATAAATAATAAAACTGGATGAAGTATTCTCTAATTAACTCGCGTATACAAACTGATTTGGACAGTACCCGAACTAGTTGATTTTAAGAGATTCCAGGACATTTTTTGTAACTTGAGCACACGAACTGATTTGAAAATTTCACGAGCTTATGAATACGAAAGTTTCCTGAACTCCTAGACGACAAATTATTCACACATTGTCCTGGACAGTTCTGGAAAATTTTTAGTCTTTGACCGTTATTGAACTCTATTAATGCTTGAAGGTTTACGAACAGTTTAACTATCGTCATTCGGCTAGCTAACCACTTGGTACACAAAGCTTATTCGTATATTTTAAGTAATTAAAACTGTGTGACTGAGAACTGTGTGTGGGTCTTTCTTTAATTACTATATTTTTTAATTTGTTGGGATTTTGATTTTATGGCATGATAGGTTAAAGTTTAACTCATAATTGGATAACGAGAAGAACATCCATATCCCTTAAAATAGTGTAATTTGTAGTGTTAACCCACTAGATCAGCTCTGGAAGCTTGTATAGAGTCTGATAGGACTACTTCGTAACAAAATCACCAGAACTATTCCAATCAAGATTTAAACACGTCTCCAACTGGATTGTGCTACAAAAATTATATTGAACTTCGGAGGATCAAGCATAGACCTGACAACATGGCGTTCTTAGCATGGAATCTCCAGGCGATCAACCAATAAACTACAGTACAACATCTACGAGGACTGATTGCTACTCATAGACCGTCAATCGTGTTCTTTGCGAAAACACTAGCAACGGACGCACGCATGACATAAACAAAACATACCTTAACCTTTTAATACAGCTTCACAGTGCCAAAAATTGGACAAAAAGGTGGACTTTATTTAATATGGCAAGACAACCTACATGTTCACATTTTGATGTACTCGCAAAGCTGCATCCATGCCCACATCACACGACCTCCACCTGCAATGCATTTCTTATGCACGGGTATATATGGGCCTCCACATCAAGAGGCACGAGAAAAGACTTCTAGAGCAATTTTCCTCGTATATTTCCAGTTTCTCCATTACATTGGCTTTTACTTGGAGACTTCAATGAAGTAACTAAGGGGGAAAAAAAGAAAAAAAGGGGATGATCACAACCATTCCTGAACGTGACGAATGGGGTCAGGTTAATTGACCTCGGATTCCAGGGGGATCCACTCACATGGACCAACCACCAACAAGGAAATTATTTCATCATGGAAAGACTGGACAGATTTCGCCTTAATTCTTTAAACTGGAAGGGCTCGAAAAATTACAAATTTGAACACCATACGCGTATCCATTGGGTCGTCAATGGGTCTGGACAAGATAATATGATGAGCACGAACTTCAACTCAAACTGATCACAACGAGCAAAGTCCTAACCCAGTGGAACCGAGCCAGCTATGGACATCTACCGACTATGATCGAGACATCCATTGCTCAGATACAACAAGCACAACACAACGTGCAATCCAACCAGGGTCGTCTTTGATATATGCCGGGTCCAAGAGCATAGCTCAGTGGTATCTCATCAACTCCAGTAAGGAGGAAATCAGGGGTTCAATCCCCACCGCCGTAAAGGTTTGTAATAGATTAGTTGTATAGTGGATTTATCGGTGTTGGGTCTGGCAGTGGGACCAGTCCAACTGGATGGGTTCGGATAGGGGCCTGGGTCCGGCTTTCGAATATAAAAAAAATACCCTTGACATATTGGATGCATCAGATACATCAAGAGAAGGATCTCAGATTATGCCATTTGTCCTTGCTACACAATCATGCAACTTACTGATAACAAAGAGCACAAATATAGTGGCTACAATCAAGATATCAAAATAAATTTTTTTCCCACATATCGAGAACTATTCATCGAAGCTGCAACAATACACAACAATTTAAGGATCGACAAAATAATTGGGTCACGACAAAGGTAAAATCATAGATCAGTTTCCATAGTATCATATTAGTCAGTCTTCTCACCACACTGGATGAAGAGTTGTTCTCCGCAATCACGCTGAGGTTAACTCAAAAACAATGCTCTTCACTTACCCGTGATGTCACCCCAGAGGAAGTCAAGTATTCCCTTGTCTCAATTGGATCGGAGTGAGCACCAGGCCCGGGTGGATTTACCAGTAAACTCTTCAAAATATTCTGGGCCACCAAACACCCACAATTAATTGTCATGGTTCACGAATTTTTTAGAAACTTACATGTACAACCACTGACGAACCGTACCAACCTTACCACGATGCCTTAAGGTGAACATCCTACCAAACCAGAATAATTCAGGCCCGTCATTTTATAATCTAGGAGTTACTGGTTAATCTAGATGAGATAAACCCGTTAATATGTAGTCCATCCATATTTTCTTTTTCTTCGCTGGTCCAAAAACATGTTTTGGGATCAGATTTTTTACTCGCTCGTCCAACGCATGTGCGAATGATATTATGTACTTTTAAAAAATTTCAGAAGTACCCTTTCTCCAACGATATACATTGAACACCTTCTAATCAGATCTATTTTAATGTTTTTAGTTCCTTTTCTAACATGGAGAGCTCTAATGATGGAGATTGATGAATAAAAACCAGAGAAAGTACTGCAATCAACTATGTCTTCCAAAATTTAGTATCCATTTTTCTTTTTTTCTGGTGTTTTTAGGGTTTTCGTTTGAAGATCGTTTTGGTGGTTTATAATCATCTTCATATCCATCCAATCCAGGTATGTTCTATATTAAGTGCTGGTAAAGAAGTTAAACAAGTGAAGAAGAAGATCAAGAAGATTCACAAATAAATCCACGAAGAAGAAGATATGTAAATTCACTAATTTTTGGGTTTTGATTTATGCTTTTTAATCTTCTTTTTCATCTGGATCTAATTCTCAATATTGAAAGACGTGGAAGACATGATTTTGATCGACATGATGTTATTTTATTTTATTTACTTTTTTTTCTTTTAAAATCATGATTTATTTTTTTTAGATTTTTTATAATCATACAGTACATATAAATATCTACAATGGGATTATACACTTTTCCTTCAGTACATATTGATACGTATTGTTGGACCTTACACTTTTGCCTTCGACACATGTTTTCATTAAGTACATATTAATATGTACTATTGGATTACTATGCATTGTGGGATCATAAAAAAATTTCTTCAGTACATATCAATATGTACCTTGGGATGATACATTTTTTCCTTCAGTACATATTTTCCTTCAGTACATATCAATATGTATTGTTGGATAAATATGTACAGTGGGATAATACATTTTTTCCTTCAGTACATAACAATATGTATTGCTGGATTAATATGTACCGTGGGATAACAATATGTACTGCTCTTGGTGATTAGCAAAGATCTTCTTCTTCTTTCACTGGATCTCAGTGATTTTTTTATTTTGGTACCCTAATTTGATTTTAAACTTTTAGTTTTATGGGGTTTTTGATGATTGATTTTTCTTTTACAGTTTCTGATTCGATTTTCGGTGCCCAAATTTTCGATTTTGATCTAGGAATAGTTTTTCGATTTTCTGGTTTGTGAACGACAACGACGTGGTTTTTCTGGACAGGAAGGTAATTTCATGTATTCAAAACCTTTTTGAACCAGCGGTTAAATTTATTCTCCCACTGGACTACAGATTAACCCAGATCGAGTTTTGTGGACTAAACATCAAAGTTCTCTTTTATAAAAGGCTCGATGAGTACGACATACCGCGTTAATTTCTTACTAGCTTGCTTCAAACAAGAAGACTTGAGCCGATTGTTAGCCCATAGTTCAATCAATCCACTTAAATTAGAGGACTCTTGTCCATGTGAAATTGTGAATCTCTATCTTCAAATTTGGGGGAGAGAAGGTACGGCTCGTTTTGGAGAACTTTTTGAAACACAAAAGGTAAATAAACAACACTTCTAAATTTTGCCAAACAACACTCGGATACTACAGCTAAGAGTAAAGATTCCACTAAATTAATATTGAAAACATCAGACAATTATAAGAAGAAAAAGAAAGAAAAGGCAATATTGAACTGCAGTGCTGTGAAGGTGTGCCCTAGAACATGATATGATATGCTTCCGTTCTTTAAATTTTATTCAGAACAGTGGACAAGGCTTCAAAGATTTCGTTGGCGAGAGCCTTTTCATCTGTGCTGATAAAGCCTTACACTGGGCTCATTGATTTCTAAGAAGCTTCTGTCTTGGCTTATAGACCCATTTATGCCCCTGCCGTTCAATGCTTCAAGTAGTAGCTTTGAATCAGGGGACCCCCAATGTGTCAGATCATGCATTATTGAAGAGTCAATTGGCTCCTTCATAGAAACTAGCACATACTTCCCATTATGTATGAAGATTCTTCCTCTTAATCTGGCAATGGCAATACTTTCTTGTTCCATTCTTCTAGGTTCGAGCTGGAAGGCCAACTCTGTTTCCATGTTAGTCACGTAATCGCTCACACGTGGTAAATGTAACATTTCGTTGATGGAATAATGAATGCATGAGAATGAACTTGTGACATGACTAGGAAATTGCTGCCTCAGATCCTCTGGAAACTATTTCCAACAGAAAAAAAAAATGAACGCTCAGTATTGAAGAATAGGAATCACAGACTATGAACCTAGGAGCTCGAGAGTGTAGACATGATGGAACTTATAGAACTTTAACAGATAACGAAATCTGAATTTCCAACCAAAACAGTAAGTAAATCAAATTTACCAGAACATGTTCTGGTTGTAGCATGTCCAGCAATGGTTGAACTTTTTCCATCCTACAAACAGAGAATGAACTGTCAGACGGTGACGATTGTCGCATCAAATTTCCAAACTTCAATAACACAAAAATCAAGTGGTCATTTCATGCATGTATCGCAAACTGATAGGGATTATGTGTAGAGCTCTATAATCTATTTAAAGTTCTGTAGTTACTGAGTCGAGTCGATTTGTTATCCACCAGACATTTCCAAGGTACTGCATATGGAGATTTTTGGAACAGAATATTTACAAACTTAAAAGTACAGATATTGCTCTGCTAATTCTATCTTATCCCATCAAAATTTATAAAAACTATTAAAACAACGAGAATGATGTTAACAGTGCAACTAGGATAGGTTTCACGGCTGGAAATAGTTTTCAACCATGACTTTATGCTCCTAGGTTATCAAAAGCTGTTTGTCATTTCAAATGCATAGACGAATTGCAAAAAGATGGTCATCAGATTTCATTAAATAATTCCCAGCAAGATATTTCCTAAATTAACTATCACAAAAAGCATCTATTTGGTTACAAAAAGAGGCATCTAAAGAATAAAAAAATCGAGCAAGTGCGGTGAGCTTACTTTATTCCAGAAAGAAATGAACATTGAAGGACTTTCATAGCAACTGGCTTGAAAGGCAACAAAGCTAGCTCCGCGTCCACTCCTTGCTGCAGCCGCATATAATTTACCCAATTAGAGGAAGTGGTTAAGACTACACCAATACCATATTTACTTGCAATTCAATAGAGGAAGATAGTTATTGGACTTCAGTAAACATAGAGTCACAGCATACTTCAAGAACAAGTAAAGAGTTGTGATCACCGCTCCATCTTCGAAGAAAGTGCACAACGGGGCCAATCCGGAGGCTCCAGTGAGGAGAAAAAACTATGCAAGGTTCCTGAAATGTCATTCTGTCCATTGTTTAAACGTTACGTAAAAGCTGTAATATTTCATTACTTCCATGCAAAGCAATACCACTAATACTCATGGTTTTAAAAGCCATTTGAGACATACGCCTCGAGGCACCCCTTGCCTTGTCTGCATTTTTCTGCCTCTAAAAGGAGGCCTTTTACCCTAAATTTTCCTCAAAAAAAAGAAAAAAAAACATTATTCTTAGAGAGCCGTTTTTAGTTACCTTACAATTTTTTTGTTAGTGTTATAAAATATCTATATAACTTAGGGAATTGTGAAGAAAGGAAAAAAAAAAAACTAACTTTGTTGCAGCTGGCTTGATATTTCATGTTTCCAGGTTGTTCTTTAACATGATCGTTTATTTGAGATGCTTAATTGCTCAGAAATTATGGTGTTCTAGTAAGTTTTCAAATACTGGGTCCTTTTTACATATTTAGCGATTTCTTGTCTTTCGAGTAAAGGCGATAGAGGCAAAGCCTAACCTCTCTTAAGGTTTCCCACTCTCAGGTTATTATGCCAAGGGAGAAAAGAGCATATGCAGGACTGTGAAATTAGTTTCACAATAGAACAAAGGTAACTGCAAGATTTCTTAAAACATAAAAGAGGAGATCTTACAAAAAATCAGGTGAATGAATTTCTTTGAATAAGTGAAGATTGTTTCTTTTTATGAGGTCTCCATGGCCAAATAACGGTTCACCTGAATAAAGCTGTATATAAAGCAATTATTAGTTTCTTCTATTTAGAAAACTAAGCATTGTGTATAAGTTACACATAGAAATAAACCCCTGTGCATACCTTTTCTTGACGTTGCTTGCATACCCATTCTGGCACAACATTCGTATAATCCAATAATTCTTTTGCCACAGAGGAGACTATTAGTATAGGAACCTGTACATATGAATAAATTAGCTACAAGCAACATTATGCACTTCAGCCAATTCTGGTCTGCTTTGATTCAAAATATTCAGAGATCAGTATCCAATAGGATATTCATGTTGACACTTTAATGTAAATGACGAGCATATAGGGAAAACTTCTATCCGAAATGAACAAGCAAAAACACAGCAGTAACATTCTGTGAAAATTTTCCAAAACATAACCAACATGGACGTAACCACAAAAGCATATAACTTATTGTACAACAATATATGCTGAATGTGAAGAATTTTCTGCATCGACATAGCTTTCCCACACTTAACAGCCCAGATAAATTGTAGTTGATTGTCAATTTGGTACCTCACCAACCGTAGACTTTTGCAAATGAAACAAATATAATAGAAAGAAAAGCGAGAAAAAATTACCTTCAGATTTGAAGATTCGATGGATAGTGATATTTGCTCTAGAAGTTGGAGGACTACTCCAAGGCGACCAATGGGAACAAGAACAGAACCTCCTGCTTTAACAGAATCGATAGCATGGGCACATATGTAAGCTAGCTTATCCATTTCTTCTGAGCTTTCGCCCGTGCTAACTACTGATTTGCTAAAGTCCTCTTCCGAGTCATTTCCATCCCTACCACATGATAACCGAAAAACATTACAAACTTCATCTTTCATTAGGAACAGAAAAATAATGGGAAAAAAGATTGCCCTTTAACAATAAAGAACAAAATCATGCATCGGAGCTGTGGCAGAGCTAAGACCAAAAGAAACAGGAAGTCAGACAGACTATGCATTAATGGTGTAGAAGACCTGTACCTGAAAGCCAGGACATCAGAAGCAGTTGGAGCTTGAAAGGTAGGGAAGTTCCTATTCCCATCAGCATCCTTAGCAACACCATGCAAGAGTGATAAATCTGAAAATATGATCACATCATTCCCTTGCAGAGAATGGTAATCAAAATTCATTGCGTAAGCAGAGTCAAAAATGGAGCTTGACAGCCATGTGATGCTTCTTCCTAAACTACATATTGTCCAATTAGATGAGCCTATTTCCAGACCTGAGCTGAACGGTTTTATGATTAACGTCTCATTGAAGCATGTTTCTTCACCATATTTGAGAGATTGCACTCTCTCCGTGCACTTCTCCACATTTTCTGCACTGATCAAAAACGCTTATCACATTCTCAAGAATGATAAAGACATTCGGGCAACTAGTTGAAACATAGAACAACATTACAAAATCAGTTCTGTTCAAGGGAACAGTTATAAGCATTTGACTATACGTATGCTAACATCCACAATCCTTCACATTTATAAACATAGAACAACATTACAAAATCAGTTTTGTTCAAGGAACATTTATAAGCGTTTGACAATACGTATGCTCATATCCACAATCCTTCACATTTTCAACACCGATACAACCTGTTTAGCTACTATAAGAATGGCACTTAAAAAGTTCAACTGTAAGAACAGCCCAGCTCACGGTAAGCTTAGCATGATGGACAAGCCGGTAATTTGTTAGTACCAAATCTTCGATTATAATCATACTTGAGTAGCTTTAATGAATTGAGATGCGTTGTTTTTGTTCTTTTAAAGTTTTAGATCTTTAAAAGGATGCTAAACATCCACACTATAATCTTTCTAAAGTTTTTCACAGATCGTCCTTCAACTGTCACGAAAAATAACGTCAAACTAAAGAAAGAAAAAGGTGCTTGTCGGCTTGTCCTGCATCCCAAAGTCTTTTGCAATTAGTTTTTTTTGGAAATTCTCCATAGTGATTACGATAAATTTAAGAAAAAAGAAAAGCCATGCACAGTTACCAATACAATGGTTGCCAGCTACCCAAGTCTGATCCATTTTCACCCACTGCAATATTTTTCACTGTCGGATGAAGCAATTTAATCTCTTCCCAAGTCATCCATCGGGGGTATTCAGATTGATTAGTACCATAGTATTGCTTGATTTCCTTTTGCATTGATACAAGATCCAACATCATGAGCCTCCCAAGTGTTGCAGCAGCTTCTGTAGCATAGATCTAAACCAAACCGAACCAAACAAAATCAAAACCATAAATCCAATCAAGAGATGGCTAATAAACCAAGTATAACAAGAAAAGAAAACTCAAGTTTCTCCCACAGTGTTTACCTTGGCGGAGAAATTCTCATTTCGGATAAGAAATGGTAATCCAAGCATACCCATTGGGCTCGAAATTAGTACCAAATCAATGGAAGATACATCCCACAAATTCAAGTTAGTGACAGTTCTGTAACAAGGCTCTGCATGGATTAAATCGTCCGCATGGAGAGTTTTCTCAATTCTCTGCCTCTTTGGTTCACATGAATATAAAAAGCTATCAGGAATTTCAACATCTTCAGCTTGATAAGAACTAGCTGGGATTGGCAGAGAAGATTGTAAGAGCGGAAAGGTCAATTGGGCAATCAAGTAAGATACTAAAGTCACACAGAGTAATTATGTAGCATGGTGGAAAGTGATATCCACCTCCTTTGCTTAAGCATGTCTGAGAAAAGAGACAAAAAAATCGCCTCACACAACTGATACTCAATTTTGTATCGCCGCAACAAGAAAAATATACACAATGCAAGGGAAATACCAATAAAATGAGAGTATATTGAGGGAGGGAGAAACTCACAAGCTTCATGGAGACAGCAGAAAAACTATTTGCTCTCAACACTTCTTCTCATTCAATTGACAGTCTGATGTTTAAACCTTCGCGGCAATCATTAATGGATGGAAATCCCAACTCCCACTCTCACTCCCACTGGTTAAAAATCTTTATTGCCGTCTTCTAGCTTCCCCTATATTTTGCAATCGCTCCACCCTAAAATCAATGGTTCAAGCTCAAATAAGAGTTTAGACATAAAACCCTAAATTTGCACCTTAAAAATTAAATAATATTTTCTTTTCGAGGATTAAATAGCAAAAGCTTACCTTATTAAGATGCCCCAGGTTTTTTAACTTCATTAGTCCATGAAATCCCTGAAAATTTATGTAATGAAACTGAAGTGAGACAAACGGGGAGATAGCAGAGAGTACGGTATCTCTCTTTCTCAGGGTCAAGATGGCTGCTGTAAGGGGACCGATATTTACTGATTAGGGGACCAGACTTTTCATGACTCGTCGACCAAAGTGGACGCCTTTACACGCCATGGAGTCGGGGAAGTTCAAGTGTTAGGCCGGTTACTATGGCAACACGCCAAACTATCCATTTGCCATGCCAGCTAGCCTGGTAAACTGGTCGAACCACTATGGGAGAAAACATAAGCGATCGAGTCTCCACCGAACGGCTGAGCAAAGACCGATCGGCCTTAAGAAGACCGCTAGCGGTCGAGACTCGACCGCTAGCGGCCTCTTTAACACCGGTCGGTCTTGTAATCGTTGGTTATCAAATAGTGAAATAACGGCTGTGAATCCCCCACATTTCCCTATAAATTCACCCCATTCAATTCAATTTAATCACACCTAATTTTCTCATTAACTCTATCTTACTCATTCTTTTGTACCTTAATCATCTGTTTAATTTTTTTTTTCAACTCAATGGATATGGATATGGATTCTTCTGACGAAGAAGTGTGTATTCATATGGATCGATTTGAAGAACAACAACGAATATTCGTTCAGGCGTTGAATCAAATTGATGATGAGTCAGATGAAGATAAAGAAGTAACCAACAACTTGATGCAGCTATATTCATCGGGGAAATACCTAGAGATCCAGAGCCAAGAGAAGTCTTCACAAGAAGATATACGTACCGGGGTAATGACAAAATTAGTTTAAATTTTAATGTAATGGAAAAACGAGAACTATTCCAATTACCATAACCAAACTACTACATATTCATTAAAATTAAAGTTGTTACATTAATTAATTAAGTGACAACACTTCATCGTCGTCGTCTTCATCATCCTCATCTTCTTCTTGAACCCCAAATTGTTTTTCCATGTTTCTCTTGTTTCTTTTTTCTTCCAATTCCTCTGTTAACCTGTCCATCTCCATCTCCCATGCCATGAATTGTCTGGGATTCATTTTTTCGGTGTTTGCTGTAAGGACCCTCAAGCTGGTCAACGTTGTTAGACTAGTCAAGATACGTATTAGCCGATAATAACTCGATTAGTTTAACACGAATTGGATACGAAACTAGTACCATTGAATAGATCTCCGAAAATTATTCGGAATGGACTACTCGAACGTGCCAATCGGATACCGGATGAAGAAGATATCTTTGGATGAGTATGAATGGCAAAAAAGTAATTTTGTTTTAGACCGCCTGGATGCCCTTATCATTTCTCGGGTGCCTTTATCATTCGCTCGGCCTTATCCCCTTTCGATCCGAGAAGAGAAATTCACTTCTCTTTTTCTTTCTCTTTCCTTCTTCTCAGTTCTTCCTCTCCTTCTTCCTCTGTCGATCTTAACTAAGAGGTTTTTGTCTGGATTCTTGTGTGAGTAAGCTTAGTAGTTTGGTATGTTAATGGTGATGAAGCTAGTTTAACTTTGGATGAAGAAGAAACTGTTTATTTAAGCGAATCGGAAGTTAGGGTTTCGGGAAGATAAGGTTGATTGAAGGATTTTGTGGAATTGAGTATGGAATCGATTAATTGGAGATGGTTTTCGTTGTTGTTAGCAAAGAAGAGAAATTAGAGTTCGATTCTCAAATTATAGTGATGAATCTCGTCTCAGTGAATTAGGGTTTAAGTTGGAATTTCAGATGAAGAACTAGACGATGAAATTGAGGGTTTAAGTGACAGTTTAGAGATGGGTTTGTTCTTAATTGAAGCATAGTAGGATATATTGAGATTCTAAACAGAAATTAGGTTTGTTATTGGATTTGAGAATTATCTCAGGGTTTGGAATTGGACTGATACGGAGATGACCGTTGTGACGAGTTGCTGAATCGAGTCAAGTAAAGAAGAAACTGATTCCAATTATTCAAGTAGAACAAATTTGAGGTATTGATTCTTTTTAGTCAGTTGGGTAAAGTTATTCATTTTCAGTTATGAGTTTATATGATTGTTCATGAGAACTGTGGTTGTAGTTTAGTTTTGTGTTTGAGTTATAAGGCATGGGTTTATGTTTAGACGATACAGGAATTACTTTTAGTATTATATAGATATGAATCACAGGGAAGAGAAGGAAATGGATGTTAGTGTGGATTCTTGATTAGATTGAAGTTATTTGAGAAGTAATGAAGTTTTATTTGTTGTATGTGATGTGAAGGTCTTGTATTGCAGCTAGTGATGGTGTTGTTGTCTTTTGTTTGATTTCATAATCCAGGGAAGAGTTCATAAGAGTTATAATATTGGTTGTATAACTGTCTTGAGGAAATTAGATAGAAGATGGAGTTGGATTCTATTAGGACTGAGTATGGTCTCAGTTGAGGTTGAAGGTGATATGAAGTATGTTTGAGTTGAATGAGAATAACAATTCTGCTGGAGGTTATGTCTGGATTGAAATGAATGTATTAGTGAATGGAGAGTGAAGGTTGATAGTGCAGTTTTTAGTGAAGTTTAGAGTTTGGAGATGGTGGTAGAACTGAATGCACAGAGTGTAGAGAATGGATGTGTATGAAACCTGTAGATGACCTGCAGTTAGTGGATTGAGCTATAGGATTTCTGATCCAGCAAAAGAAGATTATGTGTCTGAGGTTTTGGAACGAGGGTTGGATGAGTGTGTGGAGTTGAATCTCTCTTGAAGGGGTTTAGAGCTGCAATTGCAGGTAAACTTAGTTTACATTTGTAACTGAAATTCAAAGTTGTTTAAGAATGAATGAATTGATGCATTGTTTAGATTGAAATTGAACTGGGTTAGAATTGCAACTGCGTGAGAACCTGTGGTATGTATGACTGAACTTATTTCAGTCTGACTCGGTTTTGTTTGTGTCTGACTCAGTTGTCTGACTGAGTTAACCCAATAACCAGACCTGATTAGTTTTGACTCAGTAGACCTTGACCGAGTTGACTATGTTGACTGTTGTTTTGACCGGGACCTTGACTTGACTATGGACGTTGACCGTTAATTGACCATTTGACTGTTATTGACTGTTAGTTGACACCGTTGGATCGGGTTTTAGATTATTGTGCCGGATTAGTGGGCCGAATTAGTGGATTTGGACTTAGAACCATTAGATAGACTTGTATGATTTCATGTGTGAACCATTTTGGCTAGATTCTTAGAGTTCTTGTGTGACTAACAATTAGTCTTTATTAACAATGATCGATTCAAAGGATGAACCGGAAGATCGTGGATCTCGAGGTAGGCGTGGCTTGTCATCAAAAGAGATGGGAATACTTTTAACTCTTTTGTGACCATTATTGTTTTCTTTTACAAAAGTTTACATTTATCAAACTCATGCATATGTTTCCTGCATTGTTTAATTTTAGTGCTGATAGTTATGTTGATTCTGATAATCTTTCCATTGTTTGGAAAGGAAAGCAGTGCGTTGTTTAATTTTGAATTACGAAAGTTATGTTATTTCTTTTAATCTTTCCATTGTTTGGAAAGGAAGTGTAATGTCTGGTTATCTTTTATGAATTGTTGGGAAATAAGAATTTCCATATGTGGTATATAGGATACGATGCTCCTTCATTTATACTTTCATGCACGTTTGGGTGTGTAATTGTCACCCAAGTTATCTAGGTGTGTAATTGTCACCAATATTAAGGATGTGTACATTCACCCACAGACTATCTAGGTGTGTAATTGTCACCAGTATTACGGCGTGTAAATGTCGCCATACAAAGTTATCAGGTGTGTAAATCTCACCGCAGAAACTAAAGAAGGAGTTTAGGTCCATATACATGTTTGTTTGTTTCAGTGGTTTGGTTGTCTTTTAATGTTTGGGAAAACATGTATTGTTTTCCAAATCATGTCAATGATTACTTGAAAGTTAAATATTATTCCTACGGGGCACCCCTTTTAGGGATGATGTGCTCACCCTCGCACTTTCAGTTTCAGAGACAGATCAGAGTTGCGCAGCGGAAGCTTCGAGAGTTGACTTTGTTAATTAGTCAACTTCTGCTATATTTATTATGTTTGCAAACCAAATGACTATTGTATATGTATCATTTGAGAGAAGTTCTTGTATATGTATATTTCTGAGCAGGGCTAGATTTGGGTTAAGTTTTGTAGCAGATTTCTTAATTGAATGTTTAAGTAAATGATAGATTTTTTTAATGTCTCTTATTTAGTTAATCTCTTGGATTAGTCAGCTGCTAGCTTAGGGGGGCGTTACATTTGCATTTAGAATCTTATTCTTGTCACAGTCTGAAACAAATTTTTCTTGAATGTCGATGTTTTTTCATCTCCTTAGTCAAGAACTTGCGATCTACAACTCTTTGTTTTTCGACGACCTTCTGATGCTTTATCAAAGTTTCAATAGTACTACTACCTCCTTTACTTGCTTCTCCTTCTTGGGAAGCTCTTCTCGCTGCTCTTGCTCTATTTCTTCCTAATAATTTTTTCTTAATTGCAGTATTGACATTCAGGTTGGAATTGTTGTTTCTGGTGGTTTCTGGTGAAGAAAATGGATTATCTGCAGGGGATGAGATGATTGAGATGGTTGTGAAGCTGGCGTTGAAGGTGAAGAAGTGTATGGTGAACTTGCAGGTACATTCTGCATGTTTGCTAACACTTCTGGATTATATTTAGGAAACACTTTTAAAATATGATAACAACTTTCATAAGCAAAATTATCCCCATGTTTATGGTGCCAATCAGTTCGGCACTTTCGTTCGACATCAACATCACAAGACCGCTCTCTCGACCACAAGCAACTTGCATTAGAGCAGCGACATACAAGGCAATTTGGGCGTTGATTGTACCAAAGCGACCGGACAATCCATTTGCACGCTCGTTGATACTCATAGTTTCGTTTCGAAAGTTAGCAAATATGTTATCCCACAACTTGGTAGATTTTTGACTGGAACCATCGATACCATCTTGTGTATAGAACACATAGTTTCTGCAAATGCTTTCATCTTCGGCTACGTTAAATTTTGGACCCCTAATCTTCTTCTTTTGTTGTTTATATTGAGTATTAGATTGAGACATATTAAAGAAATTATACAATACAAGTGAATGAAATAGTTAGATGATGAAATTTGTTTTAGATTAAAAAATGTGAAGAGTAGAGAAGAGAATGTGTGAGTTAAAATGGTAGAGGAATATGGTATTTATAGGGGAAAAAATTATGGTCGTTGGATCAGATTATACTCAGCGGTGCAAACTAAACCGGCCGGTCTTACAAAACCCGGTAGCGGTGCAGTAAACACCTAACGGTGTAAACTGGACCGAGCGGTCGAGACTCGACCGCTCGGTGGAAACCTGGCCTGGCTAAGTGGAAAATTTGCCAGTTTGCCCCCTCCATAGTGGGTTCTTAAATGGCAAACTCTTTGGTTTCCCACACCCATAGGAAGGGGCCTTAGGAAGCCGGGGTAGGAGGATCCTGGGTCAGGCTGGCATAAAATCTTTACATGCCCACGCACATGACTGCACTTTTTTCTAGTGGACACGAAGTACCTGATCGCAACGTGGTAACATCTCGAAGACGAAGGCAAGATAAAAAGAAGAGAGGGGAAGCACACAACATCTAAACGCTAATTGCACTAAAATCCAGATATCCGTCTCAGTGTCCTCAATTGGCTGCCGCTAGAGTTTGGCTTAGTGTAGTTAACAATTGAGTGTATTGGTCAATTAGGTCCGTTGGATGAGAGACACGTGCTCTCCATCTATTGCGTGTTATTAGGGTTAATCATTGGTCCATTTAAGTTGTAATAAAGCTGGGTTCAAGCCTATATGAAATTAATGAAATTAGTTCTTCTTTGGTTGCGCTTAACATCACAGATTTTGGCTTGAATCTTTGATTCAAGAGGTGTTATCACCAACTATCCCTTCTTTTTCATTAATAATCTGTTTGTCAATTTGTTGTTTAATCACAACAATTGGCATCAGAGCCGTTCCAATTTACCCAAAAAACATAAAATCTGATGACTCTCAAAGATGTTGAAGAAGAAGTTGGTCAAATCAAAGATTCTCAAGATAAACTACAAACAGATTTCCACAATCTATCTTCAGATTTCAACACCAAGATCGATTCTCTTGCAAACCAGTTGCAGGAAAATAATCGCAATCTCATCAAAATGTTCAGTAAGAACTTCCATATTCCTCGTCTATCACATACCGAAGATGCTAGTGGTTCTAACCAGACTGAAACTGAAGATAATTCTTATGTACATCAACCCAATTTTTCGCGTACACATCGTATTCCAAAGCTCGATTTCCCAGATTCAATGGAGATAATCCTCAAAGCTGGATTCAAAAGAGTGAGTGTTACTTTCAGTTGAATGATGTAGAAGAATACAGGAAAGTCGATATTGCTGCAATCTACCTCGAGGGTAAGGCTGAAAAATGGTTTTTAAACTTTCAGGTTAATAGACCTTGCATTACTTGGCATGATTTAGCTATACATCTTACTGCTCCATTTGAAAATCCTATTGAGGAGAACTTTGTTGGTAATTTTAACAAGCTAATGCAGACTTCTTCAGTTGATGACTACTATGAAGAGTTTGAATCACTCACATCACTCATGACCAAAATGAATCCATCCCTCAGTGAATCTTACTTTGTTATGAGTTTTTTGAGTGAATTAAAGGATGAAATTAGTAAGTCTGTCTCTATGTTTCACCCACAAACTTTGGCTGATGCATTTTCACTGGCAAGACATCAAGAGCAGAAATTAGCTATCACAGACTTTACACCCAAACCATTCTCTAAGTCTTTCAGTAGCTCATTCAATTCCAGTAGACCATCCTCTTCTACACCAACTTTTCCTAAACCAATTCTTACTTCCCCAAAATCCACACCTCTGACTCCCAAAACTTTTTTCACCCCTACTTCAATGTCTCTTCCTATAACTCCAGTAATTAAGAGGCTTTCTCAGGAAGATATGGATAAAAGGAGAGCTCAAGGTCTGTGTTATAATTGTGATGATGTTTATAAATCAGGGCATTTCTGTAAAGGGAAACAAACGATTTACATGCTTCATATGGACACTGCTGAGTCTCAAGATACAAAAGAGGAGGAAGACATATTTGAGGAGGCACAGGAATATCCAATCAATTCTGAGGTTGATATTTCTCTTCATGCACTCACAGGAAATGCAACTGGATAAAAAATATGAATTCCTGGTATGCTCAACAAACACAAGGTTTCTATCCTCATTGACACTAGCAGCACCACACGTTATATTGATACTTCCTTAGCTACTTCATTAAAATGCTACATTGAGCCCACTAAACCAATGATGGTCACTGTGGCTAATGGAGAAAGAACTGTCAGCACTGGTATTTGTTCAAATCTGCAATGGAGCATGCAAGGCCATCAATTTGTGGAGAATCTGAGAACCTTACCCCTGGGAGGCTGTGATATTGTCCTTGGTGCAGACTGACTCAGAACTTTGGGTGATGTTATGTTCAATTTTTCCAAGCTATGTGTCTCTTTCAAGTACAACAATAAGAAAATTACTTTACAAGGTATTTCTCCACAGACATCTCTACTTCATATGAGTAGTGCAGCTGTCAAAAAAAACAAATTCTACAACTTCTCATGGCTTGGTAGGTAACTTATTCTCCATTTCTTCTTCTTACTCCACACCCACCACTGCTGACATAATACTTCCCTTAATAAATGAGTTTCAAGATGTCTTTAATGAACCTACTCAATTACCACCTAAGAGGAATTTGGATTACACAATTCCTCTTCAGCCTAACTCTACACCCATTAACCTCAGAGCTTAAAAATTCCCATATATTAAAAAAGATGCAGTAAAACACATTGTTAAAGATATGCTTCAGTCTGGCATCATTCAGCCAAGTCACATCCCATTTGCATCTCCAATCCTTTTGGTCAAAAAGAAAGATAACACTTGGAGGTTTTGTATAGACTAGGAAGCTAAACAACATTACAATAAAGGATAAATTCCTAATTCCCATTGTGGATGAACTTTTGGATGAGTTATGTGGGTATGTTGTTTTCTCCAAGATAGATCTAAGGGATGACTATCATCAAATAAGAATTCATGATTTAGACATTTTCAAGACATCATTTAGAACTCATCAAGGTCATTATGAGTTCAAAGTAATGCCATTTGGTCTTACCAATGCACATGCAACTTTCCAAGCTTTAATAAATGACATTTTCAAACCTTTCTTGAGAAAGTTTGTCTTGGCTTTCTTTGATGATATACTCATCTACAATGCTAACATGGATGAACATTTAGTGAAAAGACGAGGGTACCCAAATATACCCCAATCTAAAACTTTTCCACCTATAAGTCCTTTTTCCGAAAGTGATTGTCTATGGACTGAGTCGAGACAATACAACTAATCGGTTCACACTTCGTGTGGTCGCCTATGCATACGAGATCAAGACAATACAACAAAGAAGTATGTTTACTTGATAAGAGGTTCGGACTTAACCAAATACAATAGGATTACTATCAAGTAAATAGGAATTAACGTTTGTGTATTTTACTTCTAATTATAATAAAAACAATTATAATTGCGGAAATAGAAAAGTAAAAGACACAACAAGATTTTGTTAACGAGGAAATCGCAAATGCAGAAAAACCCCGGGATCTAGTCCATAATTGAATACTCTCAGGATTAAGCCGCTATACAAAATCAAACCAACTTCGTATAGTTGAGACCAAGCAACTAAACCTATAGTTCACCTAGTTCCGTCTGTATTCCCACACCTCCAACTTATGAATAAGTCACGTACTTGGAACAATTCCTTTGGTTCGTATTCCAAACAGTAAAGGAACAACAAATCTGTTTAGTATCAATTATTTTCAACCAAGTGATGTGAGTTCGACAAAAGGCTCTTCCGTTTATCTCAATAAACTCCTTTGTCAGGTCCTTAGATCTATCTACTAACAACTACCGAAGTAATCATCTAGATTTTGCAATCAATACCTTGAATCACAAAGAGTCGTATTGATGCCGATCTACTCAACTAATCAATCCAATCTACCACAAGGATAAACCGATTATAGTTGGATCCTCTTTAACCGAAACAAGTATTGTGCACACCAAAGATTATGAACCCAAATCATAAATATTCAAAGTCTTCTTTGTCTTCAGATCTTCTTAGATCTTTAATAAACACCTGCACACAATCAACTTGAATCTCTTGTCATCAATCACGCACAGATCGGAGTCTGTTAATAATGGATTATCACAAGACGTCTTTAGATCTACAAACAGTCTAAAGATCCCCGTCGAAACTTCGATTTAGTTTGAGTGAATCTTATATCAGAAGAGAAGATTCTCAAGCATAAACAAACAAGGTATAATCAAAGTTCAACAACCGTTAGTCAATCAAATCAATCGAAAACTAATAATAAACCGCAATTATCTAGTTTCCCACCAAAGATACTAATAAAGCTTCTCAATCCCAAAGAAGTCTTTAAACTGAACGATCGTAAGAGATTTCTCCTAATTAGGTTACTTTCCTCTCCGAATAGGCGGTTCCACCAGTAACAACACAACTAGGTAGTTTTTCTGGCTCTAAGGATTAGTTTGCTCGAAATGCAAACTTTGGTATTTATAGGCCAAGGAAGTTTGGACACCAAGGAATTTCCAAAACCGAAAATATTCTCAAGATATGCAATATATTCCAGATTCGGTTTCCATAATTCCTGGAAATGATTTGTCCAAACGTTAACCGAAATCTCTTAGAAAATCTCCAATTAGTAACTGCATATTACCAATTTTCATTTTTCTAAAAATAAAATTAACAAAATTAATTAAAAGATTCTTAACTTATATTTCTATCCGGGATTTTCCTTTAGCTATTAAGGAATATCTTTGAACAATAAAAGATAAGTGTTACTGCACATGTTCAAAGAATGTCGACATCTTTACTTTGTAAGTCCTCTTTCATACTTACAATCTTGAAACCGATTTTCCACAATTCCAAACAAGTTTAGAATTGGTTCATCTGACTTTCAAGAACTAAGTGATTAATTAAGAACACTCAATCACAAATCATGGATTAACGGTTCTACCAAAACAAATTTCGGTTCTACCTCCATGTGAGTACTGTGCATAGTCACACTAGCTTTCCAAAAATTCGGTTGACTAGGTACTAGGATCGGTTCGCTGCATACTTATGGTAACTACTTGTATTTGCTGCACATGTCCATAGGATCGGTTCCCCTTTCACTAAAAACGTGTTGCACATGTTCATAGGATCGGTTTCCCCATCTGCTAAAAACGTGTTGCACCCCTTACAAGGATCGATTCCCCTTTGTGATCGGTTACACCTATTCATAGGATCGGTTCCCCTTTGCCCAGAGTTGGTCATACCAATAACACTAAATCGATCATACCATCTCAGGTGATTACTTAAGATCGATTTCACTAATAAAAGTCATACCAATACAAAAGTCAGGCCTTGTGAATAGTTTTACCAAGAACATAAACAAGTCATGAGCGATTATACTAATCACACATGTTTGTAGTTCAAAAGATATGAAATGAATCACAATACCAATAAGCCTAGCGATTTCCCTTTCGATTCACAAAACGATTTCATGAATGTACTTCCTTTAAACGAATGTAAAAAATTGTTTCCTAGGATGAAATCTTCAACTCATACCCATACATAATCACAATAGCATTCAAACGATTATGTCGATGTATTATATACAAAGTTTAACGGTTTAAGCAATAAACTTCGTATTGTATTCCTTAATACTACGTCTAACTAAAGTATCATCATTCATGCTTCGCAGTTATGTTTTCAATATGCACGACTTGAAAGATATGTTAGGGAATGAAACAGTTCAAGTCAAATATCACTAACCTCGAGTGGAAGGATGATGTTGTCGTTGTAGCTCCTTGCTTCTTCACTTCTTCAAGTCTTCGCAATACTTGTAATGTCTCATATCCTAATACTTTCAAGCTAACCTATACGAAGTTGACTCTAGTACATAATCAAGCGACTCTTTAAATGAGTTTTGGTTCACTTAAATATGACAACCAAACTTGACATACCGACGCTTGGTGGGTTCAACCGAGCTATGCTCTAACATTTAGAACATCTCAAGATTGTATTCTCTTTACTCGGACAACACCAATTGTTTGCTAAGCTGTCTAAATGCAGTTTTGGGAAATCTTCTCTTGAGTATTTGGGTCACATCATCACAGCTGAAGGATTCAGTGCTGATCCTTCCAAGATTGACTGCATGAAGAACTGGCCACTTCCAAAGACTATTAAAGATCTTACAGGATTTCTTGGCCTCACAGGTTATTATAGGAAGTTTGTGCAAGGTTACAGCTCCATCAACAAACCTCTCACTGATCTTCTTAAGAAGAATGCATTTTACTGGAGCCCTGCTGCTACTACTGCTTTTGAGAATCTCAAGACTGCCATGAGCAATACTCCAGTCTTGTCACTCCCAAATTTCACCAAGCCATTTGTGGTTGAAAGTGATGCTAGTGATTCTTTCATTGGAGTAGTTTTAATACAAGAGGGCAGACCGATTGATTATTATAGCAAACCATTGGGTCCAAGGGCTATAACTCTCCCCACTTATGAAAAGGAAATTCTTGTTGTAGTTATGGATGTTCAGAGATGGAGACAGTATTTACAAGGGGCTAAATTCACCATTAAGACAGACCATCAAAGCCTTAAATACTTCATGGAGTAGAAACTTACCACTTCCTTCCAACAAAAATGGTTGATCAAGCTATTAGGTTTTGACTATTACATTCAGTACAAGAACGGAGCTGAGAATGTTGTTGCAGATGCTCTCTCCAGAAGGCCCCTTGAAGCTGCTGCTTGTATTCCTTGTCCATGTCTACACCAAATTGGGTTCATGAGGTTACAGGTAGGTATGTAAATGACCCTAAGTCCAACCAACTTATCTCTGCCTTTCTCCTCAATCCTCTTAGTATTCCCAATTTCACTTATAAGGAAGGTGTTTTGAGGTACAAGCAAGAACTCTACATTGGCACTGGAGGCAATATGAGACAAACACTTTTAGCCTCCCTACATGCTTCTGAAATTAATGGACATTCTGGCATTCAAGACACTTCTGTTAGAGCAAGGAGCCATTTTTATTGGAAGGGAATGCACAAAGACATAGTGTTTTTTGTTTCTCATTGTGATGTTTGCCAGACAAACAAAAGTGACACCACCAATACTGCTGGACCGCTTCAACCTCTCCCTTTACCTGATCATCCTTGGAAACATATCACAATGGACTTCATAAAGTGCTTACCTGTCAGCAACAAGAAAAGTGTTATCATTGTCATTGTAGACAGGCTAACCAAATATGCACATTTCTTGGCTCTTCAACATCCATACACAGCAGCTTCAGTTGCTCAGGATTTTCTATCTCAAGTGTTCAAGTTACATGGCTTGCCAACATCTATTGTGTCTGACAGAGACAAGGTCTTCACCAGCAATTTTTGACAGGATCTGTTTAAAGCTTTCGGTACTAGTCTTAACTTAAGCACATCATATCACCCTCAAAAAAATGGCCAAACTGAGAGAGTGAATGTCTGCTTGGAAACTTATTTGAGATGTTTAACTGGCCACAAGCCTGGAAAATGGATCCAATGGCTAGCTCTGGCAGAATGGTGGTACAATACAAGCTTTCACACCAGCCTCAGAATGTCTTCCTTCCAAGCACTCTGTGGGTATGTATCTCCTCATTTGTCATTTCCTACTATTGCAACCACCACAGTTCATGCAGTTGAAGCATATTTAAAGGAAAGGGATTCTCTGCTTGATATTCTCAACGAATCACCACATACATCTTAGGAGAGAATGAAATTTTATGCTGACAAGGCACGCAAGGACAGGAGCTTTGAAGTAGGCGACTTAGTATATATCAAACTGCAACCTTACAGGCAAGCCTCTCTTTCTCTAAGAAAGAATTTCAAGCTCTCTTCAAAATTTTATGGCCCTTTTCCAGTTCTGCAGAAAATTGGCCAAGTTGCATACTAGTTACAGCTGCCTTCTCATGCACGTATCCAACCAGTTTTTCATGTTTCCCAACTGAAGAAACACATTGACCTCAAACACACTCCATCTCCAATTCTTCCAGTAGTTGATCATGAGGGCAAAATTCTTATGCTGCCTGAGAAGATTTTACGCACCATAACTATTCTACAGGGTCGCCGATTAGTCAAACAAATACTCTTACAATGGACTGAATCTATTTCGGAGAATGCAACATGGGAGGACCTATCTCATATCAAAGCACACTACCCAAAGTTTATCATTGAGGACAAGGATCATTTTCCGGGGAAGGCAATGTCACGGTGTGACCAGTGAAGGCTACTTCAGTTGGCTGCCGCTAGAGTTTAGCTGAGTCTAGTTAACAATTGAGTGTATTGGATGAGAGAAATTAATTAGGTCCGTTGGATGAGAGACACGTGCTCTCCATCTATTGCCTGTTATTAGGGTTAATCATTGGTCCATTTAAGTTGTAATAGAACTGGGTTGGAGCCTATCTGAAATTAATGAAATTAGTTCTTCTTTGGCTGCGCTTAACATCACAGATTTTGGCTTGAATCTTTGATTCAAGAGGTGTTATCACTAACTATCCCTTCTTTTTCATTAATATGTTTGTCAATTTGTCGTTTAATCACAACAATATCTATCAACATAATCGTGGGGCGTGACACGTAATAAGGGCATGATACCTATTACAATTAAAAACCTACCCACTCAAAATCTCTTGTCAAGATTTTACTTTTGGCATCGGTGGAGTTCAATTTCTAGGTAGTTCAAAGCACAGTTAGCAATTCGGGGTACGGAGGAGAGTTCGGAACGACATAAGTACGGGAATTACACGGCTTCGGGTAGATCGGATTCAGTCAAAAATCCGGTCAACGGTTCATTGTTCGGCAGTAATTCGGTACGACATACGTACGCGTATAATTCGTTTTTAAGATATGAGTTCGGCAATGAAAATTCGGCTTACATCGAATTAATAGAAATTATATTTTTAAGGTTGTATAGAGTTAAAAGAATGATTTAAATCAATTTTATTGTGTTATATGGATAATACATTAAAAATAGACAACAACAAATAAATAGCTCAATGGTTAAAGTATTAATTAGCAAGTAATTCATGGGTTCTCAATCCCCACCACCACCCTCTTTTTAATAACTCTTAAAAATAGAAGGAAATGGACTTGGATCGCAAAGTCATGGTTCGAATCGCCGAGTCACCTGTCCGAATTGTGGACGAATTATACGCGAGTTCTAATTATTCACGAAAAATTCGGAAACCCCATATAATGTGAGAACCAGGTTCGGTGTTGGAGTAGTTCGGCCATATGATTCGAATTCAGACGACTCGGATACGTTCGCGAATAATTTGGGAATTATTCGCCGAATTACTAATAGGGTTCAAACAACCTAGAAATCCAACTACCTAGAAATTGAACTGCTTTGGTCCAAAAGATTTTTTTTGGCATCAAAGTTTAGTTTTCAGCTCTGCCTCAATCCCGTCTCTTCTATACATATCATCACCATCTTCATCAAATAACAACTGCAACACCATCTCAACATAACAACACATCTTGGAAAATCAATTCTTACATTTCAAGTTCAAGAATAACTCATCATCCAGATTCAGTAGCACCATCAATTCATCGCAACATCCATGTCTGTCACGAATCTAGTATCCACTTCTCTTTAGTAATTTTAAATCGTAGTCAAACCCATTTCTCCAATCTGTTTGATTGCATCAGCAGCACATCAAAAATTGCTTTATACATCATCAACATCATACACGCCCAAGATCCTTCTTCTTATAATCTTGATCTCAACATCTTTGAACATAACCAACAAAACCCTAGACTACAAACCAATTTTCCATTCAATTCCTTGAAACCCTAATTTATTCAATTCATCTTCGATATTATTAGATTCAACCATCAAACCCATCTTCCTTGTTTTCACATAAAAAATATAGGGTTAGGTATATCATCAAAATATGATTAATACAAGCATATGAGAGGAAGAACAAAAAAAATTAACAATAAGTAATCATGAAATCATTAGTGAGAATTATCCAGATCAGGAGTTTTTTCCATGATGAAAATTTTCGAAGCGGAGGAAAAAATGGAAGGAAAGAAAGAAGATGGAAAATTTGGTTTATAAATGGGAGGAAAAGAAGGAAGGAATTGGAAATATCGTGGGGGTAGGTATCGACTTCCTTTTCCACAGATCGAAAGAAAATATGTTGACAGGAAAATCAACTCTACCCTAAAAGATTACGCCAAATATGGATAATTTGAACTACCTCCCTCAACTCCACTCCACTTTTAAATGCATCGGTGCCAAACGCACTCTTAGAGAAATAATGAGTTAAAAAATAAATAGTTACACTTTTGGGTAATTAACCGTTTTGGTACTTTCTTTTCTTCTTTATAATGGTGTCACAAAATTAAGAGGGCCACATACTCGACCACATCGTAGCCGCATCGAGTCAAAACCATCCGACAGTCTCGTTCAAAATACAGTCACAACACTTAACGTGAAAATGAATGGGACGAGAACCAGCTGTGCAGGAATTAAAGGACGGATAGAGTCTCAGGATAACATAACTACAATCAGTACATGATCGTGACAACACCACAAGGTTTTCAAGCGAGAAACTCCTACGACATCACAAGTGACGTATCACCCGAGCGCACACGGGCAGTACTGAACTACTACCCATACTTGTTCTGCCTATAATAAATACACATCTTTTTTTCTTTCGTTTTTTTTCTTCGGAAAAGAGGCTAACCTCAGCAAAGATATTGGTAAAGCCGATTTAGGAAATCGGAAACCTTACAAGAATTTTTCAAGATTACAAAAGAATCATTCAAGTTATTGTATCTCCACCAATTTTTGCCTATCATATAGATCCTTTCAGACCTAAAAAAATGCCAGAGAACCTCTTCTCTCTCGCAAAGGATAGGAACTAACAACTAGAGCCAAACTGATATTCAAAATAAAACCAAGATGTATCAAAGCACAAGGCAATGACTAGATCAAGTCCACCCCAAAATTCATCAGAACATTTAAATAACATAAACAGAAGTTTTTTAAAATTTGTTTTCCTAACAAGGACCCATTTAACAGTAACAGTATCCAAACAATATCCATAGTGTCTTGAGTAGCATTGGTAGTCTGAATCGGTCTTTAAGAGTATGGATTGGAACAAGTCGGGCTGTCTCGGCATTGGAGATGCGATAACAACTGATGAACTTGATGGTGATCTTGAAGAACAAATTATTGTTGCCTTGGTTTTCATATATTCAGTTGCTTCCATGCTTGTTGCTGTTGGTGGAATAGTTTGTTGAAATAGATCTGAAAGGATACCAAACTTACTCCATATCTTCATAACATTAGAGAACATAAAAACATAAAAAACAACCCATCTAATTACATATAAAAGAAAAATCAGATAAAAAAGATTCATATCCGTATTGGAAATATGGATTGCTAAAAAGTAACTCAAACCCACATAAGAAAAAAATCCTCGTAAATCTAGAACTGAAATTATATGTAATATAGTACACATATCGAAATCCATAAGTATATCTGTTAGAGCATTACTCGGTCGAACTCGCAAGTGTTGCTAAATCAAGCTTGTTTGTCAAGTTTAGTTGATCAAAACTATAAGTCTTGATTTCTAGTCTACTTATAACTATGTCTTGGTGATAGGCTCGGAAACCTACAATAAAATACTGCAAGCGCACAAAGTCTAACTAGTAGACAATGGCAAGTACAATTCGTTCCCACGAGGAGTGTGAAATACTCTACCAACTAATACCAGGAATTAACTAATCAATAGCATGATGTTTAAGGATTTTTCAGATATACGGAACAAAATGAAATAATAAATAATCGTAACAAAATGGGTTATGGGTTATTAAGGTTTTCGATTTCCACCAATTCAATCACATAAACTCAACTAATATCTATGTATTACTCAAGACAAATATTGAACTCAATCTCATGCCTCGGAAGATGGTATGTTAAATTCTAAAATATTGTTTCTCCGCTGTAATCTCCTTCGCTTCATGGATAGTGATTCTAAAGCATTACCTATCAATCCTAAAGCATATCACGTCAATGGATTTAACCGAGGCACAAAATATCAATTAAAAAACATTGATAATCAAAACAACCACATAAACGATTAATCACCAAGCTATATGAAGAGAAATTACTAGTCAATGAATTATTATTAAAGATATCATCGTAGTGTTTAATCAATTAATTGGATTCCATCTAGACCCTAACAAACGATTTAGCAAACCATGGAGAAAATGAAATCAAAATCACAAAACTCTTGTTTCTCCTCCGCGGCTCTGCAACCGCGCCTCCCCTCTCAAATATTCGACATCCTTCTTATACACCTTCCCTTTCTTTTATTTCATTAAACAAAGTATCAAAATAAATTATTCTATGAAATACTTGCACACAATTTGATGTCGTCATCAGTATCTTTCCCCAAATAGTATTGCCACCTCGTTCTTCCAATGAAATAATAAACTCTCCTTATTTCCATAATCTCCCAAATGAAGAAAGAATTATTTTATTTCCAAAATAATCTCACGTGTAAATATTCCTCAATTAATTCTTCACATGGCAAATAAATTATCTTTCCCGGTGGAATATATTTGTAATAAAGTAAGAAAGATAAAATACTTCTCATTTTCAGTTTACATGTGCCAACCCCATTTTGATTTCAATTCCTTTGTTGCGTTTGTGCCTCGCCTATGAAACAATTTTATGCTGCTGATATATATGGAGATACCAGGCCAGCTACATTTTGTCATTTTTTTCATTGTGGTTGCTGATATATGGAAATACCAGGCCAACCTCATTTCATCATTGTGGTTGCTGATATATGGAAATACCAGGCCAACCCCATTTCATAATTGTGGTTGCTGATACATGGAAATACCATGCCAACCCGGCTGCTGATACATGGAAATACCAGGCCAGCATAATAAGTGCTGCTGATATATAAAAATACCAGTCCAACATAATTGATCATTGTGGTTGCTGATACATGAAAATACCAGGCCAACCACATTTCATCATTTTGGTTGCTGATATATGGAAGTACCTGGCCAACCACATTTTTCCATTTTCGTCGCAAACACCATTAAGTCTCACATTTTGCTGTGTTATTCGCTGGATGATCAAATTCACTTGTACTTTCTACAAAAGCACTAAAATATTATTAGTAACTAAAATATTGTATCATAGCTAATATAAATATGGGTATAAAATGTAGCATATACATGCTTATCAACACCCCCACACTTATATTTTGCCAGTCCTCGAGCAAAACAGAGATATTATGCAATTGATTATTTTATTTTTTTATTATTCTAAGAAAAGTGAAAACCTGCAAAAATGGATAATTACCCACTCCCCCACACTTAAACATTACATTGTCCTCAATGTAATTGAGTCATTCAACGTAGGAATTAAGATGGGAAATACAAAAATAAACAATAAAAATAAGAGATAGAGTAGAGGGAACAAATCTGATGGGTTGACTCCCATGAAGCAAAATGTATTTTTTTCCCTACTTGCCAATAGTATGTAGTCTCAAACAAGGTGAGGTTGGTACCCCAAAGTAGACATCCAATCATATATATAGAGTCTAAAAAGTTGAGGATCATCCCAACTAATCCGGTCAGCTGAAGATATGTCCGTGTGAACACTATAAACCTCCAAAACGGTATGTAAATTCATTCTCAATTGAAAACTGTAAGTGATATTCAAATAACGCATAGATGGTATAAGTAAATCATTCCCATATGCAATAAATTCAGATTGTTTAACAGTTTTTATTGGAAGAACACGCTCTAAATCAGGTTCTAAATCAGCTGAAATAATTTCCGCGAAACAAAAGCTCTATGGAGCAATAATATCATGACTCATAGACCCATTATCATCTAAAACAGTTTCATTATTAATATCATCAAGAAGAAAAAATTCAGAACTTAATGGCTTAAGGGTCAAGGTCGGATCTTTCTCGACTGATGGAACTAGTCGAGACTCGGAAAAAACTAGAAGTTCTAATTTGGGGTTCTATTTATTAGTGTCTAGCAATGGTGCGGAGTCTAACAAGGCATTGACTTCACAAATAACACTATCATCATCAAAACCAAACCCAAAATGAGCTAAGCAAACTTCTAATGGATCTTCCAAGTGGCTCTTGCAAAAGCTTGCCGAGTACATACTTGTTTTTCGCCCGCAACACTTCGGATTAAGGTACCTAAAAAACAAAAATCAAATAAAATGCGTAAAAAGAACTAAAATAAATCTAAAAGAAGAATATAAATAAATTACGTACAGAAAATAAAAATAATCTATATACAAAAATTTATATCAATTAGAGAGTATTATGCAACCACTCCCCGGCAGCGGCGCCAAAAACTTGATAGGCTCAGAAACCTACAATAAAATACTGCAAGTGCACAACGTCTAACTAGTAGACAATGACAAGTACAGTTCGTTCCCACGAGGAGTGTGAAATACTCTACCAACTAATACCAAAAATTAACTAATCAATAAGATGATGCTTAGGGATTTTTCAGATATCCAGAACAAAATGAAATAATAAATAATCGTAACAAAATGGGTTATGGGTTATTAAGGTTTTCGATTTCCACCAATTCAATCATATAAACTCAACTAATCTCTATGTATTACTCAAGATAAATATTGAACTCAATCTCATGCCTCGGAAGATGGTATGTTAAATTCTAAAATATTGTTTCTCCGTTGTAATCTCCTTCGCTTCATGGATAGTGATTCTAAAGCATTACCTATCAATCCTAAAGCATATCACGTCAATGGATTTAACCGAGACACAATATCAATTGAAAAGCATTGATAATCAAAACAACCACATAAACGATTAATCACCAAGCTATATGAAGAGAAATTACTAGTCAATGAATTATTATTAGAGATATCATCGTAGTGTTTAAACAATTAATTGGCTTCAATCTAGACCCTAACAAACGATTTCGCAAACCATGGAGAAAATGAAATCAAAATCACAAAACCCCTGTTTCTCCTCTACGGCTCTGCAACCGCGCCTCTCCTCTCAAATATTCGACATCGTTCTTATACACCTTCCCCTTCTTTTATTTCATTAAACAAAGTATCAAAATAAATCATTCTATGAAATACTTGCACACAATTTGATGTCGTCATCAATATCTTTCCCCAAATAGTATTGCCACCTCGTTCTTCCAATGAAATAATAAACTCTCCTTATTTCCAAAATCTCCCAAATGAAGAAAGAATTATTTTATTTCCAAAATAATCTCACGTGTAAATATTCCTCAATTAATTCTTCACATGGCAAATAAATTATCTTTCCCGGTGGAATATATTTGTAATAAAGTAAGAAAGATAAAATACTTCTCATTTTCAGTTTGCATGTGCCAACCCCATTTTGATTTCATTTCCTTTGTTGCATTTGTGCCTCGCCTATGAAACAATTTTATGCTGCTGATATATATGGAGATATCATGCATGCTACATTTTGTCATTTTTCATCATTGTGGTTGCTGATATATGGAAATACCAGGACAACCCCATTTCATAATTGTGGTTGCTGATACATGGAAATACCAGGCCAACCCGGCTGCTGATACATGGAAATACCCGGCCAGCATAATAAGTGCTGCTGATATATAGAAATACCAGTCCAGCATAATTGATCATTGTGGTTGCTGATACATGGAAATACCAGGCCAACCACATTTCATCATTTTGGTTGCTGATATATGGAAGTACCAGGACAACCACATTTTTCCATTTTCGTCGCAAACACCATTAAGTCTCACATTTTGCTGTTTATTCGTTGGATGATCGAATTCACTTGTACTTTCTACAAGAGCACTAAAATAGTATTAGTAACTAAAATATTGTATCATAGCTAATATAAACATGGATATAAAATGTATCATATACATGCTTATCACTTGGATTAAGATATAATGTGTAGTTGAGCTTTAGACTTCACGGCGTTCATCGATTGAAGACGAAGATCTACATAGGAGATCTTGGAGGAACTTCATCGACAAAAGGTATATGGAGACTAAAACTTATCTATCACTCAGAAGTCTATTTTATTCTATCTCCTAATGAGACTAAGTTGTAAAGCTATATAGATTTTAATATTCTACACATTTGATATTTCGAGATGAGTTTATATCGCTTATCTATTTGTCGAAATACGAGTTGAAAGCTTTTTGCTTTAGCTACGTTCATCATTAATCTTGACGAGTTTAGTTGGAAACTAAATAATAAGTCAAAATATGATCATTTGAAAATTTCCTTGAAACATCTTACATGATTTGTGTGAGACAATCATTTGATGTCGACTCTGAAAGTTTCGTTTTGATCATTCGATCACTTGAAAATTACTTATAAGCTAATGGTATGTGTGAGACAGTCATTGTCGTCTTCTAAGGATGTTTCAATGATTGAAATGGGAGTTTAGAACATATTAACCTTTGTCTGGATACAACACAGTATGCATACCAGTATGCAAACTGTTGTCGTATGATTAGGTCCGGAAACCTTGTTTGCATACCAGTATGCGAACATTTAACTGTTAAAGTCTGGGAACTAAGTTTACAAGACCCAAAATCCGGAACCAAAGTTTGCGTATCCGTTTGCAAACTTAGTGGTTAAAGTTCTAAAATCGGTGAAGTATGTTTTCATACTCATAAATAAATACACCAATAAATTAAGGAATGCAATTTTTTGCAAACTGCGGCTTAATGTTCATGAATTGGTTTCGGTATAAGTACTTTGTACAATTACGAATCAATCCTATTTTGTTTCAATTGGTTCTTATATACTTCTACGAGATATATACAATTGAACAACTCTATGAGTAACACAATTAGATTCATTTGATTATCATTCATGTTTGATTGATCATCATATTTGATCTAGATGTGTTAGATGAATGTGGTTAAGAATAAAGTGTTCATATGGCTAACTTCGGTTAACTGTTATTGAGCTAACTCAATATACACGTTTAGGTACGGTTACCCATATCTAAATGAAGGTATTTTTCATTTGTGTGTAACAAGCTAAGACCATCTTACAACGGTGGAGAGATATTTCTTTGGTTTTAAGCAAACTTAGCTTGAATCTTAAATCAGATTTTAATCTAACGGTAAATATTGATTGCTTTGTTTCTAAGCTAAGACCATTTTTCATGATCTCCATTACTAAACTGCTTCCACTTCCTATGAGATCATAGTGTTCGATTATGACTTGTATAAATAGATCTTCAATCTATTTCAACAAAACGGAGTTCATTAACACAAGTATCCAGAAAACACCAAGAACTTATAGATTATATTCTGCAAGCGGGTTCTACATTATGATACAAGTCATAAAATAACCACACTTTCATAGTTCATCATTCTGATCTCAACATCTTATTTGCTTCCCTACTTAAGATCAACCATTCTCTTTCATTTTGTGACGGAAGCAAGACTGGAACGACCGTTTCTTGGTTTAGGCCAGAATTGTACAGATTGATCTCTCAAATCTAAAGTACTCTTGTGCAGTACATTGTTTTAGGGTTTAGATTCATTTCTCGGCGGCACACCCAATTTACCATTTTCAGCATAATCAGTTTTTACCCTACTACACAAAGGTATTTTTCTTTGTCAGCGCAAATATATTCTTGACATTGTTACTGATTATGTTCATTTAGGTGCTAAGGTTTTTCTTTCCCCAATGGAACAACATATTAAGCTTCTGCCCACTTTAGGGGATCCTCATCTTAATCATAGTATTTATCGTCGTCTCATCGGTCGATTTATTTATCGTCAGGTGAATCGTCCTGATATGACATACTCCGTTAATTACTTGAGTCAATTTATGCAGCAACCATGTTCTGGTCACTTGGATACTGCACATCGTGTTGTTCGTTACCTTAAAGGTACTGTCAGTCACGTCATTTTCCTTTCAGCCACTAGCTTTTTGTCTCTTGCAGGCTATACCGATTCTGATTGGGCAGGATGCTCAACTACTCGTCGATTAACAACAGGGTATTTTACAATGTTGGGATATAGTCATATCACTCTCTTCCGCCGAGGCAGAATATCGAGCCCTCATCAGGATTACATCTGAACTGTAATGGTTGCATTATCTTTTCATTGACCTTCATATCAGCATTCCGAAGCCTATTGAAGTTTATTGCGACAACCAAGCATCTATTCACATGTCTGAAAATTCAGTCTTTCACGAACAAACTAAACATATCGAAACCGATTGTTATTCTGTCCGCAAGAAACTTTTTCTAGTCTCATAAATCCAACTCATATTCCATCTGCAACTCAATTAGCCGATCTTTTCATAAATCCACTTGGAGTGGATCAATTTAGGCGTCTTATCAGCAAGTTGGGTGTCAGGCATGACTCTCCTCCTGCTCCAACTTGAAGGGGGTATTAGAAGTGTATACATCGTCACATATGTCTGTACCAGTTCCATCCTAGTGTGCAGTCCAGGAACATGTGACGACCCAAAACATAAACCTACTTAGCTAATAGGATTACAACCTAATTGAAAAATCAATTCTAGATTGACAATTTTAAGAATCATAATTACATAATGTGAACTAAAACCAACTTGAAACCAACACTCTGATAGAAGAACTCTCAAATGATATTTTAATATATTAGTATATTGTTTTACAATAAATAAAAATACACATATACAAAAGATACATAAATGTAACACGGTTCGGTAACGCTTTAAACTAAAAAAACAGATATCTTCACGTGAACCATTTCTTTTGATAACTAAAACTGAAGTGGAACGCGTGAGCACATCATCCCATAAGGGTGCTCAATGAAAAACACATGACTCTCAAGTAATCACTAACATGCTTCACAGTTCTAAAATAATATAAATTGAAAGAAACAAGAAGAACCTAATCATTCATCTATTTATGCATCATGAAGCAAGTGTCACTCTAACCTCGCCAAACTCATTGGAGAAGACGACGCGAGAGAAACCCTAATAAATAATAATAATAACATTGTCCACACAAAGTGCCCATACAAACCATGATTCAGAATATTACTATCAAGATCAGAAAGTTAGACAAACATGTATAATATGCACACGAGTGATTTCCCCATAATAAAATAGTATATATAATAAAGAAACGGGGAAGAAGACGCCCTACTAGGTAATATTATAACAGGGAAGAAGTTGCTCTACTATATATTACTTATATACTATCGAAACGAGGAAGAAACCGCCCTACTAATATATTGAAACGGGGAAGAAGCCTCCCTACTAAATAATATTAAAATGGGGAAGAAGCCGCCATACTTAACTTAGCAAAGAGCCACAGGGAATCACAGACACTACTTGCATGAAAATCATATAATGCATATTACACGCACATCAAGACACATACAAGCATTTACATAGATAGTAAAACATACAAACTTGCCAAAAGTAATAAAGACTCATCATGCTCGCAATAAAAAGAATGCTTAATGATTACGAGAAGGTTACAGAGTTCCCACCTGATTTGATGACAAGCCACGCCTACCTCGAGATCCTCAATCCACTGGTTCATCCTTTGAATCGATCGTTGTTAATAAAGACTAACTTTTAATCACACAATTGTTAGAGCACTTCTCGTTCAAACTCGCATGCGTTGCTATCTCAAGCATGTTTGTCAATGTTAGTGATCAAACCTATAAGTCTTGATTTCTAGTCTATTATAGCAAAGTCTCGGACTAGGATAGTAAGTGTAGTTGAGCACAAAGACTTCATGGCGATTCATCATACAAGTGGAAGAACTACTCAAGGAACCGGTGGAACTTCTCGATAAAAAGGTATGTGAAGACTTGAACTTATCTGTCACTCAAAAGTCTATCTACTCTATCTTCTACTTCTTGAGACAAAGTCGTATGATATATATAGACTTAGATTATACACATTTGGTATTTCGGGAGGAGTATACCTCGCCTATCTATATCTCGAAATATGTGTTGGTAAGCGTTTCGCTTCGACCATGTTTTTCTTTATCTAGTGACGCGAGTCATGTATGTTTCGATCATCTTGAAAATTGCTTTGACGAGAAATAGTGTAGCAACTATATAACGTCCTCTAAGAATGTTTCAATGATTGGAATAAGAGTTTATATTACATAACCATAGTGGACATAAGTATGTTGTGGAAACACATATGTGCATAAGTCCCATACTGGAAATCGGCTAGTAGCCAAGTTCTCGAACTTCCGAAGTTCTCAAACCCGATAATTTCTGCTGAGTTATCAAACTATGTTGCGTGAGCCAAGTCCACGAACCAGCGAAGCTCTCGAACCCGAGAATTTCTGCTGGAGTTTGAAAACTCTTTCCGGTACTTCAAGTCCGCGAACCTAGTCTGCGAACTTGTATAGGTTATATATTTAAAGATGATTTCTGAACATAACTCATAAAGACTAAGGAATGCTTTTTCAAACCGTGGCTATAAAGTTCATGAACCGATTCATGTGAATCAAATCATCTTTGCTTCAATTGTGTCTTGTGTAGTACATGAGATTTCCTTGCAATTGAACAAATCTTTAACTAGTTCATGTGAGTCATTTGAACTACTTATGGTGAAGAAGAAAGTGGTTGGTATGAAATGCTCAAATGGCTAACCTTTTGGTTGACTATTATTGAACCAACAATGCACACGTTTGGGTACGGTTAACAAACCTAGAAGCGTGCAGTTCATTTGTGTATGACAAGCTAAGATTTCGATCTAACGGTTGAGATATATTAGCTTGAATGTAAATCAGGTTTTCATCTAACGGTGGATAGCGTTTGCTTTGTGAGCAAGGCGAAACCCTAATTTGAAAGCTATATAAGGGGACATCTAGCAACTCTACAAAATAATCCCCACACGTCCGTGTGTTACTAGTTTGTGAGCTAGAGTCGATTCTCCTTTAACCTTTGGTTTTATTCTTCTAAAACTATGTTATGACTTAAATATTTCATTGGGATTGTGAAGCCAGACCGATACTATTTTTATCGTAGTTGTGTGGTCTGATCTTGCATCTTCTATCGTACGAGTACAATCATAGTGATTGGCTTGAGATCGTGAGAGTTATCCGATAGGAAGATATAAAAGTAATCACAAAAATCTCCGTCTCATTGTTTGTGATTCCACGACGTCTTGTTTCGCTACCATACGATTAAGATTGTTGTGAGTTGATTGATTAATCTAGGCTGTTTTTCGGGAATATAAGACCGGATTATCAATTGGTTTCTGTTCACCTTGATTATATATCAAAAGACGAAACAAAAACTTTAGGGTTTTTCTGTGGGAGATAGATTTATCCTTTGATAGACTTTTCTGTGTGAGACAGACTTGTTTATTGTTAAAGCCTGCGATTTTGAGTCGTAGCAACTCTTAGTTGTGGGTGAGATCATCTAAGGGAATCAAGTGCGTAGCATCCTGCTGGGATCAGAGGCGTAGGGGTGCAACTGTACCTTGGATCAGTGGGAGACTGATTTGGGTTCAACTACATTCCAGTCCGAAGTTAGCTTGGAGTAGGCTAGTGTCTGTAGCGGCTTAATACAATGTGTATTCAATCTGGACTAGGTCCCAGGGGTTTTCTGCATTTGCGGTTTCCTCGTTAACAAAACTTCTGGTGTCTGTGTTATTTATTTTCCGCATTATATTTGTTATATAATAGAAATAATACAGGTTGTGCTTTAGATCAATCAATTGGATAGTCCGACCTAACGGTTGTTGATTGATATTGATTGATCCTTGGATATTGGTCTTTGGTACCATCCAAGTCTATCTCTCTTTAACCGAGACTCGCAGTTTGCTTGAGTAAGATTA
Organism: Papaver somniferum; assembly: GCF_003573695.1. Classification (NCBI taxonomy): domain Eukaryota; kingdom Viridiplantae; phylum Streptophyta; class Magnoliopsida; order Ranunculales; family Papaveraceae; genus Papaver; species Papaver somniferum. The sequence goes on along the minus strand of NC_039363.1, from coordinate 149,896,151 downwards.
AATCGAGAGATTGAGATATAAACTCTTGATATATCTTTTTATTAATTGAGTCTGACTGTCTAGTTGATTCTCATAAAAAGTATATTGGAGTTTGTCCATACATATTTCTAAGCGAGATATTGGGTGGTGTTGTTAGACCCCCGCTTTTTCAATTGGTATCAGAGCTGGCAAACACATTAAAGACCTTATAAGTCTGTGTTTATAGCGATCTGATTATGGACGAGTCTATCTCTAATAACGTACCAGGTCAGAAATTACCAGATGTTTTTCAAAGCTTGGATTCACCTGAGAGAACTGTCACTTCTATGTCAATATCTAAACATTCTCTTAGTGTAAAAACTGTTGATAATTGGGAAACACTCCTAGAAGAACAGTTGGATGAACTTTCTGATGAAGGTGATTCAGATATTGATAGAGAGGTTGATGAGGAAGTCTCAGAGTATGCTAAGGTTTTGAATTCGTTGTAAAAGAAGAAGATGATAACTTCTCAGGTCACACCTCTTCTGACTCCCCCCTGTCGAAAAAACAAGCAATTGAGAAGATGTTACGCAGGTGTTTATTCTTCGAATCGTTCTGAAAAATCGATCCTCAAGGATTCTGAGGAAAACCTACGTATGAAGTCACTTGAATGTGATAATCTTTATCAAAAGTACTTTTTTTTGGAAGAGAAACTTGCAGAATCCGAAGCAAGGATTAACTCTCAACAAGTTAGTTTTGATGACAGAGAAAGCGCCTTTCTCGCTCGAGAAAAATGTCTTGAGGCTGATTTAGCTGCTGCTCTTGATAAAATCAAGATGTTGGAAGATGACTTGAAAAAGTTCAATACTAGTTCAAGCAAGTTAACCACTATGCTAGGAGCAAGTAAAAATCATCGTGATACACGAGGATTGGGCTATAAGGGAATAGATGCTCCAAGTACTAGCAAAGAGGTAAAATTTATCAAGGCTAGTGATTCTTCTCAACAAAAGGTTTCCACTGATGGCAAAAGTGAAATACCTTCACCGGAAGTTAAGGTTCAAAAGAGCAAAGTTTATCAACCTCCAAAGTCAGCACACAAGGATCGAGGTAAGAACATTCCTTATGTTTGCCACTATTGCGGAAATAAAGGTCACCTATAAAGGAGATGTCGTTTCCGTATAAGAAATGAGAAACTTCATGATGTTCTTGTTTGGGAATCACAAGAAGTTGTGAAACCAAGATCATATGTTAAGACTAATCCCCTTAACGTTACAGGTTGTAACCGTTCAACCTTTAGGCAAAGGAATCAGTGCTGTGATAAACCTAAATTTTCCTATAAATGTCATACGAAGCCTTTTCACAATCGTAATGGTTATCAAAAGGATAACTTCGTAACGACGAAGACAAGATCCGATGCTCCCAATTGGAGAAAGACTAAAATAGTCAATCCAATTCTCTTTTGAGAAATATTGAAGAGAGTAATGGGAAGAAGGTTCCAGTTGTTCCTAAACACACTCAGAAGTGGATACCAAAGAAAGCCAATGATGTTTTGAGTGTGAAAAGGAATGATCTCCCAGAAAATTCCATGACTATGGAGAAAGCACTATCCATGATGTTGGAACTTAATAAGTTCTTTGGAAAATTGGATTTGGATGTGGAAGGTTCTAAAAGCGATCTCTTTCATGATAATCCAAAAGTCACTTGTGGTGAGCAAGACATTGTTCACCTAAACATAACTTGAGTGTGTTGAAAGTGCATCCTCACCAAGGAATGCCCTACTATGTATACGGTGAGGGAAGCACGAGAATTGGGGCGCACAGTTTATGTTTGGTAAGGCTATAGAATTCGATTGGATTCATCTAAAATTGTATGTCTATAAACTTGAGCAAGTTTTGTGCTTTTATTTATTTGCTTAGAGTACTTATAATGATCTACATACCTTTCTTATCGTTCGTTTCTACCTAACTTGATCTGTGTTTAAGGTTCTTAAATGTTTAAGTTTGAAAATAGTAGTTCGGGATGTTTGGACTTCATGGTACACATATCTGGTGTGCATATCATCATTTAACATCAAAATCCAGGGGTTTAAGTTCGCAGACTTGAAAATTTCGTTTGCAAACCCGTATGCATACCTGAAGTCGATATTCGGTAAACTTGTTTTGGCCGTAACTTCTTCGTCCGAACTCGTAATGACCTCATTCTTTTTGAATTCTCTTCCTTTTTAAATTCTCTTCAAAATGTATACGAGAATTCTTGTATTTGGATGAGTTAAGATTGGTATTTGTCATGTCTCTTATTTTTGAGTGTTTTGCTCCGTGTTGCATTTGTTCCACTTCTCTTGGACTTGGGCACTTGTATTCTTGGAGTACTACTCTTCTAAGCTCATTCTATATTTTACAAGAATGTTGTTGGTGAATCACAAAGAAGGAAGTTCAAGAATGGGCAGTAGTATGCATTACTATGAGATTCTTGAATGTTCACAATCATCTTATGTGAACTGTGATGCATGGTCGTTAATGACTTTGTATGTTCTTCTTTGTTAAGGAAATCTTTTTATTCGCCTTTGGTATCTATTCTTGGTGTAAATCCGGGTGAAAAAGATTGATTCTACCCTCTAAGGACAAATCATCTTATATGTGCATTACGAGTTTGTCTTGATGCCTATGAAACTTCTTATGAGAATTTATTCTTTATTTTGAGAAGGATTACTAGAGTTTGGAATAGCAGTTATTGTGATTACACATATCTATGTCCAATGTTTTTCATCTTCATGTTTTTAGGTTTATTAGTTTAAATTCTAAAAATATTTGGAGGATGATGTTTTTGCAGTATTAATATTTATGATTTGATATATTGCAATTTGTTATGGGATATTGGTGTTTACGTCCGTGAACTATGTTTTTCCCATACTCTGTCAAAAGTAAAGTCGTTTGTGATCGGTATTCACATACTGGTAAAAGAATGAATAGACTTTTGACAAATATAAAAGATAAGCCTATATTGTCAAACATTTGATGGAAGATAGGTTAAAATCTTTTGTTTTAAAGGATTATGTCTATTAATTGTCGTTATGCAAATAGTGATTGAAGATAGAATGAATCCTTGTGTATTCCGCAGTATTGATCATCCCTGATCCATATTTTTATGTATTACTGTGAGGCTCCGTAATGCATCTGATGTTGAGCACTATACAACCAATTTGATTTATTAGCTTAGTTGGTGTTCCATGAGATATGTTATGTCGAGCATGTTGAACTAAATTAATCATCTCATTTGGTTATTTAGTTATTGCTCCCTAAGTTCTCTTATGTCGAGCAAAACAATTGACAATTAAATTGATTACTTTTGTGATTAGTTTGATTGTGTATTCCAATTAGATTAATTACGGGTTCTCTTGTAATTAGTCTAGTTGAGTATTCATATATTCCATAAGCCTTTGTGTTGAGTATATGAACGACTATCCTAATCATTGTCTAATGGTTATGTTAGTCATATGTTCTGTAAGTTTACTTATGTTGAGCATAAATAATTAAGTTGATCACCTTGTGTGTTTAATTTGATTGCGTATTCCGATTAAATTAATCATGGGTTTACTTGTGATTAATTTGATTGAGTTTTTGGATATAGAAAATCACTTATCATGGTTTTTGGTGTCCAATAAAAATCCTTCTTTTCTCTCGAAATTAAGGTCGCTCTTGTTGTTCCCTTGGGAATGACATCGTATGGGGGAGAGTTCTTTTGAACTTGTGCTTAATGGTCATATCTTGAGGGGTGTGAGGCTGTGGAATTTTAGAGGGGTTATCTTGTATCTTTAAACTCCTTGATGAATGCTATTATCTTCGGCTATATGATTGCATCTAAATTAAAATGATGTGCGTCTTTTCTATTAGTCATGAAATGTCTCTTGTGGAAATTTCATTATGATTCCGTTCTTGTACCTTTGCCTATTTTATTGACAAAAAGGGGGAGAATTAATATGTAGTTCACACTGCAAATACATATGGTTTTCGGATCATTGTGTAAGGGGGAGTGATTTCCATGATGGAGATGGAGTATTGACTAAGAGGGAGTGATACATATCACCATAGTATTATTGTTGAAGTTGTGATACAATTGGACTTTGACACTGTGTAGTAATACTATGACACTGTATAACAATGATCGAGAATCTCGAGCTTTCTCATTGTTATAGCTACAGATCTTCAACAACGGTGATGCTAATCTTACAACCTTTGGGATCATTGGAGTACTTGGAAGGACGAAGATTTCAAGGAATGTTGAAGATTAAACTTATGGAATATGAGCTACTAAAGTTTCATTATCTTTTTTGTATTCCATATGTATTGATAGTTTTGTCACTAAAATTGACAAAGGGGGAGATTGTTAGAGCACTGCTCGGTCAAACTCGCATGCGTTGCTATCTCAAGCATGTTTGTCAATGTTAGTGATCAAAACTATAAGTCTTTATTTCTAGTCTATTATAGCTAAGTCTCGGACCAGGATAGTAAGTGTAGTTGAGATCAAGGACTTCATGGCGATTCATCATACAAGTGGAAGAACTACTCAAGGAACCGGTGGAGCTTCTCGAAAAAAGGTATGTGAAGACTTGAACTTATCTGTTACTCAAAAGTCTATCTATTCTATCTCCTACTTATTGAGACAAAAGTCGTATGTTATATATATAGACTTAGATTATACACATTTGGTATTTCGAGACGAGTATACCTCTCCTATCTGTATCTCGAAGTATGTGTTAGTAAGCGTTTTGCTTCGACCATGTTTTTCTTTACCTAGTGACGCAAGTCATGTATGTTTCGATCATCTTGAAAATTGCTTTGACGAGAAATAGTGTAACAAGTATATAACGTCCTCTAAGAATGTTTCAATGATTGGAATGAGAGTTTAGATTACATAACCATAGTGGACATAAGTATGTTGTGGAAACACATATGTGCATAAGTCCCATGCTGGAAATCGTCTAGTAGACAAGTCCACGAACTCAGTCCGCGAACTGCCGAAGTTCTCAAACCCGAGAATTTCTGCTGAGTTATCAAACTATGTTGCGTGAGCCAAGTCCGCGAACCCAGTCCGTGAACCAGCGAAGCTCTCGAACCCGAGAATTTCTGCTGGAGTTTGAAAACTCATTCCAGTACTTCAAGTGCGCGAACCTAATCTGAGAACTTGTATAGGTTATATATCTAAAGATGATTTCTGAACTTAACTCATAAAGACTAAGGAATGCTTTTGCAAACGGTGGCTATAAAGTTAATGAACCGATTCATGTGAATCGAATCATCTTTGCTTCAGTTGTGTCATGTGTAGTACATGATATTTCCTTGCAATTGAACAACTCTCTAACTAGTTCATGTGAGTCATTTGAACTAGTTATGGTGAAGAAGAAAGTGGTTGGTATGAAATGCTCAAATGGCTAACACTATTATTGAACCAATAATGCACACGTTTGGGTACGGTTAACAAACCTAGAAGCGTGCAGTTCATTTGTGTATGACAAGCTAAGATTTCGATCTAACGGTTGAGATATATTAGCTTGAATCTAAATCAGGTTTTCATCTAACGGTGGATAGCGTTTTCTTTGTGAGCAAGGCGAAACCCTGATTTGAAAGACTATATAAGGGGACATCTAGCAACTCTACAAACTAATACCCACACATCCGTGTGTTACTAGTTTGTAAGATAGAGTCGATTTTATTTTAACCTTTGGTTTTCTTCTTCTAAAACCAGGTTAACGACTTAAAGACTTCGTTGGGATTGTGAAACCAGACCGATACTACTTTTATCGTAGTTGTGTGATCTGATCTTGCATCTTCTATCGTACGAGTACAATCATATTGATTGGCTTGAGATCGTGAGAGTTCTCCGATAGGAAAGATATAAAAGTAATCACAAACATCTTCGTATCATTGTTTGTGATTCCACGACGTCGTGTTTCACTACCATACGATTAAGATTGTTGTGAGGTGATTGATTAATCTAGGCTGTTCTTCGGGAATATAAGACCGAATTATCAATTGGTTTATGTTCACCTTGATTATATATCAAAAGACGAAACAAAAAATTTAGGGTTTTCCTGTGGGAGATAGATTTATCCTTTGATAGGATTTTCTGTGTGAGACAGATTTGTTTATTGTTAAAGCCTACGATTTTGGGTCGTAGCAACTCTTAGTTGTGGGTGAGATCAGCTAAGGGAATCAAATGCGTAGTATCCTGCTGGGATCAGAGGCGTAGGGGTGCAACTGTACCTTGGATCAGTGGGAGACTGATTGGGGTTCAACTACAGTCCAGTCTGAAGTTAGCTTGGAGTAGGCTAGTGTCTGTAGCGGCTTAATACAATGTGTATTCAATCTGGACTAGGTCCCGGTATTTTTCTGCATTTGCGGTTTCCTCGTTAACAAAACTTCTGGTGTTTGTGTTATTTCTTTTCCGCACTATATTTGTTATATAATAGAAATAATACAGGTTGTGCGTTAGATCAATCAATTGGATAGTCCGACCTAACGGTTGTTGATTGATATTGATTGATCCTTGGATATTGGTGTTTGGTACCATCCAAGTCTATCTCTCTTTAATCGAGACTCGCAGTTTGCTTGAGTAAGATTAAATCGAGAGATTGAGATGTAAACTCTTTGATATATCTTTTTATTGATTGAGTCTGGCTGTCTAGTTGATTCTCATAAAAATTATATTGGAGTTTTTCCATACAGATTGCTAAGCGAAATATTGGGTGGTGTTGTTAGACCCCCGCTTTTTCAACAATCACTCTACAAGCTTAGCCAATAGGCTCATACAAGGTTCATAACATAATATCATAACAAGTTTCCAATTATGGGCTAAGTGGAATAACTAATGGCTCTAATTCTATTAATAGTTCAATAACCTAGTAATAAGTAATTTTGGTATAAAACAATGTATACTTACCCAAATAGGGTCACATTGGGTATCATCGGAAAGCCCTCAGAAAACATACAACTTTGCAGAAGGAACCGAAAACTAATTCGGACCACAAGAGGTCCAAAATATCAAATTAAGCAAACAAGCCCTGAACCCAAGACCACGTGCCAATATCGTCTGGCCCATCAAAACAGCCCACAAATCAGTTCAGACTGACTTGGTCTGCCTCACCGAATCGTTCCAACTCATCTGACTCACTGAATTGAGTCAGTCACTTTCACAAACATTCAACATGCAATTTCTTTTTAAGTATTTTCAATTCTTATACAACTTTACACAGCACAAAGGGTCAAGTTTCTGGTTCTCTAGATTTCACAATACTAATCCAAAACTATCACTTGTTGGCTCTATAGAAAGGTGACGGTGTACTCTAAAATTTTGTAGCTACGACCAGAAGCCAATTCCAATCCGAAGATACCTAGAAAAGTATGTTTGTCGCTAAATCATTGCTGCTCTCCAGAATTTCTGTCGAAACAACTAAACTTTGAAAATTCATAACTAATTCCAGGATTATCTAAATCGAGCAAACTCAATCTCTATAGAAAGATAAGAGACTAATCTAAAAGTCTCATTCTTTGATAAAAGTCTAAATTACAGGGGTAAAATATCGCACAACATATCAAGTGTGCGTCATTTGTACAAGGTTGTGTGTCAATATCAACATCAAGAGAGTGAGGCAATAGTAGCATGAGCGTGAGGTGAAAGTAACACGAGCATGATACATTATTAATTGTACTCCACTGCATGTTATCTGTCATCCACTATGTAAACACTTATATAAGAGAAAGGTAGGAGAGAGAAAAGGAGGGACACATAATTGTAAAAGAGAGAGGAATCTTATCTTTAGTATTCTCATATTCTTCCTCCATCACCAAAAACTAGATCTAGAGCTCTATCAAAAACCCATTAATGGAGATTCTAAATGTAATACCTATGTAATTTCAACAATCATAGTGAAGAACCATGGATGTAGATCACATTGATCGAACCATGTAAAAAATCCTTGTGTTCTTTTACAATTTTGACACTCTGATCATCATTTTTATATAAAATGTGTTTAGATCTATAGAAATTGTGAAGGGGTGTTAGTTGTGGGATTTCTCACAACTATATTTTTGCGCTAGAAATAGAAAGAGAGTAAAGGATTTTATCCTACCTGCAACAAATCATACTGGATCTACAAAGTTCCGGAGAAAAAATGGAAGTTTCAGTGGAAGATTTTCATGTTCAAGAGAAGAAGGAAAATATGAAAGAAATAAAGGAAGGGCGAACATAAGGATAAGAGGCAAGGCTCTGCGGCTTCTATCGCAAACGAGTTCTAGCACATATGGTTCAAGTTGGAGATAATAAGCAATAGGTCACGGGTTCGATTCCTTATTAGCGCGGTTTCACATATTTTTGGTTAAATGACAAGGGAGAATAAACGAACGAGAGAGAAACGTTGTGTGTTTACCTCGCTGCGTTTACCTCGCATAAAGGTGCTTGAAAAGTTGGTCAAGAGAGAAGGATGTGCGTTCGTGGTCGCGCGTTGGAATCTTGCCTCCCACTTCTTTTTACCGCATATATATTCACTGCAAGAGCAAAGATAATAACATTAGTTATGCGTTGTTCCTGCAGTACAGATGATTAAGGGCGAAGTTAATGAGTTCATCGTCGCGCGTTCAAATCCCAACATGCGCGTATTTATATTTTAAGAGCTAAGGGCGAAGATGAGATAAAGGTGTGCGGTCTTTGATTATTTCGCACAGAAGAGAGTCAGCACAGTTGGTCAGTGCGGTACAATGCAAGTAGCAGGTCGCGGGATCAATTCTTGCCTCTCGCATATGTTTTTACTATGCGACATTTATACATTTCTGAGTTGAAAGCGTGCAGCAGTTATACTTCTTTGCTGTGCGGCATTTATACATTTCAAGAATGCGAAATTATCTTGTTCAAGGGAGACAGCTTCGCACAAGAAAACCATATACTTTATGAAATGTATTTCTCGTGCGATTATCTTGTTCAAGGGCGACAACTTCGCACAAGCAAACCATACACTTCATGCAATGTATTTCTCGTGCGAGATTGACAATAACAACAACAAATCACATGAAAGCTAAGTACCACTTTCCTTGAACATTCTACTTACCGCAAATAAAAAGTTTTTGATTTGGTTTAAAAAATGCGATACAATCGCACAATTAGAAAGATTTCATAATTACAAAAAACCGAGAAAATCTCACATATTTCATTATTAATATTTCTTTTAAATATTTGTTTTGCTTCAAATGATATGGTATTTCACATGGAGAGTAGTAGGTGACAAAATAAGACATCTTCAATGGGCTAGTAAGACGTATACAATAGGATACATAAGACCTCATTAGGATCATTTCCATGGGATGTATTTATCAAATGAGACGAAACAGGTCATACAACAGAAATCAACAAACAAAAATGATTTGAACTTGCACATAAATGAAAATTTTTGACAAAAGAAATGTTGAATACTAATCTAAATTCTTAGTTGCATTACAGCACAACATGAGGCAGAGAACATGGAGTAATAGTTTCGCATGATTAGTTCACAATACTTCTAATCAAGGACGGATACTTCTTATACTTCTTCAAGGATACTTCATACTTCGCATACTTCAAGGAATGATACTTCATACTTCTCAAATCTTCGTAACTTCACAAAAGAATAGAGGAAAGTACGTACTTTTGAAAATTAGTATTCTTTCGCGTAGTTCCTCCAACAACTACAACAAGGAGGATTTTTCCTTAAAGATCGCTCTTCAAGCAATATTCAATAAAAAAGAGGCAAAATGTAGGGGCAAAATATCATACAACATATCAAGTGTGCGTCATTTTTACAAGGTTGTGCATCAATATCAACATCAAGAGCGTGAGGCAATAGTAGCACGAGCGTGAGGTGAAAGTAGCACGAGCATGAGACATTATTAGCTGTACTCCACTACATGTTAGCTGTCATCCACTATGTAAACACCTATATAAAGAGAAAGGCAGGAGAGAGAGAAGGGAGGGACACATAATTGTAAAAGAGAGATGAATCTTATCTTTAATATTCTCATCTTCTTCCTCCATCACCAAAAACTAGATCTAGAGCTATACCAAAAACTCATTAATGGAGATTCTAAATGTAATACCTATGTAATTTCAACAATCATAGTGAAGAACCATGGATGTAGATCACATTGATCGAACCATGTAAAAAATTCTTGTGTCCGTTTACAATTTTAACACTCTTATCATCATTTTTATATAAAATATGTTTAGATCTATACAAATTGTGAAGGGGTGTTAGTTGTGGGATTTCTCACAACTACATAAATAATAACTTAAATCGATCATTTTCGTTGTGGCAGAGACACATATAAACTCACATGAAATTATGACTTCTATGAATATATACTTAATTGTTTTTGAACTATTTCAATATTTATTTACTACCCATACGTTGTTAACCAACACAATTCAGTTGTAAAGATTACCTTAGATTAACAAGTCACATCATAATCATCTCATCAACCTTCTCATCATAAACACCTTAAACATGGGAATCCAACAATTACTTACAAACTATATGTTTCTCACATGATTCTCCCTCACTATCATCACCAGTATCACTTCTCCTTTTATCCTTAAATCCTCTGCCTAACCTATTCACTCATTCACTCTTGTTTTCATTTTTCCTCTAAGAACTCACTAACTCCCCAAATACACGATCTGTTTCTCTACGGGTTATTTCCCACTCATTTGTTTTGGTTCCTATTGATTTCCTAGCCACTATTTTATCACTATCCATATTAACAAAACTAATTTATCTTTCCCTTCTGTTTTCTCTCCAAACTAACACCTCCTCCTTTGTTCTCCATAACTCCACACACCTGCTTAATTTCTAGGAGAAGATAACTTCAAATTATTTACTTAATTTACATATTTAGTTATATTACACTTCATTTACACCTATTGCTACTACCACCCTGACCAAATTACTATGGGATACATAATTCAATAAGGGAAGACCGGAAACTGACTTTGACTTCGAGGTCAACAATTAACGTTCGAGTCAACTTCTGCCTCTAAACTTCTGAGTGTCATATTTCCCTCGTCGGGTATCCGATTGACGCATTCGAATAGTCCATTTCGTATAAATTTTCGAGATCTATTTAGTGACACTGTTTTAATGTCTAGATTATTATTAGACTAATTTCGATTAATTAAAGTTTTTCTATTAATCGAGTCATTAGCGACCTAATCGTCTCTTGATCAGTCAAATAACATTGACGAGCTTGTGAATCCTTACAGCATACTTCACCAGTTAAGAAACATTCCAAGTCTTCAGGTGTTTAGAAACTGTAATCTGTTGTAAGTCCAAGTCTTTCATATAATATGTGGTTGTAACAATGTGTAACTCATCGGGTAATCTCGTATAAATTGGATAATTTATGATTGAATGAATAATCCATAACTTATATCTTTTACGTATAAATACTGAACAAAAATAATCAATCTACACAGTTATGAGACTTATTCATATCCTAGTTATAAATCTAAGAGACACTAGAGGGCAACCATGTAATACCCGCCCTAATTTCAAGGGTATTTTTTTTATAAAAAAGATAATTTGGTAATATTTCAAAAAAGTATTTTTCAGTAAGTTACTGTATTTTTATCTTGTAGTTTCATTATGGCGGAACCTGATAACTAATTAAGAATGTAAATTATTATTTTTCTGTAATTGGTTGATTATATTTAATTAGTTTTGGTAAAAAAATGTGAATGGATTGACACTTTGACAAGAGTTGGTAGGTGTTTAGTTTTGTAAGGTTGACATAGCAATCACCTCCATTTGGCCGTTAGAAAGATGAAAAGAAATCAGAAATCGGATATAAGAGAGTAATAAGCTGATAATCAAAGTTATCATAAATGGTCCAAACAATAATTATAAGGTCCGTTTTGTTAATTGGGCCCAATATACAAGTGGGCCTTGTTCTGCTTATGTTGTCAACCAGGCTTGTTTTAGGTCGAATTAATTTTGCTTTTAGGGTTAGTGTACAGATAACAAAAAGAAAGGGAAGACATGGGGGATAGCTAGCCGCAATTCCTTTTTAGCCTTCGTATTGCTTTCTCCCGGCCGTGAAAAGATATATTGGAATCGAAACAGTGATGGAGAACAAAAGCTAGTCACTCGTAGATGATTTTTGGTGCTATATTATTCATCTTTCTGTGGAAATGATACATTATGCAAGTTTGAGTATGGGTTCTTTGCATCGGTACTCTATATCGTTGTTTTGGATTGCGATTTGAAGTAGGCGCAACACCAACTAAAAATTATTTTTCTTAAGCATTTAAATTCATTTTTATTTGATGTGAATAGTATTGTTATTATTGGGACATGATTTTCGAATACGTGATGGCGTTGATGTTTTGTTGTGTATATATATGCATGATGGGCAATGGTCTTTGGGAATTGATGGTTGCATTCCTAAAGAACTATTTGACGGTGTACGAATTACTCACGGGAGTTGATGGTTGCCTCCCTAAACTACATGGGGCCCATTAAGAGTGATGGTTGCCTCTTGATTGCTAAATCCATGAGGCTCCCATAGTGTGAGCAGTTTGACTTAGGAGTTGATGGTTGCCTCCTAAGTGATTTTTGATATAAGAGTTATGGTTATATGAAACATTTGATTAACTACGGTCGTGCTTGATTCTTTGGGTACGTAGACCGTCACAATGACGATTCAACACCTGTGATTATAATATAATATGTAATATTTTAACTATTGTTGTTTCTAAATTTCAAGAAATTGTAACGGCCAATTAATTATATTTGGACTTTAATGAAATGATTATGAATATTTTAATTAGTGGTTCGTTTTTAATTCTATTTAAGATATTATTTTAAATCTTTAGAATTTTGTATTTCAAATGAGTTTGACTGTTAGTATCATCCAGAATACAAAACAAAGCTTGGCTAAGTTAGGCTAGATAAAGAGCGTCCGAGATTTATCTAGGAAGGATAAATGTACGGCCGTGGTTTTTTCAACTAACCATTATAAATACTTTATTAATTAGTATCCTGTTAATTGCTCATGATGAGTGATTAATTAATTTTTCATGATAAATGTTCATTTAATGAAGCTAATAAATGCATATTTTTATTAATAAATAAGTTTATTAAAAACTATATATATATAATTAATTTGGTTTTGGTAGCTTTATTTTTCATAGATTAGGCGTTGCTATTCAAAAAGGTGTTGGAGCCCAGCTTGTTGCTAGGTTACCAACCAAAAGCTTTGTATAATGATTAATTACAAACTGTAAATTAGTGTTTTTTTTTTTAGTTTAAAAAAAAAATATATATATATATACATATATATATATTGATATATGTAACAAATGCATATTTTTATTAATAAATAAGTTTATTAAAAACTATATATATATATATATATATATATATATATATATTGATCGGTAAAAAATGTGGTGTTAGCGAGTTTCGAACTCAGGTAACTGGTATCATCACCCAATGACTTTACCACTGTACTACAGTGATCCCGGTTGAAAATTATATTAATAATTTTTAATGGTGGTAGTGAAAGAAGCAGTGGATGGTGGAAATAGTGGCGAGTATTTGTGAGTGGTGGAGGTAGTAACAATAAATGTTCATTTAATGAATCTAATAAATACATATATGTGAACTTACTTTTTCTATTTGTTTGTTTTCTTTTTTTCTTTTTTTTTCGGAAATATTAGATTCTCATACAAAGCTTTTGGTTGGTAGCCTGGCAACAAGCTGGGCTCCAACTCCTCTCTGGATAACTATGCCTAATTTGTGAAAATAAAATTACCAAAACCACTACTAGCGTCGTTACTAACACGACAATTCTTCAGATGCTTGAAAAAACATAAAGTGTCCTTGCCAAGCTCCCCTAAAGTAGTAAAATCTAGGACACCCAGACCGAAACATAGTGCAGAACACTTGTCCAAATATTTAGTGCGCTTTCTTGAAACCTCATTGGAAATAGCTTTTCCTGGGACAAAAGAGCGTAAACCGTCACCAGTAAAGGGCGAGACACCCGTGACATCCATACAAACATCTTGACCATTTTATCAGTTGAGAACAAGAATATCGGCGGGCCTCAAGTCTTTATCCTCATCTGACAGAATACCAAGAGAGACTTCCTTACGCGCAGGTACACTAGCTTTGTAACAAATATCAAATATAACATCGCGGACAAGATCATGACGAAACTTACCCCCAACATCTTTAGCACAGTGAATAGCATGGTCTCCAAAAATGTCCATAGATTTGTTACAACTTGTGCATAAGCCATTCTCAACAAACAATGGGATACCAAGGCGATAGCAAAGCACAGCTCGGAACTGTCTTGGCCCGATGCACTGATTAAGCCCGCTAATAGGTATAGCTAATAAATAATCCTGAGCATGCTTGACGCGATTACACTTCCACAAAATGGAATCTCTTGCCGACATATAAATTGGTATGGGATTTGCTTCTTGACTGCATTAAAATAAGTGATTTACAGGGAGTGCATTGGGGTGGGGGGTGGGGGGGGGGGGGGTGGCAGTATCATCGACACAATAAGAAGAAGGTAATCCACATACCTGGATATGGTTCTGAAGAGCCAACTGATAAGCAGAGCCTTTGTTTGTTGATAATAAATTACCAAGAATTATCTTTTGCACTGGAGATGTTTGACTCTGAGAAGCAAGGTAGCAGTAGGTACGGGTGTCAGTCACAGTGTAAATTCCAAGGCCACCGTCTTTGATAGAAAAGGTAGCTAAGCTCTGCTGTAAAGTACCAAACCCCGCACCATCACCAGTGATTATAAGTCTCAAATACTTGAGTATATGATCATCAAAAAGATCAGTAACTGGTTGCAAGGCTGCTGGATTGGTAGTATGCATTGCAAAATATAATCGAGACACACCAGTGCAATTTCGAAGTAATAGCATCTCACTTTGAGGATCCTTGAGTTTTTTGATAGCAAACATTAGTTGAATAGTCTTATTCACCCTGATCAACATCATATCACTAATACAACTCAAATCCAAACTCACAGGTCCACCCAAAAGTTTAACACCATTAGAAGGCCTACCAATATCACGGGGGAAAACACCCTTAGTTGTACTTCTGGGGTCAAAAGAAGGCCAAAAGACTTCCGCTTTCTTTACATTTAGATGTAATCCCCTACTTGGTCCTTCAGTCCCTATGATGCTCAAGGCCTTGGCTACCTCCAAAGTATCACCAATAATGGTACCGTCATCAAGGTACCAAGCGTGTAAATCAAGCATGCACCAAGAAGCAATAGTCTTCACTAGAAGGTGAAGTGTCAATGCAAACAGCAAGGGACCAAAGGGGTCCCCTTGCTGAAATCCAAGTGCAGAAGACAAAATATACTGGTCATAATAGAGTTTAGCAGGTCGCAAATAACAAAACTCTACCCAACGGGAAATACCTGGACAATGAAAACGAACTTCTTTGATGAGCTGAGATCTTCTCACCATGTTGAAAGCATTAGAAAAGTCAATGAGCAACATTGGCATTTATCCGAGTGGCCTTTCATCTCCAGTAAGCAATATACAGCATGTAAAATACTCTCCCCCCAGCTGGCACTCCAACTTCAAATTGATAGTCGCCTGAATAAGAAGTCATTTCCTTTCCGACGGAGAAAGCAACTACTTTCGAAACCAATCTTCTCCAAACCGTGGCAACAACAATTGGCCTAATACCGCCCCCAGGATTGAGTAAAGGAGTCAAGGGCGCACTGGCAATGAACTAACCTAAACTATCGGGGCATTTGCCGGCCAATTAAAGATTGAAAACCCCACTGCTGATGCCGCCCCACTCATCACATCGAATAAATGTTGTGCACGTAAGCCATCACGCCCACACGACTTACCTTTTGGGAAACTCTTTATAGCACCCACAAAAGCTCGAGAATCCACCGTGATTGGGTCGACCGTGACAGCATCATCGGGAATGACAGGAGGAGGCGCTGGTAGATGTTTATCTTACAGATCAAGGTACGTTTTCTCATTGTGTGGAGCCACCTCAGATGAAGAAAACACACGTATTGTTTCCGCAAAATGGCCACAAATCATCTTCTTTCGGCAAGCCAACAAATTGGCAGCACGTTGCTTCTTCATATCTTTCATCCCGTGGCCCAAAAGAACAGGCTGCTGTAGTAGTTTAGTCACCAGGACCGAGCAACCATTAGGCTCTCTCCAAACAGAAATTGATTGGTTGATAGCCGCGACCTGTAGCCTTTTTCTGTTGCTGGATTTTTCTTCAGCTGAGCATCTCGTCCTGAATTATCCGCAACCACGCTTAAAAAATATATTTTTATTAGTCGGTAAAGAATTTGGTGCTGACGAGTTTCGAACTCAGGTAACTGGTATCATCACCCGATGACTTTACCACCATACTACAATGACCCGGTTAAAAATTGTATTAATACTTTTTAATGGTGATAGTGAAAGAAGGAGTGGTGGTGGAAACAATTGCGAGTATTTGTGAGTGGTGGAGGTGGTAACATTACTGGTGGTGAAAAAAATAGTGGGTGTGGCAGGTTTTTACGTACGGTGGTGTATGTTAGTGAATAGTAGTGGATAATAATAGTTTTTTGTCGTTACAAAATGGGGAACATTTTATTGTGATAGATGTAGTTGGCTGTTTTTAGCCCAACTTGTAAGGAAAAAATACAAATATTTTGAGGAGGTACTAAATCATATAAGACAATGTGATCATGACCGCTGGATCACCCAAATGGGATCCCAGCTTTTTATAGTACCTGATCGAATAAATCACGGTTTTTAGTACTAAAATAAAATTGATTACATTTCCAGAATACAAAACAAGGTTTGGACAAGTTAGTCTAGATAAAGAACTATCAATTTATACTTGCAAAACATAAATCTACTGCTATAAATGAACACGTTCAATTTTTATTTCATAATAAATGTTTCTTTAATCAAATGAATATATTTTTTTAATACATAATAAATTTAGTTGATATTAACCATATCAGTAAGCATTAATGGTGGTTGTGATGGTGGGCAGTGGCGGAGATAATGGTGGTGGGTATTGGTGAGACTGGTGGAGTGGTGACGATAATGGGATGATGGAAGAATTAGTGGTAGTAGGGTGAAAAAGGGGTCCTAAGATAGGTAAATTAAGCACGAATGGTGGTTCTGATGGTGGTGGTGGATCGGCGGTGGGGATAATAGTGGTGGGTATTAGTGAGACTGGTGGAGTGGTAACGATAATGTGGTGGTGGAAGAAGTAGTAGTAGTAGTAGGGTGAGAAAAGGTGTCCTAAATTAGGTAAATTATTTAGTCACACTTGGTTAATTTTTTTTTGTTTTGTTTTAATTTGATTTTATTTTTCAAATTATTTTTTTTATTTTTTTTTAAAACTAGAACAATTTTTAAAGGCTAGATTTTCCAAAAAAGAAGGTGTTGTGATTTTAAGATTTGCCGAGTCGGGGACATGAAGAAAAATGAAACCTATAAAAAATTCACCAAACACAAGGCTACACACGAATTAATTGTAATCGGTTCTGTTTCTCGCATCTCTCTTTATTCCCCTTTTTTTGTCATGGTTTCTGTTTCTATCATTATTTCTCCCCTACTTCGTGGGATTATGCAAGGCTACGCGTGAATTAATTGTAACCGGTTCAGTTTCTCACATATCTCTTATTTCCCTTTTTTGTCCTGATTTATGTTTTTGTCATTTTTCCCCAACTTCGTGTAATTATGCATGCTTGAGAAATAGTTCATGATAATAGGTAAAGAGACAAGAAAAGAAATGGATCAAGAGTTAAATATTATTATACATTTTAGGAAAATGAATAAACATAAATCTATGTAAATTAAGAACCCAACAATTTATATCAAAGGAAAAAATTAATTTCTAATGCTAAATTTTTTTGCAAGATTAATCTAATTGATTTTAAAGGAATTTTAGCTTCTTTTAGTTTCGTTACAAGTTTGGTGAATGATCTTTGATGATATTTTTTTAGTAGTGAACGCAGTAATGTTCTACTACCCTTAAGATTTTCTCTAACGATTAACTATGTTTGTCCCAAAGGGTTGTATGACTTACATACACAATATTAAAAGATTCGAGGATAAGGACCTGTTTATTAACCAACTCCTCAAAATGTTTAGACCTAGATCGATTGGTTCGATTCTTCGCAGACAATTACAACATGTATGAATCGATGGATACATTTGAAACACATATCCTTGCCCGTGCCGTTACGGCATGGGTTGAGACCTAGTTTAATCCATAAAGGGTTTTGGTATGATTCTTTTGTAATAAATCTAAAACATCTTCAGAAATATTTGGCATAAAAGATATAATTTTCTGAGTTGTATAAGTATTTTAAAGATAATTGTTTGTACCGTTATCGAAACTAGAAAACATCAAATAGATTTAAATATCTCATAAATATCCTATTTTTAAAACTATGATTCATCGATTTTTAGACCTTAATGTCTCCTAAGAACATCAACATATTTCTTTTATTTTTATAAAATGACAAGCCTCATGTAATTTTGATTTGTGTTTTGGGGTAAAAACTGATTTTCCTGGAAACGCTAAATTTGGGTGTGCCGCCGAGAAACGAATCTAAACCGTACACAAATGCACTGCAGGAGAGTACTTTAGATTCGAGAGATCAATCTTGAAAATGCGGGGGTCTAACAACCACACCCAACAATTAGTTTGGCAATCTGAGAGGACTTACTCCAATATACTTTCTAGAGAATCAGCTAGACGGTCATACTCAATCTAGAGAAAACTATATCAAAGGAATATGCGAGCCCGATTGAATATAAGAGGAGTTACTTGAACGATACCAAAGACCAATGTTCAAGGATCAATCAATTTCAATCAACAACTAAAGGTTAGATTTCCCAATTGACCGATTCAACGCACAACCTATGATATTTCAATTATATAACAAAATATAATACAGAAAAGAAATAACACAGACACCAGAATTTTGTTAACGAGGAAAATCGCAAATGCAGAAAAACCCTGGGACATAGTCCAGTTTGAACACCACACTATATTAAGCCGCTACAGACACTAGCCTACTACCAATGAACTTCAGAATGGACTATAGCTTAACCCTAATCAATCTCACACTGATTCAAGGTACAGTTGCACTCCTTACGTCTCTAATCCCAGCAGGATACTGCGCACTTGATTCCCTTAGCTGATCTCACCCACAACTAAGAGTTGCTACGACCCAAAGTCGAAGACTTGATAAACAAATCTGTCTCTCACAGAAAAGTCTATTGGAATAGATAAAATTGTCCCCCACAGAAATATCTATGAGTTTTGTTCCTTTTTTTGATAAATCTAGGTGATTAGGAACCAATTGATAAACCAGACTTATATTTCCGAAGAACAACCAAGTATTATCAATCACCTCACAATAATATAAATCGTATGATGGCGAAACTAGATATTGTAGAATCACAAACGATGAGACGAAGGTGTTTGTGATTACTTTTTATCTTGCCTAACGGAGATTAAATCTCGAGCAAATCTTAGAGAAGATAGTACTCAAACGATAGAATCGGTCAAGATCAGAACACACAACTACAAAGAAAATAGTTGGGTCTGGCTTCACAATCCTAGTGAAGTCTTTGAATTCGTTAACCTACAGGGTCTCGATAGAAACCTAAGGTTAAAGGAGAATCGACTCTAGTTGATGCAACTAGTAACATACAGGAGGTGTGGGGATTAGGTTTCCCAGCTGCTAGAGTTCTCCTTTATATAGTTTTCAAATCAGGGTTTGCAATCCAAGTTACCTTGGTAACAAAGCATTCAATATTCACCGTTAGATGAAAAACCCGATTCAACCAAGCTAATATTTTCAACCGTTAGATCGAACTTAGCTTGTTACACACAAATGAAATGTGCCCTCGTTTAGGTGTATGTAATCGTACCCAAACGTGTACACCATTTTGGCTCGGCAATAGTTAACCTAAGTTATCCATATCATTACTCTCTGTAGATGGGTAAAAACGATTTGCTGGTTTTTACGGAATTGAGGAGATGACCGTGCGAAGGAGACTCCTTGAACCGAGCAAATGCTTAACCTCACACAGACGCACTACAAGAAGGGAGTGCTTTAAGTTCAAGAGATCAATCTGTAGGACTCCGGCCTAAACCAAGACAATGGCCGTTCCAGAGTCAGTTCGGTCACAAGAGAGGATGGGAAGATCTGTAGGAGGGAAGCAAATAAATAAGTGAGATCGATGGTGATTGAGATTGTCGGTATGTTGTGTATTCTGCATAAGAAAGTTCTGAATGATTGAATTTTACTCAGTTGAGAGTGATTGCTCAGACGGTAAGTTCGTGTAGACGAAGGACTGTCTGTGGGAACTTTTCGAGAAATTCTTCTTGTCTTTTTCAATCAGGATTCAGAGACTTTTTTTATTGCTGAATTGAAAACATCATGATCCCATGAAATGTGACAGTTGCTGGAGCCAAAGAGTGGGAAAAGTGGAAAATCGTGTTGAAACCAGTTGCTCATCATGCGGAGACTTGGTTAACTTTCCACCCACTACTTTGCTAACTCCTCCAACTGATTGTACGACTTGCTCACATTCTCATCGTCGAATTGATGATAAATTGTCGAATTGATGATAAATTGATAATTTATTGAAAATCATTCATGAAAATAAAGTAGGGACCGGCTACATGGGATGATGAACCGACCATATAGAGCCCAGATGCTCAAGTGAGCAAAATACCAAAATCTCTTGAAGATCAGTTGGTCAAAAGATGATTGAATGCTGGTTTAATCATTTATTCAAAAAATGCTCGTGTGAGCGTCAGGTAGTAGAACCTGATTATGAAAAGATGAGGTACCAACCAAGGGGTCATGGGACCGACCCTTGGTGGTCGTGGGACCAGCTTATGGTCACGTAAGCAAACTCCAAGTTGTTTGAGGAAAATTTGGACCCGGCATGAGCAATTGAGTAAATTAGGTCAAAATTGTTAAAACACGCGGGACGGCTTTTGCAAGCCTCAGGGACGGCCTTGGTCGGTCAATGAGACATGCCCGTGTCACCATAACGTCCATGTCTCAGCCCTGAGAGTTTCGATATTTTCCGGTGCGCGATTGAGCAACATTTTGAGAAAATATGCAGAAATCAGGGATTTTGCTGAAACCGTGAAACTTCATGAGATGAAGGAATAATATTATAAAATAATGAAGGGATCATGAGGTGTGGGACCGGCTAGGCCAAGGCATGGCCGGCCGGCCAAGGAGCCGTTCCCAAGGCATTTTTTCCTAATTTATAATGCTTTCATGATTTTAGGGAAATATCATAAAATCAAGAAGTTTGTTGAAACCAAGGATTTTGTTGAAATCAAGGAGTTTTCATGAGACGAAGGAAACATAAAACATAATAATAATAAAATAAGGGACGTGTGGGACCTGTTAGGGCATGACCGGCCGACTATGGCCCGATCCCATGGGTTTCCCTAATTTTATATTATTTTTCATGAACTTGGTGAAATTTCATGAATCCAAGAAGTATGTTGAAACTAGGGAATTTCCTTGAAGTAAAGGAGTTTCCATAGGATGAGGAAACAAATATTATTAAAATAATAAGGCATGGGCGTGTGGGACCGGCCACGTCTAGGGCATGGCCGGCCGACCCGTGAACCCGTGTCCCGTGCGTCTTTTCTCCCTAATTTATAATATTTCATGAATTGAGGAAAATATCATGAAATTAGGGAATTTTCATGGGATGGGGGAAATAATAAAAAAATAAGGAGTCATGAGGTGTGGGACCGGCCACGGCTAAGGCATGGCCGGCCGGCTAGTGGGCTCATCCCGCGACACCTTTCCTAAATTCTATTATTTCTTTGATACGAGGAAACACCATGAGACTGGGGAGTTTCCTTGAGACGAAGGAGATTTGTTCAAATGAAGAGATTTTCATGAGATCAGGAAAAATAATAAAAATATGATAAAATATAAAATTGGACGTGGGACTGGCCACGGCACGACCGGCCGGCCGGTGGGCCCAGTCTCTAGCGCCTTGATTAATATTTTATTATTTATTATTTTCTTTCTACTTTGCATAGGTTCATCGTTCCTTCGTGTTTTGGAATGCTCGTTTGCGCATTCAGGTGCTCGTTTGTGCATTATTACTGAGTACACTTGCACCATTTTGGTAGGGGCTTACTTGAGAGATGCTGAGATGCCCGTATGTAATATTTATCACTAACCCGTGGAGTTCTGCTGGGAAGAACCACGAATTGAAATGATGAAATATTACGAAGAATCGCAGAATATTGTTGAATATTGAGGATTAGAGATAATTAATTGATGGCTCTATACTAGCAGGCATGCTGTCTAGGAGCATTAATTATCTGAGAAACATTAGCTTGTTGAAACGTCATATTTCCTTTATATAGTCAGGGAACATCTTTCTTGTATCCTGAAGACGTTATTGCTCTATACTAGCAGGCATGCTGTCTAGGAGCCGTCTAATCTTTCGATTCTATATAGAAATAATTACTGAAGTTGCTCAGTATTTATGAGATGTGCCATTGCCTCAGATGAGAGACTACACATCTACATATACTCTGAGAGACAGTATTCTCAGTCAGAGATTTTATGGCATGAACTTTCATGCTTTCAACGAGAGACATGAGCCTCAATACTCAGCTGATTGCTGGATCAGGAGCATTACGATTATGGTCTTACGATTTTAACCATTGTTAAAATCCACCATCTACATTAAGTCCCCTGCTTAGTGAGGGACATTCATGTTCCTCAGTCAGCACTGAATGATGATTTTCCAGTTACAGACAAATTAAGTAATTGAACTTAGTCGTAAGATAAGACGTTACCGGATTTCGACTGAATGAGCAGACCATGGATTGAGCGAAAACCCCAGTGGCATAATAGAGCGTCATCCAGCGAGCATAAATTGGTGTAGAACCGCTGATTTGATGGTGGAACCGTGGTTGGTCTAGGATTCACGGGCCGGGCCCAAATAAGGAAATCCTTGTGGAATTAGGTTTTGGAAATAAAATTGATATAAAAGGGAAGTAATCCCTTCTATTTTTTTTTATTTCTTTCCACGGCCAACCACCACCTTGATGTATTCACCTTCTTCACGTCTGCAGCAGGGGAAGGAATCTTCGCCGAAGTTTAACACCGTCCATCCGGAGCAGCCACCGTCCGACCAACTTCCGGCCGGCTCCGACAGGTACGCGAGATTATTTTTTTTTCAAAGTTTGCTGAGTTCATGAGTTGTTCATGCTTTGATCATATTAAAGTTATATACATGTGTATATATTAAGTGTGAGTTTTGTAGAGAACCCTTATTTTAATAATCACATGTTCGTTCGATCGTTAATTCAAGAGTCTAGCAATAATCCCTAACTTGAGAGAGATTTTCTTTTGAAATAGACTTGTGTCCAGTGATAAAATTTTGTTTACGAGCTTTCATGAAAACCAAAACTTTATCTTAAAAGATGCGAACTTTTCACAAAACTGAAACAAACCTTCGTTTCAAGGAAGATGCTCGTACGAAGGAAAAGAGATTTTTTATAAAATCGTGACCTGCTCATGGATTATATTTTTTGTGAAACCGTGACACATATAATACCATGTATTTACTTACGTGAGTAAATAAATAAAAAATAAAATTGAAAAGTTTACGTGAAGTATTCACGTTAATAATTGCTTTGTAAAGTCAAAACATGAGTTTTCAGTAACCCTTGAACTTAGACAATTTATTTCATGATATATTGACTTGGTATAAGTTCCATAGATCAGTTGTGGATGTTTATACTATGAAAATTATGTTCATGATTTTATGAAAAATCGGGTTTCAATTTTCAAATGATAAGGTTTTATTCGTTATTGCAGGTTTCAAAGAACGAACTAATTTTGTAGTGCTAACTCTTGCATCACAATTACTACTGATAGTGGAATTGTAAAAAGGTAAGAGTTAAGGATTACCATTTTGTAGATGTTTGCATGAGCACTTACCCAATTATTTCGTTCTGTTGATGTTTGCATCTTGTATGAATGGTAGACTGAAGTAAAAAATCGTGTACATGTTACAACCACTTCATAAGGATGTACGATCCTCAAGAAAATGATGCCTCCAGGGACGATGCATGCATGGATGATGGCACATCCAGGGATGATACATGCATGATGAGACTTCCATTGGTGAAGAAGAAACTCCCGGGATCAAGAATGTTCCACATGTGGATGATGCGTTTTTTGAGGTTCAATAAGAGACCGAAAAACATCTTAAGTCCCCAGCATATCATCTTCTAATAAATCCCAGGAGCGTTACTCAAAATAAATTGGTTACTCCCAAGACAGTAATTCTATTTTTCCTTGAACGAGGGATTTTTCTTGCATCAATCATAGAGTTTAAGCTTTCTCGACGACCTTTGGAGAAATTTTCTGGATGGGTGAGGCACATGCTAGGTTTTCCTCGTGTCAGAGCTATGTTGAACCAGGAAAAAGTAACAAGGGCCATTCAAGCATCCCGGGACTTGTTTATTTTTCATGATGCGCGAGGCATAGTGGCTCTTCTTGATCGTTGGTGCATTCCAACCCATACCTTCATATGCAGATGGGGAGAGTTTACTGTTACCTTAGAGGATGTGGCAGCTTTGTTGCATCTCCCAATCACAAGTGATCTTCCTGAAGGTATTTCAGCTGAAGAGACAACAATTTCTAACATCTTGACAGCGGAAATGGAGCGAATCAACAAGGCATTTGGCAAATATTGTTATGCTTACTGGTTAACACGTTGGTGGCCAAAAGATGCAGTTCTTGATTGTCCTGTTGACGGTACATTGTCTATTGCTGCTTTCTTGTGCTTATGGCTATCCAGAGATGTGTTCGAAGACAGTGGAACTTTGTTGAAGCCATTTGTGATCCCCTTTGATATCAAGATTGCTCAAGGTGAGCAACTCCCGATAGGTAGTCTATTCTTGGATTCTTTGTATTCTAATTTGGATTCCCTGATTATAGACTCCAGTGTATCGAATGGCTTCATGAAGATCGAATGCAATGCCAACACGATATTTCTCCAAGCTTTGTTGTAGGAACATTTCAAGAATTACGCTCCTGTCCCACGTACTATTCTGCCAGAGCCGTGTGCCGATACTCGTCATGTCTTTACTGAGAAAGATAATGCCAGGATTATGCGCTGGTCTACAAAGAATCCTCGGTTTAAGACACGTCTCATTGATGTTTTAGACATTGAATCTGAATTCAATTTTCGCCCATGGGTGTCAGTTCCTTCTTGTATTTCCCAGCCGGCATCCTTTAATACTGGAGAAAGTAGGGTTTTAGCATCTGGTGCAGGCCTGAGTGATGGCGAGAGATCTTTCATGTTGATTTGCACTCCTGGTCACTTGATATAAGCAATATATGGAGATATTTCAGTGGAGAAATATAACATCGACAGGGAAGCTCGGAAAATGGGTATGGATCAGTGTGTCCCGACTTTTCGAAGGAGAAAGTTATCGGTTGAGCAACTTAGGACCCATTTGGATCGCACACATGTGGAAGAAATCGCTTACTGGTTTCCTTGCTCCGATAGGATTACTTATGTAACTCCAGGTTATGTAGACTTCTGAGATGAACAGCTTGATCGTCTACATTATTTTGCAACGATTGGTCAACCTCCGGTGAAAAATGCCCCTTTCTGCTGAGATGTTTTCCACTCAACCAAGATTGAAGTACCTCTCTGGTGATAAACGAAAAACATCTCCGGGATGTTCACAGGTATGAACCCTTTTCATAATCTCCATAAAGTTATGATAATTATATTTTGATCTCTGTATCAAAATTTTCCACAGGACAGTCGTAATGTAAGATCCCGAATCCATGTATACTTCTCAGAAATTGAAGCAGTTATTCATGGAGGAGAGGGCAGGAGCAAGAATTATAAGCTATTACATAACACCATAAAATCTCCAGTTGTTTCTTTGGTGAGCTATCAATACTTTTTGTTATGACTTCCTCTTTCGTGTAATTAGGATCATGAAACTAATATTTGTTATTACGTTTGCAGAATTTTTCTCCATCCAGTATTGACGGTCTTCATTTCTCTGCTGCTGGGCAGACGGTTTCTGACTCGAGCGTTGAAGAAGAGGCCGAAGTAAGTTTCTCTCCGCATAACAAATTATGATGCTTTGTATATAAAATAATAATTGTTGAAAAATATCCAGGAGGATGACGCCGTGGAAATGGAGAGCGCTGATGATCGTTCACCTTTGGAGGGTGGAGATAAAGAAAACTCCCAGGGTTCCAAACCGAGCGGAAGTAATGAGACTCTTGATGTTGATGCGGGTAATTCTGATTCCTCGAACATTTCAGAAACCATTCAAGTAAGTATTTATCTTTAATTTTATATATGGAAGTATAAAATTGTTGGCTTGTGGATGAATGAAGGAGAACCCGTGTGTTTATATGAAAGACTTTGCCGAAATACGTCACCAGAAAATTCAGAACTTAGTCTTCCGGCGAAACCGCTATAAAATCTTCATCTGAAGTCAGATTTTCAAAGTCTGCATATGTATCTTCAAGCCCAGAAAATTTCCAAGCTTCAGTGAAGAAGCTTTTAAGTTTTGAGCACGTTTAGGGGTCGAAATCAGCGAAACAGTAAACTTCCAGGAGACTTTCAGAACTTTTTCAGAATGCATGTTGTCCAATGTTTTGAACACATCTCCTTGCTCGTTCATCGGATTGTTATGAAATTTTGATATGTTTTAGTGGACATCCATATGAAGATAGTGGTATATAACCCATCCTTAGATTCCTTGTATATTTCTCCCAGTTTATCGTCTTGTATAGGGCAGAGTAAAATCTCTTCAGACGAGCTTGCTGTAGAGACGTGTTTCATGACTTTTACACTATTTGTTCGCACCTTGAATGCATAATGATGAATTTTGATGATTTTGTACTTCTTATATGTTGTAGTTTTATGATTCCATTTGGCTTCCATGTTTATATTGCTCTAACCTCATGTAATCTTCGTATTAGGTGTTGGATACCGAAGTTGAGGATACTGAAACCAATAAGGATAATTCAAGCAGCCCTGGAGTTATTGATGATGAGACAACCATCCCTTCACTTCAAGGCCATGAGAGAGTTGTCACTGAATTTATGGAAACTTCAATTGTTGTCACTCCGGTAATAAAAGAAACTGAGCCACAAGCAGACGAGACTGAAGAAACTATTGCCGTGACCGTAGAAGTTGGTCCAGTAATTGAGAATTGCATAGTGATACATGAATACCAAAGTTCAGGAGTTTCTTTTGATCCCCCATTTGATGCATCACTCCCATATCATGAGCTAATTGGTGGACTCAGTGTTCCCATTGGATATGCAGGCTTGTATGAGAAAATATGGAAAAAGTTTGGTCACATCATTGTTAACAAGGATCCAGACGCGCTTATGCTTTAACAATGCAAGTGAGTGTTATCTTGCGTGTTGTAAGTGATATATGCACTAGGGCCAGAAATACTGTGCCTCCAGATGTACTCTTTGATTGGGAGTTCAATTTGGAGAATTCTGAAAGACTTGGCTTCAACGTGAAGTGGCTTCGTAAGAAAATAAATGCTATCAAGGACTCATGTGATAATAACATACCCTTTCCCAACAGTGCTGTGATGGAGAAGGAGGAGAAGATTGCCAAGCTGACTGAGGCGCTGAACTTGGAGAAGGTGGCTTTGAAAATCTTGAAGGATGCAGAGAAGCAAAAGTATTTCTTTGCTGACTTTCTTTGATTTATTTTCATAATCTCTTGAACTTCTGAGAGATGTGAGGTTTTATTTTGGTTTTGATTTTGATTGGTTTTGTACTGGTAGATGATTGAGGATTTTGTTTTGGATTTGATAGAGATTTTCTTTAAGTAAAATGAACTGAATTTTGATAAATTTCTGAATTCAAATGTTGAATGCAAGTATTGCAAACGTTTTGAAGAAACTGAAATACAATGAAAGAAAATCCTAAATGCCAAATCCCAGGTGTCATGAATGCTCAAACGCCCAGTACTTCAAATACCAGTAATTTCAGGCGTCAAATGCTTTAAGCCAATTCTCGTAGATTACTGGAAGGGTCCTGCCATCTGCGTTGACCAATCTGTAATATCCTCCAGTTATAGACTTAGAAACTACAAATGGCCCTTCCTAATTGAAGCTTCTTGCATAGTGAAGGTTGCGCTGAGTTGCCTTGAGAACTAGGTCTCCTTCACAAAATTTGTTTGGCTTGGTTGTCTCCGCCTTGAATATCTTCTGCTGATTCGGAATTCCTTATGCGACGTGACTCCAAGGATGTGGCACATATGGACACTCATGCAAAGGGGAGTATCCAGAGTACTGCCTGTCATGCTTAGCCAGGTCTTCATCAATGAACCTTTTGACAGAATTATCAATTTTAAGAGGCTCCATGCTCAACTATTTGGTGTAATATTGTTGTGGTGAGGCTATCCACTTATAGCACTTTGTGATAGCTAAGTTGTCAGTGGAAAGAAGTCCCCGGACCAGGGAAGCATAATTAAGCATTGGCAATATAGGTGCATGAAGAGGAATTAGACTTTCCTGAGTACGGAACCTTTTGATGAAATAGTGTGCACTTTCTACAGGTTTGTGTGCTAATTACACCAAAGCTTTAACCTCCTCCAGGCGCTCGAATGATGGAATATCTTCTATTTCTTCTGAGTCAGAGCTTTCTTCAATTGAAGGCACCAGAGTCACTTTTCTAGCGTGAATCCAAGGTCTTCCAAGAATCATGTCGTATCCTGGATCTTCCCGGATTATGTAAAATTTGGCCTCAGTGCAAACTGAGTTTTCTTTGACTTTAAGGATGATGTAGCTGAACGCATCTCTGAGTATCCCTTCATGATCTCTGATTGACGTGGGAGCATGAGTAGCTTCTTGTCGAGTGATGCCAGCAGCTCTGAGAGTTTTCAAAGTAATGATGTTGATGGCAGTACCAACATCAACAAATGCTCTTTTGAATTCATTTCCCTTGACGTACACTATGGTGAACAGTCCCCAGTTATACATTTCTTTGTCGGTGACTGGAGGTTCAGGGGACACTTCTGGAATCAGCAGGCGTTTCCCAGACACTATATGGTTCAAAGCCCTGAACATGTCCCCCTTTTGTGCTTTTGACAGATAAAGTAGTCACAGGCATGCTCGATCAATGAATGAACTGCTTCTTTCACTGGTTGTTCAGAGATGGAGAAAGTCCTGACTTGGAGAGGGTCTCTGCGCACTCCTTCAGTCCCCAGGTTGAGCTCTCCTGATTCAACTTTTCCCTGAATATGCGTTTCAAGACTCTGCAGTCACTGGTGGGATGATTGACGAACCTGTGGAAGCGACAGTAACGAGGACTTTCCATGTCTTCTTCAGTTGGTTCTTTCTTGACATATGGCAACTTGATTGCACCATCATGTATCCAAGCATCCAGGAGCTCAATCACTTCTTTAATGGAAAGGGGAAAGTCAGGTGCATCTTGATCATGAGTCCCTGTACGCTGGTCAGGGGCTTGTGCATCTTGCTTATCCTTCCTTTGTGCTTTTGAAGGAGTGGAGGTATGCTTACGTGGTGGTTCGGATTTCCGTTTTCTCCCTTCTGCGACAGTGTTTGTGGAAGGTTGGAGATTGTATAGTTTGTTGATCATACGTCTGCTACAGCGAGCGTCCCGTGGTTCTTCAGCCTTCATAACTTTTGTTCTTACCAGTAAAGCAGGTGCAGTAGTTTCCGATCTCTTTGCCGCTTCATGAATCTCTGAGAAAGTGTGGAAGCTAAGATTTTCTAATAAATCTCTATAGACTGGGATCATGCCGTTGATATACAAGTCTACTAGCTGTTTCTCCGTGACGTTTGGATCATGATAGTCCAGGGCCTGGACTCTGAATCTTTTCATGTTGTCATTGGGATGTTCATTGTTCTTCGGAAACATTTTTCCAAGATCAGAGAGAGTAACTTGCTCTGACACAAAGAAGTACTTTCTGTAGAAGGCGTTAATCATTTCTCCCCAATTATTGATAGTTCCTGGTGCGATGTTTTTGTACCAGGTATATTCCCTGCCTTTTAAGGACTTTGAAAATTCTTTGAGGCGAACAACATGGTTATGCTCATGTTCACCCAAGGCTTTCAGAAACCGAGAAACATGCTCCCGAGCATTTCCTGTTCCGTCATACAAAGTGAAGGTTGGAGAGATATAACCTTTTGGAAGACGAATCCTTTGTTTAGCAGCAGGGTATGGAGGCTGGTGACGATGGACATGTGATGTTTTGTCTTTTACATGGTTCTCCAAGAGGCGTTCCAAATCTTCCCGAGTAATGAAATTTGATGATTCCTTCGCCGATCGATCATCTGCAGCTTTGCGTACTTCGCTGTCATCCACTGTATGAATTGGAATTACTTCAGGATCAGAATCTGAGGATGTTTCCTTTTCTTTTCCTTTTCCTTGAGTCTTCTTTGACATCTTGTCAGTGAGAGTCTTGAGATAATTGAACAGCTCCTTCCGTGTTGCAGCCATGTCAGTTTGATTCTTTGCAAGAGTCTTCTGCACCTTGATGAGATCAACCATGGTAGGTTGTGGACTCCTGACTTCTTCAGGGTGTCGGCCGAACAAGGGATGACCTTCCATGTTAGCGTGAGGAGGAATAACGTTACCACCGTCAGTGTTAGAGACTGGAATGGTTTCCTGGATATCCTCATTGTTATTGTTGCTAGTGCTAGCATCGTTTGTTTTGGAACCTGTAACAAACCCAGACCTAAGACCAGCCATCTTTGTGAGACTGTGAGATTGCAACCGAGAGATTAATCTCCTACTGTGGTCGCCAATCTGTAGATGGGGAAAAACGATTTTTTGGTTTTTACGGAATTCAGAAGATGACCGTGCGTAGGAAACTCCTTGAACCGAGCAAATGCTTAACCTCACACAGATGCACTGCAAGAAGGGAGTGCTTTAAGTTCGAGAGATTAATTTGTAGGACTCCGGACTAAACCAAGATAATGGTCGTTCCAAAGTCAATTCGGTCACAAGAGAGGATGAGCTGATCTGTAGGAGGGAAGCTAAGAAATGTGTGAGATCAATGGTGATTGAGATTGTAGGTGAATTGTGTATTCTGCATAAGAAAGTTCTGAATGATTGAATTTTACTCAGTTGAGAGTGATTGCTCAGACGAAGAATTCGTGTAGACGAAGGACTGTCTGTGTGAACTTGTCGAGAAATTGTTCTTGTCCTTTTCAATCAGGATTCAGAGACTTTTTTTATTGTTGAATTGAAAACACCATGATCCCATGAAGTGTGACAGTTGTTGGAGTCAAAGAGTGGGGAAAGTGGAAAATCGTGTTGAAACCATTTTCTCATCGTGCGGAGACTTGGTTAACTTTTGACCCACTACTTTGCTAACTCCTCCAACTGATTGCATGACTTCCTCACATTCTCATCGTGTGTATGTACACACTTTCCGTAGACCTCCAGACCAAAACCCTAGTTAATATCCCCCCATGTGACACGATTGATGTCTCGTGAATGCGGAGACTTGGTTAACTTTTGACCCACTACTTTGATAACTCCCCCAACTGATTGCATGACTTCCTCACATTCTCATCGTGTGTATGAACACACTTTCCGTAGACCTCCAGACCAAAACCCTAGTTAATATCCCCCCCATGTGACACGATTAGATGAGCAATATTTTCTCACACCAAATCAACAGACGTGTATTTAATTAGTCAGTTGCTGACTTTATGGGAAGATGAGTCCTTGTATTGCTGAGTTGAACATAATTTGCAAATGTTCTGAGACTCATGAAGTGAACATGTATGTTGAGACGAAGATATAATTATGTTGATTGTTAAAGTGAGCAAATATTGCTCGTACGAGCAAATGTTGCCCGTTTGATAAACTGTTGAACATTAATAGTCAGTATTCATGGACTGAGCAAGTATTGCTCATATGATGACTTATTGAACATTTATATCCGAACCAATATTCATGGACTGAGCAAATATTGCTCATCTGAGCAAATGCTGCTCTGATGAATTGTTGAATATTAATGGTCGAAATAATATTATTTGGTGTGAGAAAATATTGCTCATCTAAGAAAATGTTGCTCACTTGATGAATTACTGAATATTGACAGTTGAACCAATATTCATGATTTGAACAAATATTGCTCGTATGAGCAAATGTTGCTCGTTTGAGCAAATGTCAATTTAAGATGCTGACATCTGAGCCGAGCATAATTATTAAAGTGTTGATCACGGGATCAACGTAAAATTATTAGTGTTTGAATCTGCTCAAAATTATGTTTTTGCAGAGCTCTGGATTCGAAACCCTAATTTTGATCAATTGCCGAATTGATGATAAATTGATGATTTATTGAAAATCAATCATGAAAATAAAGTAGGGACCGGCTACAGGGGATGATGAACCGACCATATAGCATTCATATGCTCAAGTGAGCAAAATACCAAAATCTCTTGAAGATCAGTTGGCCAAAAGATTATTAAATGTTGGTTTAATCATTTATTCAAAAAATGCTCGTGTGAGCATCAGGTAGTAGAACCTGATTATGAAAAGATGAGGTACCAACCAAGGGGTCATGGGACTGGCCCTTGGTGGTCGTGGGACCATCTTATGGTCACGTAAGAAAACTCCAAGTTGTTTGAGGAAAATTTGGACTCGGCATGAGCAATTGAGTAAATTAGGTCAAAATTGTTAAAACACGCGGGACCGGATTTTGCAAGCCTCAGGGACGGCCTTGGTCGGTCAATGAGACATGCCCGTGTCACCATAACGTCCATGTCTCAGCCCTGAGAGTTTCGATATTTTCCGGTGCGCGATTGAGCAGCATTTTGAGAAAATATGCAGAAATCAAGGATTTTGCTGAAACCGTGAAACTTCATGAGATGAAGGATTAATATTATAAAATAATGAAGGGATCATGAGGTGTGGGACCAGCTAGGCCAAGGCATGGCCGGCCGGCCAAGGAGCCGGTCCCAAGGCACTTTTTCCTAATTTATAATATTTTGATGATTTTAGGGAAATATCATAAAATCAAGAAGTTTGTTGAAACCAAGGATTTTGTTGAAATCAGGGAGTTTCCATGAGATGAAGAAAACATAAAAAAAAATAATAATAAAATAATGGACGTGTGGGACCGGCTAGGGCATGACCGGCCGGCTATGGCACGGTCCCACGAGTTTCCCTAATTTTATATTATTTTTCATGAACTTGGTGAAATTTCATGAATCCAAGAAGTTTGCTGAAACTAGGGAATTTCCTTGAAGTGAAGGAGTTTCCATGGGATGAGGAAACAAATATTATTAAAATAATAAGGCATGGGCGTGTGGGACCGGCCATGGCCGGCCGGCCCGTAAACCCGTGTCCCGTGCGCCTTTTCTCCCTAATTTATAATATTTCATGAATTGAGGAAAATATCATGAAATCAGAGAATTTTCATGGGATGAGGGAAATAATAAAACAATAAGGAGTCATGAGGTGTGGGACCGGCCACGACTAAGGCATGGCCGGCCGGCTAGTGGGACCGTCCCGCGACACCTTTCCTAAATTTTATTTTTTCTTTGATACGAGGAAACACCATGAGATTGGGGAGATTTCTTGAGACGAAGGAGATTTGTTCAAATGAAGAGATTTTCATGAGATCAGGGAAAATAATAAAAATATGATAAAATATAAAATTGGACGTGGGACTGGCCACGACACGACCGACCGGTGGGCCCAGTCCCTAGCGCCTTGATTAATATTTTATTATTTATTATTTTCTTCCTACTTTGCATAGGTTCATCGTTCCTTCGTGTTTTGGAATGCTCGTTTGCGCATTCAGGTGCTCGTTTCTGCATTATTGCTGAGTACACTTGCACTATTTTGGTAGGGGCTTACTCGAGAGCTGCTCAGAGGCCCGTACGTATTATTTATCACTAACCCGTGGAATTCTGCTGGGAAGAACCACGAATTGAAATGATGAAATATTATGAAGAATCGCAAAATATTGTTGAATATTCAGGATTAGAGATAATTAATTGATGGCTCTATACTAGCAGGCATGCTGTCTAAGAGCATTAATTATCTGAGAAACATAATCTTGTTGAAACGTCATATTTCCTATATATAGTCAGGGAACATCTTTGTTGTATCCTGAAGACGTTATTGATTTATACTAGCAGGCATGCTGTCTAGGAGCCATCCAATCTTTTGATTTTATATAGAAATAATTACTGAAGTTGCTCAGTATTTATGAGATGTGCCGTTGCCTCAGCTGAGAGACTACACATCTACATATACTCTGAGAGACAGTATTCTCAGTCAGAGATTTTGTGGCATGAGCTTTCATGTTTTCAACGAGATACATGAGCCTCAATACTCAGCTGATTGCTGGATCAGGAGCATTACGATTATGGTTTTACGATTTTAACCCTTGTTGAAAATCCACCATCTACACTCTTATATTAACCTTATTCATCTTAACCATAACTAGTTCAAATGACTCAAATTAAACTAGTTAAAGAGTCTTTCAATTTCTATATTCTCATAGAAGTATACAAGAACACAATCGAAGCAAAATCGGTTTGATTTACTCGAATCAATTCATGAACATCATAGCCACGGTTTTCAAAGATTACATTCCTTATCTTATAAATGTTTCAGTTCATGCACACAACCGATTTTAGAACTTTAACCTTCAAGTATGAAAATGGGTACGCATACTTGAAATACCCGGACCAAGATTGGTTTCCGGCAGTACGCAAACGGGTACGCGTACTTTCAATCCCAGCAGAAATTCACGGACCTGAACCTCTCGCCAGTACGCGAACGGGTACGCCTACTTAGCTTCCCGGAATTTACAAACTAACAGGTATGCTTACGGGTATACATACTATAGTTCACATACATGGATTGCATATGTGCAAGAGTACACAACATGTCATATCCAATAATGGTTAAGTGTTCTAAACTCTTATTAGATTTTGTGCCCGTGCTACGCACCGGGTGGAGCCGAAAACCATCCCCATCAATTTTTTTTTCTTTCAACTATATTTTTGGTTGGTAGGCTCGCCTCATCGGCGATGCATATTTGATTTGGTGTGGCTCGGCTTCGCTTCGACCCGTCCTGATGCATACTTAGTATTTTTGATTTGACCCGTCCTAATGCATGCTTAGGATTTTTGATTTGGTACGGTTCAGCTTCGCCTCGACCGGTCTCGATGCATGCTTAGGAATTTTGATTTGGTATGGCTCGGCTTTGCCTCGCCTAGATGCATTTTTACTATATAATCAAAAGTTACTTTAAGCAGACTCATTCTTTAGAATGCAGGAAACATAAGCAAAAGAAATAATTTTACTGAATGCAAAAGATATGTTTTTACGTATGTGGTATTTTTAGTCAATTACGCAATAACAGAAAGGAAAATTTAACAAAAACACACCACAAAGTCTCTAAGAAGTTCAAAGATTAATTGAAAACAAACAAAAGGATCTCATCACTAACAACGAAAAATTCAGTTACTGGATTACCAAAAAATTTGGTATTATGAGCATCTACGGTATTGTCGTTGGCACTCATGAAATTGTTGAATGCCATAAAACAGAAACTTAGTTACATCGTCATCTTTCGTCCTTCCTGAATGACTCGTGTCTTTTTTCCTTTTGTTGATAAGAATTTTACTTTATTGTTTAGTTTCACAGTTGTGAGACCATATCTAACACTCCTCTTCTTCTCCTTTCTGCCATTCATGTATCCTAACATCGAATGACAGTATCACCTGTGTACAAAATCCGTGATCCACCAGTGATAAAAACAATTTACCCCTTGTTTGGATGCTTTCTGAACCATTAAAGGTTTTCAACATCTGCAAAGCCAAATAGACTAAAAGAAGCAAACATTTTGCCCATACTATACATGATCGGTATAGGTAAATTCATGTGCAAACCGAAGAGTGTAACTCCCTAAGATTGGAGATACATTAATTTAGGATATTAAAATATTCAGTGAAACTACAAAATTCTTTAATAAGTTAAGGAAATAGTCTTAAAAATCTTACCATGTTTGTCACCACCACAAAATATCTAAATAACCCATCATTTTATTTTCTCCTTTAGATTCACGTTCCTAAGCAGTAGGTCACACCAATAACCTTAAATACATTAAGCTACAAACTAAGACCACCGAAAATTTTAGACCAAAGTTAGCAACAAAAATTAGTTTCTCGGAATCTTCTTGTGCTTGTTTTTCCGTGAAAGATAAGCATAAAACCACAACTAATCATCATAGAAAAAAATTAATGTACCAACTGCTCAAACTAAACCCCAATTCATGATACAAAACCAACCTAATGGTCTATCAAATACTAATACCCAAAATAAAATCCATGCCATTGTACCAAATAAGTGTATACATAACCAATTCTGGTATCATCCATCTTGAATATCCACCAGCTAATTTAAAGTTTAGAGGTAGGTGCACCCTATTGAAGAGGCCGAGTAACTATTTTTATGCATTTTAATTTCGTCAAGAGTAGCTGCACCCCCGTCGAAGTGGGTTTGGGATTTTTATTTTGTATCAATCTGTCAATCTCCTAATCGAAATGCCTTGACCGAGCATTTAGTAGTTTGATGAATCCTCAATAAGGGAAAACGAAAAAAATCTACTAATGGAAGCAAAATTGATCTTCATCCGCTTAGAAAATAGGTTCTCCCAAATGGTATATGAATATACTGATACAGGTTAAATGTGAGAAGGGCAATACTACAAATAACTGTATACAACTAATTTAAATGACGCAAAATTAGCTCAAAATGTTAAATGCTGCTAAAATAGTTCCACCAACAAAAATAAAAAAAATAAAAAAAAACAGGCCTGTCTAATCCCAAAGGACAGTAAAAAGAATTAAGATTAAAGATAAATACCATGAAAGTAAGGCTCATATATATCTCATGCACCAAAAACACCTCCAGAAGTTGGAGTATCTAACATGACAGGAGCATTCCTTTAACCTGTTAAAAAAATCCTTCAGTAGCATTCAAAAATTAACACATAGGGAAAAGTCAATTTGAATATTTGCACAATTATAAAACTGTTTGATAAGATACTCAAATGGAAAAATGGTTATTTTCTTCAAGGACATAAATTTGATATGGTTGCAGGAAGCCTTCCTAAATTCTGGGGATCAATCACGGATGAATCTATGAAATTCAAGCAAAACCCATCTTTAGCAAACCATCGTTTCTGAACATAAATCCCTTAATGGAAAATCCAAAATTGTGATTTATACAGAACATAAATCAGTCATGAAAATCCAAAAAACTAACACCAACCCATGAAAGTAATAGACAAACACTATCAGAAATTGTGATTTATACAGAACATAAATCAGTCATGAAAATACAAAAAACTAACACCATCCCCTGAAATTAATAGACAAACACTATCCGAAATTGGATAAAAGAATGAAATAAACTTAGTAGAAGATCGCAAATAGGGATCACAATATGAAACCAAACAAATTGAGCATATTACTTTTTTGGTAACAGATCAATAAAATCTATACCAAAATCTCAAATCTGAAATCTCAAACCCTAGTCATACCCGTCTAAAACCCTAAAAGCTCTATATTTAACTTGAGCAAAAAGAACGATAATAACAAAGAAGAAATACCGTATCACAGCACCATCACCGACTCTGTTGAATTTCGGTTCGTAGTGTTGAAGAAGATTGGAAACATAAAAGAGGGGTTGAAAGTGGAGAACCGAGAAGAAAACTGAGGAGTTAGGACCGATCCATTCCAGTTAGTATTAGCTAGGATCAGTAACTTACATGTTGTATACCTAACGGACTTGAGTAACGTCCAGTTAAATATTTAGTGTAAACCAAGTGTAAATAATTAGTTAGCTGAAAATCAACACGTAAGTGTTGTATACCCACGTTTTTGCTAACGAAGTTATAAACGGATATTTAAATATAGGGTGTAAACCAAGTGTTATTCAAATTTTAACGCTCTGACCAATAGAGTCCCGCCACTTGTCCTTTCTAGAATTGCTCTAGTTCAAATTTTTTTATCTCATTTAATTTGAGAGGGGTGTCATAATCACCGTGCGACGTGGGAACTCATATGACTTAGTGTTTTAAAGGAGGGGAGATTTCAAACATTGAAACTTTCTTAGAGGATGAAAATAGCCGTTTTCACACACTATTAGCATCAAAGCAATTTTCAAGATATTGAATCATAACGAAACATTCCAAGTACTACACCAAATGATGTATCACACAAACCATGTAAGATGTTACTAGGCAATTTTCACATGATCATCTTTTGACTTTCGTCAAGAATATAAGATGAACTTGGTCGAAGTGAAAGCTCGCCAACACATATTTCGAGAAATATGTAAGCGAGTTAAACTCAGCTCGAAATCTCAAATGTGTATAATAGAAGATAGAGTAGAAATATACTTTCCAAGTGATAGATGAGTTTCAGTCTCCACATACCTTTTGTTGATGAAGTTCCACAAGCTCCCCTTAGTAGTTTTTCGTCTTCAAACGATGAACGTCGTGAAGTCTAATGCTCAACTACACAATCTATGTCCTAGTCCGAGACATCTATAAATAGGCTAGAAATCAAGACTTATAGTTTTGATCACTAACATTGACAAACATGCTTAACATAGCAACGCATGCGAGTTCGACCGAGCAGTGCTCTAACAATCTCCCTCTTTGTCAATTTTAGTGACAAAACTATCAATACATATAAATTACAAAATAAATAAAAACTTCGTAGCTTCTCATCCAAATGCTTGATCTCCTTGGCATCTTCAACAAGACTCGAAATCTTCGTTACTTCCAAGTACTCCATGATTCTAAACGTGTTCAACTCAGCATCATAGTTGTTGAAGATCTGTAGCGATAACAATGAGAAAACAAATTATCTCAATCATTGTTATATAGTGTCATAATATTATTACACAACATCAAAGTTCAATTATATCACAACTTTGACAACAATATTATGGTGATATGTATCACTCCCCCTTAGTCAATAC
Organism: Papaver somniferum; assembly: GCF_003573695.1. Classification (NCBI taxonomy): domain Eukaryota; kingdom Viridiplantae; phylum Streptophyta; class Magnoliopsida; order Ranunculales; family Papaveraceae; genus Papaver; species Papaver somniferum. Next base: position 149,857,083 of record NC_039363.1, on the reverse strand, counting down.
TTCATCTCGACATGAAAACCACTCCCCCTTATATAATGATCTGTAAACCATATGTATTTGTAGTAAGAAACTACACATTAATTCTCCCCGTTTTTGTCAATATAAATTGGCAAAGGTATGAAAACTAGTGGGATCTTCATGAAATTTTCATAGAGATACTTCATGACCAAAAGAGAACAATATACCAACTTATTTAGATGCAATCATTAAGCCGAAGCTAAATGCATTCATCAAGGAGTTTATAAATATACAAGATAACCCCTACAATATTCCACATCCGCACTCCCCACAAAGATTTGGCGATTAAGCACAAGTTCAAAAACGAACTCTCCCCCATAAAATTTCAATAACAAAAGCGACCTTGCTTTTACAAGAAAAGAAGGATTTCTTTGGATATAACCAAATCACATGAAAACATGATTTTGTATCCAAAAAATTCAATTGAATCAACCACAAAAGATGATCATTTCAATTGCACATGCTCGACATAAGAGAACTTACGGAGCAACACAGTAAATACACAAAGATGCAGACCCGGGAGGATCAATACTGCGGAATAAACAATAATTCATTCTATTTTTCATCACTGTTTGCACAATGACATATAATAGACTTAATCCTTGTAAACAAAAATTCATCCTATCTTCCATCAATATTTGCATAAAGACATACTAGGCTTAACTTTTGTTTGTCAAAAGTTCATTCTATCTTTTATCAATACTTTTATACAGACACATAATAGAGATAACTTTTGAACAAATATGGGACAATCAAGGTTCACGGACGTAAACAACTTATCGCATAAAAAATTGCAATATATGAAACCATAAATATTAATATTGCAAAAATCATCTTCCAAATAACTTAGAATTTAAATAAATAAATCCAAAAACATTGAATATGTAAATGTTGGAAATAGCTATGTGTACTCACAATAATGGCTATTCCAAACCCTAGTAATCCTTCTAAAAAACACAAGAATAAAATTTTCATATGAAGTTTCCTAGAAAAAATAACTTAGACGAGATCAGCAACCATGGAACGTACAAGGGCGAGTTCATCAGTTGCTTTCTTTAGATCTTTTTTCAGAAAATCTTGAAGAAGATTTCCAACCAATTTAAGAGATATCTGGACTGGAAGATCTTTTTCATGATCAATTGCTTTACAACAAATAACAGGGATGGGAACATCATCAAGTTCAAAGGATTTATCATCAAAGTTGTTTTCCTTTTTGGTTTCTTCCATTGTGCACTTGCTCAATCAATCCCAGGAGAGTTCTTGTCGTTACCCTACCAATATACATCAAAAAAAAACTTGACATGTATTTAAAGGATTTTCACAAGAGAAACCTAGGGTTTCTTGCGGACGTTTGGTAACGGACCGGGTGCACAGGTTAATGGTTATGACCCAATTAGAAAGGCCAGTGAACCGATGGAGAAAACATGTTTTGAACCAATGACAGGAATTTTCGACACAAAGTGACTCGACTGTCATTTTTAGGAAGAAGAAACTAAACTTTTATAAGAAGGCATTAGGTGACCAATTTAAGCAGTTCGGAGCAACGCACAGGAAAGGAGGTCAAAGTCAACACACAAAGTACAACACATACCATATGTCAAGAAGAAGGTATCTTCTCGGGAGTTATGTGTATCTTCTCATTGGTCCATAAAGAGGATACACATAAGGAAATAGTCAAGTTGTATGTTGATGAACGTGAAGTTCATAATACATTCCTTTTTACTCTCTATACCTATAACGTAATTCTTATGCACATCTTCAAAAGAATTATCAAGAGAAGAACATGGATTACCTGAATCAACTGCTTTTCTCGCCTTCTTGATCTTGCGTTTGAGACCGTTTATACTGGTCTTGATTTCCGAAACATGATTGTTGATGTGAATGTAGTCAGGAACACTTATTTTAGAAGCAAGATCACCATTGAGGAAAAGAGAGGATTTTGAAGAATTTTTCTTTCTTCGATACCTTTTTCTTCTTACAGGTCTTTCAGAGTTATCAGTCATCCATATAACATTGCTCTTTTTACAATTGTAAATAGGAGAAATGTTATGTTTATAATCAGGAATTGTCCCATCAGAACACTTTTCTTGATTGTGGAATGAGTTTCTAACTGAACACTGAGGAACATGTTTGATTACTTCTTTAGACATCCAAATGAGAATGTTGTGAAGCTTTTCATTCCGCAGACACAAATGACATCTTCTTTCAATGTGACCTTTCTTTCCGCAATAATAACAGTTGACATGAGTGTTTTTATCGGACTTCAACTGAGTTGTCCTAGTCGGATGACATTATTGGTTTCCAGATACATCTGCTGTTGTAGAATATTTCTCACTTTTACTCACGGTGGAAAATTTAGTTTGAAGAAGGTTCTCAGCCTGAACAAAATTGACCTTACCAGTGCTTGGAGCGTCTATTCCTTTATAGCACAGACCACGTGTATCACGATGTTCTTTCCATGCACCAAGCATAGAAGACAATTTTGTAGAGCTAGAATTGAATCTTTTCAGATTCTCTTCCAAAGAATTGACATTCTCAAGAGCAGCACTAAGATCAGTCTCCAATTGTATTTATCGAGCGAGAAAAACCTTTTCTCTGTCATTCAAACATTTTCGTTGAGAGTCATACCTTGCTTCAGTCTCTTCAAGTCTTTCTTTCAACACAAAGAGATTTCGACGAAGTTTATCACATTCAGAAGACTTTGAACATAAATCCTTGCCACGATATTTAAGAGTAGCTTGTAACAAGCTATACCCACAATCATACCTCTTAAAGAGTTATCTCAATTTTATGTTTTCAGTGCAGAGAGGAGTCCGAAATTCAGCCAAGCAGGATGTTGACTTCTTTTTCTTTAGAAGACGATCAAAGAGAATGATATACTGAGAGACTTCTTCTTCGACATCTTGTCCTTCTTCTGAATCACTTTCATCATAAAGTTCGTCTAACTGTTTATCAAAACGTTCTTCCCAGTTAGATGTGGATTTAGATGAAGAGGATGTGATAGAATTCTCAGCGGAACCAAGAATTTTATTCAAGTTGAAATGTTCCTGAACTGGTGATGCGTGATCAGAGATATTCTCGTCCATTTCAGATCGTTACAAACACAAACTTATAAGGTCTTTAATGTGTTTGCCTGCTCTGATACCAATTGAAAATGAGGGGATCTAACAACCACACCCAACAAATCGTTTGGAAATCTGAGAGGACTTACTCCAATATACTTTCTAGAGAATTAACTAGACACTCAGACTCAATCTAGAGAAAAGTATATCAAAGAGTTTATATCTCTAACTCTCAATTCAATCTGCAATCAGCAAATAGAAATCTGCGATCCAGATTGAATATAAGATGAATAACTTGAATGGTACCAAAGACCAAACTTTCAAGGGTCAATCAATTTCAATTAACAACCAAAGGTTGGATTTCCCAATTGATCGATTTAACGCACAACCTGTGATATTTCAATTATATAACAAAATATAATGCAGAAAAGAAATAACACAGACATCAGAAATTTTGTTAACGAGGAAAACCGCAAATGCAGAAAACCCTCGGGACCTATTCCAGTTTGAACACCACACGGTATTAAGCCGCTACAGACACTAGCTTACTACCAATGAACTTCGGACTGGACTATAGTTGAAACCTGATCAATCTCACACTGATTCAAGGTACAGTTGCGCTCCTTACGTCTCTGATCCCAGCAGGATACTACGCACTTGATTCCCTTAACTGATCTCACCCACAATTGCTATGACCCAAAGTCGAAGACTTGATAAAAAAATCTGTCTCACACAGGAAAGTCTATTGGAATAGATAAATCTGTTTCCCACAGAAATACCTGTGAGTTTTATTCCGTGTTTTGATAAATCTAGGTGATCAGGAACCAATTGATAAACCATACTTATATTCCCGAAGAAAAACTAAGTATTATCAATCACCTCACAATAATATAAATCGTATGATGCGAAACTAGATATTGTGGAATCACAAACGATGAGATGAAGGTGTTTGTGAGTACTTTTTATCTTGCCTATCGGAGATTAAATCTCGAGCAAATCTTGGAGAAGATAGTACTCAAACGATAGAATCGGGCAAGATCAGAACACACAACTACAAAGAAAATAGTTGGGTCTGGCTTCACAATCCCAATAAAGTCTTTGAAGTCGTTAACCTACAGGGTCTCGATATAAACCTAAGGTTAAAGGAGAATCTACTCTAGTTGATGCAACTAGTAACACACAGGAGGTGTGGGGATTAGGTTTTTCAGCTGCTAGAGTTCTCCTTTATATAGTTTTCAAATCAGGGTTTGCAATCCAAGTTACCTTGGTAACAAAGCATTCAATATTCACCGTTAGATGAAAAACCTGATTCAACCAAGCTAACATTTTCAACCGTTAGATCGAACTTAGCTTGTTACACACAAATGAAATGTATCCTCATTTAGGTGTATGTAACCGTACCCAAACGTGTACACCATTTTGGATCAACAATAGTTAACCTAAGTTAGCCATATCATTACTCTCATATCAACCTTATTCATCTTAACCATAACTAGTTCAAATGACTCAAATTAAACTAGTTAAAGAGTCGTTCAATTGCTATATTCTCATAGAAGTATACAAGAACACAATGGAAGCAAAATCGGTTTGATTCACTCGAATTAATTCATGAACATTATAGCCACGTTTTGCAAAGATTGCATTTCTTATTTTATAAATGCTTAAGTTCATGTACACAACCGATTTTATAACTTTAACCATCAAGTATGCAAACGGGTACACATACTTGAAATACCCGGACCAAGATTGGCTTCCGGCAGTATGCAAACGGAGTACGCGTACTTCCAATCCCAGCAGAAATTTACGGACCTGAACCTCTTGCCAGTAAGCGAACGGGTACACATACTTTGGTTCCCGGAATTTACAAACTAACAGGTATGCGTACGGGTACGCATACTATAGTTCCCGGACATGGATTACATATCTGCAAGAGTACACAACATGTCATATCCAATAATGGTTAAGTGTTAAAAACTCTTATTTCAATCATTGAAACTTTCTTAGAGGATGACAATAGCCGTTTTCATACACTATTAACATCAAAGCAATTTTCAAGATATTGAAATAATCATAACAAAACATTCCAAGTCTACACCAAATGATTGTATCACACAAACCATGGAAGATGTTACTCATCAATTTTCACATGATCATCTTTTGACTTTCATCAATAATATAAGATGAACTTGGTCGAAGCGAAAGCTTGCCAATACATATTTCGAGAAATATGTAAAAGAGTTAAACTCAGCTCGAAATCTCAAATGTGTTTAATAGAAAACTATACCATAACACGACTTATGTCTCAATATAGAAGATAAAATAGAAATAGACTTTCCAAGTGATAAATGAGTTTCAGTCTCCACATACCTTTTGTTGATGAAGTTCCACAAGCTCCCCTTAGTAAGTCTTCTTCTTCAAATGATGAACGTCATGAAGTCTAATGCTCAACTGCACAATCAATGTCCTAGTATGAGACATCTATAAATAGGCTAGAAATCAAAATTTATAGTTTTGATCACTAACATTGACATACATGATTGAGATAGCAACGCATGCGAGTTCGACCGAGTAGTGCTCTAACAAATCTGTACAATTCTGGCCTAAACCATGAAATGACCGTTCCAGTCTTACTTCGGTCACAAAATGAAAGAGAAGGGTTGATATTAGGGAGGGAAGCAAAGAAGGTGTTGATATCAGAATGCTTAACTCTGAAGGTGTGGTTGCTTTATGACTTGTATCAGAATGTGGAACTTGCTTACGAAATGTAAACTCTAAGTACTTGGTGTTTTATGGATACTTGTGTTGATAACCCTAGTTCGTTGAAATAGGTTGAAAAACTATTTATATATGTCATGGTTGAACGCACCCTGATCTCATAGGAAGTGGAAGTAGTTGAGTGATGGAGAAGTGGGGATCGTGTAAAAATGTTCAGAACCACGTCCTACTACGAGGGAAGACGGGTATGTTTACACCCACTACTTCTCTGCTGCCACTAACTGTCCGTCTTTCCTGACAATGACACTTTCTCATAATGGACGTTTTGCACGACGCATGATGTATACTAGCAGACCAATACCCTGATGAATATCCCCCAATTTGTGACATGTTTGATGTCTCGAGTATTTTCGTGGAAAATATGTAACAAGTTGCTGAGCGGCTCTTGCTTGCAAGACCTAGTTATTTTGACCAATCACGCGCAAGCTAGGCGACAGGAGGTCATATGTTACAGGTCAAGTCATGAAACTTGCCGCAAGAAATAACATGTAATGCTTCTTAGGTCAAATAATTAAATTATTTTTGAAATCGATATTTATAAAACATCGTTTGTAATCGATGCATAAAGCATCGCTTTTAAGCTAGCAGCTCAAAATAATAGATCCTCATGAAGCATCGTTGTATAGAGCTTGTTTAAAAATTGGTCGCGTAATTTAATGTCTTAAAAGTAACATGACCAACCATCTTCAGGATGCCGCCAGGAGTTATCCATATACACCAAAAGTGATCTGGTCGGTCCTTACACGAGAATGATGGTTGGTAGCTACTTTGACGTCCCGTTGGTCAGTCTAAATTGGATCTAAACCGATTAAATTGGTTAGCCAAGTTGGATGACTGATATGATTTGCGGCAGTTGTTGGCTGCCGTTGAATTCATTTAAGACTCTTGTATGCAGCGCGACTATCCACCTTTGGACAGCCGTTTAAGAGCCGTACATGTAGGCCGCGGCTTGGACGATCGGCCCTCATGGAGGAGGGACGGCCGGTGGTCACGACGACATCTTATTAGTATCTTAAAATTAAATCTAAACCAGTCGATTCGTCTAGTAAAGTTGGACGACCGATATCGTTTTACGACAATAATGTACTGCCGCTGGTCTTAATAAGGTTGTTATGGCCGTGTGGCCAACCTATTTTGAGCTAACAGTTTTAAGTGTTAGCTACGGGTTGGGAGCAGTTCGATCGGCCAGGGCTATAGCCGGGCCACTAGTGAGCATATCCATACCTTGCTCGTTGATCAAAATTAAATATAAGCCGGTCAATTCGTCCGGTGAAGTTGGACGATCAAGATTAATTTATGACTGCCATATGCGGTCTTAATTCCTTTGAAACTTTTCTCACCCGCGTGGCTGGCCTACTTTTGGCTTACGGTTAGGATTTTTGCCGACGCGCTATAAGATTTCCGATTGGTTGGAATAACAGTGGACCCTCCAGTGAGTGTCATGGAGCTTGTCTGTCCGCGCTGGGAGAAGGCCAGGCTCGTCGAATTGGCTGTCCAAAACATATGGTCGTGATCGTTCTGAGACTGGCATGGGCATCCTATGTTCAATTCCTTTAAGGAATTAAGCGTGTCGACCAACCAACTTCCACTTTTAACCAAAAGTGTGTGTTGCGCATTTAAAACGATCTGATTGGTCGGTGGGAAAGAGGGGTCAGTAATATGGGGCGTGGCCGTTCGGCCAAGGGCAGCGCCTGTTAGGGTAAACTGGCAGACCAAGTGATGTGGCCGCGCCTCCTTTTGTTGCTGCCTTTATTTTCCGCAGTTTCTCTTTGTTTCTTGTTTTCTACTTTTGGTAGGATTTTTCTCCTACTAGTCCATGGCGGATCAAATTCCTAGCTTTCCTAGGTTTAGTTTCGACCAATGGGGTCCGACATATTGCTGTTTGTGCTCATTGCGTAGACTTTTTTATATCTTTCCAACGAGATAAAATTTGTAAAATTCGAAGGCACAAATATTTAAAAATGTTATATTAAAGTTTGATTTCCAATTATATTCCCCAAAAAAATAGGATACATAAGGAGTTGTAGTAATTGGACTAAAAAGGAGGGATAATTATGTCAAGCGAAAAAGACTAACCATGGACACCAAGTCCAATCCTTTTATGTTAATTAATCACTTACATTTTGAGTATAAAGCAAAAGGGTATAATTAATCACTTACATTTTATAAAATAATGACCATATAAAGGTCTTTTCTTGCTTCGCCCTCGGTCGGCCCAATCAACGACTTAATTTTTCTAAATTTTTTTATAAGTATTCCCCGGTGATAGAATTATTAAAATGAATATAAATAAATTAGACCAAATGAGAGTTTGGGTTTAGCAGTCGGGCTTCTGCTATGATACTAACGTAACACTTCGGGGTTTCGGGCAAAATCTGGGCCCATGGATCTGGGTGTTACAAACCATCAGTTGGCCAAAGCAAACTTTAAAAGACTTGTAAATTCATGCAAAGAATACTCAAGCTCGAATGCAGTAAGTTTTAATTTTGTTAAAAATAATGCAACCATGTGGTTGCTGTCTTCGCATCACAATCCAGTGAAACTAGGTGAGGATCCAAAGAAAGAACGGAAAATGGGTCCTTTGTCCAAATATTTTTAAAACATAGTTCAAATGGACGAGTGAAAATTATTATGGGTGAAATGGACACCAAAAAAATAGCAAGGATGAACTGGATTCATCCTGACATAAACTTAAAAAATAGTAAGGATGAAACTGGATGCATCCTGATGTAAATTAAAAATAAGAAAAAATATTTAAAAATGGGTAGGATGAAACTGTTTACATCCTGACTATTTTCACATTTTTGTCCATTTAAACAGTATCAAAATCTAAATGTCCTTTTCACCCAGGATTTGTTGATTTTGGTCTTTTTAACCAATTTTGTGAAGAAAGAAGACAAGAAAGAACTATAATGCAACACCATCTCGTTGGTTTGCATCTCATCCTCCTCCTTCTTTCCCTCTAATATGTATGGGCAACATATCACCTCTTTAATTCATTAATGAATTACCTAGGAAAAAGGTGAGACTTGGAAAGGATAGAGCAGACCCAATCCTTTTTTGTGGACACTGGATAGAGTTGGAATATCTGAGACTGGTATACGTTTTTAAAAGCTTGATTTTTATCAGCTTTGTGAATGCTAACCAAATTGCAGCATAATTGTCTAATGGGATTGGATTACATGAACTCTTTCTCCAATGAAAATGTTTAAGTTGTCGATCTTGGATTGTTGGGTACTGATGGGTTGCGGAATGTTTCGAGAAGAAATGTTAATGTGGTTTGATTGAATTTTTGAGTAATTTGAGTAAACATAGTAGTAGTAATTTGACTAAACATAGTAGTAGTAATTTGAGTAAACATGGTAATAATACTAGATGCGTTGTTGAGTGATTGCAGACCACTAAGTCAGTTAAGTGATTCATTTTTTGTTGCACACGGGGGCTACTGGTAAACATAGACGGCGGAGCAACGATGTAACGGCTAATAAGGAGGCCAGAAGTGGGGCAACTGCTAAAAAGAGGTGGTTATACTGGTAGCAAGAAAATCGCATGAGAGAAAAAGACAATGCATTGAAAAACAACCAGTCGCCAAAGCCAAATTACCCGAGGTGTTGTGCTATAAGATACAACAGAGAACCCAGATTATAGAAAACTAACCGAATCAAACTTATACACCTATCAATTTTAAAATAGTTAAAGAAGATCATGTAGGGAAAAATTACATCAGATTTTTCATCCATGAATATGTTCTCAGCAAACACTGCTGCTGCAGTTTTAATCCCAAAACGAAAAATTACATCAAACAAAAAATTCTAAACCGAGACGACCAATGTAGCAGTAAAATAAAATTGGTATGTAGTGTCAACCTCATATTCAGTCTTAGGGATTTCAAGAGAATTGAGCAAACACCTTGGCTCTTCTAGCAAGTGTACTTCAGCATGTATAGCTCTGAACCTTCCGCTTGTTGATCACTGGTGGCGTTTTCAAGTATCTGAATGAAGAATCTCCGTGGTAAGATGAGATTATTACTCATCAAAATAAGTTCGAAAAATAAAATCCAGGAGTAATTAGTGCATTATTTACCTTGAACCCTTTCTTCTGGTAGAGGTCCAGAGCAGCTTTTTCGTCTTCGCGGGCCTGAACATATAGAGTCTTTAAACCTGACACATGCAAATAAGAATTTTCATTAGTTCCTTGCAGCTAGTGCAAGGGTCTGACTGAAGGAATTTAAGCAGTCACAAGACTGGGAGTTTTGGCTATCTTGAGGGTCACACATGGTACCAAATCATGCATTTGCTAACTTGTTCATAACCTTACCATTCGATTTTGCAGACTCAATAGCAAAACGCAGCATGCTGCAAGCGACCTTCTCATGAGCATTTTGGTGTACAACCAAGTTCTCAATTAAAGCATACTTGAATGACTCTTTTACTCTACTCACATAGATTTGCAAGTTGTTACGGACACCTTGTTTCTCCTGCAAAATGAAAAGTTAAAACAGATTGTCAACATCTAATTTGTCCCATTCCATCAGTTATGTGATTCTAAACATTAAGTTAAAACAAGCATTGCACACCCCAGGGAAAGTTTCCCATTCGAGAAGCTCTTTGATGCTCAAGTCCAAAGCTCCAGTGACATTTCTGCTGTCATAAAGATATTCCTTCCCCTCTTCATCCTTCCGGCAGCCTTCTTTCCTGATAGCAACAATGCATATATAAGGAATAATACGCCCTGCATTGGCCCGCCTAAAGGTTTCCTCACGCTCGTGCTTCTTCTCCTTATATCCCCCTACAAACAGAGTAATGTTAAAACAGAATGTCAAAAATGGATACTCCCATTTATTTTCATGAATTTAGTTTTTCAATCAAAGAAATAAGTTTAGTTATGATTCAAACCACATAATAGTTTTCTATTCTGAGTGGCATACTAGTCCGCACTAACGCTCCTAGTTAAAACCAAAATCAACCCCACTCTGTCAAAGTGCTATTCCAAAATAAACCACCAAAATTCAGGACAAACTAATTATAAGTGTTTGGACAAAACTCACCAACAATTGGAGAAAACCTGTTGCTTGTCGCACAACAAACTCCCCATATTCCAGGTTGTCTATCTGGTCATCCTCTAATGGACAATCTCCATTGTTTCTTGCGATTGCAAGTATTGGACTTCAAAAAAGAAAATAAAAGATACAGAAACCCTAAAACAACGTGATAAATGAAAACCCACATAACAAAATAAAATATTATCAAGTTAAAAACTTATAATGATTTTGTAGATACCTGAGGTTTACCAGAAAATGGAAACTTTCTATTACCCAACCTGGTTAGAGAAGCAAGTAGTGGACATCAAAAAAAAAAAAAAAAAAAAACCCTAAAGCAAAGTGATGAATGAAAACTTATTGAAGATACTATGAAGTGAAAAACTTACAATGATACACCACGAGAGAAAGAAAAAACTCCATTGGCAAGGGAGGTCGGAGCCACAGAAGGATTTTGAGGAGTAACCCTTGTTATTCTATAGAACGCAGGGTTCTTCTGAGATACATTAATGGAGAACATTTTGTTTTTTTCAAAACCAGTAAACAATTTTTCTCCTCTTCTCTGTTCAGTATTTCTTGATGGAGATTGTCGTTGGTGCTATAGGCAAAAGTGGGTTTCCTGAGACAATATAACGTACGCCCAGGAGAAAGTAGTGAAGATGTTATGTTTGCACGCGATAGCATACTCCCAAATTCTATACATCACCTATGACTTTATAAGATTTAGCCGGACCCATTATTTTCAAATGAATTTATATCACTGGATCTAGGATTCAGAAGGTATTCATTGGTGGAAAATGTTGACGTAAGAATTTGGTATACACCGAAATACGACTCAAAATGACAGAGATTGGGCCCCATCAGGTCAATGCAGAAGGATAACACAGGTAAAACATCCACCCGGTTTCCAAAGATATAATGCTAGATTAACGGTTTAGATGAAAAGGTTAGATCTAATACTAGATCAAGGGTTTAACTGCTTCAAAAAGAAAAAAGAAAGATCAAGGGTTTAATCGGGGAAATGTGGATAAAGTTGGGGGACAAATCAACCTCAGTACAGTGGGTTCTGCGACTTTATGGCATCACCTATTTTGAACAATATGGCATCACCTATTATGAAATATTATAGCCTAGCGTTGCCTGTGTATTCTTTGGCGAGTTTGACATATTTCTTTTCCTAATATTATCTTCTACGCTGCATTAATATAAAATTAACGAGTGAGATGCCCTGCTTGTTTGGTTGGTTTGTTGCTTGCTTCCTTTGTGATCGGGCTGATCAACATTTTCGTGTTTGCAACTTGCTCTAGGATAAAGTCTGCCAACAGTGCCAGATCTGCTAGCCCTGGGCCGTTTCTGACAATTAGGCGACCTTATACGAAAAGACTCGAACGTCCTTTGATGCAGAAAAAGAAAAAAAAAAGCACATACATCGTTGTTAATGACATTTATCTAAAGCACTGAAATGAATGGACTTATAAAACCACACTATAGTATAAAACATTTGAAACATAATGTTTTTTTATTTTTTATTAGAAACGAAAACAAACAGTTAAACACATTCGACAACAGCTTAAGAAAGAAAATTTAAGGACTAAGCTATGTCCAAAAATAAATGGAAACAGAGCCACCAGCCAATTAATCTTCTCTTTAGAACTTGTGATTGCTTTTCTCGTTCTCGATGGTTCTGTACATACCTGCATTAGAGCAAGAAAAATGCTAAGAAAAGAAAAGTCAAACAAAAATAATTGTTTCAATTTATTTCATGAAGATGCTAAAGTTTATTGTAATGACAAATTAGTATTAATCGCAGTCTACATGAATAGTATCCATTTCGTGCTGATGAAGCTGAGAAATTTAAAAAGAAATACGACGGTGGACTTCCTGATATGAAAGGTGATATTATTCTTCCAAGAAAAACACCTGGTAAAGGCAAGAAGGTATAGAACAAAGTAGACAGGAGTACAATCGTCCACCATTAGTATTAATTAGCTCATTTGTTCCTTTTTTGATCAATCATTTGAACTGTTGATACGTTCACAGTGTACAGGCAGGGCTATAGGAGTACAACATTGTAACAATGTATAAGGAAAATCATATAAAGGAACTTGTAGTATAAGACACTGACCTCTTATTAATTTTGTATCCATCATCATTTGAACTTTGATCTCCTTGTGAAAAGATGAGGATACCCAAGTACACCACTATCTTTTTATATCAACCTATAAATCACTTGTGTGATTGATTATGGACAGAGTCGAGACAATACAAAAATTCGGTTCACACTTCGTGTGATAGTTTATAGATACGAGATCGAGACAATACAACAACAAGATCACTTGTGCGATTGACTATGGATACAAGATCGAGACGATATGACAACAAAGTGTGTACTTGATAATAGGTTCGGTAATAACCGAAACTCTATAGGATCAATATCAAGTATTACGGAGTTAACGTACTTGTGTATTTTACTTAATTATAATAACAATTATGATGCGGAAAACAAAATAAAAGACACGACAAGATTTTGTTGACGAGGAAACTGCAAATGCAAAAAAAACCCGGGACCTTGTTTAGTTTTGAATACTCTCAGAATTAAGCCGCTATATAAAATCTAATACCAACTTCGTATAGTTGAGACCAAGAAGACTACCCCTAGCTATTTAGTTCCCTCAGTATTCCTGCGCCTTCGACTTCAAGAGTCATGCACGTGAATAACAAGTCCTTTGTATCGTATTCCAAACATCAAAGGAAGAATCTGTTTGGTAACCGCTCTAATCAATCTTGCTAGAAGATATGTGAGTTGTTGACAAAGGCTCTTATGTTTAATCTAATAAACTCCTTTTTCTGGTTATATCAATCTATCCAATAACTATCGAAATAGTCAAGTATAGATTCGCACTCAATCAATATAGATCTCAAAGAGAAATATATAGAATGAGGACCTCATGCAACTAATCAATCAGATTTATCAAAGATAAACTGATTTTAGTTAGATCCCAGCCGATCAAGGTTTGTGCACTAAATCCACAAGATACGGAAACTAATAAGAATTCTTCTTTGTTTTCAAATCTTCTGTTGCCTTTAAATACCTGTACAACACTTGAATCCTCTTGTGATCAATTACACACAGAAAGGAGTCTATTAACAATGGATTATCACAAGATATCTTTAGATCTAACAACAGTTCTAAAGATCCCGTCGATACTTTGAACTAGTCTGAGTGAATCTTATATCAGAAGAGAATATTCTCAAGAATAAACAAACTAGGTGCAATCAAAGTTTCAACAACCGTTAGTCAATCAAATCAAATCGAAAACTAATAATATTGCATCTAGTTTCCCACCAACGTTACTCGTAGAGCTTCTTGATCCCACAGAAGTATTTAAACGAGTGGTCGTAAGAGTGTTAGAGCATAAATCGGTTGAACCCACCAAGCGTTGATATGTCAAGTTTGGTTGTCATATTTTAGTGAGCCAAAACTCATTTAAAGAGTCGCTTGATTATGTACTAGAGTCAACTTCATATATGTTAGCTTGAAAGTATTAGGATATGAAACGTTACAAGTATGAAGAATTGAAGAAGTGAAGAAGCAAGGAGCTACGACGACAACATCATCCTTCCACTTGAGGTTAGTGATATTTGACTTGAACTGTTTCATTTCCTAACGTATCTTTCAAGTCGTGCATATTGAAAACGAAACTGCGAAGCATGAATGATTATACTCTAGTTAGACATAGTATTAAGGAGTACAATACAAGGTTTATTGCTTAACCATTAAACTTTGTATATAAGTGTTGATGGTGGTTTTTATCTTAGGGTTAAAATCGTAAAACCGCACATTTGACATGACGTCACAATGACCATTAGCGCATTTATTGAATCAATCAGCATGCCTACGTAAGAATTACCAGGGTACATTTTTTTAATATACATGTGTCATGTTCCACGGAAGAACCCTTAGCATTGACCGACATCATCTATGCCAAACCCTAATTATCATGCCACATGTGCCAATGGCATGCCGTGCCAGCCACATCTCCGCGCCAAGGCATGCCAACCATGCCAGCCGCACCACCGTGCCAATGGCAAACCATGCCAGCCATGTCTCCGCGTTAAGGCATGCCACCCATGCCAGCCGCACCACCGTGCCAATGGAAAACCATGCCAGCCACGTCTCTGCGCCAAGGCATGCCAACCATGCTAGCCACACCACCGTGCAAATGGCAAACCATGCCAGCCACGTCTCCGCGCCAAGGCATGCCAAACATCCCAGCCGCACCACCGTGCCAATGGCAAACCATGCCATCCATGTCTCCGCGCCAAGGCATGCCAACCATGCCAGCCGCACCACCGTGCCAATGGAAAACCATGCCAGCCACGTCTCCGCGCCCAGGCATGCCAACCATGCCAGCCGCACCACCGTGCCAATAGCAAACCATGTCAGCCACGTCTCCGCGCCAAGGCATGCCAACCATGCCAGCCGCACCACTGTGCCAATGGAAAACCATGCCAGCCACGTCTCCGCGCCAAGGCATGACAACCATGCCAGCCACGTCTCCACGCCAAGGCATGCAAACCATGCCAGCCGCACCACCATGCCAATGGAAAACAATGCCAGCCACGTCTCCGCGCCAAGACATGCCAACCATGCCATCCGCACCACCGTGCCAATGGCAAACCATGCCATCCACGATTCCATGGCAAAGCCATGCCGGCCCCGCTATATGCCATTGGCTGCCAAAACGAAGGGTTGCAACAATCAACGACTACCCTTCCATCTTAGATGCATATCTTAGCCGTCCAAGGTCACCAGCTAACGCGTGGCCACCTTTGGCCCAACGCCAAGCCCTAATTTTGGCCGCGCCCAAAACTAATGCCAAAACCCTAGTTTTTTGGCCGCGCCTAAACTATGCCAAAATCCTAGCTTGACCATGCCTAACCATGTTAAAGCCATGCCGGACATGCTTTCATGCTGCTGGCTACCAAATTAAGGGTTGCAATAATCAACGGCTACCCTTCCTCTCAAGATGCAAAATCTCGACCGTCGAAGGTCACCACCGAGCCGGCAAGTCTCCCAAGATCAACTTCCCAAATAGCAGCAACATGCTACATGTTTTCCACAAAAACACCCGAGACATCAACACATGTCACGAACTGGGGGATGCTCATTGGGGTATTGGTTTGACGGTTTACAGCGTGCGGCATACACCACGCCCGTTACAAGACAGTGTCATAAGAATGAGGCGATTAGTAAATACAGGGAGTAATGGTGAACCGCTTTTCTTCATTATGAAACATCAATTCCAGGCGTTACCGGTTATCACCTCCTCCCATTTACTCATCCCTTTTCCATTTCTTACGAGACCAGAGTACGTTTCACTTCGAATTGTATAAATAGGTCTTACTTATTTCCACCGAACAACAAGTTCTGGTCAGGAGCATACAACACTCAGAAAATATTTGCTCTCTTTCCATCTGTTAGCTTTCCACTTTCTGATACAAGTCGTCAAACCACTAGTCTTCCAGAATCAACTATTATGGTCTCAACACTCCCTTCGCTTCCCTCCCCAAAACCAACCCTTCTCCTCCACTTTGTGACCGAAGCAAGTCTGGAACAACCATTTCCTGGTTTAGGCCAGACTTGTACAGATTGATCTCTCGAATCTAAAGTACTCCCTTGAAGTACATTGTTTAGGGTTTATACTTGTTTCTCACCCACATCACACGAAATTACCGAAACCAGCAGAAAATGTTTTCACCCTCAAACAATAAGACATCGACATAATCGTTTGAATGCTATTGTGATTATGTATGGGTATAAGGTGAAGATTTCATCCTAGAAAACAATGTTTTACATTTGTTTTAAGGAAGTAAATTCATGAACTTATTTTTTGAATCGAAAGGGAAATCGCCAGGCATTATTGGTACTGTTATTCATTTCCTATCTTTTGAACTACCAATATGTGTGATTAGTATAACCGCTCATGACTTGTTTATGTTCTTGGTAAAACTATTCACAAAGGCCTGACTTTTGTATTGTATGACTTTTATTAGTGAAACCGATCTTAAGTAATCACCTGAGATGGTATGATCGATTTTCTGTTATTGGTATGACCAACTCTGGGTAAAGGGGAACCGATCCTAGTAAGAGGTGCAACCTATCACAAAGGGGAATCGATCATTGTATGAGGTGCAACAAGTTTTTAGTAGATAGGGTAACCGATCCTACGGACATGTGCAACATGTTTTTAGGCAAAGGGGAACCGATTCGATGGACATGTGCAGCAAGTACAAGTTAGATACCATATATATGTGGGGAACCGATCCTAGTACCTAGTCAACCGAATTTCGGAAAGCTAGTGTGACTATGCACAATACTCACATGGAGGTAGAACAGAAACTTGTTTTGGTAGAACCGTGAAACCCATGTTTGGTGATTAAGTGTTCTTGATCAGTCACGTAGTTCTTGAAAGTCAGATGAACCAATTCTAAACTTGTTTGGAAGTATGGAAAAACAGTTTCAAGATTGTAAGTATAAAAGAGGACTTGCAAAGTAAGGATGTCGACATACTTTGAACATGTGCAGTAACGCTAATCTTTAATTGTTCAAAGTTGTTCCTTCATAGCTAAAGGAAGAAAATCACGGATCGAATAAAATAAATTGAGAATCTTTTATTTAAGGTTTTTAATTTTATTTTAGGAAAATGAAAATTAGTAATGTGCATTTACTAGTTGGAGATTTTCCAAGAGATTATCGGTCAATATTTGGACAAAGCATTTCCAAGAATTATGGAAACTGAATCTGGAATATATTGCATATCTTGAGAATATTTTCGGTTTTGGAAATTCCTTGGTGTCCAAACTTCCTTGGTCTATAAATATGAAAGTTTTCATTTCGAGCAAACTAATCCTCGTATAACAAAAATTATCTCAGTTGTGCTACTACTGGTGAAGCCGCCTATTCGGAGAGGAGAGTAACCTAATCAGGCGAAATATCTTGCGACCGCTCAGTTTAAAGGCTTCTTTGGGATTGAGAAGCTCTGTTTGTACCGTTGGTGGGAAACTAGATAATTGTGGTTTATCTTTTGTTTTTCGATTGATTTGATTGACTAATGGCGGTTGAACTTTGATTGCACCTATTTTGTTTATACTTGAGAATATTCTCTTTTGATATAAGATTCACTCAAACTAGATCGAAGTTTCGACGGGGATCTTTATACTGTTTGTAGATCTAAAGACGTCTTGTGATAATCCATTGTTAACAGACTCCGTTCTGTGCGTGATTGATCACAAGAGATTCAAGTTGATTATGTATAGGTGTTTACTGAAGATCTAAGAAGATTTGAAGACAAAGAAGACTTTGAATATTTCTAATTTTAGCTCATAATCTTTGGTGTGCGCAATACTTGTTTCGGTAAAAGAGGATCCAATTATAATCGGTTTATCCTTGTGGTAGATTAGATTGATTAGTTATGTAGATCCGCATCAATACAATTCTTTGTGATTAAAAGTATTGATTGAAAAATCTCAACAATTACTTTGATAATTGATAATAAGATAGATCTTAGAACCTGTCAAAGGAGTTTATTGAGATAAACAGAAGGCCTTTTGCCGAGCTCATATCACTTGATTGAAAAGAGTTGTTACTAAACAGATTTGTTGTTCCTTTACTGTTTGGAATACGAACCAAAGGAATTATTCCAAGTACGTGACTTATTACAGGTCAGAGGCGTGGGAATACATACGGAACTAGGTGAACTATAGGTTTTAGTTGCTTGGTATCAACTATATGAAGTTGGTTTGATTTTGTATAGAGGCTTAATCCTGAGAGTATTCAATTCTTCACAAGGTCCCGGGGTTTTTCTGCATTTGCGGTTTCCTTGTTAAAAAAATATTGTTGTGTCATTTACTTTTATTTTCCGCAATTATAATTGTTGTTATTATAATTCAAAGTAAATTACACAAACGTTAATTCCTATTTACTTGATAGGTAATCCTATTGTGTTTGGTTAAGTCCGAACCTTTTCTCAAGTAAACATACTTCGTTGTTGTATTGTCTCGATCTCGTATCCATAGATGATCACACGAAGTGTGAACCGATTTGTTGTATTGTCTCGACTCAGTCCATAGACAATCACTTTCGGAGAAAGGACTTATAGGTGGAAAAGATTTAGTTTGAGTTATATTTTGGTACCCTCGTCTTTTCAAAGAGATTTCACCTAATTAGGATACTTTCCTCTCCGAATAAACGACCCCCCAGAAACAACAAGTAATGAAGTTTGCCTGGCTCTTAGGATAGTTTGCTAGAAATACAAACTTAAGTTTTTATAGACCGATGATGTTTGGACACTAAGGAATTTCCAAACCGAAAATATTCTCAAGATATGCAATGAACGCCCAAATTCAGTTTTCATATTTTCAATAAATGTTGGTCCAATATTTCCGAAATATCTCATCGAAAATCTCCAATTAGTAAATGCACATTACTAATTTTTATTCTCTAGAGCATATGAAACCAAAAACCTTAATTAAAAGATTCTTAATTTATTTCGGCACATGATCACCTTGAGTACCAAGGAATATCTTTGAAAAATAAATGATAAGAGTTACTGATCATGTTCAAAGTATGTTGGCATCTTTATACTGCAAATCCTTATTTCGTATCTACATGGGTTTGCATCTTAGAATCGGTTTCACTGCACTTCCATACAAGTTTAAAATTAGTTCTACCAGACTTCCAAGACTGCTATGTGATCGGCCATACCAAATCACAATGGTTAGTTGTAATCGGTCCTACCAAGTCACATACATGGATTCGAATCGATTATACCAATCACTAGGATCGATTCTACCTAAACATGGTATCTACTTGTGATCCGTCATACCAGTCATTAGGATCGGTCATACCAATTACAAGCATCGTCTAAAAAACCACTTATGATCGATCACGCGAATTACCAGAATCGAGCACACCAATTACAAGGATCGAACATACCATCTCATGGTGATTACTTAGGATCGGTTACACCAATTACCAGAACCGGTCATACCAAATCATAAGTCTAGGTATTGCGATCGGTAATACCAAGATACATAACCTGAGTTAAGATCGGTTCTACCAACTCACACATATTGGTCATCCAAAGAATATGCAATTAATAGCCGGACCAATAAACCTATGGATTTCACTTTCGATTCATGAAACAAATTCATGAACATACTTCCTTTAAACAAATGTTGAACATTGTTTCCTAGGATGAAATCTTCACCATTAACCCATACACATAATCATAAAAACTATATACAAGATATTATGTCGATGTCATATCTACGAGTTCAAAATATAAGCGTTATACTTCGTAATATAATTCCTTAATACTATGACCATACTATTATGATCATGTCTATCTACTAGAGTATTATATACAATATATACATCTTCGCATGTTATGTTTTCAATATAGCACGATTTGAAAGATACGTTAGAAATGAAACCATTTCAAGGCAATATTACTAACCTCAAGTGGAAGGATGATGTCGTCGTTGTAGTCGTTATTTCTTCTCATTTTTCAGGTCTTCGGAGTAATACTTGTATGTCTCAACATTCCTAGACTTTCTAGTCTAACCTAAACGAAGTTGACTCTGGTATTAAATCAAGCAACTCTAGATGAGTTTTGGTACTAAAATATGACAACTAAACTTGACATACCAACGCTTGGTTAGTTCAACCGAGCTATTCTCTAACAATCTCCCCCTTTGCTAATTTTAGTGACAAAACTCTATTTACATATGGAGCTAAACGAATTACTAAACAACTCATTCTTCATACGCTTGATTCCAAGTTTCAACAGCACAATAACCTTCATATATTCAATCAATAAATGTCGTTGTTGGCATTTGAATAACAAAATATTTTACTCCCCCTAAAGGAAATCTAGGTAAATACTCAATACGAACACCTTTGTTATTCCCCTTTTGTAGTATGAAATACTACACAACAATGTGATATGTGTTTCTCCCCCTTAGTCAATGCTTTACTCTTTCTTTCGATATAACGTTTAAGCACAATTTTGCTTTCCTAGGATTAAAAATCACTTGTTTACTCCATATATTTCTCCCTCTTTTTGTCACAAAATGACAAAGGTTCGAGCAAATACATGACAAATCGAGAGGAGCTTACAGATCTATAAGACTTGTATACAACCTATAAGAGTTAAGCACGAAGGTTTCACATACCATTTTAGATAACCATATTAAAACCAATACTACAAAAGTAATTTAGTTTCAATATGTTATCATGGAAACAATTGCCCGAAGCAATTTTTTATATAGTCCAACAAATCGACTAAGATACGTAATTTCCTTGTTGGAACCATTGCCTATATACAATCGCTTGTTTCAGTTATACCAAAATAAAGATCAGAATTAACTCTATTTTCTCATCAGGCTCTAATTATTCAGACAATAACTTAGACCTTTCCCTTTAAACAAGACAAACACTAGGTTAGTTAACTAGTTTTTCTTGTCAAGGCATTCGATTAGACTTGAATAACCGAATCCTCCAATTTATAAGGATAACTAAGATCAGAATTAACTTAGTTTTTCTTATCTGGAACCAATTGGACTAAACAAATGACCCCTTAATTTTGTTAAGTCAAAAACAGTAGATACAAACCAAAATAAATTGACTTGCAAAATTATTTTCCTTAACCGGAAGCAATTGAAACAAATATATACATTACAGCACCGCAATTGCACCGAATTTTGTTCAAAAAAAAACACTTGATACCCAACAATAAAGAAGATATCAAACCATAAGCCAAATAAATTGACACAGTTTTTCTTAACCGGAAACAATTGAATCACATAAACAATCCATTCATAATAATTAAACATATCAATTGTACCGAAATTTTGTTAATAAAAAGAAAAATATATGCAATATGAACATGCTTTTCTTAAACAGGAAAAATGATTAATTAACAATAAAATCGTTACCTTAATTTCCGCAGCCACATCTCCCCAGAAAGATATATCATTAAGCGCAAGTTCAAATAAGAACTATCCCCCCTTGTGTTGTCATCCTCTTGCAAGAACAAAAGAACAACAACAAAAGCAACCTTTACCAGAGAAAGGTTGAATCGGGTTTAACTAATGCGTGCCAATAGCAAAAGTTGAAAACCCGAAAAACATATGTTATGCTAAACACAATTT
Source organism: Papaver somniferum (assembly GCF_003573695.1). NCBI lineage: Eukaryota > Viridiplantae > Streptophyta > Magnoliopsida > Ranunculales > Papaveraceae > Papaver > Papaver somniferum. The sequence goes on along the minus strand of NC_039363.1, from coordinate 149,834,973 downwards.
ATGTAAACATAAATTGATTCAACATATTGTGACTTTTCACATAGGAGTTTCAATCAGAACACCTTATGATCCTTTGATAAAGCCTACCAAGATGGGCTAGAACTTAATCCAGCTAAATCATAAAGCCACACAAATCATTAGGGTTACATCATATGAGCTCGAATATTAAGGTTAATAAAAACGTAAATCAGACATCTCATAAACCGAAAATCACATAGCAAAAATATAGACATTCATAGACATGCCATGTAATCGAAAACGATCATATGAAACAAAAATTATAAAATAATAATTTTATTCATAAATAATAATATTGATAGTTTTATTCAAAATATACCTTATACAAAATATCGAAATAATCAATACATTGATGTTTATATTCTCTAAATAAGAAGATATGATACTCCTTATTTTTTAACTGCTCATCACAATCATTTTCTAGTTCTGACTCTTGGTCTTCATCGCCTCTTAAAAACTCTGCATTAATCTTTAAGATCCCTTGAAGATTTTCTGGATCATTACGAGCAACGAAGGCTAGTTGTTTCTGAATACATCTTAATTGTCTACCAAGATGCAAGATATGAAATATAAGATATCCATTGCTATAGATTTGAGCAGTTGAAGCAACTTTTCTTTTCCATTTTTAAATTATACTCATTTGCTTGATAACTCCTTGAGAGACAGTTTTGGTGAATTTATCATCTCTAAAATTGTTCCCCATTGTGTTTTCACAAATGTTGGTGATGAAACAAGGAAATCCAAGATATCTTTGAGATGTTGTGGTGGTGATGGGTTCAGAGATCCTGATCATTTGATTTAAAATCATCCACATAGATCGATTTTCATATCACCTTCAAGAAAAAAGTTTATAAACTCAGCAAATTTCTTGTCCCATTGTAATGAGTCTCTTGTGTAAGGAAAAAGAGTTGTTATTGCAAGCTTGCCTAAAATCCTCAAATAAAAGGGTACCTCTTTGGTTAGCAACCTTCCATTTTTCCAGTCAATATTTTTTCCAATAAGACGGATTAAAATAGTATTGTGTTCAACTTTAACTCCGGTAATCATGTGATTACGTTTCACATTGTACTTGATGATGTTTGAGATCGCCTCTCTATTGACATGATGAAAAATATATCCAACAAGAGTGCTAAAAGTAAGATTCTTCTGATCAATATTATGAATATTGGCATAGAAGATTCTTACTATGTCAGGTGAGTATTTTTCGAACCCAACCAAATTCCCCCAGTTTCGGTCTTGAACAAACTTCACATATTTACCTTCTGAAACATTTGAGTCAAATCTCTTTTCAGCAGTGAAATTAATTCCTTTTAGAGCTTGATATTTATCAAAACATGTACTATCCACAAAGTTTGTAAGTTCATGTTTGTCTTTGATCAAGTGAGGAAACTTGATTTTTTTCAATTTCACCAGAAGTAATATATGGATTCAACTCCAAGATGTTGGTATCAGATGTTTTTCCTCTTGATTTCCTTTTTACCATATTTTCAGATATCAAAGATATATGAAGAACCTTAGTTTCGGTTCCGAACAATTTCTCCCAGGATGTTTGTAAAAACAACACAAGATAATCTTCTTTTACTTTTGGAAAACATATTAATTTTCGAAAATAACTAGTTTTAGGAAATCCTTCCAAAATCTGAAACCATTGTTTGTGGGGAAACAAATCCTATTTCGCAACTAGATTTTACTTTTGGAAAACCGATTTTTCTTGGATCAGATCTTTATAATGGACTAATTCTATAATCATGTACGAATATTTTTAAAGATCACTTGCTTCATTAAAACAGTTGTGGGGCGTATGAAGAAATCCTTTGTTAATAAAATTATTAACTGAAAAATCATCCTTTGCATAGTCACAAAGATTCCAAAATCACAGCCTAATAAGCTATACATTGACAGTCTTAGATCTGAAAATGTACACATATATATTTGGGTAGCAAATCCCAAATATATTTAAGATCCCAGATTTTTCAAGAATAAAGTAGTCATGGTTCATATTTTGAAAAATCTCAAGTGGAATTTTATGCATTTTCAAGATAAAACATGTCACATAGAAAATTGTATCAGTGTTACTAAACATGTTAGTAATATTTACCATGGGATACAACTCTATGATAGCCAAGGGATTATGTAAGTCAACAAACATACATAGACATAATCCATATTCCTAAAATTTTTAGGAACATGAGTATTATATACTTAATTCCTGTCTTCCACCACGAGTCTTTCAAGTTGTCAAATCGTGCTACTACGTTAACTGAATCAGCCATTAGATTCAAATCTTATATGCTAGATCGCACCAAACACAGATTGTTAGATCTTTTCATGTTTGCATGCTCTGATACCAATTAAAAAGATGAGGGTACCCAAGTACACCACAATCTTTTTATATCAACCTATAAGTCCTCTTCCGAATGTGATCGTCTATATACAGAGTCGAGATAATACACCAATTCGGTTCACACTTCGTGTGATCGTCTATGGATACGAGATCGAGACAATACAATAAAAAGATCACTTGTGTGATTGACTATGGATACAAGATCGAGACAATACAACAACAAAGTGTGTACTTGATAATAGGTTTGGTAATAACCGAAACTCTATAGGATCAATATCAATTATTACGGAGAGCACTGCTTGGTCGAACTTGCAAGCGTTGCTATCTCAAGCTTGTTGTCAAGTTTAGTTTCCAAAAATATAAGTCTTGATTTCTAGTCTACTTATAGCTAAGTCTCGGATTAAGATATAAAGTGTAGTTGAGTATTAAACTTCACGACGTTCATCGATTGAAGACGAAGAACTACTGAGGGGAGCTTTTGGAACTTCATCAACAAAATTTATGTGGAAACTTGAACTCATCTATCGCTCAAAAGTCTATCTACTCTATCTCCTATTTGAGACAAAATTCATATAGACTTCGATTATATACATTTGATATTTTGAGCTGAGTTTAACTCGCTTACATATTTTTCAAAATATATGTTGGTAAGCTTTCGCTTTAACCAAGTTCATCTTATATTCTTGATGAAAGTCAAAATATGATCATGTGAAAATCACCTAGTAACATCTTACATGATTTGTGTGAGACAGTCATTTGATGTAGACTCGGAATGTTTCATATTGATCATTAAATCACTTGAAAATTGCTTTGAAGCTAATAGTTTGTGTGAGACAGCTATTGTCGTCTTCCGAGAATGTTTCAATGGTTGAAATGAGAGTTTAGAACAATTGCATATAAGCACAGTATGCGTACTTTCATATGTGTAATCCAAGTCCGGGAACCATGGTATGCATACCCGTAAGCGTAGTGTTTGGTTTAGTCAAGGTCGGGGAACTCGGTACCGCATACCGGTACACGTACTGGCGTGAGGTTCAAGTTCCGGGACTTTACTGAGTTTGTGGTATGCGTATCAGTTCGCGTACTGGCGAACCCAAACTTAGTCCGGCAACTAAGGTATGCGTACCCGTTTGCATACTTGAGTGGGTTAGGTTCTAAAATCGGTTTGTTCATGAACTAATACATATTATATATTAAGGAATGTAATCTTTTGCAATCCGTGGTTATAATGTTCATGACTTTATTCGAGTGAATCAAAATCGATTTTGCTTCAATTGTGTCTTGTATACTTTTATGAGAATCTAACCAATTGAACAACTCTAAAACTAGTTTCATTTGAGTAATTTAAACTAGTTATTGTTAAGATTAATATGGTTGATATAAAATTGTTCATATGGCTAACTTCGGTTAGTTGTTGTTAAGACAACAAAGTTGTACACGTTTAGGTGTGGTTACTCATATCTAAATGAAGTCACTTTTCATTTGTGTGTAACAAGCTAAGTTCGATCTAACGGTTGAAATATATTAGCTTGAGTCTAATCAGATTTTCATCTAACGGTGAATATTGAATGCTTTGTTACCAAGGTAACATTGATTGCAAACCCGCAATTGAAGAATATATAAGGGAGAACTCTAGCAACTGGGAAACCTAATCCCCACACCTCCTGTGTGATAGTAATTGCGACTAGAGTCGATTCTCCTTTAACCTTAGGTTTTTCCAAAACCCTGTAGGTTAAAGACTTGAAGACTTCATTGGGATTGTGAAGCCAGACCAAACTATTTTCTTTGTAGTTGCATGTTCTGATCTTGCTGTTTTCTATCATGATTGAGTACTATTTTCTCTAAGATTTACTCGAGATTTAATCTCTGATAGGAAAGATAAAAAGTAGTCACAAACATCTTCGTCTCATCGTTTGTGATTCTACAATATCTTGTTTCGCTACCATACGATTAAGATTATTGTGAGGTGATTGATATTTTTAGGCTGTCCTTCGAGAATATAAGTCCGGTATATCAATTGGTTTCTGTTCACCTTGATTTATCAAAAGACGGAACAAAACTCATAGGTTTATCCGTGGGAGACATATTTATCTATTCAATACACTTTTCTGTGTGAGACAGTTTGGTTTATCAAGTCTGGTCGTATCAACTCTTAGTTGTGGGTGAGATCAGCTATGGGAATCAAGTGCGTAGAGCCCTGCTGGGATTCAGAGACGTAAGGAGCACAACTGTACCTTGATCAGTGTGAGATTATTTAGGGCTCAATTACATTCCAGTCCGAAGTTATCTTGAAGTAGGCTAGTGTCTGTAACGGCTTAATACAGTGTGGTGTTCAAATCTGGACTAGGTCCCGGGGTTTTTCTGCATTTGCGGTTTCCTCGTTAACAAAACTTCTGGTGTCTATGTTATTTATTTTCCGCATTATATTTGTTATATAATTGAAATATCACAGGTTGTGCGTAAGTTCAATCAATTGTGAATCCTACCTTTGGTTGCTGATTAAATTGATTGACACTTGGATATTGGTTTTTGATACCGTCTGAGTTATTTCTTATATTCAATCGGGCTCGCAAATTCCTATTTGTTTGATTGCAGATTTAATTGAGAAATAGAAATATAACTCTTTGATATACTTCTCTTAAGATTGAGTCTGACTGTCTAGTTGATTCTCTTAAAAGTATATGATAGTTTTTCCATACAGATTGCTAAGCGAAATATTGGGTGTGGTTGTTAGACCCCCGCTTTTTCAATTGGTATCAGAGCTGGCAAACACGCTTAAGACCTCATAACTCCGTGTTTGTAGCGATCTGTCTCTATGGACAGACGTGCTATCTCAGTAAACGTACCATCAGTCTTCTATGGCTCAAATTACTTGTGATGGAAAATTCCCATGCGTGCTTTTCTTCAAGCACGTGATTTACAATCATGGGTCTATGTTGTTAATGGATACAATCCTCCAATGGTTACAGTATACGGTGTCTCCATTGCAAAATATATTGGTAGATATGAACCTAATGTGATTCTCGCTGCAAAGCAAAATTCTGACGGTTTAAATCCTATCATACATTCCATTACCCCAGATCTTCAACACCAAGTGTCTATGTGCACTACGTCTAAAGATGTGTGGGATATCTTAGAAGTTTTATTTGAAGGGAATACCTGCGAAAAGGAATTTAGGCTTCAAAACCTAAATTCTGATTGGGAAAACCTTCGTATGTCTGATGAAGATTCATTTGATTAGTTTAATCACAAAGTGTCTGAAATTGTTAATGCATCTTTTGCATTGGGTAAGACTATTCCTGAAAAGGACATTGTGATGAAAATTCTCAGATCGTTGCCAACCAGATACGATTCTAAGAAACATGCCATCGTTGAAGGAAATAACCTTGATACTCTATCCAGAAACTCTCTGGTAGGAAAAATAAAGATTTTTTTATCTTGAACTTAGTAAAAGAGGAAAACTTCGAATGAGTACCAATTCCGTTACTTCTTCTGATGTAAGTTCTCTGTGTTCAAAATTGATTGATCTAAAGGATGATAATTGCATTAGTTCTACTATTTCATCGTGTGTACAACAGTTAAAGAAAACTCTTAGGAGAAGAAAAACAAGGTCTCGCAAGAAATCCTCCTCAATCAATGTAATGGATAAGAAAGTTCACAAAAACTATGAAAATGAATTTTTTTCCATGTGCTACAAATGTGATCATCACATTTCTGGTGTTCCTGATAAGGAAAAGAGTGGATAACCAAAGCATGGATGTTAACTCTTGATTACTGCCCGGAGGAAGAATTCTATGAAAGTTCTCTCACTTATTTTGCTGATAATCACCCTTGTTCTTCCGACATCTCTGATTATTCCATGATAAACAATTAAGCTTCTCCAGAAGAAAAATTTAATCTCTTGACCGAACATCTCTACTTGATTAAGAGAAAATTTCAACTGGAAAAGGAAGTTTGGATTAAAAGGATTGAAAATCTGGAATGTCAACTGAAAAAATTAAGACAAGAAAATGCGACTTCTCGCAAAGGTGGTGTTATTAGCATATCAAATCAGCATGTTACTCCTGTGATTTTGTCATGTTCTAATTTGTCTCATGATGAGAAAGACATGGTTAACTTCACAGTATATCGTGAGTATACCTTGAATAAAAATCAGGATTACTTAGAAACAGAATGCACAAAGGTTCTTAAAAATAATTTTTCTATATCACATTTTCATAAGAAGAAAAAGAAATCTCATAAGAAATCTATGTCCTTTTCTACAGAGATTTCCAGAACCATTCATAGTATACAAAAATCGATGAACTGTCCGTTCAGAAAATTAAAGGGAAGTAAAATATCCTCTTCGGATTCTCACTCCACAAAGAGGAATCTGAAACAAGTTTTAACAAAATCATCTTCCTCTCTTGTAAAACCTCCCGATCCTTTTTTAGGTGGGAGAAATTACTCATTATAAGTTTTGAGATTGTTCTTGTCTATTTTCCTCTGGACGAGAACAATAATCTCCAAGAGGGATGGGAAAAGATTTTCTGTTGACTTGTTCGTGTATCTCCCTAAATTGTTCCCTAGATAATCACACAAAGAGGACGTATAGAAAACTGATAATAGGTTCGGACTCTGTATTCTAACCGAAAGTGATTGTCTATGGACAAAGTCGAGACAATACAACAACCAAAGTGTGATTACTTGATAATAGGTTCGGACTAACTAAACTCTATAACATCACTATCAAGTAATACGGAGTTAACGTTTGTGTAATTCACTTTAAATTATAATAACAACAATTATAATTGCGGAAAAGAAAAGTAAATTACACAGCAAGGTTTTGTTAATGAGGAAACCGCAAATGCAGAAAAACCACGGGACCTAGTCCAGAATTGAATACTCTCAGAATTAAGCCGCTATACAAAATCTAAACCAAAACTTCGTATAGTTGAGACCAAGCAACTAAACCTAGTTCACTTAGTGAAAAGGCGAGGGTACCCAAATATACCTGAAGCTAAAAAATTTCCTACCTATAAGTCCTTTCTCCGAAAGTGATTGTCTATAGACTGAGTCGAGACAATACAACTAATCGGTTCACACTTTGTGTGATTGTCTATGGATACGAGATCGAGACAATAAAACAATGAAGTATGTTTACTTGATAAAAAGGTTCGGACTTAACCAAACACAATATGATTGCTTATCAAGTAAATAAGAATTAACGTTTGTGTAATTTACTTTAATTATAATAAAACAATTATAATGTGGAAATATAAAGTAAATGGCACAGCAAGATTTTGTTAACGAGGAAACTGCAAATGCAGAAAAACCCCGAGACCTTGGCCAGAATTGAATACTCTCGGGATTAATCCGCTACACAAAATTAAACGAACTTCGTATAGTTGAGACCAAGCAACTAAACCTATAGTTCACCTAGTTCTGTCTTTATTCCCATGCCTTATAAATAAGTCACGTACTTGGAGAAATTCCTTTGGTTCGTATCCAAACAGTAAAGGAACAACATATGTTTGGTATCAACTCTATTCAACCAAGTGATGTGAGTCGGAAAGGCTCTTCTTTTTATCTTAACATAAAACCTTCGTCAGGTTCTTAGATCTATCTTATGTTCAACTAACGAAGTAATCATTAAGATTTTGCAATCAATACTTTTAATCACAAAGAATTGTATTGATGAAGATCTACACAACTAATCAATCCAATCTACCACAAGGATAAACCGATTATAGTTGGATCCTCTTATACCGAAACAAGTATTGTGCACACCAAAGGTTATGAACCCCAAATAAGAAATCTTCAATATCTTCTTTTCCTTCAAATCTTCTTATATCTTCAATAAACACTTACACACAATAACTTGAATCTCTTGTGATCAATCACGCACATAACAGAGTCTGTTAACAATGGATTATCATAAGATCGTATTTAGTACTAACAACAGTTTAAAGATCCATGTCGAAACTTCGATCTAGTTTGAGTGAATCTTATATCAGAAGAGAAGATTATCAAGCATAAACAAACTAGGTGCAATCAAAGTTCAACAACCATTAGTCAATCAAATCAATCGAAAGCACAAGATAAACCGCAATTATCTAGTTTCCCACCAACGGTACTCGTAGAGCTTCTCAATCCCAAAGAAGACTTTAAACTGAGCGGCAGTAAGAGATTTCGCCTAATTAGGTTACTCTCCTCTCCGAATAGGCGGATACACCAGTAACAACACAACCGAGGAAGTTTGCTGTCACGAAGGATTAGTTTGCTAGAAATGCAAACTTCGAGTATTTACAGACAAGGAAGTTTGGACACCAAGGAATTTCCAAAACCGAAAATATTCTCAAAGATAGTCAACATATTCCAAATTCGGTTTCCATAATTCCTGGAAATGCTCTGTTCAAAATAATGATCGAAAATCTATTTGGAAAATCTCAACTAGTACTAATTCTCATTTTCCTAAAATAAAATTAAAAATCTTAATTAAAAGATTCTTAACTTATTTATATTTCGATCCTGGGATTTTCTTCTTGTATCTATTAAGGAATAACTTTGAACAATAAAAGATAAACATTATTGTACGTGTTCATAGTATGCCGAGATCCTTACTTTGTAAGTCTTCTTTCATACTTACAACCTTGAAATCGATTTGCCACACTTCCAAAAAAGTTTAGAATTTGTTCATATGACTTTCAAGAATTATGTGATTTATCAAGAACGCTCAATCACAAATCATGAGTTTAACGGTTCTACCAAAACAAGTTTCGGTTATACCTCCAAGTGAGTACTGTGCATAGTCACACTATCTTTCCAAAATTCGATTGACTAGGTACTAGGATCGGTTCCCCACATATATATGGTATCTAACTTATATGTGTTTGACATGTACATAGGATCGGTTCCCCTTTGCCTAAAAACGTGTTGCACGTGTCCATAGGATCGGTTCCCCTTTTCCTAAAAACGTGTTGCACATGTGTTTCACTAATAAAAGTCATACCAATTGTAGATGGGGAAAAACGATTTGCTGCTTTTTCAGGGAATTGAAGATTCGAGCGTGTTGTCGAGACTCCTCAACCGAGCAAACTGTTCAACCTCACACAGATGCATTGTAAAGGGAGTGCTTAGATTTGAGAGATTAATCTGTGGGACTCCGGCCTAAACCAAGTCAATGGCCGTTCTAGAGTCAATTCGGTCGCAAAGAGTGAAATGGGTTGATCTGTAGGAGAGAAGCTGAGAATTGTGTGGGATCAATGATAATCAAGGATTGTGGGTGTGTTGAAGGTTTCTGCAAGTTTTCTGTGAACTGATGAATTCGAATAAGTTCTGGTAGATTGATAAATTCTTGAGAGTCATTGCTCGAGAAATTATGTGTATACGAATGTTGATGTCCTTCAATCATGGATTCAGAGACTTATTTATATTGTCAGAATAATAAACACCTTGATACCTGTAAGTGTGACGGTTTCTTGAGTGAAAGAGTGGCGAAGTGGGAAATCGTGGTGAAACCAGATTTCCAGGTCGTGCGGAGACTTGGTTAACCGTCCACCCACTATTTTGCTAACTCCTTCAACCGTTTGCACGACTTACTCACATTTCTCATCGTGGATGAATCCACGTGCCGTAGGCCGCCAGACTAAAACCCTAATTGATATCCCCCCATGTGACGTGATTGATGTCTCATGAATCGTGGAGTCTGCATGACAGACATGTATTTAATTAGTCAGTTGTTGACTGTTTAGACAATGAGTCTAGGTTTTATTGAATTGAGAATGAGTGACGAATGCTTAGTGATTCGTGGATCGAACATGTCCGTTGAGATGTAATTCTTTGAATGATGTTGACATTGTGCGTATTAGTAAAGATTGTAAATCCGACGATGAATTACTGATAGTTGGATTAATATTCAAGCAACTGAGCAAGTATTGCTCAATTCGAAAAATCACTGAATATTGATAGTTGGATCAATATTCGTGCGATTGAGCAAGTATTGCTCAATTCGACAAATCACTGAATATTGATAGTTGGATCAATATTCGAGCAACTGAGCAAGTATTGCTCAATTCGAAGAATTTTTATTGGTGAGTGACCAAATAAAATATTAATTAAAATATTGGTAGACTACAGAATATTATATAATTAATTCAGATGTTGATTGCTGGATCAACAGAAATTCATTAGTGTTTAAATTTTGCTCAGAATGATGATTTGTGGAGCGTTTATTCGAAACCCTAATTTGTGATCAATTGTTCGTCAATTGATGAATCGCTGAAAATAGGTCATGAGTGATAGAGAGACCGACAACATGGGATGATGGACGTCCATGTGGTTCCCAAGTGCTCGAGTGAGCATGCACCATGGTCCTTAGTGGCCAGTTGGTGAAAGAATGATGATTAAAATGCTGGTTTCATCATTTACTGAAATAGTGCTCGATTGAGCATTAGGTGATAAAACCTAATTATGGAAATGTAAGGGACCGACCAAGAGGGCATGAGACCGGACCTTGGTGGTCGTGGGACTAGATGATGGTCGTTTGAGCAAACTCCAGGTTGGTTGAAAAGAGTTTGGACCCAGTATGAGCGATTGCGCAAATTAGGTCAAAATTATGAAAACGTGCGGGGCCGGCTCGTTGCAAGCCTTAGATCCGCCCTTGTCCGGTCAAGGGAGCATGCCCGTGTCACCATAATGTCCGTATCTCAGTCCTGAGAGTTTCGGTATTTTCTGGTGTACGTCTGAGCAATATGTTGAATATTCAGAAGAGTTTGATCTTTGACTGAAATTCTTGATTTTGCTCGAATGAGAAAAGTAGAAATTTGCTCGTTTTATCAATTTTAGAGAATATTAAAATAATGGTATTTTAATATTTTTCGTGAATAGCCTAGTCGGTCATGTGACCATTTGATTTTTTGGCTTTTTCATGGTTTGAGCAATATTTGAGAAAATATGAAGAAACCATAATTTTTGCTCAAACTGAGGAGTTTCATGAGATGAGGGAAATAATAATTATGAAAGATTAAGGATTGTAAAGTGTGGGACTGGACGAGGCTAGGGCATGGCCGTCCGGCCAGGTAGCCCGGTCCTGCAACACCTTTCCCTATTTTATATTATTATTCCTCGTGAAACTATGGAGAAGCCGTGAGTTTTGTTGAAACGGAGGAGTTTCATGAGATTAGGGAAATAATAATTATGAAAAGACAAGGGATTAGAAGGTGTCGGACCGGCCACAACCAGGGGATGGACGGTCGGCTAGGTTGCCCGGTCCCGTGACACCTTCCCCTATTTTATATTATTATTTCTCATGAAACCATGAAAATATGAAGAAACCGTGAGTTTTGCTCAAACAAGGAAAGTTGCTAGAATGAAGGAGTTTTCATGAGTTCATGAAAATAAAAAAATAAGGAAAAATAATGGAAGAGGCGTGGGACCGGCCACGACTAGGGCACGACCGACCATCCGGTGGGTCCACCCCGTGAGCGCCTCTTTATTATTTTAATATTATTATTTTCCCTCTCCTGTTTTGTGCAGGATTCCCCGTTTGTCCATATTTTCGAATGCTCGTTCGTGCATTCGGGTACTCGGTCGTGCATCATTGTCGAGTACACTTGCACCATTTTCTTGGGGCTTACTCAGTGATGGTCCAGATGTCCGGTTGTTGAGTATTTATTACTAATTTATGAAATTCAGTGGAGAATGATTCATGAAACTGAGTAATAAAGATGAGTAGTTATTTATTATCAATCCATAGGATCAGCCGCAGATTCGACTATGGATTCGGAATAATAAAATGAGCATTACCATCCCATAGGATCGTGGATTCGACTACATAATCGGAGTAATAAAATTATCTTTTACCATTCCATGAGATCAGCAGTGGATTCGATCATGAAATCAGAGTAACGAGATTATCTATTACCATTCCATGGGATCAGCCGTGGATTCGATCATGAAATCGGAGTAATGAGATAGAATAGATTATCTTCTAGGAATTCAGTGGTGAATGTCACGGTAGAATTAATCTATTGCAGAAGGGATATTAGCCAGTTAAAGCGTCATACCCGTTCAGAAAGGTGCATAGTCAGGGATCAGCGAGTGTTGCTGACAACCTGAAGGGTTAATACTCTTAATATTACGGAGAACCGCCTGAATCTATACACGGTGTCTCTACATAGTCAGGGAACAGTGAGTGTCACCGACGTCCTAAAGGCGTTAATGCTCTCAATCTTACGGAGAACTGCCAATCGTTATTCTATGTATAGGGGGGTCTCTCTCATGTAGTCAGGGAACAACGAGTATCGCCGACGTCCTGAAGGCGTTAATGATCTCAATCTTACGGAGAACCGCCCAATTATGTTATTCTACATAGAGGGCATGATGAAATGCGAGGCATCAAAGGATCAGTTAGTGGAGGCCTTTCGAGAAACATGTTCATCATGGCTCTTAAAATATGAATTGTCACATGCCTGAAAGCCGTGTCAGAAACATGCAGTATCATGATTTTACGATTTTGACCTTTGTTGAAAATCCACCATCTACTTTAAGTCCCCTGCTTAGTGAGGGACAGTCATGTTCCGCGGTGAGCATTAAATGGTGATTTTTAGTCGACGAGATCAGTGGTTGAACTCAGTTGTATAAAGGTATTTTCAGAATCCCCGATTTGCTCCAATGGTGTCATGTACGAGTAAATGTTCAGGTGAGGACCCTGATAGTATGATAGAGTGTCATCCCGTGAACACGAAAAGATGAGGCACTACTGATTTGGTCGGTCAAAAGTCCAGTTTTGGTCGGTTTAACGTTCGGGGACCAAGCCCAAAAAAGGAAACCCATGTTTCATTAGGTTTGGAAATAAAATTGATATAAAAGGGAAGTAACCCTAATTTTTTTTTATTAACCGACCACTCTCTCTCTTCATCACTTTCACGCGAGCAGCAGGAGGGGAAAATATTTTTGCCGGACTTCAGTCGCCGCCGCCCGTCGCCGATCACCGTCCGGCCAAATTCCGGCCAGCGCCGACCAGGTAATTCAGACTTTTTTTTTGTTTGCTATGTGTTTTGTGCTTTCATGAGTTGTCCATAAAACAAAAATCCCATAGTTGCATGATGTTTGTGGGAGAAAACGGTTTCCGTTGGTTTTGGTAAACTCGTGTGTGTGGGTGAGAAACAAGTCTAGACCCTAAACAATGTACTGCACGGGAGTACTTTTGATTCGAGAGATCAATCTGTACAACCCTGGCATAAACCAAGAAATGGACGTTCCAGGATTGCTTCGGTCACAAAGTAAAGGAGAAGGGTTGGTCTTAGAGAGGGAAGAGAAGAAAGTGTTGAGGCCAGAATAGTTGATTCTGAAGGTGTGGTTGTTTACGACTTGTATCAGAATGTGGAACTGGCTAGCTGAATGAAAAGCTATCAGGTTATTTCTGGATATTGTGTTGCTCTCCTGACCAAAACTTTTTTTTTTGGTGGAAATAGGTGAAACCTATTTACACAAGTCGTGGTAAAACGTACCTAGTCTTGTAGGAAGTGGAAACGTTTGAGTAGTGGAAGAGTGGAGTAACGTATAACGTCAGAATTTATGCTTCCATGATGAATGAAACGTTTATACCATTACTTCTTTCCATTACTAACCGCCCTTATTCATGACACTTTCTTGTAACAGGCGTATTGCATGCCGCACGCTGTAAACCGCCAGACCAATACCCTGATGAGTATCCCCCAGTTTTTGACATGTTTGATGTCTCGAGTGTTTTCGTGGAAAACATGTAGCATTTTTGTTAGAGCATTGCCGGTCGAACTCGCATGCGTTTCTATCTCAAGCATGTTTGTCAATGTTAGTGATCAAAACTATAAGTCTTGATTTCTAGTCTACGTAGCTAAGGTCTCGGACTAGGATAAAAAGTGTAGTTGAGCTCAAGGACTCCATGGCAATCATCATACAAGGCTTGAGTAGGTTATATCTTAAAACAATTGTTCTTGAACTCATATTTATTGATTAAGGAATGCTTTTGCAAACCGTGGCTATAAAGTTCATGAACCGATTAGAGTGAATCAAATTGTTTTTGCTTCGATGTGTCTTGTGAAGTTACATAAGATCTAAGCAATTGAACAACTCTCTAACTAGTTCATTTGAGTCATTTGAACTAGTTATGGTGAAGAAGAATATGGTTGATATGAAAGTGATCATATGGCTAACCATTTGGTTAACTATTGTTGAACCAACTAATGTACAAGTTTGGGTACGGTTACACAAGCCCAGGAACGTGCATTTCATTTGTGTATGACAAGCTATGTTTTCGATCTAATAGTTGATAAATATTAGCTTGAATCTAATCAGGTTTTCATATAACGGTGAATATTGAATGCTTTGTTACTAAGCTAACATTGATTGCAAAACCTGATTTGAAAGATTATATAAGGGAGAACTCTAGAAACTGGGAAAACTAATCCCCGCACATTCTATGTGATAATAGTTGTGCTAAGACAGAGTCGATTCTCCTTTAACCTGTGGTTTTATTTTCTCAAACCGGGTTAACGACTTAAAGACTTTATTGGGATTGTGAAGCCAGGCCGATGCTACTTTTCTTGTAGTTGTGTGATCTGATCTTGCTGTTTCTATCGTGCGAGTACAATTGTAATAATTGGATTGAGATTTCTATCTCCGGTAGGCAAGATAAAAAGTAATCACAAACATCTTCGTCTCATCGTTTTTTATTCCACAATATCTTTTTTTCGCTGCGTCGATTAAGACTATTGTGAGGTGATTGATAATACTAGGTTGTTCTTCGGGAATATAAGTCCGGATTATCAATTGGTTCCTGTTCACCTTGATTTATCAAAAGAAGGAACAAAACTCGTAGGTATATTCGTGGGAGACGGATTTATCTATTACCGTAGACTTTTCTGTGTGATACAGATTTGTTTATTGAAGTCTTCGACTTTGGGTCATAGCAACTCTTAGTTGTGGGTGAGAGCAGCTAAGGGAATCAAGTACGTAGCATCCTGCTGGGATCAGAGACGTAAGAGCATAACTATACCTTGGATCAGTGTGAGATTGGTTGGGGTTCAACTACAGTCTAGACCGAAGTTAGTTTGGAGTAGGCTAGTATCTGTAGCGGCTTAATATAGTTGTGTTCAATCTGGACTAGGTCCCGAGGTTTTTCTGCATTTGCGGTTTCCTCGTTAACAAAATTCTGGTATATGTGTTATTTCTATTTCCGCATTATATTGTTGTAGATGGTGGATTTTTGACAAGGGTTAAAATCGTAAAACCATAATTATACATGCTCCTGATCCGGCAATCAGATGAGTATTGAGGCTCATGTCTCTCATCGAAGCATGAAAGCTCATGCCATAAAATCTCTGACTGATAATGCTGTCTCTCAGGGTATATGAAGATGTGTAGTCTCTCAGCTGAGGCAACGGCACATCTCATGAATACTGAGCAATTTCAGTAATTATTTCTATATAGAATGGAAAGATTGGACGGCTCCTAGACAGCATGCCTGCTAGTATAGAGCAATAACGTCTTCAGGATACAACAAGGTTTTCCCTGACTATATAAAGGAAATATGACGTTTCAACAAGCTCATATTTCTCAATTTAGATAATTAATTCTACTAGACAACATGCCTGCTATAGAGCCATCAATTAATTATCTTTAATCGTTAACTGAATATTCAGCAATATTCTACGATTCTTCGTAATATTTCGTCACTTGAATTTGTGGTTCTTCCTAGCAGAATTCCACGGGTTAGTGATAAATATTCAACGTACGGGCATCTGCGCAACAATCGAGTAAGCCCCGACCAAAATGGTGTTAGTGTACTCAGCAATAATGCACGAACGAGCACCTGAATGTGCAAACGAGCATTCCAAAACATGAAGGAACGATGAACCTATGCAAAATAGGAAGAAAATAATAAATAATAATAAAATATTAATCAAGGAGCTAGGGACTGGGCGCACCGGCCGGCTGTTCATGTCGTGGCCAGTCCCATGTCCAATTTTTATATTTTATCATATTTTTATTATTTTCCCTGATCTCGTGAAAATCCGTTCATTTGAGCAAATCTCCTTCGTCTCAAGGAAACTCCCCAATCTCATGGTGTTTCCTCGTATCAAAGAAATAATAAAATTTAGGAAAGGTGTTGCGGGACCAGGTCCACTAACCGGCAGGCCATGCCCTAGCCGTGGACGGTCCCACACCTCGTGATTCCTTATTATTTTATTATTTCCCTCATCTCATGAAAATTCCCTGATTTCATGATATTTTACTCAATTCATGAAATATTATAAATTAGGGAGAAAAGGCGCACGGGATACGAGCTCATTGGCCAGCCGACCATGCCCTAGCCATGGCCAGTCCCACATGCCCACGCCTTATTATTTTAGTAATATTTGTTTCCTCATCTCATGGAAACTCCTTACTTCAAGGAAACTCCCTAGTTTCAGCAAACTCCTTGAATTCATGAAAGTCATGAAAAATAATATAAAATTAGGGAAACCCGTGGGACCGGGCCATAGCTGGTCAGTCATGCCCTAGCCGGTCCCACATGCCCCTTATTTTATTATTATTATTTTATGTTTCCCTCATCTCATGGAAACTCCTTGATTTCAACAAATTCCTCGGTTTCAACAAATTTCTTGATTTTATGATATTTCCCTAAAATCATGAGAATATTATAAATTAGGAAAAGTGTCTTGGGACCGGGCTCCTTGGACGGTCAGCCATGCCTCGGCCGTATCCGGTCCCATACTTCATGATTCCTTCATTATTTTATTATTTTCCTTCATCTCATGAAGTTTTCCCGGTTTCAGCAAAATCCTTGATTTCTTCATATTTTCTCAAAATGTTGCTCAAACGCACACCGGAAAATATCGAAACTCTCAGGACTGAGACAGGGATATTATGGTGACGCGGGCATGTCTCCTTGACCGACCAAGGCCAACCCTGAGTCTTTCAAATAGCCGGTCCCACATGTTTTAATAATTTTGACCTGATTTGTTCAAGTGCTCATACTGGGTCCAAACTCTTCTCAAATAGCTGGGAGTTTGTTCAAACGACCATCAGCTGGTCCCATGACCACCAAGGGCCGGTCTCCTGATCCCTTGGTCGGTCCGTCATCTCTCCATAATCAGATTCTATTACCTGACGCTCACACGAGCATTATTTGAAAAATGATTAAACCAACATTTGATCATTCTTTCACCAACTGATCTTCAAGATATTTTGGTAAATTGCTCACTTGAGCATCTGGGCGCTATATGGTCGGTTCATCATCCCATGTAGAAGGTCCCTCCTTTGTTTCATGAATGATTTTTCAATAAATCAACAATTTTTCAGCATTTCAACAATTGATTAAAATTAGGGTTTCGAATCCAGGGCTCTGCAAAATTATAATTCTGAGCAGATTCAAACGCTAATAATTTTACACTGATCTCGTGATCAACACTTTAATAATTATGCTCGGCTCAGATATTAGCATCTTAAATTGATGTTTGCTCAAACGAGAAATATTTTCTCAACTAAAGAATATTGGTTCAACTGTCAATATTCGACGATGTCAATAATTCATCAAACAAGCAACATTTGCTCATACGAGCAATATTTGTTCAAATCATGAATATTAGCTCAACTGTCAATATTTAATAACTCATGCGAGCAGCATTGGCTCATACAAGCAACATTTGCTCATACGAGCAATATTTGTTCAAATCATGAATATTGGTTCAACTGTCAATATTCAATAATTCATCAAGTGAGCAACATTTGCTTACGAGAGAAGTATTTGCTCATCTCAACAATTGACATGATTATACCTTTGTCTCGGCAGACATCTTCATGAGTCTCAGAACATTTGCAAATTATGTTCAACTCAGCAATACAAGGACTCATCGTCCCATAAAGTCAGCAACTGGCTAACTAAATACACGTCTTCCTTGCAGACTCCACAATCACGAGACATCAATCGTGTCACATGGGGGGATATTAACTAGGGTTTTGGTCTGGAGGTCTATGGCACGTGTGTTCATACACACGATGAGAATGTGAGCAAGTCGTGCAATCAGTTGGAGGAGTTAGCAAAGTATTGGGTGGAAAGTTAACCAAGTATCCGCAGGATGAGAAACTGGTTTATACACGATTTTCCACTTCCCCACTCTTTGACTTCAGCAACTGTCACACTTCATGGGATCATGGTGTTTTCAATTCAGCAATATAAAAGGCCTCTGAATCCTGATTGAAACAGACAAGAATTTCTCAACAAGTTCACACCGACAATCTTTCGTCTACACTAACTCATCGTATGAGCAATCACTCTCAAATTAGTAAAATTCAATCATTCAGAACTTTCTTACGCAGAATACATAACATACCTACAATCTCGATCACCATTGATCTCATGCATTTCTCAGCTTCCCTCCTACAGATCAGCCCATCCTCTCTTGTGACCGGATTGACTGTGGAACGGCCATTGTCTTGGTTTAGGCCGGAATCCTACAGATTGATCTCTCGAACTTAAAGCACTCCCTTCTTGCAGTGCATCTGTGTTAGGTTGAGCATTTGCTCGGTTCAAGGAGTCTCCGCAAGGTCATCTCCTCAATTCTGTAAAAACCAGCAAATCATTTTTCCCCATCTACAGATTGGTGACCACAGTGGGAGATTAATCTCTCGGTTGCAATCTCACAGTCTCACAAGATGGTTGGTCTTAGGTCTGCTTCAGCAACTCCCGGCTGATTTTTGATGGGGTTGTAGTAAATAGGATTCGTTTCAGACTTTTGAAGGAAATAGAATTTTTAGATTTAAAAATTAAAATATATATACAAAAAATATTAACAACGGGAGAGAGGTACTGGGACTAAGTATTTGGCCGAATTCACACACAGGGTTCATTCATATATTCTTTGACAATTTAAAACTCAATAAAATTAACATGGACTCTGATTTTGCCAAGATAGATTCTCAAAACATCGATTGTAAGTCCTAAGCATGATGTATAAAAAAACCTAATCTAAGCATACATCATCAAATTAAATAACAACCAATTAAGTCAAATCATATTTCAATTTTAAATTAATGCAAAAGTCATAAAAAAGAATATAATAAATTTACCCGTGTATGAAATTCACCCTCCTCTGTCGTCCCAGTGTTGGGTTTAGCTCATCATGATAAAAACACGCTCAAAATATTTATTTATTGCTCAAATGGTGTTTACAATGAAGAGAAGAAGAGAAAATGGTGTAAACAGCTAATGTGCGACCCACAGGAAGCGTCACCAAAGAACGATAAAAGAGAAGTGCTATTGTCGCTGTGGTTCTAAGACCCACACCTACGACCCACGCCTGTGAGTCTATTTCACTGTTGATAAACGACTGTCCCTGCGAGTCCGTTCTTCGTGTTCTTGGTGTTCTTCATTATCAGCAGGAGCAGAAACAGTGTTTCATCAACTCTTGATTTCTCGCTCCTGAGCTCTCCTATCGACCCCAAACTCTCGACACCCTTTCTACTCAACCCAAACAATCTATTTATAGCCAACATACCCATCGAATCTCGCTCATTCACTCCATATAATTTTCTTTTACTCGGCAGTAAAGAAAATATTCCTAGGAATATTTTCTTTCCTGTTTCATCTTCTCACGCGTTTTCAAGCCTCCAAATTACCATATTTAACTCCTTCGCGCTCCAACAGGCTGTGAGGGTCTTCCATGCACGCACAAAACACGTTGAATCTTCTCCAAATCACGTGAAACCCGTGATATACACGAACTTCTCTGTTTTCAACCCGCGAATTTTTTAGCTGATTCTAGCCAATTCTGGTCGAACCAAATGCCCACAGTGTGTTTGATAGGCCATATCACAACTATCTACCAAAAAGCAGCCATTGAATCTCCCTAGAACACGTTCAACAATTCGATCAAAAATCTGCAGAAGTGTTATCCATTTTCCCGCTAAAAAAAATTCAAATGGAGAAGATGACCTCCCCCTAATCCTGTATTGGGGTGCGAATAGCAGATGCCTTTTGGGGTGACCTGTGGTGCCCCTTAGTAATTGAGGTTCCCCTTATCCAACGGTGAGAGTCCGAATAACACGTGTCCTCCGGGGCTTTTACCAACTTTTACCAAAAAATGTTTATTTTCCAAAGGTGCCTACAAACACATAAAACACCAAAATTAGTACAAACTCGAGTGCCAACAATATATAGTATTGATATCAAATTAAACACAAAAATGTGTGTATCAAAATACCCCCAAACTTATTATTTGCTGGTCCTCGAGCAAAATTTATTTTTGAAAAGATAAAAAGACTACACTTAGCACGTGCAGCAGGCCATTAAACTGCTAGGTGGCCCTAGCGGCGGAGTGTTGTCTCCGGAGGGTTTACCAGAGGTGTACCCACAAAACCTTTAATCCTAATTGGTCACAAGTATCCAAAGAGCTATGAGGACATACATATTCTCAACCTATCTCCTAGTAAGTAGAATGCCAGAGAAATTAAAGGTGTCAGCTCTAAAGCTGACTGAAGAAAAGGGGAGACACATCCATACCACTGCTAGATAAAGAGATATCCGCTACACAACTAGATAAACATTGTAAGATACGTCCGCTGCTTTACAGCTGGATAAGATTAGGAGAGAGATAAAAATGAGAGGGACATATGCTACACAGCTGGACTAATTACGTGTGATGAGTTAAACCAGTGTTAGAAATATTTTGTGCCATATTGAAAGCAGACTAACAAAGCAACCAAAATGCATCTTTCTTCGACTCTCTCACAGTGCTCAGTAGAAACAACACCTTCTTCGGTCTTCAACTGTTGATGATAAACTCTCGAACCTCATAGAACCTTGACAATTAACTCTTCTCTTCGATTTCTTGCTTGACTTATAAATTTCTTCTTCCCTATGGCCTTATTGAACAAAAAGAACGTAATGATGTTTCATTTTTTATTTTATTTTTCATTTTCCATTTTTTTTTATTGAAAACAAAAAATTACAAGACAAAAATTTACATGGCCATGAGAGAAGGACTTTCAAAACTTGGATCTTCGCAACTTGTGATGTCTTGGTATCATGGATTATAACAACTTATATCATTTGCTCTTATAACTTCAACTTTGATTTTTGAATTATTCTCTTCTATTGTTGCTTCTAAACCTAAAACGTCTTCAACTTTCTTCATAGATTTTGATGTCACTTTTCTTGTTGATGATGATAAGTTTCTACTGAGAGAGAGTCGCAATCCAGTAACTAAGACTACATTGTGAGGTTGCTTTGTCTTTCTGGAATTTCCTGACCTACTTGCCTTTCTATCATGTATGGTTAGGTCCATCACGGTTACCCTCTAAAAGGAACAAGTTCTCTCCTGAATTTCAAGGATCTCAATGTCTTTTTCTCTAATGTCTCAAAAGGTTGTTATCCCTAGCATTCCAATTTCTATCTTTTCGGTGAGAAACGGTATGTAAACTTAGCTAACCGGATACCATGTGATGCTAGAAGTTTCAAAAGTGCAACTAAAAAGTTCTTCCCCACCCCCAAACTTAAATCTAACATTGTCCTCGATGTTCTAAAGATAAAATTAAAAGCATGAACAAGGAGAAACTGTTACCAATGAAGCAAAAGAGATAAGGAAATATATTACCGTGTCGCATGAATATTGGGTTACCTCCCAAGAAGTGCTAAGTTTAAAGTCTTCAGCCAGACTAAGCAAGGATTAGTCACCACGTAGAATCATATAGTAGTAGCCGGAATAACTGTGGGTCATCTGGATCAAAAACTGTTACCCACAAGAAGAGGAAACTGCAACAGACCAAAAAGATACCGAACATACCCTTGCTTAAGACAACTACATCTAGTTGTGGTTCAGGTTCAGGCTCTATAAAAGGGTCTAAATAAAAGGTTTTCATCGGTTGGATTTTCTCAAAGATAAGATCTGGTTCAGGTATTAGAGTCTGGAAAAACTCAACTAAGAACTTAGAAGCAATAACAACAACCTGAATAATTGGGGATCCTCTAAGTCAATTAGATTTGACTCACAAGGTTGACCATAATAATGGTCATTCTTAAGAAAATGTGTCGACCCTAATATCCTAAAGTAATTAGGTTTAGTCTCAAAACTTAATATCCGACACATCTGAAAATCATATGTTCCCACAATTGGAAGAAAAGTTTTTGGTGGGAAAACAAAGTCAATCTTGGTATCATAGCCTGGTTTAACCACATCAACCAGAGGATGGGTTTCTAACAACTGAGCTTCTCTGTGGACATCATTAGGTTCGGGAAAACATGTATGTAGATAATCTTGTAATATGGTTGAGGCATAAATGTCAAGTCCTACACGAGGGAACTTTCTAAGAGTTAAAGCACATGGAGAATGATAATCACCCCCAAACTTAGAGTTTTCTGTGTCTCTAGAAAGACTAGTCACAACTTCCCTAATTTCTAGGTCATCAGATTCCTGGAAATGGTCAATTGATTCTTCTAATTCAGGTTCATCCTCACTCATCTTTACGAGTTCATTTTCTTCGTCTAAGACTATTGTTTCTAAATCGCTAGACTCTAAAACATCATTCTCAGAATAAACTCGTTCCTCTAAATCATTATCGGCTTTGTAAACAGGAAATACTGCATCGTCTAAAACGAGGGTATCTCTAGTCAAATCCTCGTCCTTTTGAATAGGTGAATAATTATTAAAATTATTTTGATTTGAACTAGAAATAATATTATCATTGTAAAGTTCAATTGGAGTAACAAATTCCTGATCACTATGCCTACATATTTCATGTTGTTCATCAATACTATCCTCATCATAATCATCACTATAATAACATGAAAATGATCGAACCTTATCAAAAAAAGTAGTGTTACCAATTCTAACCTCGTCATCTTGATTATGTGAATAAAAACTATCCTTATTTTCGAGGGTGGTATTGGGAAAACTACACTGGAAATTAATACTATCCTGAGCAAGTTTTTCCACAATCCTATTTGTATTATCAGTAAATTGCTTGAGTGTCTCTTCTAGAGATATCTTAGTTGATCGCACTACGGACTCTTCTGGGAGAAGAATATTATAAGTCTCTTTCATAAATAACTTCCGTGTTGACTCATTGAAACTCTTGAGAGACTCTTCTAGAGAAATAGAAGGATTGTTTTGCTCGTATGACCTGTGGGTATATGGATAGTAATTGGGCTCACAATGGTATGGACCATAACCTTCAAAAGTTTCGCATTCCCAATCACTATTCACACTATGGTCATAAAAAGGATAATGTCCAAGCTGCTCAGTCGGATAATCATTGTATTGGCTATTATAATACCAGTTCGACATCCTAACCGCAAGGGAATTCTACACAATCACAAACAAGGCTGACTCGACCAAATCAAACCTATAAAATCTAGCAAATAACAAGCATGATGGCTCCACTTAGATTGTTTCTTGACCAGCTTATAATCTTTCGAAAAGGAATTCGTTACAATCTGATCAAACCTCTTTGGAATCAATCCGAGTTTAAGTAAGTTGAATTGAGACAAGGGAAGCTGCGAGGAGCTTTGATACCCAAGGTCTCACCGGTATTATAAGGCGGCGCAGTCACGCATTCAACTCGCAGAAACCATCATGAACTTCAAAGTATGCTCAAAAGAGTAACCAATATTTTTCGAACAACTTTCCTATTAAGCTCGTTACCCTATAGATCTCGTTCTAGTCAAAATTTTAAGCTTAGGTTCGCGTTTGGTTTCGTTTTCCTAAGGCGGGCAAGAAGGAAACGGTGATGAAATCCGAGTCCTTATCTTGTATGGCCAGTCCTTTCCCTTTACTAGGAAATTAAAACAACTGTATTCAAATCCTCAGCATATATCCACCTTAAGGCATACAATAAACCCGCTGACATGGGATTCGCGGGTGTTTCGAAAGCTTACCTCCCGTACCAGACGGACGCAGAACCGCTGAAGTCGACTCGGGCCACGACTCCTATGTCATGTGCGACCCGAGGGGCCGAGAAGATATTGTAATCGTCGTCCTTCCCTGCAAACAGTTTTATATTTAATGTACCCTTCCTTAGGGTTTAAAAAAAAATAATTGTCCAAGTCCAAAGTCCAAATAAAGTGCAAAAGAAAAGAAATAAAAAAAAAGTAATTACAAAAAATGGAAGGTCTCTAAAAAAATAAAATAAATTCTCTTTTTTTTTTTTTTTCTTTCGCTTTTTTTTTTTTGCTTTGTCTTTTTCCTTCTCTTTTGGCTTTAAGCTTTGATTCCAAGTCTTTAGTATCCAACTTCAAACCTGTAATACAAAGACACACCCAAAGAAACGTAAAAAGAACAAATGAAATGAAATAAAAAAAAAACCTAAAAATTCTACCTAAGCACAAATCCGCGTCGGCGGCGCCAAAATGATAATAATTTTGATTGTGATTTTAGTAAACAGGATTCCTTTCAGACTTGTGAAGGAAATGTAATTTTTAGATTTAAAAATTAAAATATATATAAAAAAAAATATTAACAATGGGAGAGAGGTACTGGGACTAAGGATTTGGCCGAATTCACTACACAGGGTTCATTCATATATTCTTTGACAATTTAAAACTCAATAAAATTAACATGGACTCTGATTTTGCCAAGATAGATTCTCAAAACATCGATTGTAATTCTTAAGCATGATGTATCAAAACACCTAAGCTAAGCATACATCATCAAATTAAATAACAACCAATTAAGTCAAATCATATTTCAATTTTAAATTAATGCAAAAGTCATAAAAAAGAATATAATAAATTTACCCGTGTATGAAATTCACCCTCCTCCGTCGTCCCAGTGTTGGGTTTAGCTCATCATGATAAAAACACGCTCAAAATATTTATTTATTGCTCAAATGGTGTTTACAATGAAGAGAAGAAGAGAAAATGGTGTAAACAGCTAATGTGCGACCCACAGGAAGCGTCACAAAAAAACGATAAAATAGAAGTGTTATTGTCGCTGTGGTTCTAAGACCCACGTCTACGACCCATGCCTGTGAGTCTGTTTCACTGTTGATAAACGACTGTCCCTGCGAGTCTGTTCTTCGTGTTCTTGGTGTTCTTCATCATCAGCAGGAGCAGAAACAATGTTTCATCAACTCTTGATTTCTCGCTCCTGAGCTCTCCTATCGACCCCAAACTCTCGACACCCTTTCTACTCAACCCCAACAACCTATTTATAGCCATCAGACCCATCGAATCTCGCTCATTCACTCCATATAATTCTCTTTAACTCGGCAGTAAAGAAAATATTTCTGGGAATATTTTCTTTCCTGTTTCATCTTCTCACGCGTTTTCAAGCCTCCAAATTACCATATTTAACTCCTTCACGCTCCAACAGGCTGTGAGGGTCTTCCATGCACGCACAAAACACGTTGAATCTTCTCCAAATCATGTGAAACCCGTGATATACACGAACTGCCCTGTTTTCAACCCGTGAATTGTTTAGCTGATTCTAGCCAATTCTGGTCAAATCAAACGCCCACAGTGTGTTTGATAGGCCATATCACAGCTATCTACCAAAAATCAGCCATTGAATCTCCCTAGAACACGTTCAACAATTCGATCAAAAATTTGCAGAAGTGTTCTCCATTTTCCCGCCAAAAACAAAATTCAAATGGAGAAGATGACCTCCCCCTAATCCTGTACTGGGGTGCGAATAGAAGATGCCTTTTGGGGTGACCTGGGGTGCCCCTTAGTAATTGAGGTGCCCCTTATCCAACGGTGAGAGTCCGAATAACACGTGTCCTCTGGGGCTTTTACCAACTTTTTGAGCCGAATTTTCCAAAAAATGTTTATTTTCCAAAGGTGCCTACAACACACATAAAACACCAAAATTAGTACAAACTCGAGTGCCAACAATATATAGTATTGAGATCAAATTAAACACAAAAATGTGTTTATCAACGCTCCTCATACTCATTCGAACGACTCTTGTAACGTTCATCATTCTTACTTCACTACTCCCTTTCTCTCCATTGATACCTCCGATGGAGAGATCCCATAATTGGCAGAATTAGCACGAAGGCAAGGAATTCTAGCCGGAAACATCAATCGGTTAAAAGAAGCGATCGATAACCTCTTCACCTGCATAGTGGAATTGACGAGGCTCTTGGGAGCAGAAATGGTGGAACGCCCAAAATCTACTGACGCTCCTCAAGCCAACAGTTTCACTACTTACGAGAAGCCGGTGGATCAGGAAGTCATACACTTTATTGAAAATCTATGTGAACTCCCGCACTTCTAAAGAGATCAACATACGAATACGTTTGCTGCACTCAACAAAATATCATCAGATGTGCAACTAACTCCGTCATGCCTAGCAGTTGAAGAAACATCCATGATGTCTGAGCATTCGATCAACAACATCACATTCGGGGAAGAAGACTGTATGGCAGATGAAGGCCATAACCGAGCCTTGTATGTGACAAGTTTTATCAAAGATTCTGAATTCAAGAGGGCTCTCGTTGATACAGGCGCTTCTACAAATATTATTACCATGAAGACTCTCAAAGCAGCCAAATTCCCACAGAGCAAAATTGTTCGCCATCCCATCTTGATGACGGGCTTTGAAGAAAGTCAAATCCATACATATGGATATGCATACATAGACCTGAGGGTAGGTTCTATTCAATCAAAGGCCAAATTTCACGTGATTGAGCAAGAACCTGATTACCACATGATACTTGGAAGACCGTGGCTTCATGACAATAAAGTGGTTCCTTCAACATACCATCAATGCATGAGGCTCTTCTCAATAACAAAATTGTTCGTATTGCGGCTTCATCATCTCCTTATGCTCCGGTCTATGATGCTGAATTCCTTGAATCTCAGAAGGACATCCCTGAACCTCCCATGAAGATATACAGTACTCCACTCCCGAATTGGCATTGAGAAAGCTGCTGACAAACCACCATCCTTAGGCACTAAGTCGATCAAGTCATCCGCTACGCCGATTAAGCGCCGCAAGGATCAAGTCTCAACTCTGGGATCTAATTTCATAGCCAGTCACGATGTGGAGGGGAGGATCATTTACCTCCGGCGCAAGGATTATCAATTAAATGGAGAGAACGATGAAAAGTCTCCCCGCCCTGAAGAATCATGTCAGAATGAACAATCACCTGACGAAGAGATTCAAGACGCTCCACGACAATTGCAAGATGGTACTGATTCTACTACTGATGACCTCGAAACGATCAACATCGGGACGGAGGATGATCCAAGGCCAATTTTAATTAGTTTTAATCTATCCCCAGAGGAACGTACGGAACTGATAAACCTACTGAAATAGTATCAGGATGTCTTCGCTTGGACGTACGAGGAAATGCCTGGACTGAAGGACAAATTGGTTACTCATCACCTGTACATCACTCCTGGATCCAAAGCTGTCAAACAACCACCTAGGCAGTTTAGACACGAAGTCGGGGAACAAATCAAAGTCGAGATCCAGAAGCTACTGGCATCAGGGTTTATCTAACCCATTCAACACCCAACATGGTTAGCAAACGTTGTTCCTGTCAAGAAGAAAAATGGTCAAATCAGATGTTGTGTTGATTTCAGGAACCTGAATAAATGTTGTCCAAAAGATGATTTTCCTTTACCCAAAATTGATATGCTCGTTGATGAAACCAGTGATCACGGTATGTTCTCGTTTATGGATGGTTACAGTGGATACAACCAAATAAATATGTATGAACATGATGCCAACAAGACCGCATTTCGTACTCCTATCGGGAACTTTCACTACACTGTGATGCCCTTTGGATTGAAGAATGCAGGTGCTACTTACCAACGAGCCATGAATGCCATATTCCACGACATGATGCACAGACAAGTGGAAGACTATGTCGATGATGTGGTAGTAAAATCGAAGACTCGAGCATTTCACCTTGAAGTTCTGAGACAAGTTTTTGAAAGATGAAGGGAATACAAATTAAAAATGAATCCTATGAAATGTGCTTTTGGTGTTTCCTCCGGAAAGTTTTTAGGATTCCTGGTCACTGCTGAAGGAATCAAAGTCGATTCATACAAGACGAAAGCCATTACTACCATGCCTTCTCCACGCACTGTGAAATAGCTCCAGAGTTTTATGGGCAAGGTAAATTATATTCGACGCTTCATTCCTGTATTTGCTGAACTCACTGCTTAGTTCACTCCTATGCTAAAGAAAGGAGCAAATTTTGCATGGATATCCGCCCAACAAGAAGCATTTCAGAAGATACAACAGATACTGCTATCACCTGTTGTCATGAGATACCCGGTGCAAGGACGACCATTAATACTTTACAAATATTCATGTGATGTTCTATTGGATCACTTCTCGCTCAAGAAGACGAAGGAGGTATCGAACGTCCCATCTACTATTTCAGCCGCACAATGAGAGATGCTCAACTCCGATATCTAAAACTGAAAGAACATGTCTAGCATTGGTGCATGCGATCCAGAAATTCAGACATTATTTGCTATCCAACAAGGTTGTGCTTGTTTCCAAAGCCGACCCTATAAAGTTTTTACTATCAAAGCCCGCCTTGATGGGAAGACCATCAAAGTGGATACTTCAGATGTCGGAGTTCGACATAGCTTGTGTACCACCTAAAGCAATCAAAGCCCGAGCAGTTGCAGACCTGCTTGCCGCTTTTCCAGGAGAAGATACGACAACGTTACATAAAGATGTGCCCGGAGAGTTCCTAGAAATCTTAGTCATCAAGGAAGAAACGTGGCTCTTATACTTTGACGGGTCCGCCACTCCTAGCAACGACACCGGAGGAGCGGGCGTAGTGCTAGTATCTCCATCTGGTGAAGTCTTATCATATTCATTCAAACTGGATTTTCACTGCACCAACAATTCAGCAGAATATGAGGCTTTTTTATTAGGTTTGTCCCTGGCCAAGCAAGCAGGAGCAACACATCTTGAGATAAGGGGATATTCAAAGCTACTGGTCAATCAAATGAACGGAGCATATTCTCTCAAAGAATTCACGCTCGCACCGTTCAGAACGGAAGCTCAGCGGATCTTAACTCATTTCGCTAATGCCACAATCGTCCATACTGGACGAAATAACAACAAGCATGTTGATTGTCTAGAAACTCTCGCTTCTAAACTACAATTCGAAGGAGCGGAGAAAACAATCACGGTACAAAGTCGTGTTGTGTCATCTACCTGGCTTTCTCAAGTCGAAGACATTTAAATAAATGATTGGCGAGCACCCATTATTCATGAATTGAGTAATTATCTTTCAGGAGGGAAAGTCAGCCTCAAGGAACTGAAGAATTATTTCTTGCTTCATGGAGCATTATACTACCGGAATCCTGACGGGTCCTTGTCACGATGCCTCGGGAACGACGAAGCGGGCGAGCAACTCAAACGCATAAATGAAGAAATCTGCGGACAGACGTTGGTGGTAACACTTTATAGAAAGCTTCAAAGGATGGGATACTATTGGCCTTCCATGGAAGTTCAGTCAAGGACTCTGCAAAAATCTTGTCCCAATTGTCAGTTTCCGCCTCATCACTTAGAAGCTTTGACAATTCACAACACTGGGGACTGGAGGGAACCTTACATCAAATATCTTTGGGACAATGAGCCGTCATTGGAAAAAAAGGAAACAGTCAAGCTCATTCAGAGAGCTAAAAGATTTGCCTTTTTGGACGGAATCTTATACCGCAAAATTTTTGGTGGGAACTTACTGAGATGCTTGGCTGAGCATGAAATTCCAACAATCTTAAAGGAAATGCACGACGGAGAACATCAGGGAAAAAGAAAGCTATTTCTTCAGATTCATGAGAAATATTGTTGGCCAACTATGGAAGACGACGCAGCTGCTTATGTTCAGAGATATCACTGATGCCAAATCCATGGTAATCTCATCCACACTCCTTGTCTCCCATTGAATTCTGTGAATAGTCCATGGCCTTTCTATAGCTGGGGACTGGATATCATGAGGGAAAATCAATCCATCTTCTTCAAAGCAGCATGAGTACATCATCACTGCAACTGAGTATTTTACCAAGTGGGTTGAATCTATTCCCCTTCGAAGCACCACTGGAGTCACGATCGCAGCCTTCATCAAGGAACACATAATATGCAGGTTCGGCGTTCTTAAGCACATCATCACTGATAATGGAACTCTTTTTGCCAACAAACACGTGACATAATTGCTCGAGGAATACGGTATCAAACAATTTTTCTCCACACCATACTATCCCCAAGGAAACGGACAAGCAGATAGCACCAACAAAACTTTTATCCGAATTCTCAGCCGAACAATTCATGATAATCCTCAGACGTGGCATGAACAATTGCCTATGGCTTTATGGGCCTAATGGACTGAAACAAGGAGCTCAATCGGGACTTCACCATACTTTCTTGTCTATGGAGCTGACGCCATACTCCCAGCAGAAATCAAGATTCCTTCAGCAAGAATCGCCGCATCCAGTGGAGTACAATGGATGAAGCAGAAGTGTCCAACTCAAGGATTTCCGAACTGGACATGCTTGAGTCAAGGAGGGATAAGGTAGAGAAATACGTGGAAGCATATAAACAAAGGATTTCCAGAGCTTACAACAAAATGGTAAGGCCTCGTACATTCCAAGTAGGAGATTTGGTACTAAAGACAGCAAAACACATTCAACAAGATATGTTTGCTCCCAAGTTCTCTCCAAAATGGGAAGGAACGTATTTGATCATCAAGGCAGTATCCAATGGATATTACAAGATATTAGCCATTGATGGAGGAGTGGAAGGAAACACCATCAATGGTGCTAGAGCACTGCTCGGTCAAACTCGCATGCGTTGCTCTCTCAAGCATGTTTGTCAATGTTAGTGATCAAAACTATAAATCTTGATTTCTAGTCTATTATAGCTAAGTCTCGGACTAGGATAGTAAGTGTAGTTGAGCTCAAGGAATTCATGGCGATTCATCATACAAGTGGAAGAACTACTCAAGGAACCGGTGGAACTTCTGGACAAAAAGGTATGTGAAGACTTGAACTTATCTGTCACTCAAAAGTCTATCTATTCTATCTCCTACTTCTTGAGACAAAAGTCGTATGTTATATATATAGACTTAGATTATACACATTTGGTATTTCGAGCCCAGTATACCTTGCCGATCTATATCTCGAAATATATGTTGGTAAGCATTTCGCTTCGACCATGTTTTTCTTTACCTAGTGACGCAAGTCATGTATGTTTCGATCATCTTGAAAATTGCTTTGACGAGAAATAGTGTAAGAACTATATAACGTCCTCTAAGAATGTTTCAATGATTGGTATGAGAGTTTAGATTACATAACCATAGTGGACATAAGTATGTTGTGGAAACACATATGTGCATAAGTCCCATGCTGGAAATCGTCTAGTAGCCAAGTCCGCGAACTTCCGAAGTTCTCAAACCCGAGAATTTATACTGAGTTATCAAACTATGTTGCGTGAGCCAAGTCCGCGAACTAGAGAATTTCTGCTGTAGTTTGAAAACTCTTTCCAGTACTTCAAGTCCGCGAACCTAGTCTGCTAACTTGTATAGGTTATATATCTAAAGATGATTTCTGAACTTAACTCATAAAGACTAAGGAATGCCTTTGCAAACCGTGGCTATAAAGTTCATGAACGGATTCATGTGAATTGAATCATCTTTGCTTCAATTGTCTCTTGTGTACTACATGAGATTTCCTTGCAATTGAACAACTCTCTAACTAGTTCATGTGAGTCATTTGAACTAGTTATGGTGAAGAAGAAAATGGTTGGTATGAAATGCTCAAATGGCTAACCTTTTGGTTGACTATTATTGAACCAACAATGCACACGTTTGGGCACGGTTTACAAACCTAGAAGCGTGCAGTTCATTTGTGTATGACAATCTAAGAGTTCGATCTAACGGTTGAGATATATTAGTTTGAATCTAAATCAGGTTTTCATCTAACGGTGGATAGCGTTTGCTTTGTGAGCAAGGCGAAACCCTGATTTGAAAGACTATTTAAGGGGACATCTAGCAACTCTACAAACTAATCCCCACATATCCGTGTGTTACTAGTTTGTAATCTAGAGTCGATTTTCCTTTAACCTTTGGTTTTCCTCTTCTAAAACCAGGTTAACGACTCAAAGACTTCATTGGGATTGTGAAGCCAGACCGATACTACTTTTATCGTAGTTGTGTGATATGATCTTGCAGCGTATATCGTACGAGTACAATCATATTGATTGGCTTGAGATCGTGAGAGTTCTCCGATAGGCAAGATATAAAAGTAATCACAAACATCTTCGTCTCATTGTTTGTGATTCCACGACGTCTTGTTTCGCTACCATACGATTAAGATTGTTGTGAGGTGATTGATTAATCTAGGATGTTCTTCGGGAATATAAGACCAGATTATCAATTGGTTTCTGTTCACCTTGATTATATATCAAAAGACGAAACAAAAACTTTAGGGTTTTTCTGTGGGAGACAGATTTATCCTTTGATAGACTTTTCTGTGTGAGACAGATTTGTTTGTTGTTAAAGCCTGCGATTTTGGGTCGTAGCAACTCTTAGTTGTGGGTGGGATCATCTAAGGGAATCAAGTGCATAGTATCATGTTGGGATCAGAGGCGTAGGGGTGCAACTGTACCTTGGATCAGTGGGAGACTGATTTGGGTTCAACTACAGTCCAGTCCGAAGTTAGCTTGGAGTAGGCTAGTGTCTTTAGCGGCTTAATGCAGTGTGTATTCAATCTAGACTAGGTCCCGGGGTTTTTCTGCACTTTCATTTTCCTCGTTAACAAAACTTCTGGTGTCTGTGTTATTTCTCTTCCGCATTATATTTGTTATATAATAGAAATAATACAGATTGTACGTTAGATCAATCAATTGGATAGTCCGACCTAACGGTTGTTGATTGATATTGATTGATCCTTGGATATTGGTCTTTGGTACCATCCAAGTCTATCTCTCTTTAATGGAGACTCGCAGTTTGCTTGAGTAAGATTAAATCGAGAGATTGAGATATAAACTCTTTGATATGTCTTTTTATTGATTGAGTCTGAATGTCTAGTTGATTCTCATAAAAAGTATATTGGAGTTTGTCTATACATATTGGTAAGCGAAATATTGGGTGTGGTTGTTAGACCCCAGCCTTTTTAATTGGTATCAGAGCAGGAAAACACGTTCAAGACCTTACAAGTCTGTGTTTGTAGCGATCTGACTATATGGACAAGAGTATTATCTCTAATAAATGCATCGCCAGAAATAAAAATTCTATCTCATCGAATTATATTAAAGAGAAAGACTTTTTAATCTCGAATATAGACGAACCATGTGTTCTGGTGAGACAGACTAACATCGACATATGTGATCCCGATTACCCTTCAAAAGGAGCGTTTCTGATAATGAACGGGTTTCAGCTAAAGATAGTGAATTGATTCTAAATCTTATTAGAATTCAAGCTGATATATTTAATCGGTTGAAGCACCATGTCAATACTCTTCTTGGTGTAATAAGTGATTGCAAATCCAAAGGTAATGCTGAAGATCAGTCTTCGTGCACGACTCTTGAGGCTAGCCTCAAAAAGGATGCCTTGGAGATTGAACATCGCTTGAGTAAGCTCTCTATTCAAGGATGCTCAAATCAATCCAATATGCCGAGTACTTCTGACACAACTAAAGTGGTTTTATGCTCAGAAGTAAAAACAGATGTTCCTAAAGTTCCTATCATTCAAGGATGTTGCACATCGAATAGAGAGAAGAAATCTTCTAACGATGTTGGGAAGACTGCATTTTCTAATCACTCAGATGATCAGAAAGTATGTCTTTTCTGTGAGACTAAGAGTTCTTTTAATCAAAAAGGATCCTCTAGGTTGAAGAAAAAATCCTTTGTTTATCTTCAACACACCTTAGATTTAATTATTAAAGGTGTAACTGACATCCGTATGACTAAACGAATCGGGTTCCATACCTACCCTGTGTATGTCACCAGGAAAGTCAGTTCAGTGAGCTCCTCGAACACTCAAAACAGACGTCCTATTAAACATCGTACAAAGGAAGATCGTGTTATGGTATCTAAGAATAACGCCGTCCCTAACAAGAAAGGAAGTTCAGAAGAAAGGAGGAAAATTGATGAAATACGAGATAATCTGAAAAAGGTAATTGAAGATTATAAATAATTCGTCAACAGGTTGTCTTCCTCAAACCAAAACTCTTCTGGCAAGGATTCAAACTTTATCTCATACTTTGATGACAGTAAGTTTTATGATAACTTCTCGCATGAAAAGGGATCCCTCTCTAGGTTTAGGAGGAAAAAAAAAGACTTGATTATAAACACAAATCTCTTAATGAGCATATAGCTCATACTTGTGCTAATTAATCACAAGGATTAAGGAGCTTACTCATAAAAATCCTTGTGAGTAAGATGTGTTAATAAGCAGGTATACTTTTTGTATTTGCATATGTTATGTTGAGCTATCTTCTTATCATCTATAGCTAATCTGTTGTTTACAGACCTGTGGTACTTAAAGTATTAGCTTTTGTCTATTTCCTATCATCTCTGGGTTCTTGCTACAACCTCTATAAAATTATTTTCTGTTTAAATGATTTGTTTGGTTGTACGCAAACGTGTTGGGCTATCTTTCTTTATAGGTTAAAGGTTGTACTCGAACGGATATCTGTTATGGTCCGAGTCAACGGTTTTATTAAACCCTAGATTTCCTACCCTAAGGTTAAATAGTTGTCACTTTGAGTTAGTCACGTACTCATACTCAAAGTTGGATTTCGGTTTTTCAAGAATGTCTTCCTCCTTGTCTTGCTATTGTGGTTTTGCAAAAGGATTCCTTGACAAAAGCTTTGTTATTGAATCAAAGAGGAAAAGAACGCTTGTAGAAGAAGATCATACTAATGCTTCATGTTTCTTTGCCTATGTTCATGAAGATGCCGAGAAGGATGATATGATTTCTGCTGAAGTTTTTCATGACTTTCTTAAGTACTTTGGGGAAGCAAAACAACAGCTTGTTGACACTCTAAAAGATCTTGATAAGTTAAAAACTGAGTTGGAAAAGGTTACCTCTGACCTTGGTCTCATAAAATCTCAAATCAATGATCTTCGTAAAGAGAATCATCTCTCTGGTGTCGCAGAGAAGGGTGTCGATCACAATCTCGAATACTCCATGTCTCGTGAGGATCTTGTACTGCCCATATCCTTGTTCGCTGTCAGGGAAACGATGGAGTCTGATTATATTTAGCTTGTCATCTTTTTAGATACCTAGTATGTATTCTTTTTGGCTTAGTTAGAAGAATAACTAGTGCTTTGAATAGCGATGATTGTGACTACGCATAACTTTTTTTTTTCATCTTCTTGTTATTTTTTAGGTTTATGTGTTTTAAAATTCTAAAATTTTTTGGAGGATGATGGTTTGCAATATTTAATCTTATGGTTTGTTATATTGCAATATTTATGGGATTTGTGTGTTTACGTCCGTAAACTTTGTTGTCCCATATTTTGACAAAAGTAAAGTCGTACATGATCGGTGTTCATGTATTGATTTAAGGATGAATAGACTTTTAAGAAACACAAAAGTTAAGCCGATATTGTCAATTCTTTGATGGAAGATAGGTTAAAATCTTTTGTAAACAAGGATAAAGTCTATTATTGTTATGAAAATAATGATTGAAAATAGAATATATCCTTGTATATTTCACAGTATGGATCTTCTTTGATTCATATCCTATGAAATACTGTGAGGCTCCGTAATATTCTTATGTTGAGCACGATACGACTAAGTTGATTATTTTTTATTAGCTTGGTTGGTTGTTCCGTAAGGTATGTTATGTTGAGCATTTGTAAACAAAATTAATCATCTCGTTTGGTTATTAGTTATTTTCTCCGTAAGTTCTCTTATGACGAGCAAAACAAATGACAATTAAATTGATTACTTTCGTGATTAGTTTGGTTGTTTGTATTCCAATTAGATTAATTATGGGTTCTCTTGTAATTAGTCTAGTTGAGCATTCATATATTCCATAAGATTTTTCTTGTGTCGGGTATATGAACGGCTATCCTAATCATTTTCCAATGGTTTTGGTAGTCATATGTTCCGTAAGTTTACTTATGTTGAGCATAAAAAATTAAGTTGATCACCTTGTGTGTTTAATTTGATTGCATATTCCGATTAAATTAATCATGGGTTTAGTTGTGATTAATTTGATTGAGTTTTTGGATATAGAAAATCACTTATCATGGTTTTTGGTGTCCAATAAAAATCCTTCTTTTCTCTCGAAATTAAGGTCGCTCTTATTGTTACCTTGGGAATGACATCAAATGGGGGAGAGTTCTTTTGAACTTGTGCTTAATGGTCATATCTTGAGGGGTGTGTGGCTGTGGAATTTTAGAGGGGTTATCTTGTATCTTTAAACTCCTTGATGAATGCTATTAGCTTCGGCTATATGATTGCATCTAAATTAAGATGATGTGCGTCTTTTCTTTTATTCATGAAATGTCTCTTGTGGAAATTTCATTATGATCCCGTTCTTGTACCTTTGCCAATTTTATTGACAAAAAGGGGGAGAATTAATATGCAGTTCACACTACAAATACATATGGTTTTCGGATCATTGTGTAAGGGGGAGTGGTTTCCATGATCGATATGGAGTATTGACTAAGGGGGAGTGATACATATCACCATAGTATTATTGTTGAAGTTGTGATACAATTGGACTTTGACACTGTGTAGTAATACTATGACACTGTATAACAATGATTGAGAATCTCGAGTTTTCTAATTGTTATGGCTACGGATCTTCAACAACGGTGATACTAAACTTACAAATTTTGGGATCATTGGAGTACTTGGAAGGACGAAGATTTCAAGGAATGTTTAAGATTAAACTTATGGAATAGGAGCTACTAAAGTTTCATTATCTTTTTTTTGTATTCCATATGTATTGATAGTTTTGTCACTAAAATTGACAAAGGGGGAGATTGTTTGAGCACTGCTCGGTCAAACTCGCATGCATTGCTATCTCAAGCATGTTTGTCAATGTTAGTGATCAAAACTATAGTCTTGATTTCTAGTATATTATAGCTAAGTCTCAGACTAAGATAGTAAGTGTAGTTGAGCTCAAGGATTTCATGGAGATTCATCATACAAGTGGAAGAACTACTCAAGGAACCGGTGGAACTTCTAGACAAAAACGTATGCGAAGACTTGAACTTTCTGTCACTCAAAAGTCTATCTATTCTATCTCCTACTTCTTGAGACAAAAGTCGTATGATATATATATAGACTTAGATTATACACATTTCGTATTTCGAACCGAGTATACCTCGCCTATCTGTATCTCGAAATATATGTTGGTAAGCGTTTCGCTTCGACCATGTTTTTCTTTACCTAGTGACGCAAGTCATGTATGTTTCGATCATCTTGAAAATTGCTTTGACGAGAAATAGTGTAACAACTATAT
The DNA here is from genome assembly GCF_003573695.1 of Papaver somniferum. NCBI lineage: Eukaryota > Viridiplantae > Streptophyta > Magnoliopsida > Ranunculales > Papaveraceae > Papaver > Papaver somniferum. The sequence goes on along the minus strand of NC_039363.1, from coordinate 149,797,195 downwards.
AACATCCTCTAAGAATGTTTAAATGATTGGAATGAGAGTTTAGATTACATAACCATAGTGGACATAAGTATGTTGTGGAAACACATATGTGCATAAGTCCCATGCTGGAAATCGGCTAGTAGCCAAGTCCGTGAACTCAGTCCGCGAACTGCCGAAGTTATCAAACCCGAGAATTTATGCTGAGTTATCAAAGTATGTTTTATGAGCCAAGTCCGCGAACCCAGTCTGCGAACCAGCGAATCTCTCGAACCCGAGAATTTCTGCTGGAGTTTGAAAACTCTTTCCTGTACTTCAAGTCCGCGAACCTAGTCTGTGAACTTGTATAGGTTATATATCTAAAGATGATTTCTGAACTTAACTCATAAAGACTAAGTAATGCTTTTGCAAACCGTGTCTATAAAGTTCATAAACCGATTCATGTGAATCGAATCATCTTTTCTTCAATTGTTTCTTGTGTAGTACATTAGATTTCCTTGTAATTGAACAACTCTCTAACTAGTTCATGTGGGTCATTTGAACTAGTTATAGTGAAGAAGAAAATGGTTGGTATAAAATGCTCAAATGGCTAACCTTTTGGTTGAATATTATTGAACCAACAATGCACACGTTTGGGTACGGTTTACAAATCTAGAAACGTGCAGTTCATTTGTGTATGACAAGATAATATTTTTATCTAACGGTTGAGATATATTAGCTTGAATCTAAATCAGGTTTTCATCTAACGGTGGATAGCGTTTGCTTTGTGAGCAAGGCGAAACCCTGATTTGAAAGACTATATAAGGGGACATCTAGCAACTCTACAAACTAATCCCCACACATCCATGTGTTACTAGTTTGTAATCTAGAGTAGATTCTCCTTTAACCTTTGGTTTTCTTCTTCGAAAACCAGGTTAACGACTTAAACACTTCATTGGGATTGTGAAGCCAAACCGATACAACTTTTATCGTAGTTGTGTGATCTGATCTTGCATCTTATATCGTACGAGTACAATCATATTGATTGGCTTGAGATCTTGATAGTTCTCCGATAGGAAAGATATAAAAGTAATCACAAACATCTTCGTCTCATTGTTTGTGATTCCACGACGTCTTGTTTCGCTACCATACGATTAAGATTGTTTTGAGGTGATTGATTAATCTAGGCTGTTCTTCGAGAATATAAGACCGGATTATCAATTGGTTTCTGTTCACCTTGATTATATATCAAAAGACGAAACAAAAACTTTTGGGTTTTTCTGTGGGAGACAGATTTCTCCTTTGATAGACTTTTCTGTGTGAGACAAATTTGTTTATTGTTAAAGCCTGCGATTTTGGGTCGTAGAAACTCTTAGTTGTGGGTGATATCAGCTAAGGGAATCAAGTGCATAGTATCCTGTTGGGATCAGAGGCGTAGGGGTGCAACTGTACCTTGGATTAGAGGGAGAATGATTGGGGTTCAACTACAGTCCAGTCCGAAGTTATCTTGGTGTCTGTGTTATTTCTTTTCAATCTGGACTAGGTCCCGGGGGTTTTCTGCATTTGTGGTTTCCTTGTTAACAAAACTTCTGGTGTCTGTGTTATTTCTTTTCCGAATTATATTTGTTATATAATAGAAATAATACAGGTTGTTCTTTAGATCAATCAATTGGATAGTCCGACCTAACGGTTGTTGATTGATATTGATTGATCCTTGGATATTGGTCTTTGGTACCATCCAAGTCTATCTCTCTTTAATCGAGACTCGTAGTTTGCTTCAGTAAGATTAAATCGCGAGATTGAGATATAAACTCTTTGATATGTCTTTTTATTGATCGAGTCTGACTGTCTAGTTGATTCTCATAAAAAGTATATTGGAGTTTGTCCATACAGATTGCTAAGCGAAATATTGGGTGTGGTTGTTAGACCCCCGCTTTTTCAAATGGTAAATCATTACCTTTTCATTATTACAAGCATTTCTTAAAATGTAATTTACATTCCTCCAAAGAGTATGCAAAATACTCCTTTGTTCATTAAAACATTTCATGAATGAACAAAAATTTATTTCCACGATCAATCATTCTACATAAGAAACCTATTCGAGAACAACAATCATAAATGCTCACTCAGAGTAAACCATCCAGCAGAGAGTAATTCTTAAAAACAGCCATGTCGAGCTTCTTCTGAAAGTTTCTGGTCTTCACTTCCAAGTCCTGGACAACCTTCTCAACTCTTGCGGACTCTAAGGCAAGTGCCTTCTCTTCTTCCAAGAAACTAGTTGTGGTACAAATCGCATCAGCAGCAGCTGCCGCCCTGTGAATTTTGATCATCTCGAGCCGACCACGAAGCCGGCCTATGTTGAATCGCAAGACTTCACAGTTTGAAATCATTTCATACCACCTGTGCATTTCATGATTATTAACATCTCGTAGATTCATCTCGTTCATGTCTTCGATAATCGGTAATAATCCGGCAACCGTAGTCAGAAGGGTTGGTAGAAAGCCTCTCCATATTTCTGTCGTAGCAATGTCCCCATACCGTCTCCAAATTTTGGTATACATAGGTACGTGACATTTGGGAATGATGAATCCACCGACCACCTTATTATTTGGAGAAGTATTAGTCATGGGAGCTTCAAAGGGGAGTCCAGTTGTTGGATACTCGTGAACGTGAGCTCTAACCCCAGCCTCTACGGAATCAGTGGAGTCTTCATCAACATGGTTGCCACTATCGTCAACCACGACCACGGACTTCCCATTCCTCCTCTTTCTAGCATCGACAACAACGTGCACATCAACCTGCGATAAAGAAGTTTTCAATTTCAGATGAAGATTGGATAAACCGTCGAGTGAAGATTCAATCAAGAAATCATAAAATTACTCGCAGATGTGTCGGCTTCAGTATGAGCTGAACTATACCGGGAAGGGGCTCTAACAGTCTGCTTGGGTCTCGAATTATGAGAAGAAGATGGATTCTTCTGATTATCCCGCAACAAATTATTTTCCTATGATCTATAACTCTGATCAAATGGAGATGAAGAAAATATACAAATTACTGAGACGGACGCTTCCACTTCATGCTTCGACTGAGGTTCGTTTCGAGAAGACATACTACTGCTGAACATAGCGACGAAAGGTATGATAATCAAAATTTTCTCTGCGCGATGAAACTAACTCACGAATGGAAGAAGTGTTTGCATAAATGATAAACCCTAAGTCTTGGAGATATATATGAGATGCTGTGGGTGCTTATCTTCTGTGAATAATCAATTCAGTTACGAGTTTTACTGAAACCCTAAGTTTCAAACAAAATCAATACTGGAGATGCGGAGGAAAATAATGTGCTGGGGACTGACCAAAGCTGGACATGACCAGAATGCCACACGGCCTTGCGTGTGTTATATGTTTTCTCGGCATATGTGATGTGTCTGGATGTTTTCACAGGTGGAAGCCGTTAAAACAAATAAATGGAGATCATAATGGGTTTGGCGCAAGAGCATTGGCTCATTCTATTTGGTTCAATCAAGAAGGACCGACATTAATAAAATGATTTCTCATTCAAAAGTAAAATCTTAATACCGAAGTGAAGATGTTCAAATAATCAAAGAAGATGTCTACTATGAAGACTAACAAAAACATTCAAATTTTTAAATGCGGCTATGAGCAAGACTAGTCGTCAGAGTCATCTGATTCGTCATCATCATCATCCTTTTCGTCCTCTGAAGAATCCTTTTCGGACTCTCTCTCGGAATCACTGTATGAATCATCAGGGAAGTCTTCCTCGATGTTGCCATCCATTGCATCCAAAAGGTTTTCCTCATCACGCTCATCCTAAAGATCAGCCTTGACCAGTCGCTCAATCTCCTAATGAGGTGGATATGGCTTACGCTTGTGTTCGTCAGATCCCATACAAGTTCTTATTCTTCCTCTTCGGCATTTGAATCTGAGGATACACCATAAGGACAGGATCGGAGCCTCTCCTCGGGTTCTTGTGTTTTCCGCTGGATTCTACGTCTTTTCTCTCGATACTCAGCAAGTATCTCCTCCATTTCTTTCCTCTTCAAGAGTTCGTCACGAGCATCTTTCAGTCTATCAAGAGACATGTTATTTACCATTTTTTTATCATGATCATTGATGGCACATGCTTTAGCCGCAGGGATCCTCGAGTCCTCCTCAGAAGAGCTGGAAGAATCACTGCTGGAAGAAACCATTTTCTGGAGCCAGGAGTACAGAATCACGGATATGTTGATAATAAATTCATTCCAAAGTGGTAATCCTTAACTCTTACCTTTTTATGATTCCACTAACAATAGTGCCGGCAATGCAAGAGTTAGCACTTCACAACTTGCTCGTTTCTTCGAATCTGCAAAAACGAGCAAAGCTCAGGTTTTTCATAAAATCATGAACACTTACATCATATGAGCATTAATCGCTGGATTATAAAAACTAAACAAATATTATCATAAATAATTGTTTGCTGATTAATATTCCTCAAAGTCAACTTCGGTTTTCGAAAATATATACATAAATATATTTTATATAAATATAAAAAACGTGACTCACTCACGTAAATAAAAAATATATATTGTTGACGTGAGCAAGACTCACGTAAATATAATTTGTGGATATTCCACGGTTTCATCAAAAAAAAATCCATGAACATGCCATGGTTTTATGAAAAATCTTTTCCTTCATACTATCATCCGTCTTCGAAACGAGGATTTATTTCGATTTTGTGGAAAGTTCACACCTTTCAAGATAAAGTTTCAGTTTCTATGAAAGCTCGTAAGCAAAATTTTATCATTGGACACAGGTCTATTTCAAAAGAAAAATCTCTCAATTCAGGGATTATTACTAGTTTCTTAAACTGACAATCGAACGAACATACGTTTTCTAAAAATAAGGGTTTTTCTACAAAAACTCACGCTCATATACACATGTAAAAATTTTAACATGATAAAGGCATGAACAAATCATGAATAAAGTATTGAACTTCTGGAAGGAAAAAAAACACTCACCGGTCGGCGTTGGCCGGATGGTGGTCGGACGACGCCGGCGATCGACTACTCCGGCGGAAATCTCCTTGATCCTCCTTGATGGCGTGAAGGTGATGAAGAGATGAAGGTGGTGGTCGTGGAATAAAAAAAGGGATTAATTCCCTTTTTTGTCAATTTTTATTTCCAAAACCTAATTTCACAAGGATTTTCTTTTCGGGTCGGGCCCGTGAATCCTAATTCGATTAAGGTCCCATCACCAAATCAGCGGTTCTACACCAATTTATGCTCATTGGATGATGCTCTATTATGCCACGGGTTTTCATTCGAGCCATGGTTTGCTCATCAGTCAAAAATTCGGCAACGTCTTATCCTACGTCTAAGTTCAATTACTTATTTCGTTCATAACTGGAAAATCACCATTCAATGCTGACTGAGGAACATGACTGTCCCTCACTAAGCAGGGGACTTAATGTAGATGGTGGATTTTCGACAAGGGTTAAAATCGTAAATCCATAATTATACATGCTTCTGATCCTTCAATCAGATGAGTATTGAGGCTCATGTCTCTCATCGAAGCATGAAAGCTCATGCCATAAAATCTCTGACTGAGAATGTTGTCTCTCAGGGTATATGAAGATGTGTAGTCTCTCAGCTGAGGCAACGACACATCTCATGAATACTGAGAAATTTCAGTAATTATTTCTATATAGAATCGAAAGATTGGACGGCTCCTAGACAACATGCCTGCTAGTATAGAGCAATAACGTCTTCAGGACACAACAAGGTTTTCCCTGACTATATAAAGGAAATATGACGTTTCAACAAGCTCATATTTCTCAATTTAGATAATTAATGCTCCTAGACAACATGCCTGCTATAGAGCCATCAATTAATTATCTCTAATCGTTAACTGAATATTCAGCAATATTCTACGATTCTTCGTAATATTTCGTCACTTCAATTTGTGGTTCTTCCCAGCAGAATTCCACGGGTTAGTGATAAATATTCAACGTACGAGCATCTGAGCAGCTATCGAGTAAGCCCCGACCAAAATGGTGCTAGTGTACTTAGCAATAATGCACGAACGAGCACCTGAATGCGCAAACGAGCATTCCAAAACATGAAGGAACGATGAACCTATGCAAAATATGAAGAAAATAATAAATAATAAAATATTAATCAAGGCGCTGGGGACTGGGCCCACCGGTCGTGCCGTGGCCAGTCCCATGTCCAATTTCTATATTTTATCATATTTTTATTATTTTCCCTGATCTCATGAAAATCCCTTCAGTTGAGAAAATCTCCTTCGTCTCAAGGAAACTCCCCAATCTCATGGTGTTTCCTCATATCAAAGAAATAATAAAATTTAGGAAAGGTGTTGCGGGACCAGGTCCACTAGTCGGTCGTCCATGCCCTAGCCGTTCCCGGTCCCACACCTCGTGATTCCTTATTATTTTATTATTTCCATCATCTCATGAAAATTCCCTGATTTCATGATATTTTCCTCAATTCATGAAATACTATAAGTTAGGGAGAAAAGGCGCACGGGACACGGGCTCATTGGCCGGCATGCCATGCCCTAGCCATGGCCGGTCCCACACGCCCATGCCTTATTATTTTAATAATATTTGTTTCCTCATCTCATGGGAACTCCTTTACTTCAAGTAAACTCCCTAGTTTCAACAAACTCCTTGAATTCATGAAAGTCATGAAAAATAATATAAAACTAGGGAAACCCGTGGGACCGGGCCATAGCCGGCCGGTCATGCCTTAGCCGGTCCAACATGCCTCTTATTTTATTATTATTATTTTTTATGTTTCCCTCATCTCATGGAAACTCCTTGATTTCAACAAATTACTTGGTTTCAACAAACTTCTTGATTTTATGATATTTCCCTAAAATCATGAAAATATTATAAATTAGGAAAAGTGTCTTGGGACTGGGCTCCTTGTACGGCCGGCCATGCCTCGGCCATATCCTGTCCCATACTTCATGATTCCTTCATTATTTTATTATTTTCCTTCATCTCATGAAGTTTTCCCGGTTTCAGCAAAATCCCTGATTTCTTCATATTTTCTCAAAATGTTGCTCAAACGCACACCGAAAAATATTGAAACTCTCAGGACTAAGACACGGACATTATGGTGACGCGGGAATGTCTCCTTGACCGACCAAGGCCGACCCTGAGGCTTGCAAATATCCGGTCCCACATGTTTTAATAATTTTGACCTAATTTGCTCAATTGCTCATACTGGGTCCAAACTCTTCTAAAATAGCTGGGAGTTTGTTCAAATGACCATCATCTGGTCCCATGACCACCAAGGTCCGGTCTCATGATACCTTGGTCGGTCCCTCATCTCTCCATAATCATATTCTATTACCTGACGCTCACACGAGCATTATTTGAAAAATGATTAAACCAGCATTTGATCATCCTTTCACCAACTGATCTTAAAGAGATTTTGGTATTTTGCTCACTTGAGCATCTGGGTTCTATATGGTCGGTTCATCATCCCATGTAGACGGTCCTTCCTTTGTTTCATGAATGATTTTTCAATAAATCAGTAATTTATCATCAATTCAACAATTGATTAAAATTAGGGTTTCGAATCCAGGGCTCTTCAAAGACATTATTCTGAGAAGATTCAAACACTAATAATTTTACACTGATCCCGTGATCAACACTTTAATAATTATGCTCGGCTCAGATGTCAGCATCTTAAATTGACGTTTCCTCAAAGGAGCAATATTTGCTCAATTAAAGAATATTGGTTCAACTGTCAATATTCTACGACGTCAACAATTCATCAAACGAGCAACATTTGCTCATACGAGCAACAGTTTTTCAAATCATAAATACTGGCTCAACTGTCAATACTCAATAACTCATGGGAGCAGCATTGGCTCATACAAGCAACATTTTCTCATACGAGGAATATTTGTTCAAATCATGAATATTGGTTCAACTGTCAATATTCAATAATTCATCAAGTGAGCAACATTTTTTTACGCAAGCAGTATTTGCTCATCTCAACAATTGACATGATTATACCTTTGTCTCAGCAGACATCTCATGAGTCTCAGAACATTTGCAAATTATGTTCAACTCAGCAATACAAGGACTCATCATCCCATAAAGTCAGCAATTAACTAACTAAATACACGTCTGCCTTGCAGACTCTACCATCACGAGACATCAATCGTGTCACATGGGGGGATATTAACTAGGGTTTTGCTGGAGGTATATGACACCTGTGTTCATACACACTATGAGAATGTGAGCAAGTCGTGCAATTAGTTGGAGGAGTTAGCAAAGTAGTGGGTGGAAAGTTAACCAAGTCTTTGCACGATGAGTAACTGGTTTCAACACGATTTTCCACTTCCCCACTCTTTGACTTCAGCAACTGTCACACTTCATGGGATCATGGTGTTTTCAATACAGCAATATAAAAGGCCTCTGAATCCTGATTGAAACAGACAATAATTTCTCAACAAGTTTACACAGACAGTCTTTCGTCTACACGAACTCATCGTCTGAGCAATCACTCTCAATTGAGTAAAATTCAATCATTCAGAACTTTCTTACGTAGAATACACAACACACATACAATCTCTATCACCATTGATCTCACGCATTTCTCAGCTTCTCTCCTACAGATCAGGCCATCCTCTCTTATGACCAAACTGACTCTGGAACAACCATTGTCTTGGTTTAGGCCGGAGTCCTACAGATTGATCTCTCGAACTTAAAGCACTCCCTTCTTGAAGTTCATTTGTGTGAGGTTGAGCATTTTCTCGGTTCAAGGAGTCTCCGCATGGTCAACTCCTCAATTCCGTAAAAACCAGCAAATCGTTCTTCCCCATCTACAATTGTTTATCTTTATAATTGAAATAACACAGGTTGTGCGTTATAGATCATCAATTAGAATATCCAACCTTTGTTTATTGATTTACATTGATTTATCCTTGGATATTGGTCTTTGGTACCATCAAAGTTATTCCTTGTATTTGATTAAAGACTCCCTGATTCTATTAGCTCGAGTAAATCAAATCAAGGGAGAGATATTAACTCCTCGATATACTTTAATCTAGATTGAGTCTGACTATCTAGTTGATTCTCTAGTAAAGTATATTGGATTTAGTTAGTACAGATTGCTAAGAGAAATATTGGGTGGTGGTGTTAGACCCCCGCTTTTTCAATTGGTATCAGATCAGGCAAACACGTTTAAGACCTTACAAGTCTGTGTTTGTAGTGATCTGACTCTATGGACAGAGGTGCTATCTCTTTTAACGTACCACGAGTCTTCGATGGCTCTAATTACTTATGGTGGAACATTTCTATGCGAGATTTTCTCCAAGCGCATGATTTTCAATCATGGGTATATGTTGTTAATGGCTATGATCCTCCCGTTGTGGCAGTTGGTGATGTAAACGTTCCCAAAAACATTGGTGAATACACCCCTGCTGAGATACTTGTTGCAAAGAAAAACTCCGACGGTTTGAATGTTATCATACATGCCATTACCCCAAATCTTAAGCACCATGTGTCTAATTGCACTAAGTGGCAAGAAGATTGGGAAATCTTAGAAACCGTTTTTGAAGGTAATATCAGTAAGAAGGAAGCTAGGCTTCCAAACCTTAATTCCGATTGGGAAAACCTTCGTATGGCAGATGAAGAAATATTTGATGAGTTTAATCACAAGGTGTCTGAAATTGTTAATGCATCTTTTGCATTGGGTAAGACTATTCCTGAAAAGGACATTGTGATGAAAATTTTCAGATCGCTGCCATCTAGATACGATTCTAAGAAGCATTCCATCGTTGAGGGAAATAACCTAGATAATCTCTCCAGAAATACGCTGGTTGGGAAGCTTAAGATCTTTGATCATGAACATTCATCCAAATCTAAGGATGTTGCGTTCAAAGCACTAAAGGACACTAAATTACTTGATAAAAGTAAAAAAGTGTATATATCTAAAGATGATCACTCTGAGACAGATTCATCATATGAAGATCTTGACAAATCAGTCTCTATGATCACAAGACAGTTTAGGTACCTTCTATCGAAGAGAAGTAAACGGTTTTACAGAGATAAGGCTAAGGCATCAGTCAAACCTCATAATCGTGTTCCTCCTAAAAACAGGGATATTGATGAAACTGATGACGAGGATATACCTCAGTGTTTTAAGTGTAAAGGATTTGGTCATTTTGCAAACGAGTGTCCAAATCGTAAGAAATACACTGGGAACAAAAGTCTTGCTGCAACTCTTGATGAAATGTCTGACAGCTATGAGTCTAATGAAGACGAGAAATCAAGTGTTGCACTTCTCGGTGAAAATATTTATTTTGACAATTGTAGCAATACATATATCAATCTTGATATTCTTTCAAAAGATAATCCAACTAGTCTGGAAGATAAAGTTCACTCATCCTTTGGAAACTCTATTTGTAATGTTTCAGGTTCCATCATGTGCCTAGATGCTTGCACATCTCAAAAGCCTGATTTTTATCCTAACTTGACGTGTTATTATTATTCGTTAAAAGTTCATGAACTATCAAGGTGTTACAAGTACAAACACCAACGAAGGCACGACAACAAACTTCAACGAAGAGCAAATCATTTAGCAAGGAAGCTTAAACTTGCTCAAAAGACCGCTGAGGTATATAGGATCTTATTTTCGTCTAAGAAGTTAGTTTCCAAAGACAAAACAAGACCATTAGAGAAGAAAGTATGATCGAGCCGTTTTGATAGACTTAAGTCTATGGATTCCTCTCAAGAGGAAGATGGTGGACAAATTTTTGTTCACCACAACACAACTTGATTGTGTTGTTTGAAATCTTGTATCATGTGCCTGATCAAAAGAGACAATGATTTTGTACCACTCAGGCTTTAAGAAAAGTTTGTTTTTTCTTATTCTTTTCTTAGATTTTCCTTCTTTTTGTCTATCAAACAAAAAAAGGGTACTATCGACAACTCTACTCTTCATAGGGTTGAGAGTTGGTCATGTACGAACCTGTTAAAAAAGGTTCAAAACCCTACATTTCTTTTTCCTTCTCTGAAACCTCTTTTTATCTCAAGACTACTTGTTGAGCAAATTGTGATTTCCTCTCACAAACCCTTACGTTTATGGATACTCCAATCATGATGTCTTCTAATGGAAAAGATGTTAATATGATTGTTAAGCCATCAATCACGAAGGAAAAAGAAAAATCTCCATTACCTCCAACTTTGAAAAGGAAAAGAAGGAATGTGAGGAAGCCAAGAGCCGTTCCTTCAAATTCTCAGAAGCTTTCTGATGTTCTTGATGGGTTGAAGGAGATGCGAAAGGAGATTCAACAAATAAAGGATTTTGTATATAAGACTCATGAGATTCAGAAGGCCCTGGTTCGACAACATCATCCAAGAAGGTTTATTGATATAAACTCCTATCTTAATGAATCTTATGTTTCAATGACGGTTGACGATAAGGAGTTCGGGGACGATAAAGAATTCTTTAAAGGTTTTATTTCCTAGTAAATCTTCTATTTTTCTTGTTTTATTTAGAAGAATAACTAGAGATTGGAATAGCCATTATTGTGATTACACATAGTTGTGTCCAACGTTTTCATCTTCATGCTTTTAGGTTTATTTTTTTAAATTCTAAAAAATTGTTTGGAAGATGATTTTTGCAGTATTAATCTTTATGGTTTTATATATTGTAATATTGTTATAGGATGTGTGTGTTTACGTCCGTGAACTTGATTGTCCCATACTTTGTCAAAAGTAAAGTCGTTCATGAGTTCATATGTATGTATTGATGAAATAATGAATTGACTTTTGACAAATACAAAAGTTAAGCCTATTATGTCAATTTTTGATAAAAGATAGGTTAATATATTTTGTGTTCAAGGATTATGTCTATTGGATGTCATTGTGCAAATGAAAATAGAATGAGTCCTTGATTATTCCACAGTATTAGGTCTATCTCCGATCCACAATTTGTGTACATACTGTGTTGTTCCATAAAGTGTCTTATGTTGAGCTGTAGCGACTAAGTCATTGTTTTGGCATGGTTGTCGTTCCATGAGATACTCTGTGTCGAGCATGACCAATTAAATTGATTACTTTTGTGATTAGTTTGATTGTGTATTTCGATTAAATTAGTCATGGGTTTTCTTGTGATTAATTTGATTGAGTTTTTGGATATAGAAAACCATTCTTATGGTTTTTGGTGTCCAACAAAAATCCTTATTTTCTCTTGAAATTGAGGTCGCTCTTGTTGTTCTTTCGGGAATGACATTTAATGAGGGAGAGTTCTTTTGAACTTGTGCTTAATTGCCAAATCTTTGTGGGGAGTGCGGCTGTGGAATATTTTAGGGGTTATCTTGTATCTTTAAACTCCTTGATGAATGCATTTAGCTTAGGCTTTATGATTGCATCTAAAGAACAAGTTGGTATATGCTTTCTTTTAGTCATAAATGTCTCTTTTGGAAATTTCATTAGGATCTCGTTCTTGTACCTTTGCCAATTTTATTGACAACAAGGGGGAGAATTAATATGTAGTTCACACTACAAATACATATGGTTTTCGGATCATTGTGTAAGGGGGAGTGGTTTCCATGTGAGATGGAGTATTGACTAAGGGGGAGTGACATATCACCATAGTATTTTTGTTAAAGTTGTGATAAATTGAACTTTGACGTTGTGTAATAATACTATGACATTTGATAACAATGATTGAGAACTCTTGTTTTCTCATTGTTATAGCTACGGATTTTCAACAACGATGGTGCTAAACTTACAACCTTTGGGATCATTGGAGTACTTGGGAGTGACGAAGATTTCAAGTAATGTTGAAGATTAGGCATGTGGAATAGGAGCTTCAAAAATGTATTTTTTTTTTTGTATTCCATATGTATTAATAGTTTTGCCACTAAAATTTACAAAGGGGGAGATTGTTAGAGCATTGCTTGGTCGAACTAGCATGCGTTGCTATCTCAAGCATGTTTGTCAATGTTCGTGATCAAAACTATAAGTCTTGATTTCTAGTCTACTATAGCTAAGGTCTCGGACTAGGATAAAAAGTGTAGTTGAGCTCAAGGACTCCATGGAAATTATCATACAAGACGAAGGACTACTCAAGGAACCGGTGGATCTTCATCGACTAAAAGGTATGTGGAGACTTGAACTTATCTATCACTCAAAAGTCTATCTACTCTATCTCCTATCTTGAGACAAAAGTCGTTTCACTATATAGACTTAGATTATACACATTTGGTATTTCGAGCCGAGTTTACTTCGCCTATCTATTTCTCGAAATATGTGTTGGTAAAGCTTTCGCTTTAGCCAAGTTCATCTTTACCTAGTGACGAAAGTCATGTTATGTTTCAACCACTTTGAAAATTGCTGAAGAAAAATGGTTTGTGAATAACAACTATATAACGTCCTCTGAGAATGTTTCAATGATTGAAATGATAGTTTAGATTGTATAACTATTGATGGATATAAGCATTGTTGTGGAAACACATATATGTATAAGTCCTATTCCTTGAAACAAAGTTTGCGAACTTTGTTGATCAAGAGAACAGGAATTGTTTGCACAGTTTGCGAACTCAATCCGCGAATTGGCGGAAGTTCTCATCCGAGAATATCTGTTGGAGTTTGAAAACTCACCCAGCAAGCTCAGTCCGCGAAATGGCGAAGTTCTCAAACCCTAGAATTTCTGCTGGAGTTTGTGAACTCCATCCGGGAGCATAAGTCCACGAACCCAGTCTGTGAACTTGAATAGGTTATATCTAAAAACGATTGTTCTTGAACTCATCTTTATTGATTAAGGAATGTTTTTGCAAACCGTGGCTATAAAGTTCATGAACCTATTCGAGTGAATCAAATCGTTTTTGCTTCAATTGTATCTTGTGAAGGTACATAAGATCTAAGCAATTGAACAACTCTCTTACTAGTTTATTTGAGTCATTTGAACTAGTTATGGTGAAGAAGAATATGGTTGATATGAAAGTGATCATATGGCTAACCATTTGGTTAACTATTGTTGAACCAACAAATGTTCATGTTTGGGTACGGTTACACAATCCCAGGAACGTGCATTTCATTTGTGTATGACAAGCTAAGTTTTCGATCTAACGGTTGATAAATATTAGCTTGAATCTAATCAGGTTTTCATCTAACGGTGAATATTGAATGCTTTGTTACTAAGCTAACATTGATTGCAAACCCTGATTTGAAAGACTATATAAGGGAGAACTCTAGCAACTGGGAAAACTAATCCCCACACATTCTGTGTGATACTAGTTGTGCTAATCTAGAGTCGATTCTCCTTTAACTTATGGTTTATTTTCTCAAACCGGGTTAATGACTTAAAGACTTCATTGGGATTGTGAAGCCAGACCGATACTACTTTTCTTGTAGTTGTGTGATCTGATATTGTTGTTTCTGTCGTACGAGTATAATTGTAATAATTGGCTTGAGATTTCTATCTCCAATAGGAAAGATAAAAACTAATCACAAACATCTTCGTCTCATCGTTTGTGATTCCAAAATATCTTTTTTCGCTGCATCGATTAAGACTATTGTGAGGTGATTGATAATACTTCTTCGGGAATATAAGTCCGGATTATCAATTGGTTCATGTTCACCTTGATTTATCAAAAGACGGAACAAAGCTCGTAAGTATATTCGTGGGAGATGGATTTATCTATTACCGTAGACTTTTCAGTGTGATACAGATTTGTTTATCAAGTCTTAGACTTTGGGTCGTAGCAACTCTTACTTGTGGGTGAGATCAGCTAAGGGAATCAAGTACGTAACATCCTGCTGGGATCAGAGACGCAGGAGAATAACTGTACCTTGGATCAGTGTGAGATTGGTTGGGGTTCAACTACAATGCATACCGAAGTTAGTTTGGAGTAGGCTAGTGTCTGTAGCGGCTTAATACAATGTGCGTTCAATCTGGACTAGGTCCCGGAGTTTTTCTGCATTTGCGGTTTCCTCGTTAACAAAATTCTGGTGTCTGTGTTATTTCTATTTTCGCACTATATTGTTTATCTTTATAATTGAAATAATACAGGTTGTGCGTTATTAATCATCAATTAGAATACCCAACCTTTGGTTGTTGATTCACATTGGTTGATCCTTGGATATTGGTCTTTGGTACCATCCAAGTTATTCCTTGTATTTGATTAAAGACTCTATGATTCTATTAGCTCGAGTAAATCAAATCAAGAGAGAGATATTAACTCCTCGATATACTTTAATCTAGATTGAGTCTGACTGTCTAGTTGATTATATAGTGAAGTATATTGGAGTTAGTCCATACAGATTGCTAAGCGAAATATTGGGTGGTGTTGTTAGACCCCCGCTTTTTCAATTTTGCTACGTGTGGCAAGTTAAAATCAAGAGGCTTTCTGCAGGAAAATAGCATGCGATGCTATTAGGCTTGTCTTGGTTGGTCGCCTAAAACTTGCCGCAAGCCTGCCGGCTCGGTGGAGAACTTTGATGGCTGAGATTGCATCTCATGTTGAAGGGTAGCCGTTGATCATGGCTACCTTCTGTTGGTCACTTTTGGTGCATGCCAGCGGCATTGCAGCATGGCTGGCATGGCTCGTGCATGTCAGTGGCACGGTGGTGCAAGTGGCGCCTGGCATAGCCATGGCCACTAGATTTAGGCGGCGGGTCGCCTAAAAGTTGCCACAAGTATAGCAGTTCAGTGGCAAACTTGGATGGCTGAGATTGCATCTCATGGGGAAGGGTAGCCGTTGATTATGGCTACCTTCCGTTGGTGTATGACAATGGCACAGTGGCGCCTTTAATGCATTCCAGTGGCGTTGCGGCATGGCTGGCATAGTTTGTGCATGCCAGTGGCACTGCGGCATGGATGGCATAGTTTGTGTATGCCAGTGGCACGATGGTGCGAGTGGCGCCTGGTGTAGCCATGGCCACTGAAATTTTGGCACGTTGGTGTTAGACCCAAACGTGGTGTGGCAATATCAGTTTTAACATCCATATTGATCCCCATGTTCTGTGGAACATTATTTGTCTCCGTTGGCGCGGCAACTTTGCACAAATTAGGGTTTGGCATGTCGAAAGCATATATGGCATGTAGTATGCGGTAGGTGGCATGTTTGGTATGTGCACTTGGCATGCCTGTTTGGCGTGTGCGATTGGCATGTTTTTGGAATGTTTGGCATGTCGTTTGGCATATGCGTCTGGCATGCGTGTTTGGCATGTTTGGCATGCCATTTGGCATGTGCGCCTGACATGATTGTTTTTGACATGTTTGGCATACCGTTAGCATGTTAGCATAGTTTTGGGAAGCCAACTTAGTATGATAACCTTTTGACACAATTTCCATCCTTAAAGTTATGGCAGGTTTAGAGAAACCTGATTGTTCAATGAAAGCAGGGAGACGACCAAGCATGGGTGTGGCCACCCTTTTGGTGCGCGTGGAAGGTTTAATGCGACCTGATTGGTCGATGGAAAATAGGTCTGGCAAGTATGGGCCCATCCACAACTTATGTGCGTGTGGCGAGTTTGAGGCGACCTGATTGGTCGAGGGAAATAGGGTCGGCAAGTATGGGCCCAGCCAGAACTCATTGGGAGTGTGGCAGGTTTAAATCAACCTGATTGGTCGACAAAGGAATAAGGGTCGGTTGGGTAGCATGGGGCGTGGCCAAGTGGTGTCGGCTAACCTATGGCATGGCCACGCTTCCCTCGTTGTTGCTCCTACTCCGCGACTCTGTTTATTCTTTTCTTTCTGACAGAGTATTTTGTGCAAGGGCTTTAACCTTGGTACTTGGAGGTCCGTGCTACTCTGCTGCGAGTGAATACAAATCCGTCATGCCATACCAATATTAAGGGTTCTGCCAGGGAACATAAGCACAAGAAAAGTACTCAGCAGGCTCCGACATTTGTGAGTAATGCATCTAGGAGCTTATAAACTCATTAGGCTCTATACTAGTGGATAATTCATCTAGGAACTTGAGTTTCAATATAATATGAAGAGAGACATAGGTACTCATCAAATTTTGATATATTCTCCAAATTCCCTGCAGAATATAGACATATCAATGTCTACTACATCTTATGCCGGGTCAGGTAGATAGACTTTTACAAATTTAGCCCCAAACTTAAAACCACCATCAACACATGCATGCATAGGTTTTATGAAGAATTTTTTTTAGAAAACGTATATATGCCCGTTCGTTCTTTAGTTTAAGAAACGAGCAAAAATCCCTAATATGAAAGAGATACATAAATTCTTGAATAGACATGGTCTAGTTGCAGTAGAGAAAAATTTTTTTATGAGGATTCATGAAAACCAAAATTTATTTTCAAAGCATGAACTTTCACAAATACTTTTAGGAACGTAGGTACGTTCGTAGTAAAAGTAATAAATAATGATCCTTAGAGTTAAAGGAATTTTGAAAAGACCTGTAGTTCATGATAAAATTTATTTGTGAACTTTCAAAATTTTATTTGTAATATGTGGACCCTTGCAAAAATAGAAAAGACCCTCGTTTCATATACGAATGCTCATTTGAGCAAAATAAGTTTTTTTTTTATTAACTCACGTAAAAAAAGAAATTTATTTTTTCTCACGTGAGTTTTTTTTTTAATTTTTGATAAAAAATCAAATAGCAATTTTTAAGTAATTGTTAGAGATAAACGATTGTATTTTATGATTTTATGATGTGTGTTTGCGGCATAAAATCATGGAACGTTCACATGAAGAGTTTATGTGAATTGTTCATAGTTTTGTGAAAAGTCAGTGTTGACTCTTGAATGATAGGTTTTTTGCTCACTTTTGCACGTTTGAAGGAGTAAGCAAGTTTTTTTTTCCGAAAGTTTTACGTTATTATCACTAAGTTCGTGAAGTCGTAAATAGGTAAGAGTTAAGGATTACCATTTTTGTAGACGTTGGTGTGAGCATTATAATCACTCCGTTGCTTTAATTCTATTGTGTTGATGAAATTTGTGCATAAATGTCACAACAACTTTGCAAAGATGACTGATTCCCGTGAAAGTGCTTCTGAAGACGATGTTTTCAGAGGGGAATCTTCCAGAGAGGATATTTCTACAGACGCGTCTTCCAGAGATGATGATTCTGGGATTTCCTGGGAGAAAGAGGAAACTCCCAAGACTAAGAACATTCCAAATACTGAGGACAAATTCTTTGTGTATCTGTATAGGCCCGAAAAGCGTCCCTTAGGTTCCTCATTTCGGCTGCTTATAAATCCCAGGAGCACTACTCAGAACAAGTTGGTATCTTCTCCAGCAATAACTCGGTTTTGTTTGCAAGGGAGACAATATTTGGCTTCACATGTGGAGCTCCAACTTTCACGGAAGCCTCTGACGCATTTCTCTGGATGGGCAAGACATATGTTGGGTCATAGTCGTGTAAGGACCATGCTGGATCGTGCACAGGTGACACGAGCTATTCAAGCTGATGGGGATTTAACCATTAATCATGATATACCATGTATCGTGGCTTTACTTACTCGTTGGTGCATTCCTACTCATACTTTCATATGCAGATGGGGAGAATTCACTATTACTTTAGAAGATATAGTCGTTTTGTTACATCTTCCAATTACTAGCAATTTCCCTGAAGATCTCCCAGCAGAGAAGAATGCGATATCTGACGTATTGGAAGCTTAAATGCACAAATTCAACGAGTCGCCCAAAATTTGCTATGCTCAATGGTTGAGATACTGTTGGCCGAGAGATGGAGTTCCTGAAGAACCTGATGATTGTACCTTAACCACTGCTGCTTTCTTATGCTTGTGGCTCTCCCGAGACGTTCTTGAAGATAGTGGACATTTGTTGAAGCCATTTGTGATTCCTTTCTCCATAAAGATGGATAAAGGTGAGAAACTTACCATTGGTAGTCTATTTTTGGGTTCACTATTTGCCAATTTAGACTCAGTTATAGACTCCAGTGTCTCCAATGGCTTCATGAAAGTCGAAACATATGCTAATACTATGTTCCTCCAAGCTTTG
Organism: Papaver somniferum; assembly: GCF_003573695.1. Taxonomy (NCBI): domain Eukaryota; kingdom Viridiplantae; phylum Streptophyta; class Magnoliopsida; order Ranunculales; family Papaveraceae; genus Papaver; species Papaver somniferum. The sequence continues at coordinate 149,778,247 of NC_039363.1, read as the reverse complement.
ATGTAGGAGCATCTTGAAAGTTACGCTCCAATTCCCCGAAGCGTCTTGCAAGGACCCAATGTCGATTATCGTCATCCTTTCCTCGAGAAAAATAATGTCAGGATTATGCGTTGGTCTACAAAGCAGCCAAAATATAAGATATGCCTCACTGAGATTTTAGACATCGAATCTGAGTTCAACTTTCACTCCTGGGTGTCAGTTCCTCCTCTTTTTTCACAATTGATCACTTTCAATGCCGCTGAAGAAAATGTCACGTTGAAAAGTGGTGTTGATCTGAGTGATGGAGAGAGATCTTTTATATTGAGCTACACTCCTGGTTACTTAGTATCAATAATGCACGGAGAATTCCAGGTAGAAGAATATAACATCGACAGAGCATCTCGACAAATGGGTGTCGACCAGTGTGTTCCGGGTCATCGAATGAACAAGCTATCAGTTGAGCATCTGAAGGCTCACTTAGATTGCACACGTGTGGAAGGAAATAATTATTTATTTCCATGCTTTTACCGAGCTACCTACATTACTCCGGGTTACATAGACTTCTGGCGTCAAAAACTTGAGCGTTTGTATAAGTTTGCGATGGATGCTAAGTCTCCGGTACGAGAGTTTCCTTCCACTGACCTGATTTTTGATCGACCAAGGTGAAAATACCTTTCCCGTGGTGACAAAAGGAAAACATCTCCGGAATGTGCACATGTAAGTATTTCCCTCATGATTTTGACAAAGGTATGATAATCGCACTTTAATTATTCATTTATTTTGTGATAGGATGGCCGTGCTGTGAGACCGCGAATCCATGTAGAATTCTTAGACCTTCAAGAAAGTCCCCAGGGTGGAGAAGGCAGGAGCTAGACATCTTATAGGATGATACCAAATAATGTGCAGTCCCCAGCCGCTTCTTTGGTGAGTTGTTAGCACTTCCCTTATCATTGCGATTTTCTTGTCCATGTAATTGTGATCCCAAAAGAATATTGTTAATTTGTTTCAGAATTTTTCTCCATCAGTTATTTACGGTCTTCATCTTTCCTCCACACGAACAATCCAGGAATCCAGCATCAATGGAGAGGTTGATGTGAGTATCCTTTTGTGTAAGTAATTATGGAATTTTCTTGAATGAAGTAATGATAATTGTTGTTGACGCATCCAGGAGGAGATTTTTGTGGAAAAACAACATGTTCAGGTTACTCATTCGTCTTCGAATAGTAGTGAGAAAGATAATCTTCAAGAATTGGGACCGAATGGAGGTAATGGTGTTCCCAATGTTGATGCTGACCATATTTACCCTTTGAATGACTTGGAAATCCCTCAAGTAAGTATCCACCTCATATTATCTTCATAGAAGTATAATATTGCTGATTTGAGATTGAATGAATGATAATACGCATGAATGAATGAAGAAACTTTAGTGAAATACGTCATCAGAAAATTCAGAACTCAACCTTTTAGAAAAAACGCCATAAAATCTTCATACGATGTCAGATTTTAGCAATCTACCCATATATCTTATGCCCAGGAAATTTCCAAGCTTTTTCAAAGAAGCTTTTTAAGTTTTGAGCACGTTTAGGGGCCGATATCAGCGAAACAGTAAACTTCCAGGAGACTTTCAGGAACTTTTCAGCTGGCATGTAGTTCAATGTTTTAGCCACAACTCCTTACTCGTTTATCCGATTGCTATGAAATTCTTATATGTTATAGAAAACATCCATACGAAGAGAATGGTATATAACTAAACCTTAGATTCATTACCAATTGCTCCCAGTTTGTTGTCTTATACAGGGAAATATAAAATCTCTTCAGTCGGGCTTATTGAAAAACGTGTTTTACGACTTCCACACTATTTGCTCATGTCTTGGATGCATAATAAAGAACTTATATAGTGCTATTTCACTTACATGCTGGATTTTATGATTGCATTTGGTTTCCATGCTCTAATTGCTCTAATCTCATGTAATCTTCGTATTAGGTACCAAATACCGAAGTTGAGAATAATGGAGCAAATGATGATTCGAACCGTATGGTGAATAAAGTTGATGATGTTAAGATATCTGCACCTCAATGTCATGAAAATATTGCTACTGAAATTGTCTAGGAAACCGAGACTCCAGTTGTTATTGCTCCGGCGGAAGAAACCGAGCCAATAGCAAAAGAGACTGTCCCAGAAGGAAATGTTACAATGACTATGGAAGCTGCTCCGGCAATTGTGAATCGCATAGTAATACACGAATACTCTAATGCAGGTATTGTTTGTGAGCCTCCATTTGGTGTTTTACTCCCATATCACGTATATGTTGGCGGACTCAGCGTTCCCACTGGGTATGCCAACATGTATGAAAAGTTGTGGAAGATGTATGGACATATTGTCGTTACAAGATATCCTGAACGTAGCTACTTCTTGATAATGCAATTAGGGAACATATTGCGTGTCATAGATAATATTCGTACCAGGGACAAAACTACTGTTACTCGAGATGTACTCTTTGATTCGGAGTATAACTTGGAGAAATCTGAAGAATTTGGTTTTAACTTGAAGTGGCTTCGTCAGAAGATCAACACCATCAAGGATGCAGTAGTGAATAACATACCCTTTACCAGTGATGCCTTGGTGGAGAAAATTGCCAGGATTGCCGAGTTGACTGAAAAGATGGAGTTGGAGAAAGCAGCCTTGCAAATCTCGGAGAATGCTGAGAAGCAGAAATCTTACTTTGACGGCTTCCTTTAGTTTTCCTTTCCATAGTCTCTTGAACATTGAACTTTGAGAGATATGAGATTTTTATTTTGCTTTTGATTTTTTGATTGGTTTTGAACAAGTGAATGACTAAGGATTTTCTTTTGGATTTGATATAGATTTTTTTTTTAAATAAAAGAACTTTGATAAATTGCTGAATTCAAATACTGGATGCAAGTATTGCAAACGTTTTGGAGGAATTGAAAGTACAGATAAAAGAAAATCCTAAGATGCAAACGTCAGATGTCTTGAGCGTTTGTCTTGGACATAAAACACCTAATGATGAATGCTTCAGGTATCAAAAGTTTTGAGCCAATTCTCATGAATCACTGGTACACTTGTCTTGCCGTTCATGTCAGCCAATTTGTAGTATCCTCCAACTGCTGATTTAGCAATCATAAAAGGCCCTTCCCAGTTAGATCTCTTTGTGGAATGAAGATTACGTTTAGTTGCCTTGAGAAATAAATCCCCTTCGTGAAACTTGTTAGGTTTGGTTGCTCGTGCCTTGAATATCTTCTGCTGGTTCGTAATTCCTCATACAGTGGGATTCCATGTTGATGGAGCTTTCCAATTCTGCGTCACATGTGGATACTCACGGAAGGGAGAGTACCTAGGATATTGATCATCGTGCTCGGTCATTATTCTTGCAATGACCGTGTTAGTAAGACGTTAAATTCGAAGAGGATCTGCGTCCAGCCACTTGGTGAAATATTGTTGAGGCGAGACTAACTACTCATAACGTTTGGTGATAGCTTGGTTATGAGTAAAATTGAGTCCCCGGACAAAGGTATCATATTTGAAAGTTGGTAATATGGACACATAAGGGGGAATAAGACTTGCCTGAGTTCGAAATCTTCTGACGAATTCATGTGCGCTCTCTTCAGGTTTTTGTGTAAGTCCTATCAAGGCTTGGACTTTCACTAGATGCTCGAATGGTGGAGTATTCTCTATTTCTTCTGAACCGGAGCTCTCCTCTGAGTCGGAGCTTTCTTCAACAGAAAAATGTGCAATTGAAGGTGTTGCAGTTACCTTTTCACTATGAATCCATGACTGTCCAAGGATCATGTCATATCCTGGATCTTCTCTGCTTATGTGAAACTTGATTTCTGACCAGGTTTCCCCAACTTTCATTCTGAGGATGATGTAACCATATGCATCTCTGGATATCCCTTCATGATCTCTGACTGAGACATGAGCATGAGTGGCTTCTTGTCGAGTAATGCCTGCAGCTCTGAGAGTCTTCAAAGGGATAATATTGATAGTTGTGTCAACATCGATTAGCACTCTTATGAATTCATTTCCTTGAGATGTAACGTGGTGAGCAGTCCCCAGTCATACATCTCTTTGTCATTGACTGGAGGTTCAGGGAGTGCCTCCTGAATTGCTAATCGTTTACCTGACACAATGTGGTTCAATGCAACAAACATATCATTTCTTTGAGCTTTCGACAAGTACAACAATTCGTAGACATGCTCAATCAAGGATTGAACTGCTTCTTTGACCGGCTGCTCGGAGAGTGTAAATGTTCTGATTGGGAAAGGATTTTTGTGCACTACCTCAGTCTCCAGTTCTCCTGAATCAGCCTTTTATTTGAATATGCACTTCAAAGTTATGCAATCACTTGTTGGATGACTGACATATCTATGGAAACGGCAGTATCGCGGATTTTCCATTTGTTCCTCAGTTGGCTCCCTTTTAACAGGTGGTAGTTTGATCGCACCGTCTTGAATACAGACTTCCAATAATTCGATCACTTCTTCAATGGGAAAAGGGAAGTCAGGCTCTTCCTGGTCATTCTGTTGATGCTGAACCGGTGGTTGTGCATTTTTAGCCTGATTGTCCTTCCTTGGCGCTTTTGGAGGGTGGGACGTCGGATGAGCATTTTTATGTTGTTGTGCTTCAGCTTTTCTCTTGGTCCCTTCGGAAACATTCATAGAAGCCTCAACTTTGTACTTGTTGTTGATTAAACGCCTGGTGGTGCTGTTTCGAGTGTCTCTCGTCTCCTCGACTTTGACAGTTTTCGTTCTTTCTACCAAGGATGGAGCAGTAGTTGTTGATCGCTTGGACGCTTCATGGAGTTCTGAGAAAGTCTGAAACCAGAGATTTTCCAGCAAGACTCTGTAGACTGGGATCATCCCGTTGATACATAAATCCACCAGTTGATGTTCAGTAACATTGGGATCATGACAATCCAAAGCCTGGGTTCTGAACCTCTTCACATATTCGTTCGGATTTTCAGTGTTCTTCTGAGCCATCCTTCCTAAGTCATAAAGAGTAATCTTCTCAGAGACGAAGAAGTATTTCCTGTAGAAGGTATTAACCATTGTTCCCCGTTTAGCGATGCTTCCAGGTGCAATGTTGTTGTACCAGGTATATGCTCGGCCTGTCAGGTATTTTGAGAATTCTTTCAGACGGACAACATGATTGTGTTCGTTCTCTCCTAGTGCCTCTAAGAATCGAGAAATGTGTTCCCGAGCGTTCCCAGTTCCATTGTACAGTGTGAACGTTGGATAAGTGTAGCCTTTTGGGAGAGGAATTCTTTGTGTAGCAGCGGGGTATGGAGGTTGATGACGATGGATAAATGGTGCATTTCCTTTTCCGCGAGTCTCCATAAAGTGCTCCAGATTTTCATGAGTGATGAATCCTGAATCCTTCTCAGGTAAAATTTCTTTGCAGGTTTCATTATCATCCACCACATGGATTGGTGAAATTTCAGGGTCAACTTCTTTGGCTTTTCTTTTTTCTGACCCTTCTTTAGTTTTCTCTGATACTTTGTCTGTCAGAGTTTTGAGATAATTGCACAGCTCCTTCTGCGTAGCGGCCATATCAGTTTGATTTTTGGCGAGAACTTCTTGGACCTTTATGAGATCAGCTATGGTGGGCGGATTTTCTCTAACTTCCTCAGGATGCCGGCCAAAGAGAGGATGATTATCAACATTGACTTGAGGAGGAGTAGTATCACTACCATTGTTAGAAGCAGGAATGGTTTCTGGAATACCATCGTTGTTATTGTTGCTAGTGCTAGCGTCGTTTGCATTTGTGACTAACCTATACCTAAGACCAGCCATTTTGTGAAAGCTTGAGATTGCAACCGAGAGATTAATCTCCCACTGTGGTCGCCAATCTGTAGATGGGGAAAAAAGATTTGCTGGTTTTTCAGGGAATTGAAGATACGAGCGTGTTGTCGAGAGTCCTCAACCGAGAAAACTTTTCAACCTCACACAGATGCAATGCAAAGGGAGTGCTTAGATTCGAGAGATAAATTTGTAGGACTCCGGCCTAAACCAAGTCAATGGTCGTTCCAGAGTCAATCCGTTCGCAAAGAGGGATATGGGTTGATCTGTAGGAGGGAAGCTGAGAATTGTGTGGGATCAATGATAATCAAGGATTTTGGGTGTGTTCAAGGTTGATGAATTCGAATAAGTTCTGGTAGATTGATGAATTCTTGGGAGTCATTGCTCGAGAAATTCTATGTAGACGAACGTTGATGTCCTTCAATCATGGATTCAGAGACTTATTTATACTGTCAGAATAGTAAACACCTTGATCCCTGTAAGTGTGACGGTTTCTTGAGTGAAAGAGTGGCGAAGTGGGAAATCGTGGTGAAACCAGAGTTCTAGGTCATGCGAATACTTGGTTAACCGTCCACCCACTACTTTGCTAACTCCTTCAACCGTTTGCATGACTTACTCACATTTCTCATCGTGGATGAATCCACGTGCCGTAGGCCGCTAGACCAAAACCCTAATTGATGTCCCCTCATGTGGCGTGATTGATGTCTCACGAATCATGGAGTCTGCATGAAAGACGTGTATTTAATTAGTCAGTTGTTGACTGTTTAGAAAATGAGTCTAGGTTTTGTTGAATTGAGCATGAGTGACGAATGCTCAGTGATTCATGGATCGAACATGTCTGTTGAGACGTAGTTATTTGAATGATGTTGACATTGCGCGTATTAGCAAAGATTGTAAATTTGACGATGAATTACTGATTGTTGGATCAATATTCAAGCAACTGAGCAAGTATTCTCAATTCGACAAATATATGAATATTGATAGTTGGATCAATATTCAAGCAGCTGAGCAAGTATTGCTCAATTCGACAAATCACTAAATATTGATAGTTGGATCAATATTCGAGCGACTGAGCAAGTATTGCTCAATTCGACAAATCACTGAATATTGATAGTTGGATCAATATTCGAGCAACTGAGCAAGTATTGCTCAATTCGATGAATTATTTATTGGTGACACGACCCAATAAAAAATTAATTAAAATATTGGTAGAATACCGAATATTATATAATTAATTCAGATGTTGATTGCTGGATCAACATAAAATTCATTAGTGTTTGAATTTTGCTCATAATGATGATTTGTGGAGCGTTTATTCGAAACCCTAATTTTTTATCAATTGTTCATCAATTGATGAATCACTGAAAATAGGTCATGAGTGATAGAGGGACCGACCACATGGGATGATGGACGTCCATGTGGCGCCCAAGTGCTCGAGTGAGCATGCACCAGGGTCCTTAGTTGGCCAATTGGTGAAAGAATGATGATTAAATGTCGGTTTCATCATTTACTGAAATAGTGCTCGATTGAGCATTATGTGATAAAACCTAATTATGGAAATGTAAGGGACCGGCCCTTGGTGGTCGTGGGACTAGCTGATGGTCATTTGAGCAAATTCCAGGTTTGTTGAAAAGAGTGTGGACCCAATATGAGCGATTGCGCAAATTAGGTCAAAATTATGAAAATGTGTGGGGCCGGCTCGTTGCAAGCCTTAGATCCTCCCTTGGTCGGTTAAGGGAGCATTCCCGTGACACCATAATGTCCATATCTCAGTCCTGAGATGGCATGAGACCGACCCATATCTCAGTCCTAATTATGGAAATGTAAGGGACCGACCAAGAGGGTATGAGACCGGCCCTTGGTGGTCGTGGGACCAGCTGATGGTCATTTGAGCAAATTCCAGGTTTGTTGAAAAGAGTTTGGACCCAATATGAGCGATTGCGCAAATTAGGTCAAAATTATAAAAATGTGTGGGGTCGGCTCGTTGCAAGCCTTAGAGCCTCCCTTGGTCTGTTAAGGGAGCATGCCCGTGTCACCATAATGTCCATATCTCAGTCCTGAGAGTTTCGGTATTTTCTGGTGTGCGTTTGAGCAATATGTTGAATTTTCAGAAGAGTTTGATCTTTGACTGAAATTCTTGATTTTGCTCGAATAAGCAAAGTAGAACTTTGCTCGTTTCATCAATTTTTGAGAATATTAAAATAATGGTATTTTAATATTTTTCGTGAATAGCCTAGTCAGTCATGTGACCATTTAATTTTTTGGCTTTTTCAGGGTTTGAGCAATATTTGAGAAAATATGAAGAAACCATGATTTTTGCTCAAACTGAGGAGTTTCATGAGATGAGGGAAATAATAATTATGAAAGATTAAGGATTGTAAGGTGTGGGACCGGCCACGGCTAGGGCATGGCTGGTCGTCCAGGTTGCCCGGTCCCGCAATACCTTTCCTTATTTTATATTATTATTCCTCGTGAAACCGTGAAACTATGGAGAAGCCATGAGTTTTGTTGAAACGGAGGAGTTTCATGAGATTAGGGAAATAATAATTATGAAAAGACAAGGGATTGCAAGGTGTGGGACCGGCCACGGCCAAGGCATGGCCGGCCGGCTAGGTTGTCTGGTCCCGTGAAACCTTCCCCTATTTTATATTATTATTTCTCATATAACCATGAAAATATGGAGAAACCGTGAGTTTTGCTCAAACAAGGAAAGTTGCTAGAATGAAGGAGTTTTCAGGAGTTCATGAAAATAACAAAATAAGGAAAAATAATGGAAGAGGCATGGGACCGGCCACGGCTAGGGCACGGCCGGCCATCTGGTGGATCCGTCCCATGAGCGCCTCTTTATTATTTTAATATTATTATTTTCCCTCTCCTGTTTTGTGCAGGATTCCTCGTTTGTCCATATTTTCGAATGCTCATTCGTGCATTCGGGTGCTCGGTCGTGCATCATTGTCGATTACACTTTCACCATTTTCTTGGGGCTTATTCAATGATGGTCCAGATGCCCGGTTGTTGAGTATATATTACTAATTTATGAAATTCAGTGGAGAATGATTCATGAAATTGAGTAATAAAGGTGAGTAGTTATTTATTATCAATCCATAGGATCAGCCGCAGATTCGACCATGGATTCAGAATAATAAAATGAGAATTACCATCCCATAGGGTCGCGAATTCGACTACATAATCGGATTAATAAAATTATATATTACCATCCATGAGATCAGCCGTGAATTCGATCATGAAATCGGAGTAACGATATTATCTATTACCATTCCATGAGATCAGCCGTGGATTCTATCATGAAATTGGAGTAATGAGATAGAATAGATTATCTTCTAGGAATTCAGTGGTGAATGTCACGGTAGAATTAATCTATTGCGGAAGGGATATTAGCCAGTTAAAGCGTCATACCCGTTCTGAAAGGTGTATAGTCAGGGAGCAACGAGTGTTGCTGACAACCTGAAGGCGTTAATGCTCTCAATCTTACGGAGAACCGCCTGAATCTATAAAAAGTCTCTCTACATAGTCAGAAAACAGTGAGTGTCACCGACGTCCTGAAGGTGTTAATGCTCTCAATCTTACGGAGAACCACCAATCATTCTTCTATGTAGAGGGGGTATCTCTCATGTAGTCAGGGAACAACGAGTGTCTCCGACGTCCTGAAGGCGTTAATGCTCTCAATCTTACGGAGAACCTCCCAATTATGTTATTCTACATAGAGGGCATGATGAAATGTGAGGCATCAAACGCTCAGCTAGTGGAGGCCTTTCGAGAAACATGTTCATCATGGCTCGTAAAATATGAATCGTCACATGCCTGAAAGCCGTGTCAGAAACATGCAGTATCATGATTTTACGATTTTGACCTTTGTTGAAAATCCACCATCTACACCAATACATAAGTCAGGCCTTTGTGAATAGTTTTACCAAGAACACAAACAAGTCGTGAGCAGTTATAATAAATCACACATATTGGATGTTCACAAGATATGCAATGAATAACAATACCAATAACGCCTGGCGATTTCCTTTTTCGATTCATAAACAATTTTATGAACTTACTTCCTTAAAACACATGTAAAACATTGTTTCCTAGGATGAAATCCTCAACTCATACCCATACATAATCACAATAACATTTAAAACATTATGTCGATGTTTTATCTACAAAGTTTAATGGTTAAGCAATAAACTTCATATTGTATTCCTTAATACTATGTCTATTTAGAGTGTTCATGCTTCGCAGTTTCATTTTCAATATGCACGGCTTGAAAGATACGTTAGGGAATAAAATAATTCAAGTCAAATATCACTAACCTCAAGTGGAAGGATGATGTTGTCGTTGTAGCTTCTTACTTCTTCACTTCTTCAAGTCTTCGCAATACTTGTTATGTCTCATATCCTAATACTTTCAAGCTAACCTATACGAAGTTGACTCTAGTACATAATCAAGCGACTCTTAAATGAGTTTTGATTCACTAAAATATGACAACCAAACTTGACATACCAACGCTTGATGGGTTCAACCGAGCTATGCTTTAACAATCTCCCCTTTTGTCAATTTTAGTGACAAAACTCTTACAATCATATGGATAAACAAATTACAAGAATTCATTACATATACGCTTGATTCCTGACTTCAACAACACAAAAACCTGCATTCATTCAATCTTTAACGCCCTGTTGACATTATAATAACAAATCTAATACTCCCCCTAAAGGCGAGATAGGTAGATTTCAACAATCCGCACGACTTTGTTATACCAATTAATATGATATGCTACTCCCCCTTAGTCTATGCTTTCATTTTTTCGTTAGATAAACGTTTAAGCACAAATGTTCTTTTCCTTAGTGATACCAATCAATATAAAATCAATACTAGTATCACTTGTTTACTCCATATATTTCTCCCCCTTTTTTCACAAAATGACAAAGAAACGAAAAAAATAAAGGACAACACGAGAAGAATCTTACAAATCTCAAAATAGACTTGCAAACCTATAGAGTTAAGCACGAGAGTTCCACGCACCATTTTTGATAACAAATATCAAAACCGAAACTACAAAGTAATTTTTTTTGATATGTTATCAAGGAAACAATTGCCTGAAGAAATTTTCCCAATTTAGTTTAGCAAACCAAAAATCAACTAAGCAACTTAGTCCCTTTGCTAAACCGATTGTACAAATACAATCGCTTCATTCGATTAGACCAAAATAAAGATAACTTTATTTCTCTCATCATGTTCTAATTATCCATATAACTTAGACCTTTCAATTTTAAACAAGACAAGTACTAGGTCAGTTAACTAGCCTTTCTTGTTAAGACATTCGATTAGACTTGAATAACCGAAACCTCCACTTTGATAAGTTTAACTAAGATAAAGTTAGATTCTCTTATCCGGAATCGAATTGGACTAAACAATCCATCCCGTAAACCTTTTTCGTTAAGCCATAAATAATTCATACAAACCAAATAAATCAACTTTCAAAATTATTCACCTCAACCGGAAGCAATTGAATCAACATAAGCATTAAAACACCGTAATTGCACCGAAATTTTGTAAGCCTAAACGATTGATACCACACAATAAAGCAAGATAACAATAGTTTTTCTTAACCGGAACCAATTAAATCACACACACATCCATACACACATCATGGAATAAAACATCAATTGTACCGAAATTTTGTTAAGGAAAAGCAAAATATATATGAAACAAAAATCATGCTTTTCTTAAACAGGAAAACAATTAACTAACAACATTGTTACCTCAAATTTTGCATCCACTTCTCCAATATGTTTGCATCTTCTTCCAGGGAGAATTGATATCGAAATATCATCATGTTGTCATCCTTATGCAAAAAAAAAAAAGAATAACAACCTTTACTAGAGAAAGGTTGAAAATCGGTTTTAACAATTGCAAGCAAAAGTTGAAAACCATCGAAACACATATGCTTTTATGCTAAACCAAAACCGATTCAACATATTGTGACTTTTTCATATATTGTTTCTACCAGAACCCGTCATGATCCTTTGATAAAGCCTACCAACATGGGCTAGAACTTAATCCTGCTAAATCAAAAAGTCACCCAAACCATAAGGGTTCACAATATTATGAGATCGAATATCAAGGTAATAAACCGAAATCAAACATCCCATAAACATCCATAACAATAATAAAGCATTCAAGCACGGACTATGTAAATCAAAACCATCACAAGGAAAAATTATAAATCAAATAATTTTATTCATAACAGTTTTATTCATAATAGACCTAATACAATCATTGAAAGAAATCAAAAATTGATGTCTATTTTCCTTTGCAACTCAGTCCTTCATATCAGTGCTAAATGAAGGTGGATTATTACTTTCGGACTTCAGCTTGTGAATCTCTTCAAGTAGAAAACCTTGTTGCTTGACCAGAATCTCTTGCAGGTGAGAAATTTTCTTGAATGATTCTGCAAGAGCATGTAATTTTGTCTTTGATTAAACAAAAAAGTGTGTCAATGCTTCAATACACTGATCTTTCATCAGAGTATTCTCTCTTTCCTTATTGCTGAGCCAATCTCCTTTTCTAATTTTACTGTTAATATCAAGAGAAGATCCATACTTAATCTTAAGTTGATCTTTCTGATCTAGCATCTTGCCAAAAGAAGATCTTGGATCCAGACTCATGGTTCAGACAAAGAATGACCAAAGAAGGAGAAGGATCTTTTTATAATTTTCATACTTCCGAAAATATAATGTTCCTAAAAATACGAATATATCAAATATTTTTCAATACTAGATTTTATTTCCATAATCTACACATAAGTGCCTTGATTTTTCTTCTTCCTCGCTCAAAATTCGGCACACATGGTGAGGAAAGAGTTCTAATACCGATCAAGTGGTATTAGTATGAGGTTTTCTCTCATTATGGAAATTAGAACAAAAAGATTGTCCTTGATCTAGTGTTGTATGAGAAATTCTCTTCTTGTTACCTCGAACTAACGAAGTATCTTGAGATTGACTTGGGTTGCCAATGCAACTTTTTAGCAATTCTGTTTTTGAGACAGTTTTTGCATCTTGTCTTATCTTTTCCTTTACCATTAGATGATTTAATAACATCGGAAGACATGTCCACTTTTAAAATAGGTAAATCACTAATGGAGGAGAAAGAAATAAGATTGACAACTAATGCAATATTAGTTGTTTCCTCTTCTTCAGAATCGTATGAGTCAGAGGTATCATCTAGAGTTACAACCAAGGCCTTGCTTCCAGTGTATTTCTTAAGATTGGGACAGTCTTTAGCAATATGACCAAACCCTTTACACTTAAAGCATTGTGGATGATATTCATCATCTTCTTCATGATCCTCTTTGACAGGAACTCGATCATGTGGACGAGAAGATCGATGATTATCCTTAATGAATATCTTATTTCGCTTCTTTAAGAATCTCGAAACTGTCTAGTAATCAAAGATAATGATTATTCAATTTCATCATCAGAATTTTCTGCAATCTGTTCATCTGAATCATCCATCTGTCTACTCCTCTGTAGAGCTTTCAGAATTTTTGCAGCTTTAAAGCGATTCCTTTACTTTGAATAGACTGTGATTCATGGTCAAAGATCTTTAAATTTCCAACGAGTGTGCTTCGTGAGAGAGTTGAGATATCATTTGCTTCTATGATTGCATGCTTCTTGGAATCATATCTTGGTGGCAACGATCTGAGAATTTTGCACACTATATCCTTTTCAGAGATAGTCTTTCCGAGAGAGAAAGAGGCATTGATTATCTCAGAGAGTTTAAGATGAAACTCTTCAAAAGTGTTGTTGTCATCCATTCGAAGGTTTTCCCAATCGGACGTAGGAGTTTGAATTCTATCTTATTTCTCGGAAGTGTTTCCTTCAAATACGATCTGAAGATTATCCCAAGCTTCTTTCGAAGTTTGACATGTTGATACATGATGTTGTAGATCACGGGTTATAGCATATATTATAGCATTCAAACCATCTGAATTCTGCTTTGCAAGCGCCTTTTCTTCGTTTGAGAAATCTACTAAGCGTTTAAATTCAGATTCTAAATTTTCTATATTTGGAAAAATATAACCATCGACGACTAATGCCAAGTATTAAAGTCTCGTTATTGAAGAAAAGATCTCATAGCAGATTTCCACCATAGATAGTTTGTTCTATCAAATCTTGGCGGTACGTTAATTGAAGTCGATTCATGGGAACTCGAGTTCATTCTTATAGGTTTTATCGCACCAAACACAGATTGATAGATCTTTTGGTGTTTTATTGATCTGATACCAATTGAAAAGGAGAGGGTACTCAAATATACCTCAAGCAAAAACTTTTCCTACCTATAATTCCTTTATCCGAAAGTGATTGTCTATGGACTGAGTCGAGACAATACAACTAATCGGTTCACACTTCGTGTGATCGTCTATGGATACGATATGGAGACAATATAACAACGAAGTATGTTTACTTGATAAAAAGGTTCGGACTTAACCAAACACAATAGGATTTCTATCAAGTAAATAGGAATTAACGTTTGTGTAATTTACTTTAATTATAATAAAACAATTATAATTCGGAAATATAAAGTAAATGACACAGCAAGATTTTGTTAACGAGGAAACCGCATTTCCATTAAAACCCCGTGACCTTGTCCAGAATTGAGTACTCTCAGGATTAAGCCGTTACACAAAATTAAACTAACTTAATATATTTGAGACCAAGCAAATAAACCTATATTTCACCTAGTTCCGTTTGTATTCCCACGCCTCCAACTTATAAATAAGTCACGTACTTGGAACAATTCCTTTGGTTCGTATTCCAAACAGTAAAGGAACAACAAATCTATTTGGTATCAACTCTATTCAACCAAGTGATGTGAGTCGGACAAAGGATCTTCTGTTTATCTTAAAATAAACTCCTTCGTCAGGTTCTTAGATCTATCTTATGTTCAACTACCGAAGTAATTGTTAAGATTTTGCAATCAATACTTTTAATCACAAAAAAATGTATTGATGCCGATCTACACAACTAATCAATCCAATCTACCACAAGGATAAACCGATTATAGTTGGATCCTCTTATACCGAAACAAGTATTGTGCACACCAAAGATTATGAACCCCAAATCAGAAATCTTCAATATCTTCTTTGTCTTCAACTCTTGTTAGATATTCAATACACACCTGCACACAAAAACTTGAATCTCTTGTGATCAATCACGCACAGAACGAAGTCTGTTAACAATGGATTGTCACAAGATCGTCTTTAGTACTAACAACAGTCTAAAGATCTCTGTCTAAACTTCGATCTAGTTTGAGTGAATCTTATATCATAAGAGAAGATTCTAAAGAATAAACAAACTAGGTGCAATCAAAGTTCAACCACCGTTAGTCAATCAAATCAATCGAAAACACAAGATAAACCGCAATTATCTAGTTTTCCACCAACGGTACTCGTAGAGATTCTCAATCCAAAATAATACTTTAAACTGAACGACCGTAAGAGATTTCACCTAATTAGGTTACTCTCCACTCCGAATAGGCGTCTACACCACTAACAACACAACCGAGGAAGTGTGCTGTCACAAAGGATTAGTTTGCTAGAAATGCAAACTTCAAGTATTTATAGACAAGGAAGTCTGGACACCAAGGAATTTCCAAAACCGAAAATATTCTCAAAGATATCCAATATATTCGAAATTCGGTTTCCATAATTCCTGGAAATGCTCTGTCCAAAATAATGACCGAAAATCTCTTTGGAAAATCTCAACTAGTAAATGCCCATTACTAATTCTCATTTTCCTAAAATAAAACAACCTTAATTAAAAGATTCTTAACTTATTTATATTTCGATCCTGGGATTTTCTTCCTGTAGCTATTAAGGAATAACTTTGAACAATAAAATATAAACATTACTGTACGTGTTCAAAGTATGCCAACATCCTTAATTTATAAGTCCTCTTTCATACTTACAACCTTGAAACCGATTTGCCACACTTCAAACAAGTTTATAATTGGTTCATCTGACTTTTAAGAACTATGTGATTGATCAAGAACACTAATCACAAATCATGGGTTTAACGGTTCTACCAAAACAAGTTTCGGTTCTACATCCATGTGAGTATTATGCATAGTCACACTAGCTTTCCAAAATTCGGTTGACTAGGTACTAGGATCGGTTCCCCACATATATATGGTATCTAGCTTATATGTGTTTCACATGTCTATAGGATCGGTTCCCCTTTGCCTAAAAACGTGTTTCCATGTCCATAGGATCGGTTCCCCTTTCTGCTACAAACTTGTTGCACCTCATGCAAAGATCGATTCCCCTTTGTGATGTGTTGCACCTCTTCATAGGATCGGTTCCCCTTTACCCAGATTCGGTTCAACAAATCACAAACTCGATCATACCATCTCTGGTGATTACGTAGATCAGTTTCACTAATAAAAGTCATATCAGTACATAAGTCAGGCATTTGTGAATAGTTTTACCAAGAACACAAACAAGTCGTGAGCGGTTATAGTAAATCACACATATTGGATGTTCACAAGATATGCAATGAATAACAATCCCAATAACTCCTGGCGATTTCTTTTTTCGATATATAAACAAGTTTATGAACTTACTTCCTTAAAACACATGTAAAACATTGTTTCCTAGGATGAAATCCTCACCTCATACCCGTACATAATCACAATAGCATTTAAACGATTATGTCGATGTCTTATCTACAAAGTTTAATGGTTAAGCAATAAATTTCATATTGTATTCCTTAATACTATGTCTATCTAGAGTGTTCATGCTTAGCAGTTTCATTTTCAATATGCACGACTTGAAAGATACGTTAGGGAATGAAACAGTTCAAGTCAAATATCACTAACCTCAAGTGGAAGGATGATGTTGTCGTTGTAGCTTCTTCACTTCTTCAAGTATTCGCAGTACTTGTAATGTCTCATATCCTAATACTTTCAAGATAACCTATACGAAGTTGACTCTAGTACATAATCAAGCTACTCTTAAATGAGTCTTGATTCACTAAAATATGACAACCAAACTTGACATACCAATGCTTGGTGGGTTTAACCGAGCTATGCTCTAACACTTAGTTTCTTCAGTATCCCTGCGCTTCCGACATTTAATAAGTGCATGCGCTAGAACAATTCATTTGGATCTATTCCAAACATTAAAGGAATAACAAATCTGTTTGGTAACAATTCTCTTGATTCTTTCAGATGAAGATATCTCAAGTCATATGCAAAGGATCTTATGTTTAAATAATAAAGTCCTTTGCCTCATTAGATCAATCTATCCAACAACTACCTAAGTAGCATAATTTAGATTTTCAATCAATCAATATAGATTCAAACAAGAAACCATAAGGTGATGCCGATCTCACGCAACTAATCAATCGAATAAATCCGATTCTAGTTGGATCCCAGCCGATCAAGGTTTGTGCACACCCAAAGATGTAGAAACCAAATAAGAAATCTTCTTTGTCTTCAAATCTTCTTTAATCTTTAATAAACACCTGCACAACACCACTTGAATCTCTTGTGATCAATCACAGACAGAACGGAGTCTGTTAACAATGGATCATCACAAAATGTCTTTAGATCTACAAACAGTTCTAAAGATCCCGTCGACACTTCGATCTAGTTTGAGTGAATCTAATATCAGAAGAGAAGATTCTCAAGAATAAACAAAATAGGTGCAATCAAATTTCAACAACCGTTAGTCAATCAGATCAATCAAAAACTAAAATAAACTGCAATTATCTAGTTTCCCACCAACTATACTCGTAGAGCTTCTTGATCCCACATAAGTCTTTAAACGAGCGGTCGTAAGAGATTTCGCCTAATTAGGGTAATTTCCTCTATGAATAGACGGCTCCACCAGAAACAACAAAAATATGAAGTTTTCCTGGCTCTTAGGATAGTTTGCTAGAAATGCAAACTTGGGTATTTATAGACCAAGGATGTTTGAACACCAAGGAATTTCCAAAACCGAATATTCTCAAGATATGCAATAAATTCCCAAAATGGGTTTTCATAATTTCTGGAAATGCTTTGTCCAATATTTCCGACATCTCTAAATTTACATTAACAATTTTTATTTTCTAGAGATATGCATTTAATTGCTGGTAATTAAAGCATATAGAACTAACAACCTTAATTAAAAGATTCTTAATTTATTTCGGATCGAGATCTCCTTGAATTATTAAGGAATATCTTTGAACAATAAAATATAAGAGTTATTGTTCATGTTCAAAGTATGTTGACATCTTTTCTTTGTAAATCCTCTTTCATATTTACAATCTTGGAATCGATTATACCACACTTCCAAACAAGTTTGGAAATTCTTTTTTCTTCTGAATCACAAATTTTTTATTAAAGAATGAAATTGTTTAAAAATTACAAGACCTCAACTGAAATAAGAAAGCCAACTACAAAGGCATCAAAAAGAAATCCTAACAAAATTTATAATACTCAACATTAGGCATTTCTACTCCCCTTTAGAAAATTTGGTCTTCTATAGAATAAATGGTTACAATGCCAGTACCCATCATATATCTTTAATGTATCTTTTTTTTTAAAGTTCCGACACTTCTGGAGCACATAAATTACAAACTAAAGGTAAAGAGTTAATTCACAGCTAACATAACTAGACCAATAAATAAATAAAAATTACCCCAAGACAAACACAATGTCTGCGTATTGATGAATAACTGTTCAGGAATTTATCGAGTGAATTTTTACAGTGTGACTTTGTGAAATTTGTTAAATTTCGATGATTAAAATCAAGTAACAGTGTTAGTACTTCCAGCGCCAAAACCGGCTTATTGAGGTGAAAAAGCAACACTCACGATAATATACGTACATAACACAAATATAATGGGTTTGTTGAGTTGGTTGCTAAAATATTAAGATTTAAGACTAACCGGACACACTAATTCCAAAGTACCTAAAATTATACAAAAACTTATCAAACAATCTACACAGTTTCATAAAACTAGACGATTTCCAAATAACGGAGTTTTCATATTACGACATATGAAGTTTGAAAATAATAAAAGATTTGGTTTAGGAGAACAATAGAAATTGAAAAATATCACTCTATGACAAGATAGTTAAACTTAAGATTAAAATAGTTCAATAGATGAAGAACATATCGTATCAAACAACCAATGTTAGGTATGACACATCAACCAATGTTATCAAAAAACCAATTCCGAGACCACATTTTTGCAATATTATCCAATTAATTTTTATGTATCTAAAAAAGATTGGATTAAACATCATTAATTACAATAGGATCATATATTTGTATAACGAAAAGAGAGGAAAAAAACACGAGCTGACAAAGTTTAGACAATATCAAAAGTTATACAAAGACTGGAATGACATCACGTTTAGCCATTTTTCAGAATTAGATGACATTGACGTAATAAAGAATGCATGAAAAAAATCAAACATCTCATCTACTGTCGTATCACAATATAATGCTTGATGCTTATTTACTGGCGGAAACTTTCAGAGAAGATTTAGAAACTAATGAGGGACGAATGCAAAAGAATTACAAAGACATTTCTACAACGTTAAAAAATAGATAATTTTTTCTTTTATATTCTATTTAAAAAAATAAAAAATAAATAAATAGGTGGAGAAGTGATTTCATTCCCCGGAAAACAAGTAACAGAACGGATATATAGTGAGGATGATAGTAGGAGTCTTTTCCCGATCTTGGATCTAAAGAGAAAATATAATAATTTGAGAAATATTATTACAAAGATGAAAAAAAATTAAAAAACATAGAAGAACGTACGATTCAAAGAACATCTACAAGAAAAATAGAGTGCAAAACATGTATAGAATTTGGGATCGAGAAAGAATGAAAATATGCAAAGAATGTTCTATATTTAACAAAGAATATGGGAAGTCGAGCACAATTTAAAGAATATCGATTTGATTTTGGGTTAATTGACTAGGAGAAGTCAAACAGGGATACAAGGTAATAAATGCTACGTTAACTTTATGGTTGTTTTCATGTAGTTTTTTAATCAACGTATATTACTGATTTCTTATTTTGGTTGAACGATATGTACCACTGTGTACTACAGTAGGGATGAATATGTACCTATCTAGGAAATTTAATTCCTTTTTTGTTTGAGATTGTTGGTTTACTCTATTATAAGGGTTAATTTTTTCGTCTACAGTTATTTAATTAGTTTCTGCAAATTTATTTATATGACTCAATGATTTTGTTTGTTGATTATTTGTTGTCATATTGTTTTGTTAATATCAAGCCTTTTCACATCTGTGTCAATTTGTTGAAGGAATATGATTTATTGTTCAAACTCAATTTAAAATGAAGTGCTATCATGTAGACTTTTAAGTATGCAGTAATTTGCTTTATCCCTTCAAAAATATGACCTAATTCTTTCTGTTTGACATATTATACCTATCTTTTTTTCTTGAACCACGTATATCAATCTTTGGGTGATGAGGAAAAAAAATAGTACATTATTATTCTTTTTCAAATCATCATGTATTTAATGAAATTCTTTTAATTCCGTTGACCGAAATGTATTTTAGGTGTTTGATGAGACAGTATTATAATATTTTTCCCTATCGGCATGTATTGCATAAAACACACCACATCACTAATGGTCTTATAATATGTGTTTTCATGATTGAGGAGCATCATAAATTAAAATGAGTAGTGTTGATGATGATTTTTGACAAAGGCTAAAATCATAAAAATGATAACCTTGAGTATTCCTGATCCAGTAATCAGACGATTATGGAGACTCATGTCTCTCGTTTAATCATGAAAACTCATGCCACGATGATCTCTGACTGTAGTGTATTGCCTCACAGATCATCCATAAGAACCTATGACTGAGTGTATTGCCTCTCAGAGCATATATGAATATGCAGTCTCTCAATTGAGACCGCGACATATTTCATGAATACTGAATAATTTCAGTAATCACTTTTATATAGAATCGAAAACGATTGGACGGCACCTATACAGCTTGCCTCCTAGTATCGAGCGATAACGTCTTCAGGATGTAACAATGTTTCCCTAACTATATAAAAGACATATGTATAGAATCTCAATGATTGGACGGCTCCTAGACAGATTTCCTGCTAGTATAGGGGGATAACGTCTTCAGGATATAACAATGTTTTCCCTGACTATACAGAATAAATATGACGCTTCAACTAGATCATATCGCTCAATTCTCGAATAATCATAATGCTCCTAGACATCTTGCCTACTAGTATAAAGCCATCAATTAACCAATTAATTATTTCTAGTCGCAAGATTCATCAATCGAACTCCTAGAAAATATTCTACGTTCATCATAATATTTCGTTACTTCAATTCATGGTTTTTCCCAGTAGAATTCCATAGGTTAGTAATAAATATTTAATGTAGGGAGTCTGGGCCACCACCGAGTAAGCCCCGAGAAAATGGTTCGAATTTACTTAGCGGTAATGCACGAACGAGCACCCGACCCCATGAAAGAGCACTTAAAAATATGGACAAACGAGGAAACCAATGCAAAATAGGGAAGAAAAATAATATAATAAAATAATAAAGAGGCGCCTAAAGTGACCGGGCCCACTGGCCGACCGGTCATGCCGCCATGGACGGTCCACACCCCTTCCTTTTATTTTACCTTATTTTTTTATTTTTCTTAATCTCATGAAAACTCTTTCATTGAGAAAACTCCCTCGTTTGAGCAAAACTCTCGGTTTCTCCATATTTCCTTCACACGATGAAAAATAATTAAAAAATAAGGAAAGGTGTCACGGGATCGGGCCTACTAGCTGGCCGGCCATGCCCTACCCATGGCCAGTCCCACACCTTATGATCCCTTATTTTATTATCATTATTATTTCCTTCATCTCATGAAACTCCTTCGTTTGAGAAAAAACTCTAGTTTTTCCATATTTTCTCAAATATTGCTCAAATCATCAAAAATCCAAAAAGTCAAATGGTCACATGACCGACTAGTCTACTCACAAAAATATTAAAATATTATTATTTTAATATTCTCAAAATATTGGTCGCGCGAGCAATGTTCTACTTACTCATTCGAGCAAAATTGAGAGTTTCAGTCAAGATCAAACTCTTCTGAAAATCCAAAATATTGCTTAAACGTGCACCAGAAAATACCAAAATTCTCAGGACTGAGACACGGACACTATGGTGACATGGGCATGTCATATTGACCAACCAGGATCGTATCTTTGGCATGCAAGGATCCGGTCCCACACATCTTCATAAAATTAACCTAATTTGTTTATATTGGGTTCAACTGTTTCCAAATAATTTGGAATTTCATCAAACGACCGTCACTCAGTCCTACGACCACCAAGGGTCGGTTCCATGCCCTCTTGGTCGGTCCCTCATCTTTCCATAATTAGGTTTTATTCCCTAATGCTCAGACGAGCACTATTTTAGTAAATGATTAAACCAGCATTTAATCATTCTTTCATCAACTGGTCTGTAAAGGACTTTGGTGTTTGCTCATTCGAGCATCTGGGCACTACATGGCCGGCCATCATCCCATGTATCCGGTCCTTCCCTCACTCAGTGATTGAGTTTCAGTAAATCATCAATTGACCAACAATCGATCAAAATTAGGGTTTTGAACTGAATGCTCTGCAAATCATAATTCTGAGCAAGTTCAAGCACCAATAATTTTATGTTGATCCGGCAATCAACATCTTGATTAATTATATAATATTCGGTCCAGCTACCAATAATCATCAAACGAGCAATATTTTCTCGGACGAGCAATATTTGCTCAATTTTTCAATATTTAATAATTACTCAAACAAGCAATATTTGCTCGAGATGAGCAATATTTGCTCAAACTAATAATATTAATTTAATTATCAATATTCGGAAATACGAGCAATATTTTCTCAGCCTGTCAATATTCGACATGTTGATTCAACTATTAACATTCATTCGAGAACTATACATCTGTCCTAGTAGACATGCTCAATTCATGAGTCTTAGAGCATTTGTCTATCATGCTCGACTCAATAATACTAAGACTCATCGTCTAGTCAAGTCAACAACTGACTAAATACACTTCTGCTTTTCAGACTCCACATTCATGAGACATCAATCACGTCACATGGGGGGATATTAACTAGGGTTTTGGTTTGGCAGCCTTCGGCACGTGTATTCACCCACGATGAGAATGTGATTAAGTATTGCAAGCAGTTAGAGGAGTTAGCAAAGTAGTGTGCGGACAATCAACCAAGTCTCCGCACGACGAGTAACCGGTTTTAACACGATTCCCCACTTTCCCACTCTTTTACTCAAGCAATCATCACACTTACTGGGATCAATGTGTCTACTATTCTTGTAATATAATAAGTCTCTGAATTCATGATTGAAAAAAAAAGAACGCTCGTCTGAACAAAGAATTCTAATCACACAAGAATTCTCATCGTTTGAGCAATCATTCTCAATAGAGAAAATTCAATCACTCAGAACTTATCTTATTTCTTCACGCAAAATATACAATACATCCACGATCCTTGATCATCATTGATCTCACACACTTCTCAGTTCCCTCCTACAGATCAACCCATCCTCTCTTGTGACCGAATTGACTCTGGAATTGCCATTGTCTTGGTTTAGGATGGAGTCCTACAGATTGTTCTCTCGAACTCAAAGCATTCCCATGCACTACATCTGTTTGCAAAAGGTTAAAGCAATTTGCTCGGTAAAGGAGTCTCCTCCGCACAGACGTCTCTTCACTTTCCTATAAAACCAACAAATTATTTTCTCCCATCAACAGATTGGTGACCACAATGGGAGACTAATCGCTCGGTTGCAATCTCAGTTCGTCAAAATGGTTGATCTTAGGTCAGTTCAGTTACAAATCCTAACCCGAACGGTGCTAGCACTAGCAACAACAACAGTGGTGATCCAGTCACTCCGTCTCCCAACAGTGGATCTACTGATACCATCCTTCCTCAAACCAACATCGTAAGTAGTCGTCTCTTCGGCCGGTCTCCCGAAGAAATCAGGGAAAATACGCCTACCATAGCTGATCTTATAAAGGTTCAGGAAGTTCTCGCTAAAAATCAGACTGACATGGCTGCAACACAGAAGGATTTATGCAATTATCTTAAAACTCTCACATACAAATGTTAGAGAAAGCTCAGGACGGATCGGACAAATAAAAAGCCAAAGAAACATCCCCGGTTGCTGATCCTGAAATCTCTCTAATTCACGTGGTGGATGATGATGAAGTTCGCAAAGCTGCAGATAACCCACCAGTGAAAGAACCATCCAGTTTCATCACTCGTGAAGATTTGGAACGCCTCTTGGAACCATGGAAAATATAAGATATACTCTGACAATCGTCACCAACCTTCATACCATGGTTCTACACAAAGGATTCCTCTTCCCAAAGCTACACTTCTCCAACGTTCACACTTTATAATGGAACATGTAATGCTCGAGAACACGTTTCTTGATTTATGGATTCATTGGGAGAGCATGAGCACAATCATGTCGTTCGTCTGAAGGAATTTTCAAAGTCTCTGACAGAGAGAGCATACACCTGGTATAATAACATCGCACCATGAAGCATTTCCAGTTGGGGAGCGATGATCAATCCTTTCTACAGAAAGTACTTCTTCATCTCGGAACAAGTCACTCTCTGATCTGGGAAGGATGTTTCAAAGGAGCAATGAATATCCAAATGATTATGTGAAAAGGTTCAGAGTCCAGGCTTTGGACTGTCATGATCCAAATGTCATAGAACAACAACTTGTGGACATGTGCATAAACGGAATGATCCCGGTCTACAGAGCTTTACTGGAAATTCTCTGTTTCCAGAATTTCTCATAGCTTCATGAAGCGGACAAGCGATAGGCAACTACCGCACCTGCATTAATGGAAAGAGCAAAGGATACAAAAGCTGAAGAACCACGGGAAACGCGAGGTAACATACGCTTGATCAACAAGCAATATAGCCTCCAACCTTCCACGAATGTTGTTGCAAAAGTGTTAGAGCATTGCTCGTCCGAACTCGCATGCGTTGCTATCTCAAGCATATTTGTCAATGTTAGTGATCAAAACTATAAGTCTTGATTTCTAGTCTACTATAGCTAAGGTCTCGGACTAGTATGGAAAGTGTAGTTGAGCTCAAGAACTCCATGGCAATCTTCATACAAGACAAAGGACTACCCAAGGAACCGGTGGATCTTCATCGACTAAAAGGTATGTGTAGACTTGAACTTATCTATCACTCAAAAGTCTATCTACTCTATCTCCTATCTTGAGACAAAAGTCGTTTTGCTATATAGACTAAGATTATACACATTTGGTATTTCGAGCCGAGTTTACCTCGCCTATCTATTTCTCAAACATTTCGCTTTAGCCAAGTTCATCTTTACCTAGTGAAGAAAGTCATGTTATGTTTCAATCACTTTGAAAATTGCTCTGACGAAAAATGGTTTGTGAATAAAAACTATATAACGTCCTCTGAGAATGTTTCAATGATTGAAATGAGAGTTTAGATTGTATAACCATTGATGGAACTAAGCATTGTTGTGAAAACACATATATGTATAAGTCCTATTTCTTGAACCACAGTTTGCGAACTTTGTTGATCAAGAGAGCCGGAGTTGTTTGTACAGTTTGCGAACTCAGTCCGCGAACTGGCGGAGGTTCTCATCCGAGAATATCTGCTGGAGTTTGGAAACTCACTCAGCAAGCTCAGTCCGCGATCTGATCTTGTTGTTTCCATCGTACGAGTACAATTGTAATAATTGCCTTGATATTTCTATCTCTGATAGGAAAGATAAAAAGTAATCACAAATATCTTCGTCTCATCGTTTGTGATTCCACAATATCTTTTTTCGCTGCGTCGATTAAGACTGCAATGAAGTGATTGATAATACTAGGATATTCTTCGGGAATATAAGTCTGGATTATCAATTGGTTCTTGTTCACCTTGATTTATCAAAAGACGGAACAAAACTCGTAAGTATATTCGTGGGAGACGGATTTATCTATTATCGTAGACTTTTCTGTGTGATATAATTTTGTTTATTAAAGTCTTCGACTTTGGGTCGTAGCAACTCTTAGTTGTGGGTGAGATCAGCTAAGGGAATGTGAAAAAAGGGGGTCTAACAGCATCACCCAATATTTCGCTTAGCAATATGTATGGACAAACTCGAATATACTTTTAGGAGAATCAACAAGACTCAATCAATTAAAAGTACACCAACGAGTTTATATCACTCTCTTGATTTGATTTACTCAAGCAAGACTTGCGAGTTCTAATCAAATATAAGGAATAACTTGGATGGTACCAAAGACCAATATCCTAGGATCAATCAATGACAATCAACCAAAGGTTGAATTACTCTAATTGATGATCTAACGCACAACCTGTATTATTTCAATTATAAAGATAAAACAATATAATGCTGAAATTGAAATAACACAGACACAGAAATTTTGTTAACGAGGAAACCGCAAATGAAGAAAAACCCCGAGACCTAGTCCAGATTGAACACACACAGTATTAAGCCGCTACAGACACTAGCCTACTCCAAGCTAACTTCGGACTGGACTGTAGTTGAACCCCAATCATTCTCCCACTGATCCAAAGTACAGTTATGCTCCCATGCCTCTGATCCCAGCAAGATACTGCGCACTTGATTTCCTTAGCTGATCTCACCTATAACTAAGAGTTGCTACGATCCAAAATCGTAGGCTTTGATAATAAACAAATCTGTCTCACATACACAAGTCTATCAAAGAATCAATTTGTATCCCACAGATAAACCCTAAAGGTTTTGTTCCGTATTTTGATAATAATCAAGGTGAACATGAACCAATTGATAATCCGGTATTATATTCCCGAAGAACAACCTAGATTAATCAATCACCTCACAACAATCTTAATCGTACGGTAGCGAACCAAGATGTTGTGGAATCACAAATGATGAGACGAAGACGTTTGTGATTACTTTTTATATCTTGCCTATCGGAGATATCAATCTCAATCCTATCAATCTGATTGTACGCATACGATAGAAGATGCAAGATCAGATCACACAACTACGATAAAAGTAATATCGGTCTGGCTTCACAATCCCAATGAAGTCTTTAAATCGTTAACCTGGTTTGAGAAAATAAAACCAGAGGTTAAAGGAGAATCGACTCTACAACGCAAACTAGTATCACATGTAAGGTGTGGGGATTAGTTTTGCATAATACTAGATGTCTCCTTTATATAGTCTTTCAAATCATGGTTTTTCCTTGGTCACAAAGCAAACAATATCCACTGTTAGATGAAAACCTGATTTAGATTCAAGCTAATATTTCTCAACCGTTAGATCGAAAACTTAGCTTGTTACACATACTTGACAATGCACACTTCTAGGTTTTTTAACCGTACCCTAAAGAATGCACTTGTTGGTTCAACAATAGTTAACCAAAAGGTTAGCCATATGAGCATTTCATATCAACCATGTTCTTCTCCACCATAACTAGTTCAAATGACTCAAATGAACTAGTTAGAGAGTTGTTCAATTGCAAGGAAATTTTATGTACTACACAAGACACAATTGAAGCAATGATGATTTGATTCACTCGAATCGGTTCATGAACTTTTATAGCCACGGTTTTCAAACTGCATTCCTTAGTCTTTATAAATTTAAGTTCAGGAATCATCTTCAGATATATAACCTTTCTCAAGTTCGTAGACTAGGTTCGCGGACTTAAGAAACCGGTAGAGTTTACAAACTCCAGCAGAAAATCTCGACAAAGATCTTCCGCCGGTTCGCGGACGCAACTATTTTGTCAACTCCAGCAGAATTTCTCGGGATGAGAAGTTCGGTAGTTCGCGGACTGAGTTCGCGGACTTGGCTCACGCCATTTTACGGTTTCTCTTGATCAATAAAGTTCGCAAACTTTGGTTCAAGGAATATGACTTATACATAAATGTGTTTCCACAACAATGTTTATTTCCACCACTGGTTATGTAATCTAAACTCTCATTTCAATCATTGAAACATTCTTAGAGGACGTTATACAGTTGTTACACCATTTCTCGTCAAAGCAATTTTCAAAGTGATTGAAACATATCATGACTTTCGTCACTAGGTAATGATAAACTTGATTGAAGCGAAAAGCTTACAAACACATATTTCGAGATATAGATAGGCGAGGTATACTAAATACCAAATGTGTATAATCCAAGTCTATATATATAGCATACGACATCTAGTCTCAAAGAGTAGGAGATAAAGTAGATAGACTTTTGAGTGACAGATAAGTTCAAGTCTTCACATACCTTATTGTCGAGAAGTTCCACCGGTTCCTTGAGTAGTTCTTCTTCTTGTATGATGAATCTCCATGAAGTCCTTGAGCTCATCTATACTTTCTATCCTTGTCCGAGACTTATCTATAATAGACTAGAAATCAAGAATTATAGTTTTAATCACTAACATTGACAAACATGCTTGAGATAGCAACGCATGCGAGTTCGACCGAGCAATGCTCTAACAATCTCCCCCTTTGTCAATTTTAGTGACAAAACTATCAATACATATGGAATACAAAAAAGATAAAGAAACTTTAGTATCTCCTATTCCACATGTATAATCTTCAATATTCCTCGAAATCTTCGTCACTTCCAAGTACTCCAATGATCCCAAAGGTTGTAAGTTTAGTATCACCGTTGTTGAAGATCTGTATCTATAACAATGAGAAAGCATCGGTCTCGATCATTGTTATACAGTGTCTTAGTATTATTACACAGTGTCAAAGTCCAATTGTATCACAACTTCAATAATAATACTATGGTGATATGTATCACTCCCCGTTAGTCAATACTCCATCTCACATGTAAACCACTCCCCTTTACACAAGGATCCAGAAATCATATGTATTTGTAGTGTGAACTACATATTAATTCTCCCCCCTTTTGTCAATAAAATTGGCAAAGGAACAAGAACGGGATCATAATGAAATTTCCGTAAGAGACATTTCATGACTAAAAGAAAATACATACCATCTAATTTAAATGCAATCATATAGACGAAGATAATAACATTCATCAAGGAGTTTAGAGATACAAGATAAGCCCTCTAATATTCCACAGCCGCACTCCCTCAAGATATTACTATTAAGCACAAGTTCAAAAGAACTCTCCCCCATTTGATGTCATTCTCGAAAGAACAACAAGAGCGACCTTAATTTCAAAAGAAAATAAGGATTTTATTGGACACCAAAAACCATGAGAATGATTTTCTATATCCAAAAAACTCAATCAAATTAATCACAAGTAAACCCATGATTAATTTAATCGGAGTACTCAATCAAATTAAACACAAAAAATGATAAACTTAATTGATTATGCTCGACATAAGAGGACTTACGGAGAATACGACTAACATAACCATTAGAAAATGAGATAGTCGTTCATATACTCAACATAAGAGAAATCTTACGGAGTATGAAGATACTCAACTAGATTAATTACAAGTGAACCCATAATTAATCTAATTGGAATACACAACCAAACTAATTACAAAAGTAATCAATTCAATTGTCATTTGTTTTGCTCAATATAAAAAGACTTATGGAGCAATAACTAAATAATCAGACAAGATGATTAATTTAGTTTAATATGCTCAACATAAATTACCTTACGGAACAACCAACAAAGCTAATCAAAAATTAATCAACTTGGTTGTATCGTGCTCAACATAAGACACATTACGGAGCCTCACAGTAATACATAAACTATGGATCAGGGATGATCAATACTGCGGAATACACAAGGATTCATTCTATCTTCAATCACTATTTGCATAACAATGTTAATAGACATAATTCTTGAAAACAAAAGATTTTGACCTATCTTTCATCAAATAATTGACAATATAGGATTAACTTTTGTATTTGTCAAAAGTATATTCATTCTTTTACTAGTACGTGAATATCGATCACAAACGACTTTACTTTTGACAATATATGGGACCTTCAAGTTCACGGACGCAAACATACATATCCCATAACAAATTGCAATATATCAAATCAAAAAGATTAATACTGCAAAAACATCATCCTCCAAATATTTTTAAAATTTAATACCAAATAAACCTAAAAAACAAGAAGATGAAAAATAATAGTTATGTGTAGTCACAATCATTGCTATTCAAGCATTAGTTATTCTTCCAACTAAGCCAAAAATAAGACATACTAGGCAACAATATCTTTGAGAAATTCCTTATCATTCCCGAAATCCTTGTCGTCAACAACCATTGGAATATAAGGTTCGTGGAGGAAGGAGTCAATACCAACGAACCGTCTTGGTTGATGATGTCGAACCAGGGCCTTCTGAATTTCCAAAGATCTTAAAACGCAAGCCTTTATTTCACTAATCTCCTTTCTTACATCCTTCAACTCATCAAGAACATCGGAAAACTTCTGAGAGTCAGAAGGGACATCCCTTGCCTTTCTTGTATTCCTCCTCTTTCTTTTCAAGGAAAGAGTTGCTGGAGATTTTTCTTTTTCCTTGATTGATGGCTTAACAATCATATTGACATCTTTTCCATCCAAAGACATGATGCTTAGAGAATAATTATAAACAATTGATTTTTGTGAGTAGAATTCACAATCTCATCAAGCAGTCTTAAGATATAAAGGATATCAGAGAGGAAAAAGGAATGTAGGGTTCGAAACCTTTAAACAGTTTCGTGGACGTCCAACTCTAAACCCTATAAAGAATATAATTATCGATAATAACCCTTTACTTTATTTGATAGACAGGAAAAACAAACCAAAAACTTTTCCTAAAGCCTGAATGGTACACAATCTTATCTATTTGGATCAGGCACATGAGACAAGATTTACCAAACAACACAATAACTTTGTGTTGTGGTGAAAAATAATTTGTCCACCATTTTCCTCTAGAGAGGGATCCTCAGACTTCTGTCTATCAAAGCGATTTGACCATACCTTCTTCTCTAATGGTCTTATTTTGTCTTTGGAAACCAACTTCTTAGATGAAGATAAAATCCTACATACCTCAGCAGTCTTCTGAGCAAGTTTAAGCTTCCTTTCCAATTGATTTGCTCTTCGTTGAAGTTTGTTGGCGTGCCTCACTTGATGTTTGTACTTGTAACATCTTGATAGTTCATGACCTTTCTGGGAACAAAACGAGCACGTCAAACTTGGATAGTATTCAGGCATCTGTGGTGTGAACGCGGCTAGACACATAGTAGATCCTGAAATTTTACAGCCAGAGTTTCCAAAGGATGAGTCAATTGATTCTTCCAGCTTGATTGGATTCTCTTCTTTACCGAAACCATCAAGATTGATATATGTATTGCTACAACTATCAAAATCAATGTTTTCACATAGAAGATCAACACTTGATTTCCTGTCTTCATCAGAATCATAGATCTCAGACATCTCATCAAGTGTTACAGCAAGACCTTTGTTCCCAGTGTATTTTCTACGATTTGGGCACTCGTTTGCAAAATGACCAAAACCTTTACACTTAAAGCACT
This sequence comes from Papaver somniferum, assembly GCF_003573695.1. NCBI lineage: Eukaryota > Viridiplantae > Streptophyta > Magnoliopsida > Ranunculales > Papaveraceae > Papaver > Papaver somniferum. The sequence goes on along the minus strand of NC_039363.1, from coordinate 149,746,861 downwards.
GTGGAATATCCTCGTCATCAGCCTCGTCAGCATCCTTGTTTTTAGGAGGAATGTGATTGTGAGGTTTATCCGATGACCTAGGTCTGTCTCTTGAAAACCGTTTACTTCTCTTCAATAGAAGATACCTAAACTGTCTTTTGATCAAGGAGACTGATTTGTCAAGATCTTCATCCGAAAAATCATACTCAGAGACATAAACACTTTTACCTTTATCAAGTAATTTAGTGTTCTTCTGTGCTTTAAAGGAAACATCCTTTTCGATTTTGGATGTTTGCTCATGATCAAAGATCTTTAGCTTTCCAACCAATGTATTTATGGAAAGATTATCAAGGTTATTTCCCTCAACGATGGCATGCTTCTTAGACTCGTATCTAGATGGCAGCGATCTGAGAATTTTCATCACAATGTCCTTTTCAGGAATAGTCTTACCCAATGCAAAAGATACATTAACAATTTCAGAAACTCTGTGATTAAACTCATCAAATGTATCTTCATTTGCCATACGAAGGTTCTCCCAATCGGAATTAAGATTTTGAAGTCTAGCTTCTTTTTCACTAGAGTTACCTTCAAATACGGTTTCTAAGATATCCCAAGCATCTTTAGACCTAGTGCAATTTGACACATGGTGTTGAAGATTTGGGGTAATGGCATGTATGATTTCATTCAAACCGTCGGAATGTTGCTTTGCAGCAAGTATCTCGGCAGGATTGTATACACCAATATTCTTGGGAACGTTTACATCTCCATCTGCCACAACGGGAGCATCATAGCCACTAACAACACATACCCATGATTGAAAATCACGTGCTTGAAGAAAAACTCACATAGCAATTTTCCACCATAAGTAATTAAAGCTATCGAAGACTGGTGGTACGTTAATAGAGATAGCACTTCTATCCATAGAGTCAGATCGCTACAAACACAGACTTGTAAGGTCTTGAACATGTTTTCCTGCTCTGATACCAATTGAAAAAGCGTGGGTCTAACAACACCACCCAATATTTCTCTTAGAAATCTGTATGGACAAACTCAAATATACTTTTAAGAGAATCAACAAGACTCAATCAATTAAAAGTACATCAACGAGTTTATATCTCTCTCTCTTGATTTGATTTACTCAAGCAAGACTTGCGAGTTTTAATCAAATACAAGGAATAACTTGGATGGTACCAAAGACCAATATCCTAGGATCAATTAATGACAATCAACCAAAGGTTGGATTACTCTAATTTATGATCTAATGCACAACCTGTACTATTTCAGTTATAAAGATAAAACAATATAATGCGGAAATTGAAATAACACAGACACCAGAAATTTTGTTAACGAGGAAACCGCAAATGCATAAAAACTCCGGGACCTAGTCCAGATTGAACACACACTGTATTAAGACGCTACAGACACTAGCCTACTCCAAGCTAACTTCGGACTGTACTGTAGTTGAACCCAAATCAATCTCCCACTTATCCAAGGTACAGTTATTCCCCGACGCCTATAATCCCAAGAGGATACTGCGCACTTGATTCCCTTAGCTGATCTCACCCACAACTAAGAGTTGCTACAATCCAAAATCGTAGACTTTGACAATAAACAAATCTGTCTCACACAGACAAGTCTATCAAAGGATCAATCTGTCTCCCACAGATAAACCCTAAAGGTTTTATTCCGTCTTTTTATAATAATCAAGGTGAACATGAATCAATTGATAATTTGGTCTTATATTCCCGAAGAACAGCCTAGATTAGTCAATCACCTCATAACAATCTTAATCGTATGGTAGCGAAACAAGATGTTGTGGAATCACAAACGATGAGACAAAGACGTTTGTGATTACTTTTTATATCTTGCCTATTGGAGATATCAATCTCAATCCAATCAATCTGATTGTAATCGTACGATAGAAGACGCAAGATCAGATCACACAACTACGATAAAAGTAGTATTGGTCTGGCTTCACAATCCCAATGAAGTCTTTAAGTCGTTAACTCGTTTTGAGAAAAGAAAACCAGAGGTTAAAGGAGAATCGACTCTAGTACGCAAACTAGTATCACATGTAAGGTGTGGAGATTAGTTTTGCACAATACTAGATGTCTCCTTTATATAGTCTTTCAAATCAGGGTTTTGCCTTGGTCACAAAGCAAACAATATCCACTGTTAGATGAAAACCTGATTTAGATTCAAGCTAATATTTCTCAACCGTTAGATCGAAAACTTAGCTTGTTACACATACTTGACAATGCACACTTCTAGGTTTGTTAACCGTACCCAAACGTATGCACTTATTGGTTCAACAATAGTTAACCAAAAGGTTATCCATATGAGCATTTCATATCAACCATGTTCTTCTTCACCATAACTAGTTCAAATGACTCAAATGAACTAGTAAGAGAGTTTTTCAATTGCAAGGAAATCTTATGTACTACACAAGACACAATTGAAGCAAAGATGATTTGATTCACTCGAATCGGTTCATGAACTTTTATAGCCACGGTTTGCAAACTGCATTCCTTAGTATTTATAAGTTTAAATTTAGAAATCATCTTCAGATATATAACCTTTCTCAAGTTTGCAGACTAGGTTCGCGAACTAAAGCAACCAGTAGAGTTACAAACTCTAGCAGAAAATCTCGGCAAAGACCTTCCGCCGGTTCGCAGACTGGCTTCGCGGACGCATCTAGTTCGTCAACTCCAGCAGAATTTCTCGGGATGAGAAGTTCGGCAGTTCGTTGATTGAGTTCCGGACTTGGATCACGTCATTTTCCGGTTTATCTTGATCAACAAAGATCGCAAACTTTGGTTCAAGGAATAGGAATTATACATAAATGTGTTTCCACAACAATGTTTATCTCCACCACTGGTTATGTAATATAAACTCTCATTTAAATCAGTGAAACATTCTTAGAAGACGTTATATAGTTGTTACACCATTTATCGTCAAAGCAATTTTAAAGTGATTGAAACATATCATGACTTTCGTCACTAGGTAAAGATAAACTTGATCGAAGCGAAAAGCTTACCAATACATATTTCGAGATACAGATAGGTGAGGTATACTCGGCTCGAAGTACCAAATATGTATAATCCAAGTCTATATATATAGCATATGACTTCTTGTCTCAAAGAGTAGGATATAGAGTAGATAGACTTTTAAGTGACAGATAAGTTCAAGTCTTCACATACATTTTTGTCGAGAAGTTCCACCGGTTGCTTGAGTAGTTCTTCTTCTTGTATGATGAATCGCCATGAAGTCCTTGAGCTCAACTACACTTTCTATCCTAGTCCTAGACTTTAGATATAATAGACTAGAAATCAATAATTATAGTTTTGATCACTAAAATTGACAAACATGCTTGAGATAGCAACTTATGCGTGTTCGATCGAGCAATAATCTAACAGAATCAAGTACGTAGCATCCTGCTGGGATCAGAGGCGTAGGAGCATAATTGTACCTTGGATCAGTGTAAGATTGGTTGGGGTTCAGCTAAAGTCCAGACCGAAGTTAGTTTGGAGTAGGCTAGTGTCTGTAGCGGCTTAATACAGTGCGTGTTCAATATGGACTAGGTCCCGGGGTTTTTCTGCATTTGCGGTTTCCTCGTTAACAAAATTCTGCTGTCTGTGTTATTTCTATTTCCGCATTATATTGTTTATCTTTATAATTGAAATAATACAGGTTGTGTGTTGAAGATCATATATTAGAATATCCAACCTTTAGTTGTTGATTTACATTGATTGATCCTTGGATATTGGTCTTTGGTACATCCAAGTTATTCCTTGTATTTGATTAAAGACTCGTTGATTCTATTTGCTCGAGTAAATCAAATCAAGAGAGAGATATTAACTCCTCGATATACTTTATTCTAGATTGAGTCTGACTGTCTAGTTGATTCTCTAGTAAAGTATATTGGAGTTAGTCCATACAGATTGCTAAGCGAAATACTGGGTGGTGTTGTTAGACCCCGCTTTTTCAATTGGTATCGGAGCAGGAAAACACATTTAAAAGACCTTACAAGTCTGTGTTTGTGGCAATCTGAGTCTGAGAACAGTATCTCTGACGAATACGCATATCAAGATACCTTCTAAAGCTTGTAACCATGCCAAACGTCTTATATTTGAGAATACCTCAAAGGATCACTCCTTAGATGATTCTTCCGAATCCTGAGGTAGGAAGGTTGTTAATACTTTTCTCATTGATGAGACATTGAGCATTATGGAAAAAGCTGAAATGGAGCTCACTAGAATCTCAAAAAACTCTGCTGAGAATATTAATTGATTTCCAGGATCATGATCAGCTGATTGATGAATTTGAAAAGTCTCTTGATCGAGAACATGATCTCTATAGTATCATTGAGTCTTTATCTAAGAATATCGAAAAACTTCTCCAAGAAACTACTCTACAGCGTGAAAAGATTAGTGTTCTTGAGGATATTGTTAAGGAATACTCAATTAGAGAAAAACGTGTGATCGAGACGCATTCATCAGATCTTAACAAACTTCGTGTTGAGAAAGAGAAACTGAGCGCATCCCTTATTCTATCCCATGAACAGTGCGGATCCTTGGAAAAGAAAAACTTTGTCTTAAGGAGAAATTCTTCTGTACAAACTAATTCTCAGGAATTACAACACATGAAGAAATGTTCTCCAGAAGAAGGTTGTGTCAATAAAAGTTTACATAACTTACAATCTTCTCATATGGCTATGAACTTAAAACAGGTGCTATTTATTTCTTCTCCTCCACGAACTTGTACATTCTGTGGGAAAAAGAATCACTATGCTATCCATTGTTTTTCCAGAAGGAAACAAATTTCCAAACTTCATAATTTGCTTCTTTCCACTGTCAATGGATCAAATAGTCGGTCGACTACTGCAGTGAATCGCATGCCCACAGAAAATCAGAAACCTTATAATTATGATCTTCCTCCTAGAAGATATCACAGGGTTCAAGCGCATTCTTGTGCTGCTGATAAGAGCATTTCATGTGTTTATAAGACTGTTTCTGATAAAATTAAGTCTAGAAAATAGATTCCTATCTATTCTGATCCTCTTGAACCAGTTGCAAGAGGTCCTAGAATTAGTCCTCAGAGAAAGCCTTCTGAAGGTACTGTTAATCAAGCTGTCTTTTTCTGGAATGAATGTAAACCAAAGAAACGCGAAGAACACAAGGATCAAGTTGTCAGATGATATGTACAACGCAATTCTCAATGATTATAGTGGGATTTTTCCCTTTACCACCTGATTCCAGGTATTCTTTTCTTTGTTTCTAACTTGAGAGGTGCAAAGACAATAATTGAGAATTACTCAAGTATGTTGTATAATTTTCTGTTTAAGTTTGTTTTTCTTTTTGTGTGCTGACCGTCCACAAACGTTCGCGTCCTCTTCGTGTGAGTTCATAGGGTTTCCAAAACAAGAGATCATCTCCTGTTTACATTCATATATATATATATTATATTGTGTTTTATCCATCCCTAACAAAAATCTATGGAGAACTCTGCGAAATCTCAAGAGATTCTGCATCTTGATATGTTGGAAGACGTTCAAGGACGTGGGTCTATTCAGGAGCTGGTTTTAAAGAAGATGCTTGAAAGGAAGGATCACAACTCCTGGATTGATGATTCTGTCAAGGATTCAATTCGTTTTCAGAACGATTCAAATGTCGAGTTTGCAAATCTTTAACTGCAAATAAACCAACTCTTAGATGGTCAGGCCAGAATTCTTGCTAATCAGAATATTCTGATACGGAATCAAAATAAGCTCATCATGGACTGCGTCAAGGCTAGACATCTTGCTCGGGTTGTTGATCGTAAAGTTAGTGTTCTAACTCACGAACATGGTGTATCTACGGTCAAGAGAGTAAAGGAAATCAGTGACACCTTCTTTGATGGATTCATTGAACGATATGAGGTGGTAAACGAACTCTGATTTACTTTTTGTTTGCCTAGTAAATCTTCTATTTTACATGTTTTATTTAGAAGAATAACTAGAGTTTGGAATAGCCATGATTGTGATTACACATAGCTATGTCCAACATTTTCATCTTCATGTTTTTAGATTTATTGGTTTAAATTATAAATTTGTTTGGAAGATGATTTTTGCATTATTAATCTTTATGGTTTTATATATTGCAATATTGTTATGGGATATGCGTGTTTACGTCTGTGAACTTGATTGTCCCATACTTTGTCAAAAGTAAAGTCGTTCATGAGTTGATATGAATGTATTGATGAAAGAATGAATTGACTTTTGACAAATACAAAAGTTAAGCCTATTATGTCAAGTTTTGATGGAAGATAGGTTAAAATCTTTTGTTTACAAAGATTATGTCTACTGAATGTCGTTATGCAAATAGTGATGGAAAATATAATGAATCCTTGTGTATTCTGCAGTATTGATCTTCCCTGATCCATATTTTATGTATTAATGTGAGGCTCCATAATGTGTCTTATGTTGAGCACTAAACAACCAAGTTGATTATTTTTATGATTATCTTTGTTGGTGTTCCGTAAGGTATTTTATGTCGAGCATTATCAACTAAATTAATCATCTTGTGTGGTTATTTAGCTTTGGCTCCATAAGTTCTTTATGTTTGAGCATTCTCGACTGGGTTGATTATTTTTTATGATTAACTTAGTCATTACTCCATAAATTCTCTTATGTTGAGTATGACCAATTAAATTGATTACTTTTGTGATTAGTTTAATTGTGTATTTCGATTAAATTAGTCATGGGTTCACTTGTGACTAATTTGATTGAGTTTTTGGATATAGAAAATCATTTTTATGTTTTTTGGTGTCCAACAAATCCTTATTTTCTCTTGAAATTAAGGTCTCTCTTGTTGTTCTTCGGGAATGACATTTAATGGGAGAGAGTTCTTTTGAACTTGTGCTTAATTGCCAAATCTTTGTAGGGAGTGCGGCTGTGGAATATTTTAGGGGTTATCTTGTATATTTAAACTCCTTGATGAATGCATTTAGCTTCGGATTTATGATTGCATCTAAAGAACAAGTTGGTATATACTTTCTTTTGGTCATGAAATGTCTCTTTTGGAAATTTCATTAGGATCCCGTTCTTGTACCTTGGCAATTTTATTGACAAAAAGAGGGAGAATTAGTACGTAGTTCACACTACAAATACATATGGTTTTCGGATCATTATGTAAGGGGGAGTGGTTTCCATGTGATATGGAGTATTGACTAAGGGGGAGTGACATATCACCATAGTATTGTTGTTAAAGTTGTGATATAATTGAACTTTGACGCTGTGTAATAATACTATGACATTGTATAATAATGATTGAGAACTCTTGTTTTCTCGTTGTTATAGCTACGGATTTTCAACAACGATGATGTTAAACTTACAACCTTTGGGATCATTGGAGTACTTTGGAGTGACGAAGATTTCAAGTAATGTTCAAGATTAGGCATGTGGAATAGGATCTTCAAAAATGTGTTTATGTTTTTTGTATTCCATATGTATTAATAGTTTTGCCACTAAAGTTGACAAAGGGGGAGATTGTTAGAGCGTTGCTCGGTCGAACTCGCATGTGTTGCTATCTCAAGCATGTTTTTCAATGTTAGTGATCAAAACTATAAGTCTTGATTTCTAGTCTATTATAGCTAAGGTCTCGGACTAGGATAGAAAGTGTAGTTGAGCTCAAGAACTACATGGCATCATCATACAAGAAGAAGGACTACTCAAAGAACCGGTGGATCTTCATCGACTGAAAGGTATGTGGAGAATTGAACTTATCTATCACTCAAAAGTCTATCTACTTTATCTCCTATCTTGAGACAAAAGTCGTTTTGGTATATAGACTAAGATTATACACATTTGGTATTTCGAGCCGAGTTTACCTCGCATATCTATTTCTCGAAATATGTGTTGGTAAAGCTTTCGCTTTAGCCAAGTTCATCTTTACCTAGTGACGAAATTCATGTTATGTTTAAATCACTTTGAAAATTGCTCTGATGAAAAATGGTTTGTGAATAACAACTATATAACGTCCTTTGAGAATGTTTCAATGACTGAAATGAGAGTTTATATTGTATAACCATTGATGGATATAAGCATTGTTGTGGAAACACATATATGTATAAGTCCTATTTTTTGAACCAAAGTTTGCGAACTTTGTTGATCAAGAGAACCAGAGTTGTTTGCACAGTCCGCGAACTCAGTCCGCGAATTGGCGGAGGTTATCATCCGAGAATATCTGTTGGAGTTTGGAAACTCACTCAGAAAGCTCATTCCACAAACTGGCGAAGTTCTCAAACCCGAGAATTTCTGCTGGAGTTTATGAACTCCATCCGGGAACTTAGTCCGTGAACGCATCCCGCGAACTTGAGTAGGTTATATCTAAAAACGATTGTTCTTGAACTCATATTTATTGATTAAGGAATGCTTTTGCAAACCGCGTCTATAAAGTTCATGAACCGATTCGAGTGAATCAAATCGTTTTTGCTTCGATTGTGTCTTGTGAAGTTACATAAGATCTAAGCAATTGAACAACTCTCTAACTAGTTCATTTAAGTCATTTGAACTAGTTATGGTGAAGAAGAATATGGTTGATATGAAAGTGATCATATGGCCAACCATTTGGTTAGCTATTGTTGAACCAACCAATGTACAAGTTTGGGTACGGTTACACAAGCCCAGGAACGTGCATTTCATTTGTATATGACAAGCTATGTTTTTGATCTAACGGTTTATAAATATTAGCTTGAATCTAATCAGGTTTTCATCTAACAGTGAATATTGAATGCTTTGTTACTAAGATAACATTGATTGCAAACCCTGATTTGAAAAACTATATAAGGGAGAACTCTAGCAACTGGGAAAACTAATCCCCACACATTCTGTGTGATACTAGTTGTGCTAAGGTAGAGTCGATTCTCCTTTAACCTCTGGTTTTCTTTTATCAAACCAGGTTAACGACTTAAATACTTCATTGGGATTGTGAAGCCAGACCGATATTACTTTTCTTTTAGTTGTGTGATCTAATCTTGCTGTTTCTATCGTCCGAGTACAATTATAATAATTGGCTTGAGATTTCTATCTACGATAGGCAAGATAAAAAGTAATTACAAACATCTTCGTCTCATCGTTTGTGATTCCACAATATCTTTTTTCGCTGCGTCTATTAAGACTATTGTCAGGTGATTGATAATACTAGGCTGTTCTTCGGGAATATAAGTCCGGATTATCAATTGGTTCCTGTTCACCATGATTTATCAAAAGACGGAACAAAACTCGTAGGTATATTCGTGGGAGACGGATTTATCTGTTATCGTAGACTTTTCTGTGTGATACAGATTTGTTTATTAAATTTTTCGACTTTGGTTCGTAGAAACTCTTAGTTGTGGATGTGATCAGCTAAGGGACTTTTTCTGCATTTGTTGTTTCCTCGTTAACGAAATTCCGGTGTATGTGTTATTTCTATTTCTACATTATGCTGTTTATCTTTATAATTGAAATAATACAGGTTGTGCGTTGAAGATCATCAATTAGAATATCCAACCTTTGGTTGTTGATTTACATTGATTGATCCTTGGATATTGGTCTTTGGTACCATCCAAGTTATTCCTTGTATTTGATTAAAGACTCGCTGATTCTATTAGCTCGAGTAAATCAAATCAGGAGAGGGATATTAAATCCTCGATATACTTTATTCTAGATTGAGTTTGACTGTCTAGTTGATTCTCTAGTAAAGTATATTGGAGTTAGTCCATACAGATTGCTAAGCGAAATATTGGGTGGTGTTGTTAGACCCCCGCTTTTTCAAAAAGAGAGTGAACGGAAAGTCGAGGAACAACACACGTACGCTTCTCCAGCCCCTTCAAAAGCATAAAGGAAGGATGATCAAACACGGAACGCACAAGCCCCGACTCAACGCATCAAATCTGATCAAACAGAGCCTGACTTCCATTTTCCCATTGAAGAGGTGATAAAACTGCTAGAGGACTGTGTTAGAGCACTGCTCGGTCGAACTCGCAAGCGTTGCTATCTCAAGATTGTTGTCAAGTTTAGTTGCCAAAACTATAAGTCTTGATTTCAAGTCTACTATTAGCTAAGTCTCAGGCTAGGATAGAAAGTGTAGTTGAGCTCAAAGACTACATGGAAATCATCATACAAAGACGAAGAACTACTCAAGGAACTGGTGGAACTTCATCGACTAAAAGGTATATGGAGACTTGAACTTATATATCACTCAAAAATCTATCTACTCTATCTCCTATCTTGAGACAAAAGTCGTATTACTATATAGACTTTGATTATACACATTTTCTATTTCGAGATGAGTTTATCTCGCTTATCTATTTCTCGAAATATGTGTTGGTAAGCTTTCGCTTTGGCCAAGTTCATCTTTACTAGTGACGGAAGTCATTTAAGTTTCAATTACTTAAAAATTGCTTTGACGAAAAATGGTTTGTGAATAACAACTATATAACGTCCTCTAGAATGTTTCAATGATTGAAATGAGAGTTTAGATTATATAACCATGGTTGGATATAAACATTATGCGGTAACTCATACGTGTGTAAGTCCTTATTCATTGAACCAAAGTATGCGTACTTTGCTGCTCAGGAAAACCGGAACTAAAGTTCGTGTACCAGTACACGCACTGTCGGAAGTTCACATCCCTTGAATTTCTGCTGGAGTTTGTGAACTGAAAACAAACTTAGTCCGGGTATTTAAGTCCACGTACCAGTATGCGTACTTAAGTTGGTTATTTTCTGAAAAAAATTATTCGTGAACTTAAACTTATATAAACTAAGGAATACAAGTTTGCAAACCGTGGCTATAAAGTTCATGAATCAATTCGAGTGAATCAAATCGTTTTTGCTTCGATTATGTCTTGTATACTTATATAAGATCTAAGCAATTGAACAACTCTCTAACTAGTTCATTTGATTCATTTGAACTAGCTATTGTAAAGAAGAATATGGTTGATATGAAAGTGCTCATATGGCTAACCATTTGGTTAACTACTGTTGAACCAACTAAGTGTACATGTTTGAGTATGGTTACACAAACCTAAATAAACGTGCATTTCATTTGTGTGTAACAATATAAGTTTCGATCTAACAGTTGAAAGATATTAGCTTGAATCTAATCAGGTTTTCATCTAACCGTGAATATTGAATACTTTGTTACTAAGCTAACATTGATTGCAAACCCTGATTTGAAAGACTATATAAAGGAGAACTCTAGCAACTGGGAAAGCTAATCCCCACACCTCCTGTGTGATACTAGTTGTATAAGCTAAAGTTGATTCTCCTTTAACCTTAGGTTTCTATCGAGACCTTGTAGGTTAACGACTTGAAGACTTTATTGGGATTGTGAAGCCATACCCAACTATTTTCTTTGTAGTTGCGTGATCTGATCTTGTTGTTTCTATCGTATGAGTACAATTATAAAATTGGCTTGAGATTGATTTCTCCGATAGGCAAGATTAAAAGAAGTCACAAACATCTTTGTCTCATCGTTTGTGATTCCGTAATATCTTCTTTCGCTAGTCGATTAAGATTATTGTGAGGTGATTGATAATACTGAGTTGTTCTTGGGAAATATAAGTCTGGTTTATCAATTGGTTCTTGTTCACCTTCATTTATCAAAAGATGGAACAAAAACTCGTAGGTATTTCTATGGGAGACAGATTTATCTATTACCGTAGACTTTTCTGTGTGATACAAATTTCTTTATTAAAGTCTTCGACTGTGGGTCGTAGTAACTCTTAGTTGTGGGTGAGATCAGCTAAGGGAATCAAGTGCGTAGTATCCTGCTGGGATCAGAGACTAAGGAGTGCAACTGTACCTTGTATCAATGTGAAATTGATTGGGGTTCAACTACAGTCCATACCAAAGTTAGTTTGTAGTATGCTAGTGTCTGTAGCGACTTAATACAGTGTGTGTTCAATATGGACTAGGTCCCAGGGTTTTTCTGCATATGCGGTTTTCTCGTTAACAAAACTTCCGGTGTCTGTGTTATTTATTTTCAGCATTATATTTTATTATATAATTGAAATATCACAGGTCGTACGTTGAATCGATCAATTGAGATATCCAACCTTTGGTTTTTTATTGAAATTGATTGATCCTTGAACATTGCTCTTTGGTACCATTCAAATGATTTCTCTTGTATTTAATTAAACTCGCAGATTTCTATTTATTTGAGTAAGTATTGAATCGAGAAAGTGAAATATAACTCTTTGATATATTTTTATTTAGATTGAGTCTGACTGTCTATTTGATTCTCTTAAAAGTATATTGGAGTTAGTCCAGACAGATTACTAAGATAAATATTGGGTGTAGTTGTTAGACCCCCCGCTTTTTCAATTGGTATCAGAGAAGGAAAACACGTTTAAAGACCTTATCAGTCTGTGTTTGTAGCGATCTGACTATATGGACCGTAAATTCTCTAGAAACGCTCCACCAGGATTAAAAACCAATCGTAAAGAAAGTTCTGATAAACTTGTTATTCTCCAGAAAAGGTTGGATGAACAAATTCGGATCAACTCTGATCTTGTTGCAGAAATTACAATGCTTAAGGATTTGAAATCTGTCAAAGTTCCCTTGATGGACTTGAATAACTCCAGTTGTTCTTCTGTGAAGAATAGTCGTAAGTCAGATGATAAACAATTTCTAGACCTTGTGAAACCTGATATGACTCAGAACCACCCAGACGAGCTTAAAGATGTTGGTCCATGTTTGTTTTTTGATTACTTCAATCACTTTCAACATACTTGTATGTCCTTCCAGAAAAGTTTAAAAGTTGCAAGTAATCTTCATAAGAAAACTAAACAACTGCTTACTTCTCTAAAAAGATGTACAAAAATAACAAGAAATCCTAAACAAAAAAGTAGTGTTAGCATGGGAGCTTTTGCTTTAAAATCAACATCGCCCTTTCAATGGTTCTTGACAGCGGATGTAGCCGACATATGACTGGTGATCTCTCATGGTTTGTCATTATAAGTGATTATGAAGGAGGCCCTATAACATTTGGAGATGGGAGTTGATGCTTCATAAGCAATAAGGGGACGATCAAACTACCCGGCGTACCTGAAATTCATGACGTAGTATACGTAAAAGGTATGACTGCAAATATTCTTTTTATTAGTCAAATTTGTGTCAAAGGCCATAGAGTTCTCTTCAAATCGAATGGATGTGACATTGTGGACAAAACTGGGAAAGTAATTTTTCAGGGAACTCGTGGTAAAAACAACTGTTATCTTCTGGATACTCAGTTCGGTAATTGTTGCATTCTGACTAAGGTAGAATCTACACATCTTTGGCATGAGAATTTTGGTCACATCAATTATCGCCTTCTAACTAAGATCATTAATAAAGAACTTGTTAGAGGTGTTCCAAAAATCAATGCAAAGATTGATGGTGTATGTGGTGCCTGTCAAAAGGGTAAACAAACGAAAGTTCACCATAAATCATCTCGAGATATTCTCACTAAAGATCCACTTGATTTAATTCATATAGATCTCTTCGGACCCATTCAACAATCCACTGTTGCGGGAAAGAAGTACGCTTTAGTTATGGTAGATGACTGCACCAGATTCACTTGGGTAGATTTTCTTTCTCATAAGAATGAAACCCTTGATGAATTCAAGATTATTGTTAATAGGATCCAGAATGAACAAGGTAGCAAACTAAAGAAAATTAGAATCGACTGCGGAATTGAATTCAAGGACACCAAAGTGTTTGAATTTTGTGGCAAACTAGGGATTATTCAACAATACTCTCCACCTATTACTCCTCAAGCTAATGGGGTTGTTGAAAGAAAGAATAAGAATATTCAGGAAATGGCCAGGGTAATGCTCCATAATAAAAACTTACCTTTAAGGTTTAGTGGAGAAGTTGTCTTCACAGCATGTTATTTGATCAACCATGTCTACCTACGGTCTAAAACCCTCAATAATCCTTATGAGTTGTGGTATGGTAGAAAACCCAACTTACACTATCTCAGAGTGATTGGAAGTAAGTGCTACATTCTAAAAGATCGAGAACAGAGAGGGAAATTTGATACTAAAAGTGATGAAGGTATCTTTCTTGGCTATGCCTCTGATAGTCGTGGCTTCCGAGTATTTAATCTCAGAACCCAGGTTACGATGGAGTCTACTAATGTTATCATTGATGATATTAGTAATTTTCATCATGATAATCCTCCTGCTGAATTACCTCAAACTGAGACAATTGAGAAAGTCAAAGAAATCTCAGAATCAGTTGAATTTACCCCAACTATTACTGATCTTGATATTTCTAGTGACGAGGAAAAGAGCACTGATCAAGATGCTCCTGAAGAACAAGAACGTGTCACTCCTCGACACTTCTGGGTTCAAAAGAATCATGATCCCAATAGTATTATTGGAGGTAAAGATTCTACTGCTAATACAAGAGGACAACTTCAAAAAATTTGAAATTTTGGTTGTTATCTTTCACAAGTAGAACCAAGGAATATTGACGAAGCTCTTATCGATCCCTTTTGGGTGAATGCAATGCATGAAGAGTTAAATCAATTTCAAAGACAAGACGTATGGAAACTTGTACCTTGTCCCTCCAATATAAATATTGTTGGTACCAAATGGATATTTAAGAATAAGCCTGATGAATTTGGCACTATTTTAAGAAATAAAGCCAGACTTGTCGCTCAAGGGTATTCACAAATTGAAGGTATCGATTTCGAAGAAACCTTTGCTTCTGTGGCACGCCTTGAGTCCATTCGGTTGCTATTGGATCATGCTTGTTTTATTAAGGTTAAGCTGTTTCAAATGGACATAAAATCCGCGTTTCTAAATGGAAATTTAAAGGAAGAGGTCTATGTCTCTCAACCTAAGGGTTTTGAAAACCCTGATTTCCCAGATCATGTCCTTAAGCTCAATAAGACATTATATGGGTTAAAACAAGCGCCTCGTGCATGGTTCGAAAAACTAACCACATCTCTTCTTAGACAAGGTTTTTCGAGAGGTGGAGCTGATAAAACCTTGTTTACCAAATGGAGTGGGAAAGATGTCGTCATTTCTCAACTTCTAGATGTTGTCGGAGTAAAATAAGTCTATGTAGATGATATCATCTATGGCTCAACTTCTGAAGAACTTGCAAAATATTTTCAAGTCTCTCTTGGAAAGGAATTTGAAATCAGCAATGTTGGTGAATTAAAGTTCTTTTTAGGATTACAAATTCAGCAACATAAGGATGAAATTTACTTATCTCAAGAAAAATATGCTAAGGATCTTGTTTCAAGGTTCGGCTTGGATAAGTCAACACCAAAACTGACACCTATGCCCACCACCGGTAAACTACACAGATATGAGAAAGGAGTAAGTGTAGATCAAAAAACGTATCGATTTATTATTGGTAACCTTTTATATCTTACAGCTACTAGACTTGATATTGCTTTTAGTGTTGGTTGTTATGCTAGATTACAGGCTAATCCAAAGGAATCTCATCTTGCAGATGCAAAAAGGATCATACGATATGTGAATCACATGGCTGGGTATGGTTTATCTTATACTTTTGATACCAACATTGACCTTTATGCGTATTCAGATGCTGACTGGGCAGGATGTGTAGAAGACAGAAAAAGTACATCAGGGGGTTTCTACTATGTAGGTCTGAATCTTGTGGCTTGGCATAGCAAGAAACAAAATTCACAATCTTTGTCCACATGTGAAGCAGAATATATTGTTGCCGGCTCATGTTGTACTCAACTTCTTTGAATGAAACAAATGTTGGCTGATTATGGAATTGATACTGGAGTAATGAAGATATTCTGTGATAACTCTAGTGCGATTCCAATCACTGAGAATACCGTTGAACACTCAAGAACAAAGCACATTGATATAAGGTACCATTTTACTCGAGATCTCTATGAAAATGGTATCATAAATATGGAATTTATGACTTCCAAATAACAGTTGGATGATATTCTCATCAAACCACTAGACACTGCTACATTTCAACACTTACGGCAGTCTATTGGTGTTTGGTTCATTAGTTTCCTGAAACTCTTGCCCCTATGCTTATCTTGATCTTTTGGGCAATTGAGTTTGGAACTCCAGTAAGTGTTTGCGTCAATTCTGCATTTGTTTCAGTAAGTGGATTCATTCTGTTAGGTGTTTCTTTTAAATCCTTCTTTTCTTGTGAAAGTAAGGTCGCTCTTGTTGTTCTTTAGGGAATGACATTTTATGGGGGAGAGTTCCTAATTGAATTTGTGCTTAATTGCCAAATCTTTGTGGGGAATGTGGCTGTGGAATATTATAGGGGTTATCTTGTATCTTTATAAACTCCTTGATGAAAGCATTTAGCTTCGGCTATATGATTGCATGTAAAAAGTTGATATGTGCTTTCTTTTGGTCATGAAATGTCTCTATGGAAATTTCATTAGGATCCCACTAGTTTTCGTACCTTTGCCAGTTTTATTGACAAAAAGGGGGAGAATTAATGTGTAGTTCACACTACAAATACATATGGTTTTCGGATCATTATGTAAGGGGGAGTGGTTTCCATGTGAGATGGAGTATTGACTAAGGGTGAGTGATACATATCACCATAGTATTTTTGTCGAAGTTGTTATGCAATTGAACTTTGATGTTGTGTAATAATACTATGACACTGTGTATCAATGATTGAGAATTCTTGTTTTCTCATTGTTATGGCTACGGATTTTCAACAACGATGATTCTAAACTTACAAACTTTGGAATCATTGGAGTACTTGGAAGTAACGAAGATTTCGAGTAATGTTGAAGAACCAAGGAGATCATGCATGTGGAAGAGAACCAAGAAGATCATGCTCGGTCGAACTCGCAAGCGTTGCTATCTCAAGCTTGTTATCAAGTTTAGTTTCCAAAACTATAAATCTTGATTTCTAGTATACTATTATCTAAGTCTCGGACTAGGATAAAAGTGTAGTTGATCTCAAAGACTCCATGGCGATTATCATACAAAGATGAAGAACTACTCAAGGAACTGGTGGAACTTCATCGACTAAAAGGTATGTGGAGACTTGAACTTATCTATCACTCAAAAGTCTATATAATCTATCTCCTATCTTGAGACAAAAGTCGTATTGCTATACATTTGCTATTTCGAGCCGAGTTTATCTCGCTTATATATTTCTCGAAATATGTGTTGGTAAGCTTTCGCTTTGGCCAAGTTCATCTTTACTAGTGATGAAAGTCATTTAAGTTTCAATTACTTGAAAATTGCTTTGATGAAAAATGGTTTGTGAATAACAACTATGTAACGTCATCTAAGAATTTTTCAATGATTGAAATGAGAGTTTAGATTATATAACCATGGTTGGATATAAACATTGTGTGGTAACTCATACGTGTGTAAGTCCTTATTCCTTGAACCAAAGTATGCGTACTTTGCGGCTCAGGAAAACCGGAAATAAAGTCCACGTACCAGTACGCGCACTTTCGGAAGTTCACATCCTGTGAATTTCTTCTGGAGTTTGTGAACTGAAAACAAACTTAGTCCGGGTACTTAAGTCCGCGTACCAGTATGCGTACTTAAGTTGGTTATTTTCTAAAAACGATTATTCGTGAACTTAAACTTATATAAACTAAGGAATGCAAGTTTGCAAATTGTGGCTATAAAGTTCATGAATCGATTCGAGTGAATCAAATCGTTTTTGATTCGATTGTGTCTTGTATACTTCTATAAGATCTAAGCAATTGAACAACTCTCTAACTAGTTCATTTGAGTCATTTGAACTAGTTATGGTAAAGAAGAATATGGTTGATCTGAAAGTGCTCATATGGCTAACCATTTGATTAACTACTGTTGAACCAACTAAGTGTACATGTTTGGGTACGGTTACACAAACCTAAATAAACTTGCATTTCATTTGTGTGTAACAAGCTAAGTTTCGATCTAACGGTTGAAAGATATTATCTTGAGTCTAATCAGGTTTTCATCTAACCGTGAATATTGAATGCTTTGTAACTAAGCTAACATTGATTGCAAACCCTGATTTGAAAGACTATATAAAGGAGAACTCTAGCAACTGGGAAACCTAATCCCCATACCTCATGTGTGATACTAGTTGTATAAGTTAGAGTCGATTCTCCTTTAACCTCTATCGAGATCCTGTAGGTTAACTACTTGAAGACTTCATTGGGATTGTGAAGTCAAACCCAACTATTTTCTTTGTAGTTGCGTGATCTGATCTTGTTGTTTCTATCGTACGAGTACAATTGTAAAATTGGCTTGAGATTGATTTCTCCGATAGGCAAGATTAAAAGAAGTCACAAACATCTTAGTCTCATCGTTTGTGATTCCGCAATATCTTATTTCGCTGGTCGATTAAGATTATTGTGAGGTGATTGATAATACTGAGATGTTCTTCAGGAATATAAGTCTGGTTTATCAATTGGTTCATATTCACCTTGATTTATCAAAATATGGAACAAAAACTTGTAGGTATTTCTGTGGGAGACAGATTTATCTATTACCGTAGACTTTTCTGTATGATACATATTTTTTTATTAAAGTCTTCGAATTTGGGTCGTAGAAACTCGTAGTTGTGGGTGAGATCAGCTAAAGGAATCAAGTGCGTAGTATCCTGCATGGATCAGAGACG
The DNA here is from genome assembly GCF_003573695.1 of Papaver somniferum. Lineage (NCBI taxonomy): Eukaryota > Viridiplantae > Streptophyta > Magnoliopsida > Ranunculales > Papaveraceae > Papaver > Papaver somniferum. Next base: position 149,728,276 of record NC_039363.1, on the reverse strand, counting down.
TAAGGATCGCAACTGTACCTTGGATCAGTGTGAGATTGATTGGAGTTCAACTACAGTGCAGACCGAAGTTAGTTTGTAGTAGGCTAGTGTCTGTAGCGGCCTAATACAGTGTGTGTTCAATATGGACTAAGTCCCGGGGTTTTCCTGCATTTGCGGTTTCCTCGTTAACAAAACTTCTGGTGTCTGTGTTATTTCTTTTCTGCATTATATTTTGTTATATAATTGAAATATCACAGGTTGTGCGTTGAATCAATCAATTGAGAAATCCAACCTTTAGTTGTTGATTAAAATTGATTGATCCTTGAACATTGGTCTTTGGTACCGTTCAAGTGATTTCTCTTGTATTCAATTAGACTCGCAAATTTCTATTTACTTGAGTAAGTATTGAATCGAGAAAGTGAGATATAGGTCTTCGATATACTTTTATTTAGATTGAGTCTCTAGTTGATTCTCTTAAAATTATATTGGAGTTAGTCCATAGAGATTGCTAAGCGAAATATTGGGTGTGGTTGTTAGACCCCCTCTTTTTCAATATGGATCCAAGATGGTGCAATCAAATTACCGTATGTCAGGAAAGAACCAATTGAAGAGGACATGGAGTATCCTCGTTATTGCCGCTTTCATAGGTTCATCATGAAAATGCGGGGGTATAACAACCACATCCAACAATTCGTTTGGCAATCTGAGAGGACTTACTCCAATACACTTTCTAGAGAATCAACTAAACATTCAGACTCAATCTAGAGTAAAGTATATCAAAGAGTATAATATCTCTATCTCTATAATTCAATCCGCAATCAGCAAATAGAAATTTGCGATCCCGATTGAATATAGAGGAATAAACTTGAACGGTACCAAAAACCAATGTTCAAGTGTCAATCAATATAAATCAACAACCAAAGGTTGGATATTCTAATTGATTGATCTTAACGCACAAACTGTGATATTTCAATTATATAACAAAATATAATGCGGAAAAGAAATAACACAGACACCAGAATTTTGTTAACATGGAAACTGCAAATGCAGAAAAACATCGGGACTTAGTCCAGTTTGAACACCACACTGTATTAAGCCGCTACAGACACTAGCCTACTACCAATTAACTTCGGACTGGACTGTAGTTTAACCCTAATCAATCTCACACTGATTCAAGGTACAATTGCGCTCCTTACGTCTCTGATCCCAGCAGGATACTACGTACTTGATTCCATTAGCTGATCTCACCCACAACCAAGAGTTGCTACGACCCAAAGTCGAAGACTTGATAAACAAATTTGTCTCACATAGAAAAGTTTATAGGAATGAATAAATTTGTCTCCCACAGAAATACCCAAGAGTTTTTGTTCCGTCATTTGATAAATCAAGGTGAACATGAACCAATTGATAAACCAGACTTATATTCCCTAAGAACAGCCTATTGTTATCAATCACCTCACAATAATCTAAATCGTATGATGGCAAAACTAGATATTGTGGAATCACAAACGATGAGACGAAGTTTGTTTGTGACTATTTTTCTATCTTGCCTATCGGATAAATAAATCTCAAGCCAATTTTACAATTGTACTCGTACGATATATAAAGCAAGATCAGATCACACAACTACAAGAGAAGTAGTATCGGTGTGGCTTCACAATCCCAATGAAGTCTTCAAGTCGTTAACCTACGGGGTCTCGAGAAGAAACCTAAGGTTAAAGGAGAATCGACTCTAGCTATACAACTAGTATCACACAGGAGGTGTGGGGATTAGGTCTCCTAGTTATTAGAGTTCTCCTTTATATAGTTTTCAAATCAGGGTTTGCAATCCAAGTTACCTTGGTAAAAAAGCATTCAATAATCACCGTTAGATGAAAACCCGATTCAACAAAGCTAATATCTTTCAACCTTTAGATCTAACTTAGCTTGTTACACACAAATGAAATGTACCCTCATTTAGGTTTATGAACGGTACCCAAACGTGTACACTCATGTTGGATCATCAAATAGTTAACCGAGGTTAGCCACATGGTTACTCTCATATTAACCTTATTCATCTTATCCATAACTAGTTCAAATGATTCAAATGAAACTAGTTAAAAAGTTGTTCAATTGCATAGAAGACACAATCAAAATCAAATCGGTTTGATTTACTTGAATCAATCATGAACATTATATCCACGGTTTGCAATGATTGCATTCCTTAAGATTTAAATGTTTAAGTTCATGAACTGACCGATTTAACAAAATAACCATCTTAAGTATGCGTACGGGTATGCATACTTAAGCAACCAGATTTGAGTTTATGAAGTTTCCAAACCCAGCAGTAATTTTCGGTTGGAAAACTTCCGCCAGTATGTGTACGGGTACGCACACTTAAGGTGACCAGTTTAGGAGTTTGTAATTCCCAAACACATCAGATATTTTCGGTTCGAAAACTCCTACTAGTATGCGTACTATGCATAATTAAGGTGAATAGTTTAGGAGTTTGTAATTCCTGAACCCAACAGTTATTTTCGGTTCGAAAACTTCTACCAGTATGCGTACGGGTACGCATACTTATCTTGTCCCCTTCACCAATTTTTTATACACACATATGCATACATTTGGTTCCCGGTCTATGGATTTATACAATAATGTGCGAACACACTATATATGCTTATATCCAAGGATGGTTATCTCAACAACTCTTAATTTCAATCATTGAAACTTTCTTAGAGGACGTTATATAGTTTTTGTTCACAAACCATTTTTCGTCAAAGCGATTTTCAAGTTATTGAAATTATCATAATGAAACATTCCAAGGCAACATCAAATGATTGTATCACACAAACCATGTTAGATGTAACTCAGAAATTTTCATATGATCTTATTCGGACTTTCGTCACGAATGTAAGATGAACATGGCTAAAGCGAAAGCTTTCCAACACATATTTCGAGAAAGATATAAGCGAGATGAACTCAGCTCGAAACCTCAAATGTGTATAATAGAAAACTATATCGTAACACGACTTATGTCTCAATATAGGAGATAGAGAAGAAATCGACTTTATAAGTGATAGATGAGTTTAAGTCTCCACATACATTTTGTTGATGAAGTTACACAAGATCCCCTTAGTAGTTCTTCGTCTTCAAATGATGAACGCCGAGAGATCTAAGCTCAACTACACTATATATATCCTAGTCCAAGACATCTATAAATAGGCCAGAAATCAAGACTTATAGTTTTGATCACTAGCATTGACAAACATGCTTGAGATAGCAACGCATGCGAGTTCGACCGAGCAATGCTCTAATAATCTCCCCATTTGTTAATTTTAGTGACAAAACTATCAATACATATGGATTACAAAATAAATAAAACTTGAAGCTTCTCATCCACATGCTTGATCTCTTTAGCATCTTCAACAGACTCAAAATCTTTGTCACTTCCAAGTACTCCAATGATTCCAAAGGTTGTAAGTTTAGTATCATCGTTGTTGAGGATACGTAGCTTTAATAATGAGAAAATAAATGCTCTCAATCATTTTTATACAGTGTCATAGTATTATTACACAACATCAAAGTTCAATTGTATCACAACTTTGACAACAATACTATGGTGATATGTATCCATCCCCCTTAGTCAATACTTTATCTCAACATAAAAACCAATCCCTCTTACATAATGATCCGTAAACCATATGTATTTGTAGTATGAACTACACATTAATTCTCCTGCTTTTTGTCAATAAAATTGGCAAGTGTACAAAATTAGTGGGATCCTAATGAAATTTCCACGGAGATACTTCAAGACCAAAAATGTATTAACATACCAAAAAATTTAGATGCAATCATAAAGCCTAAGATAAATGCATTCATCAAGGAGTTTATAAAGATACAAGATAACCCCTAAAATATTCCACAGCCGCACTCCCCACAAAGATATGGAAATTAAGCACAAGTTCAAAAGAACTCTCCCCCATAAAATGTCATTCGCGAAAGAACAAAAAGGCTACCTTACTTTCACAAGAAAAGAAGGATTCTTTGGATAAAATCAAATCACATGAAAACATGAATTTGAATCCAAAGTATTCAATTGAATTGTTCATAAAAGAATTCATGATTAATCTAATCGAAATGCACAATTAAATTAATCACAAGAAGAAATTCAATGGGAATTACACAACTGAATTAACCACAAGAAAGTGATCAATTCAATCGGTCATGCTCAACATAAGAGAACTTGCGGAGCAACATAACTAAACAAATCATGGAAATGATCAATTCAGTTGATTATGCTCAATCATAAGCAAACTTATGGAGCAACATAGTACACACACAAAGACATATAACAGACATTAATCTTTGTGAAACAAAAGTTTTATCCTTTCTTTTATCAAAACAATTACAAAAAGGCTTTTAACTTTTCTAAGTCAAAAGTTTATTCTATATTTTATCAATAAATTCTTATCAACATAATAGAGATAACTTTTGAAAGAGTATGGGACAATCAAAGTTCACGGACGCAAACACACATATCCCATAACAATTTGCAATATATAAAACCATAAAGATTAAAATTGCAAATATCATCTTCCAAATAACTTAGAATTTAAATTAATAAATCTAAAAACATTGAAGATGAAAACGTTTGGAACTAGCTATGTGTAATCACAATAATGGCTATTCCAAACCCTAGTCATTCTTCTAAACAAAAAAACAAGAATAAAAATTCTCATAAGAAGATTTACTAGACAAAAAGAACAACTCTAAAATCAAAAACAATTCTCAGGCAGAGCTCAGAGTTCAGGTATAGAGGCTTCACTGGTACCTAGATTTTCAAGTTTTTGACGGACAGAGTTGACGTCATCTTCAGACACGACATTGAAATGATCCTTTAGTCGTGTCCTCATAAGAGTAATTTCATAGTTGACATTTATCAACTCGGTTCTTAACACATCAAGGTCTTTGAGAGTGTTAACAAGTAACTTATTTGCATCATTAAACTGATCGATAAAATTTCGAACAACCTCATTAGAAATATCTTCATCATCCTCAAAATATGAGAAGTTATCAGGATATTGAGAAGATGAGTCATTAACTTCCACCAGACCTCCTTCAATTCGAGACCAAAACCCTTATCAAGAAATCCTCTTGGAAAATTACAAGTTCCCGATGGAGAAGCCATTCTTGATGAAAACACATCCTGAGTATGCGTACTTCTTAAACAGGGTTTGATATTTAAAAGGTCTTAAGGTTTCTAAATTCGGTCTATAACATGTAACAAGAATACTCGTACGAATACAACATTGGCCCGTTACCCATAACCAACCCAAGAAGAGAAAGACTCAAATAAAAAGACCTTTCAACAAAGAATGTTTTCCTATGTGAGAAGTCTCACAGGTCTTAGCTCAATAAAATTTGTACACTCATATGAGAGAAAATTTAGAGCATAAGAGTAACAATTCTTGATACACAACATTTCAAAAAGAAATCAGGAAATCAAAATCTTGACACGACAAATACAAATACTCATGCAAAAATGTTTGTGATTGATAATCCAGCTAAGAGCGATAAGAAAATAGCTAGAGAGTCAGAAAACATTTTTCCATCAAGTATACCTGACTATATATCACTCAACCAGGATTTTTGTGAGTGAAATTTCAACCTTGTGATTAATTAGCAAAATTACGAGTCCTGAGTTCATCAAATGACCGTTGTTTTCTTTCTCCTAAACTTTGAAAAAGAACCGTTATGATGTGAAAAGTTATCATAAAATTTGTTATCATAAAAATACGATGCATAGTTTTCATTCTTACCTGAAGCAGTTTGACAGGGGCGATTTATCAACCTGTTAATGATCTCATTATATCCTTCAATTATCATTTTTAGATCGTCTTTTTGTTTGCCATTTTTGCTTCCTTCTTTTGGTAACTTTTCCACATCGAGAACAACATACTCTCCCTTTTTAATCGAAAAATATCCTTGAGCACTTCTCGAACGAAAGGTGTTGGGGAGTTTGTTAAGTTTTTGAAAATTTGAAGAGCATCTCGAACTGACTTTCCTGATAGGATATACCGGATGAGTACTAAAACCAATTGGCTTAGACATACGAATGTTAGTTACACCTTTGAGAATTAAATCTAAGGTGCGTTGAAGATGAATAACTGATTTGTCGTTCAATCTATATTTCTTCCTTTGTTCAACATGACCTTTTGAATTACAAAAGAGAAACATCTTTTGATCACCTGAGTGACTAGACAGAACAAACTCAACACCATCGTTGGGAGGTTTCTTCCTTCCATGTGATACGGACATTCCTTGATTAGAGGAACTCTCAGGCACATCTTTCTTAACGAGAAGGAATTTTAATTTTGCTTCCGAACCAGAAATTTTTCCAGTTAAATCAGAGGCAATTGGCATGGTGGACTCTTTGGAACTTTCTTGAACAAAGAGTTTATTCAATCGTTGTTCTATTTCCTAAGCATCCTTTTTGAGGTTTTCCTCTCTAAGGATCTTTAGAAGAGAGTCATGCTTTTTTACCATACTCATAATAACATTGACTTTGTGTTTCACCCTATTCACATAATCATCCTCAATCCTAAGGAGTTTTAGAATCTATGAACTCTCTTAGGATGTATTCTTTTCAACTTCTAAGTCAGACTCATTAGTAAGGTAGTCAGGGTAACATATGTCAATGTACGTCTGTTTCCTTGGAACACAAGGTTCTTCTATATTCGAGATTGAAAAATATTTCTCTTTAATAGAATTTATGGAAAGAAAATTTTTATTTCTGGCAATGCGTTTATCAGAGACAATATCGTCCATCATCAGATCGCTATAAACACAGACTTATAAGGTCTTTAACGTGTTTGCCTTCTCTGATACCTATTGAAAATGCGGGGGGTCTAACAACCACATCCAACAATTCGTTTGGCAATATGAGAGGACTTACTCCAATACAATTTCTAGAGAGTAAACTAGACAGTCAGACTCAATCTAGAGTAAAGTATATCAAAGAGTATAATATCTCTATCTCTCTAATTCAATCCGCAATCAACAAATAGAAATCTGCGAGCCCGATTGAATATTATGGAGTAAACTTGAACGGTACCAAAGAACAATGTTCAGTGTCAATCAATGTAAATCAACAACCAAAGGTTTAATATTCTAATTGATTGATATTAAAGCATAACCTATGATATTTCAATTATATAACAAAATATAATGCGGAAAAGAAATAACACAGACACCAGAATTTTGTTAACATGGAAATCGCAAATGCAGAAAAACATCGGGACTTAGTCCAGTTTGAACACCACACTGTATTAAGCCGCTACAGACACTAGCCTACTACCAATTAACTTCGGACTAGACTGTAGTTGAACCCTAATCAATCTCACACTGATTCAAGGTACAGTTGCGCTCCTTACGTCTCTGATCCCAGCAGGACACTACGCACTTGATTCCCTTAGCTGATCTCACCCACAACCAAGAGTTGCTACGACCCAAAGTCGATGACTTGATAAACAAATCTGTCTCACACGGAATAGTCTATAGGAATGAATAATATATCTCCCACAGAAATACCCTAGAGTTTTTGTTCCGTCTTTTGATAAATCAAGGTGAACAGGAACCAATTGATAAATCAGACTTATATTCCCTAAGAACATCCTAGTGTTATCAATCACCTCACAATAATCTAAATTGTATGATGGAGAAACTAGATATTTTGGAATCAGAAACGATGAGACGAAGTTTGTTTGTGACTACTTTTCTATCTCGCCTATCGGAGAAATAAATCTCAAGCTAATTTTACAATTGTACTCGTATGATAGAAACAACAAGATCAGATCACACAGCTGAACGAGAATTAGTATCGGTCTGGCTTCACAATCACAATGAAGTCTTCAAGTCGTTAACCTACGGGGTCTCGAGAAGAAACCTAAGGTTAAAGGAGAATCGACTCTAGCTATACAACTATTATCACACAGGAGGTTTGGGGATTAGTGATAGACACATTTTTGTGTCTGAATTGTCCTCAGTTCATGTATTGCTAGTTCTTGATTTTGTACTTATTATGGTATTTTTATGTTTGTGTAGGTGTTTTTGGAGAAATACACTTGTGTGGAAAAAGTTGCTCAAAAAGTGCTATTTGGACCCCTGGAGGACATTTGTTATATGGACCCCAGATTTGGCTAAAGGGAACCCAAGGTTATGCGTAGCCAAAATTCATCCTCAGCACACAAATTCATCCACATCACCCATTTTCTATCGGCACCCCCACTCTGTTTAGGGGGGCATCCTTCTTCTTCATTTGAATTCGAAAAAATTGCGGGAAAGAATGATCAGAAGAACAACAAATTTCTGGTTCGAGTTTGGGGAGGATTTAGCGAGACTCAATGGTTGGGTATGTAGGGGAAGACTTGATTGGGTTTATCAGGCTTGGTAAAGGCCTTTGGTTCGGTTGAATTTGGTTAGATAAACCGAGAGAAGGAAACATAGTGCCACGGGTTTTAGTCAGTCCATTCCGAGTTCTGTGTGTGTGATCGAGAGATTTTCTTGTACATGCTCCATGTTATACCACTTCTGGATGATGATTCAACGTGTTAGGTGTCTTATGTTATGAGAAAGCAACATGTGGAGTTAAATCTGGGAAGAAAATATTCCCGAGAATATTTTTCTTCAAACCCGAGTAATGGAAGATTATATGCAGTTATGATGGGAGATTTGGGCGCAGTGAGGTTATATAAGTCGTTGAGGGTCAGTAGATGGGTTACAGATTGTTGGGGAAGGCTTTGGAACATCATAGAGGCGAAACACAATCACTAGAGAAAACTGCTGCTGTTGCTGCCATTGAAGAACACGAAGAACATTGACCCACATAAGCAGTCGTTTCTCCTACAGTATTTGCGACTGCTCAGCGACAGTCTTATAGCTACAGTAACAGTGACACATCCTCTGTATCGTTCTTTCCAGTTTGTAACACTTATAACTGTTGCAAACCCGGTTATCATTGTTTCTCCTATTTCATCATTTGTACACCACCTTTGAGCAATAACAAATGAATTTTGAGCGTGTTTTCCTAATGATGAGCTAAACCCCATCCTTTGGGTGGAATGAGGAAGCTAATTCACCACTTAAAAGTGGTAATCTCTAATTTATGCAATTATTATATGATTATTTGCCTAGATAAATAAATTGATAAATTGGTTTTTGTTAAACAATTGTCATTTCAATTGATGGAGCATGCTAGCCTAGGGTTTTGATGTCCCATACTTTCGATCTACAATTGTTATTTCTAAAAAATCAACTATTGCAATACTAAGAATCAATTTTAATGCATGATTTGCATGATTATAATTAGAGAATATAAATCACTTTGATTTTGGTAAATAGTGGATTCTATAGCCCCAGTCTTCTCCATATTTTTCATATCACTTTTATTTAAGTTTGCTATATTTTTAGTCTTAAAAATTAAATTTAAAATTTGTTGCTTTCACAAGTCTCAACGAACTTTTTACTACAACTCAATTTGAAATATCATCAATTTTTGGCGCCGCCGACGCGGACTTGTCTTTAGGCTAGAGTTTTTAGATTTTTTTTTAGGTTTTTATTTGTTTTTCATTTTTATTTTATTTGTTCTTCTTTACGTTATTGGGTTTTTGTCTTTTCCTTACAGATTTTGGAATTTGGAGCGAAAGAAAAATTTTCCAAAGCTTTTGGTGAATACTTAAATATTTGGAGTAAAAGCAAAATGAAAGGAGCGAAAGAAAAGGAGAATAAAAATTAATTTAAAATAAAAAAGAGAGAGAGAGAGACAATTTTTTTTTTTTAGAATTTCTTTTATATTATCTTTTTCTTTTGCACTTTATTTTCGGACTTTGGACTGTGGACTTTGGGACTTTATTTTTTTTAAACCCTACGGAAGGGTAGTTCAAATATAAACTGTTTGCAGAGAAGGACGGAGATTACGATATCGCCTCGGCCCATCGGGTTCGTACATGACATAGGATTCGTGGCCCGAGTCGACTTCAGCGGTTCATCCCCCGTCTGGTACGGGAGGTAAGTTTGTCGAAACACTCTCGAATCTCCTGTCAGCGAGTTACTGTATTCCTTCGTTTGCATATATGCTGAGGATTTGAAAACGGCTGCTTTAATTTCCTAGTAAATGGCAAGGACTGGCCATACAAGATAAGGGTTCGGATTTCATCACCGTTCCCTTCTTGCCCGCCTTAGGAAAACGAAACCAAACGCGAACCTAAGCCTGAAATTTGACTAGAACGAGACCTATAGGGTAATGAGCTTAATAGGAAAGTCATTCGAAAAGTATTGGTTACTCTTTTAAGCATGCTTCAAAGTTCATGGTTGTTTCTGCGAGTTGAATACGCCGCCTTGTAACGCCGGTGAGGCCTTGGGTATCAAAGCTCCATTGAGCTTCCCTCGTCTTGATTTAACTTACTTAAACTCGGATTTATTCCAGAGGGGTTTGCTTAAATTGTAACGAATTCCCTTTCGAAGGATTAGAAGTTGGTCTAGAAACAATCTAAGTGGAGCCATCATGCTTTTTGTTTGCTAGAAATCTTTAGGTTTGCTTTGGTGGAGTCAGCCTGCTTTGTGTTTGCATATAACTTCCTTTCCTTTTAGGATTTCTTTCCTTTTCTTTTGTTTTTCTAGTGTATGCCCAAGGTTATTAAAGAGCGGGATTGGAAAAGAAACACTCTAGGTCGTTTGATTAGTGATAAACCTAGTAGTTCTTCTTGTGAAGGCGAGGATCTCGGAGACTCTTCTTTTGAGAGCCCTGTTTTTGGAAATTTCTGTTTTGAGAATCTGTCTATTCGTGAGGAAAATACCCCTAGTACTTCAGTTCTGCCAACGATGGCAACTTTGAAAGATTACATGTTCCCAACTAGGTCCACCCGAGCTTCGTGCATTAAATTGCCAGCCACTACGGCTAATTTCGAGATAAAACCTAGTATTCTTCAGATGATCCCTATATTCTTAGGGAAAGCGATGAGAACCCTTATTTTCATATTAGGGACTTTGAGGAAATTTGTGGGACAATTAGAATAAAAGACCTTACTGATGAAGTCTTGAAACATAAGATGTTTCCTTTTTCCTTAAGAGATAAAGCCAAGACCTGGCTGAATAACCTACCATCTGAATCCATTGAAACATGGCAGGAACTTATTGTTGATTTCTATATGAAATTCTACCCTAAGCATAAAACTGCGTCTTTTAGGCAAAAAATTAGTGCTAGTGTGCAACAAGAGGGAGAGTCTCTTTATAGGTTCTTAGAGAGATTCAATGATCTCCTATCCCAGTGTCCTCACCATGGATTTGATAAGATGAAACTCGTAGAGATTATTTATGATGGTTTAGACTATTCAACCAAAGCCATGGTTGAGTCTATGCGCGCTGGTGAGTTCACTAGTAAAAGTGTTGATGATGCTTTCACCTTCTTAGGAGTTGTCGCTGAAAAATCCCAACAGGGGGAGTCTTGTGTTGAACCCCCCAAAAGACTCTTGGTCAATATAAGTAGCACCAATGTGGTAGATACAATCTTAGGATCTGATGCTAAGTTTTCTTCTTTGTCTAGAAGGTTAGAAGATGGAATTGAATCATCCTAAACATAGGTCTCTTGTTGAACCTGATGATAGGTTTAGAGCCTCTCAAGTGTCTAGTTGTGGAGTAGAACCCAATAACTCGTTTTGGTAAGGTCAGGTTAGTGAAGAGCAAGCCCATGCTGTCTATAACAATGCTAGGTTTGAGAACCGTCAGAAGTTTGACCCATACTCAGAGACTTACAACCCTGGTTGGAGAAACCATCCTAATTTTTCTTGGTCTATGGGTCAGAATCAAGGACAGTATAGTAATTCTCATCCTCCCCCAGGTTTTGGTTATGCTAAGAACTCTTCAGGTCAACCCCATTTTCAGAATGAGAAAAAGATCTCCACCTTAGAAGAAACCCTTACTATGTTAGCAAAGAACCATGAGATGTTATCAAAGAACCACTGTGGTTTTCAAGAAGAAACCAGGCAGAATTTTAAGAATAATTCCCAGTCTCTTGCTAACTTAGAACTTCAAGTCGGCCAAATAGCTAAGTTTCTTAATGAAAGAGAAGATGGAAGATTCCCTAGTCAAACTAATCCTAACCCTAAAGGAGAGAAATCGTACAATCATGTGAATTCTATAACAACCCTTAGGAGTGGAAAGAAAGTTGACAATAAGGTTGCCATGCCTGATAGTGAACATGTTGTAGTTCACCCTTCTGAGCCAGAAAATGAGGAGACTGATAGAGTCTCCAAAGAGACCAATGAGGGTCATGCTGAGCCCGGCTTTGTTCCCAGAGCCCCGTTCCCCCAGCTGCTAGTTCCAACTAAGAGGGAGTCCAACTTTAATGATATATTGGAGGTTTTTAAGCAGGTTACTATCAACCTCCCATTGTTAGATGCGATTAAGCAGATTCCCGCTTATGCCAAGTTTCTTAAGGATATGTGTACGCGAAAGCGAAAACTTAGTGTCCAGAAGAAAGCCTTCCTAGCTAGTCATGTGAGTTCTATTATTCAGAATACCACTACTCCTAAGTATAAAGACCCAGGGTCCCCTACTATTTCTTGCACAATAGGTAAATACCGTGTCGAGAAAGCTTTGCTTGACTTAGGAGCCAGTGTGAACTTACTGCCATACCATGTGTACCTTAAGCTAGGACTTGGTGAGATGAAACCTACCCAGATGACACTTCAGTTAGCTGATAGGTCCGTTAAAATTCCTCGTGGTGTGTGATCGAGGACGTTCTTATTGAGGTCGACAAGTTTATTTATCCAGTGGATTTTGTTATCCTAGATACCCAACCTGTCCCTGACCCAGAGAACCAAATACCAGTGATTTTAGGTCGCCCGTTTTTAGCTACATCCAATGCGATCATTAACTGTCGAAATGGTATTATGAATTTGTTTTGGTAATATGACTTGAGCTGAACATTTTTAATATTAGTAAGCTACCCTCTGAACTAGATGACTCGAGCATAGAAGAGGTGAACATGATAGGAACATTAGTCGAGGAGTCATTACCAAACACTTTGTTAGAAGATCCATTAGAGAAATGCCTAGCCACTTTGGGATTGATTTTGATGATGACGATGTGATTAATGAGGTGAATGCTTTGTTAGATTCAACCCCTTTGATAGACACTAGTAATGGCTGGAAACCTAAGTTCGAACCTCTACCCGTTTCTGAGTCTACCCTAGTTCCTTCGTTAGAAAAGCCTCCTAAGTTGGACCTTAAACCATTACCAGATTCCCTGAAGTATGTGTTTTTAGGCCCATCTGAAACTTTACCTGCGATTATAGCATCCGACTTGGATAGTGATCAGGAAAGTAGGCTAGTGACTGTCCTTCAGAATAACAAGGAAGCTTTAGGGTGGACCATAGCAGACATTAAGGGTATAAGTCCTACTGATTGTATGCATCATATCTATTTAGAGAGTGACACCAAACCTTCTAGGGAGATGCAACGTCGACTGAACCCTAATATGAAAGAAGTAGTTCGAACCGAGGTTCTTAAGCTGTTAGATGCAGGCATTATCTACCCCATTTCAGACAGTAAGTGGGTCAGCCCCGTTCAGGTTGTTCCCAAGAAATCCGGTATTACTGTAGTCCAGAATGATAACAATGAGTTAATCCCAACCCGGGTGACCACGGGTTGGCGTGTCTGTATTGACTATAGGAAATTGAACAAGGTCACTAGGAAGGACCACTTTCCCCTTCCCTTCATCGACCAAATGCTAGAGAGATTAGCTGGACGTAGCCATTATTGCTTTTTAGATGGATACTGCGGTTATAATCAGATTGTCATAGCCCCAGAAGACCAAGAGAAAACCACTTTTACCTGTCCCTTTGGTACCTTTGCGTATAGACGCATGCCTTTCGGGCTATGTAATGCCCCTGCGACCTTTCAGTTGTTGTATGGAGCATATTTTCTGACATGGTAGAACGGTTCTTAGAGGTCTTTATGGATGATTTTTCAGTGTTTGGTTCGTCTTTCGATGAGTGCTTGCATCATTTGTCATTAGTTTTGACTAGGTGTAAGGAAAAGAATTTAGTGCTTAATTGGGAGAAATGTCACTTCATGGTTCGTTCAGGAATTGTTCTAGGGCATATCGTATCTTCGAAGGGTATAGAGGTAGATAGAGCCAAAGTTGACCTCATTAAAACTTTACAGGTCCCAAAAACCGTAAGAGATATTAGGTCATTCTTAGGGCATGCAGGTTTTTATCGTCGATTCATTAAGGATTTTAGCTTAATTTCTAGACCTCTTTGCAATTTTTGCAAAAGACGTTAAGTTTGTCTTTGATGATGCTTGTTTAGAGGCTTTTGAGAAGCTTAAGAATTTACTCACTACCCCCATAGTCCAGGCACCCAACTGGAACCTACCCTTTGAGATCATGTGTGATGCTTCAGATTATGCTATTGGTGTTGTGCTAGGTCAGCGAAAAATAAGTTACTTCATGTGATTTACTATGCTAGCAAAACTCTGAATGATGCCCAGTTGAACTATACCACTACGGAGAAGGAACTATTAGCTATTGTGTTTGCCTTAGACAAGTTTAGATCCTACCTCTTAGGTTCTAAGGTCATAATCTTTACTGATCATGCTGCTTTGAAGTATCTTCTTTCCAAGAAGGATACTAAACCTAGATTGATTAGATGGATCCTATTGTTGCAGGAATTTTCCTTAGACATTAGAGATAAAAAAGGTGCAGAAAATGTAGTAGCAGACCACTTGTCTAGGCTTGTTGTGGATACCCTTAATGATTCTCCTCCTGTTAGGGATAGTTTTCCTGGAACAACTGTTTGTTACCCAAGCACCTTGGTATGCGAATAGTGAATTATCTTGTTACTGGTCGAATGCCCCAACATTGGGGTAAACAAGATCGTTCTAGGTTTTTAGCCGAGGTGAAGCATTCTTTTGGGATGATCCTTATTTGTTTAAGTATTGTCCAGACCAGATTATTAGGAGATGTATACCTGAGAGTGACCAGTCCAGTATTATTTTTTGTCATGATCATGCTTGTGGGGGTCACTTTAGTGCTAAGAAGACTGCTGCTAAGATATTGCAGTGTGGATTCTATTGGC
This sequence comes from Papaver somniferum, assembly GCF_003573695.1. Lineage (NCBI taxonomy): Eukaryota > Viridiplantae > Streptophyta > Magnoliopsida > Ranunculales > Papaveraceae > Papaver > Papaver somniferum. The sequence continues at coordinate 149,713,179 of NC_039363.1, read as the reverse complement.
CTTCGTTGTTTAAAGACTCCCATAGTCACTGTGTTACTTGTGAGCGTTGCCAGAAATTAGGAACCATTTCCCGTAGGAACATGATGCCCTTGAACCCTATTTTAGTTGTTGAGGTCTTTGATGTGTGGGGTATTGACTTTATGGGTCCGTTTCCTAATTTTTTGGTAACCTTTACATCCTTGTCGCTGTAGACTATGTCTCTAAGTGGATTGAGGCGGTTGCGTGTAAAACCAATGACCATAGGGTTGTGATTGAGTTCTTGAAAAATAATATACTTACACGTTTTGGTACACCGCGAGCTATAATTAGTGATGGAGGGACGCACTTTTGTAATGGACCTTTTAGGCTTTTGATGAAGAAATATGGTATTACACATAAGGTAGCTACCCCATATCATCCACAGACTAGTGGTCAGGTAGAGGTTTCCAATAGGGAGATAAAGCGTATATTAGAGAAAACAGTTAATCCTAATCGGAAAGACTGGTCGTCTAGGCTTACTGATGCCTTATGGGCTTACCGTACTGCGTTTAAGACCCCCATTGGAATGTCGCCTTATCGGCTTGTGTATGGCAAGGCATGTCATTTACCTGTTGAGTTAGAACATAGAGCTTATTGGGCTGTTAAGCAGCTAAATTTTTCACTTGACAAGGCAGGAGCCCATAGGAAACTCCAGCTCAATGAGTTGGAAGAGATTCGTATAGATGCTTACGATAGTGCGAAGGAGTATAAGAACAAAATGAAACTTGTGCATGATAGAAATATTTTAAGGAAGTCATTTTCTCCAGGTCAAAAAGTTCTTCTGTATGATACCCGCTTGCATCTTTTCCCTGGGAAGTTACGTTCTCGGTGGACGGGTCCTTTTATTGTTCGCACTGTCTTTCCTCATGGAGCTGTTGAGATTGAGACAGGATGGTAGTAGTTCTTCGAAGGTTAACGGTCAGAGATTGAAACCCTTTTTAGAGCCCTTTCCTACAGGTGATGTTGAGGAGGTCCCTCTGGAGGACCCTGTTTACCCTTGATTGACCATCGAGGCGATTGTATGTTGTATATTAGTTTTTGATTTCTCTCTTCACCCAGGTACTATCTTTCCAACTTCTCCTCGTGTTATTTTACTTTTGGTACTGCTCTTTCATTAGAAACATTGAGGAAAATGTTAGATTTAAGTTTGGAGGTGGGGAAGAACTTTTTAGTTTCATTTTTAAAACTTCTAGCGTCACATAGTATCCGGTTAGCTAAGTTTACATACGGTTTCTCACCGAAAAGATGGAAATTGGAATTGCTAGGGATAACATTCTTCTGAGACATTAGAGAAAAAGACATTGAGATCTTTGACATTCAGGAGAGAACTTGTTCCTTTTAGAGGGTAACTGTGATGGACCTAACCATCCATGATGGAAAGGCAAGTAGGTCAAAAAGAAATTCCAGAAAAACAAAGCAACCTCACAATGTAGTCTTAGTTACTGGATACGACTCTCTCTCAGTAGAAACTTATCATCATCAACAAGCGGAGCGACATAAAATCTATGAATAAAGTTGAAGACGTTTTAGGTTTAGAAGCAACAATAGAAAAGAATAATTCAAAAAAAAAAAATCAAATTTGAAGATTGAGTTACAAGAGCAAAGAAAATCTAACGATATACGTTTTTGAAGTTCATGATACCAAGACATTACAAGTTCTGAAAATCCAAGTTCTAAAGTCCTTCTCTAATGGCCATGTAAATTGTTATTTTTGTTTCTAAAAAAAAAGTATATTTAAATTTTGTTTAATAAGGCCATAGGGAAGTAGAAATCTATAAGGAAATTTCAAGCAAGAAATCGAAGAGAAGAATTAATTGTCAAGGTTCTATGAAGTTCGAGAGTTTATCATCAACAGTTGAAGACCGAAGAAGACGTTGTGTCTGCTGAGCACTATGAGAGAGTCGAGGAGAGATGCATATTGGTTGCTTTGTTAGTCCGCTTTCCATCTGGCACAAGATCTTTTTAGCACTGGTTCAACTCATCACATGTAATTAGTCCAGTTGTGTATCAGATGTCCCTCTCATTTTTATCTCTCTCCTAATCTTATCCAGCTGTAAAGCGGACGCATCTTACAATGTTTATCTCGCTGTGTAGCGGATATCTCTTTATCTAGCAGTATTGCAGATGTGTCTCCCCTATTCTTTGTTCAGCTTTAGAGGTGACACCTTTAATTTCTCTGGAATTCTAGTTACTTGGAGATAGGTTGAGAATACGTATGTCCTCATAGCTCTTTGGATACTAGTGGCCAATTAGAAGTCATGGTTTTGTGGGTACACCTCTAGTAAACCCTCCCGAGACTATATCTCGGTCACTAGGGCCACCTAGTGAGTTAGGCTTTTATTTTTATTAGTTTTGCTCGAGGACTAGCAAATAATAAGTTTGGGGGTATTTGATAGACACATTTTTGTGCTTGATTTTGTACTTATTATGGTGTTTTTATGTTTGTATAGGTGTTTTTGGAGAAATACACTTGTGTGGAAAAAGTTGCTCAAAAAGTGCTATTTGGACCCCTGAAGGACATTTGCTATATGGACCCCAGATTTGGCTAAGGGGCACCCAAGGTTATGCGTAGCCCAAATTCATCCTCAGCACCCATTTTCTATCGGCACCCCCACTCTGGTTAGGGGCCACCCTTCCTCTTCATTTTAATTCGAAAAATTGAGGGAAAGAATGACCGGAAGAACAACAAATTTCTGGTTCGAGTTTTGGGAGGATTTAGCGAAACTCTATGGTTGGGTCAGCAGGGGAAGACTTGATTGGGTTTATCAGGCTTGGTAAAGGCCTTTGGTTCGGTTGAATTTGGTTAGATAAACCGAGAGAAGGAAACAGAGTGCCACGGGTTTTAGTCAGTCCATTCCGAGTTCTGTGTGTGTGATCGAGAGATTTTCTTGTACCTGCTCCATGTTATACCACTTCTGGATGATGACTCAACGTGTTGGGTGTCTTATGTCACGAGAAAGGAACATGTGGAGTTAAATCTGGGAAGAAAATATTCCCGAGAATATTTTTCTTCAAAGCCGAGTAATGGAAGATTATATGCAGTTATGATGGGAGATTTGGGCGCAGTGAGGTTATATAAGTCGTTGAGGATCAGTAGATGGGTTACAGAAAGTTGGGGAAGGCTTTGGAACATCATAGAGGCGAAACACGATCACCAGAGAAAACTGCTGCTTCCATTGAAGAACACGAAGAACATTGTCCCACAGAAGCAGTCGTTTCTCCTACAGTATTTGCGACTGCTCAGCGACAATCTTACAGCTACAGTAACAGTTACACATCCTATGTATCGTTATTTCCAGTTTGTAACACTTATAACTGTTGCAAAACCGGTTATCATTGTTTCTCTCATTTCATCATTTGTACACCACCTTTGAGCAATAAGAAATGAATTTTGAGCGTGTTTTCCTAATGATGAGCTAAACCCCATCCTCTGGGGCGAAGGAGGAAGCTAATTCACCAATGAAAAGTGGTAATCTCTAATTTATGCAAATATTATATGATTATTTTCCTAGATAAATAAATTGATAAAATGGTTTTTGTTAAACAATTTTCATTTCAATTGATGGAGCATGCTAGCCTAGGGTTTTGATGTCCCATACTTTCGATCTACAATTGTTATTTCTAAAAAATCAACTATTGCAATATTAAGAATCAATTTGAATGCATGATTTGCATGATTATAATTAGAGTATATAAATCACTTTGATTTTGGTAAATAGTGGATTCCATAGCCCCAGTCTTCTCCATATTTTTCATATCACTTTTATTTAAGTTTGCTATATTTTTAGACTTAAAAATTAAATCTAAAATTTGTTGCTTTCACAAGTCTCAACGAACTTTTTACTACAACTCAATTTGAAATCTCATCAATTAGGTTTCCCAGTTGTTAGAGTTCTTCTTTATATATTTTTCAAATCAGGGTTTGCAATCCAAGTTACCTTGGTAAAAAAGCATTCAATAATCACCATTAGATGAAAAACCTGATTCAACCAAACTAATACCTTTCAACCGTTAGATTGAACTTATCTTGTTAGAAACAAATGAAATTTACCCTCATTTAGGTTTATGAACAGTACCCAAACGTGTACACTCATGTTGGCTCATCAAATAGTTAACCGAGGTTAGCCACATGGTTACTCTCATGTTATCCTTATTCATCTTATCTATAACTAGTTCAAATGAAACTAGTTAAAAAGTTGTTCAATTGCATAGAAGACACAATCGAAATCAAATCGGTTTGATTCACTTGAATCAATCATGAACATTATAGCCACGGTTTGCAAGGATTGCATTCCTTAAGATTTAAATATTTAAGTTCATGAATTGACCGATTTAACAAAATAACCATCTTAAGTTGCGTACGGGTATGCATACTTAAGCAACCGGATTTGAGTTTTTCAAGTTTCCAAACTCAACAGAAATTTTCGGCTGGAAAACTTCCGCCAGTATGCGTACGGGTACGCACACTTAAGGTGACCAATTTAGGAGTTTTTAATTTCTAAACCCAACAGTTATTTTCGGTTCGAAAACTTCTACCAGTATGCGTACGGCTACGCATACTTATCTTGTCCCCTTCACCAATTTTGCATTCACACATATGCATACATTTGGTTCCCGAGTTATGGATTTATACATAATGTGCGAACACACTATATATGCTTATATCCAAGGATGGTTATCTGATAGCTAAGGAATTAAACCTAAATCTATGGTTATATTTACACCTGCAAGTATACAGGGTCAGATAGTAGATAATGAATAAGCAGGGGAAGTCCACAGGGACAAGGAGGGAGCTGGTGTTGTTTTCTAAATATTTCTAGTGACAGTGACTAAAAGCACTAGGGCATTTGAATCCACCCATTAATCCTAAGCTAAGGCAATGCCTATTCAAATTATGTTCTTGTTCTTTTCCAGATAAAACTACAATGAATGATCTCTCAGTTAGTCTCCCTAACTCACCCCTAGTATAAGCTGTCTTCTTACAGCACAACCTATCACAGGCTCATTTGGTTCAATTAGCTAACTGTCATTCCTTTATCAATTAAACACATTTCTTCCTCCAGAGAGGTCTCAAATGGATGACTTATCAACCAACTTCACTAACTCACCCCTAATATCAACTGTCTTCTTACAGTACAATTGATCACAGGCTAATTTGATCCATTAGCTAACTATCATTCCTAAAGCAATGAAGCACAACAAGAACAACAACATGAACATGAATTATCTTAACATATGATTATGGGTTTCATCAAAACCCTAGTTATTAAATTATAACATGATGAACACAATACTGAAAATAAACTACTACAACTTGGTGCACCGGCTACTCCGGGCATGCCCAAAATCAACACCCATGTCTTCAATTTATACATGCAAGCTTTTTCCCCAAAAAATCCCCAAACAGTAAAATTAGGGTTTACTAAAAAATCTAAAATCGACTCACCTAATCTATGATGACACTCAAATACGTCGACCCATGCTTCCTTCTCGTCTGCTGATGCTACCCATGCCTTCGATTTATCCTCTAACCTCACCTATTTCATCAACTCCTAACCTAGGGTTCCTGAGAGATGAAACGATTAGGAGATGATAATATAAGTGGCTAGAAAGGTAGGTCTTGGTTGTTAGAAGTGATGATGGCTCGAGTGGTGGTGGTTGTGGCAGTTGAGGAAGGTGGAGGTGATGATGGTGGTGCGGCAGGGTATGGTGGTGTTGCAGAGGGTGAGGGAGAAGATGGAGTTGATGGGGTTTGAGGAAGGGTTTGTTTGTTTTGCGGGTATAGGTATTTGGTTGTTTGGGTGTTGAGCAGGCTCATCAAATCTTGATGTTTCGCGAAGCTGAGCCGTGTGATGCGGAAATGATAGATCGATCTAACGGCGAGATGGAAGGGAGCAAGGAGCGACCGTTGGATTATGAAGTACAACGAAGATGACGGCTCAAGATGGAGTTAGGTGCTGAAGTGTTAGACAGGAGCTTCAGACTTTGATGTACTGGCGATGCTGCGACCATAGGATGCTGAGATGATCCAATATGACGGCTAGAAAGGGAAACGAGTATGGATATAGGAAATGGATTTGGGTGAGGGTTTTGGGTCTTGGGTATGCCAAGCCCATATCTTCTTTAAGAACAATTCTTCCTCTTCAAGCCCACTTCTAGCCTTTTGGTCTTGTGCACAACATTCTTCGCGGCTTCCTTGCGTGATTCCTCTCGGCTTTTCACTACTTTTCTGCTCTTTTCGCTCTGCAATTCATCCAAACTTTATTTACAACCTAAAAATGCAAAATTAATTAATAAAAATATTTATTCTTGAAAACAATGAAAATACAGAATATGGGATAAAATGTAGAATTAATGCACAAAAGATGAGTTAAATGCCAAGAAAAATATATAGAAATATGCACTTTTTAGCACTCATCAAATACCCCCAAACCTGAATTTTACTTGTCCTCAAGTAAAACAAAACTAAGGAAATCCTACCTATACCACTGTCGCTGGTCTCTCGATTGCATTTAGCGAATGCAATAAGCCTTTTAAACCACTAAGTGTCCCTAGTGGACGAGTTGAAGTCTCGTGAAGGTTTGCTTAGAACGTACCTACAAAGTTCTAGGACAAAATATAAGCTCAGATTCCATGAAATGTGACATGTGCAAGACAGTAGAAGCTCACAGCAAAATGGAGATGTCAATCTAGCTATCAAAGGCACAATCCTAGCACTGATAACAACTAAAGACACGTGATAAGAGTGTAAAGTGTATCTACATGTTTCTAGAATGACCTGAAGTTATGACTACTAATCACCAAGAGATAGTTTTTAGGCTAAGAACCGAATTCTAAGCCAAGCTAGCTGTCCGGCTTTACGAGAATTGTGAATGTTCACCCAATGAGTTGGTGATATTTCAGTTTACCCGCGTTATACATCGATGGCTGCACCCTCCTTGCTTATTACAAGACTATTTACAACAAAAAGATGACTCTTACATGACTCTTATTTACATTGATTACTCTCTTTTATTTTTGGAACAGAGAGAACTATTGTCTTTAACATGACAAAACATGGAATAAATAAATACTTGATTTTTTTTTTTTTTTTTTTTGAAGAAACTTTGATCTTTACAACATAGCGACACTTTTGATACATGAACAAAAAGAAAAACATAATTACATGACTTTTAGCAAGAGGTGGCCCTTATCGAATGCATCCGGTCAAATTCTATGGTTGCTTTTCTTAACGTATCCTCCAACTTCTATCCCAGCCAACCAAAGAACAAGCTAGTCAAGTTTCATTCAGTATTCTAAAGTGATTGGCAATCTAACTTCCTATCAAACACCTTGAAGATCGAGGCTATACATGTATTGGTAGATCGTGCGCGTGCAAGTTTCTTATCACATGTAAATTGTGCTAGAATCAGGGGTGCCTAAATATCTAGACTAAGAATCCTAATAAAAATACATATTTGCACAAGAGTCAACATTTCAAGGTAAATGAGCTCCATTTTTATGATTTTTCATTTTTTAATTTTTTTTTGGAATTTTTTAAATTTTTTCAAAAAGAGGGAGTTCTGTTTTCAATTATAACATGTTATCGTGGTATCTACTCTATACCCCCAAACCTAAACTAAACATTGTCCTCAATGTTTCTAATGATAAACACTTGGACAAATCAGAAGAACATGTTGAGTTTTGAGAGAAAGGAAAGAGATTACCCGATTTGACGAAAGAAAGAACCGAACTCCATTGTTAATGGTTAGAATCCAACATATTTCAGCCGCGATCACCATGGAGTAGCAAAATATAAAGAAAACATAAAATTTCACTAAAAACTACCTACCAGATTATATACAAAAAATTCACTATATACATAAAGTCTAAAGAGTTGAGGATCAATCCAAAAGACAAAGTGTTGGAACATAGATAGTTTCAAAACACTAAAATTGGGCTGAAATGAGAGCGAGAGTGAAAAACCGGATGAATCACCCCCAAACCTGTAATTTTCAGCAGGTTTACTTTTAAGCACAAAATCTTTCCATTTTAGGGGTGCAGGATTCACAAGGTCTAACTCAAAATGGACTTTGTTTGGGATGGACAAACATGCATATTCCAACTGTGGCTCCTTAAAAGTATTGTATTTAGATGCAAAATAGTCCAAGAGGACTTGAGAGGCACACAGTTCCAATCCTAGGTTGGGAATCTTCAGAAAAGTTGGTTTCAAATTTTTGTTACAAACCAAATCTAGGTTGGGTGGAATAATCTCAATCTGTGACTTAGGCAAGAAGGTGACATCTAAGTTTCTCACATGCATGAGATCAAAAGTACCAATATTATCAGTCACATCAGCATTTTCTAATTCATAATCAAGTTGTGTAGCATGTCTCATCACACCACAATTTCACAAGTCCAAATTCAGAATCATGGTTATCCGAAATATCCAAATTAACATCAAAAGAAGCAATATTGTGGCTTAGGTATGGAATCAGACACATCAACTATATTTTCATGCATAGGATCATTAGTGTCAACAGAAGATTCAACATTACCTAAGTCATGCTCTTCACAGGATAACTGCACAATATCTAAATCAGTAGCCTCATCACATGTATATGGAATACTAGAAGAAACATCATTCATGAAGGTCGGGGCAGAAAAGCCTAATGTATTTGAACCCAAAGGTTCCATAACATTTTCATCATAGACATGTTCTTCTAATATAACATCATCATAATCATCATCATCACAAATACATGAAAATCCTACTTTGTCAAAACCATTAGTGTTTTTCGTCCATACATCTGCCTCTAAAATAGGTGAATATGGATTGACATTTTCAGCAATAGGGTATGAAACACTATATCCAGAATTAAGCTCATTGGGAAAATCAACATCTGACTCATGGTGATTACCCATATCATGTGGCATGGTCCTAGTTTCCCTATAGGTTTCCCACTGATGGGTTTCTCTGCAACTTCAGCTAGAAATAACCATGCATCGTCCACAGTTTTATCAATGAATTCACCATTACACATAGATTCAACCAAGGCTCGAGACTTAAAGTCTAGTCCCTCATAAAGAATGGCGACCAGTCCCACTTCTCGAGGCCATGATGAGGACACTCAAACAACAAATCATTAAATCGTTCAAAATAATGAAAAAAGTGTTTCTCCATCTAACTGGACAAAACAATTAATACTTCGACGAATAGAGATGGTCCTATGATGTGGAAAGAACTTTCGACAAATTGATTTGTGAGTTGGTCCCAAGTGGTGATTGACTGCGGTCTCAGATTTTAAACCATATTTTAGCCCTTTCCTTTAAAGAAAATGTAAACAAGCGCAATTTCAAAGAGTCTTCGGATATATGGTCAGGTTGTAAAGCCGGACAATTTGTTCAAACTCTCTTACATGGTTATAGGAAGTATTTGTATCATGCTTGCGTTTAGTTCAAATGGGCCATCAGTCTGGGTAATACGATACATGATAACTGACTTATTATGTTAGGGTACATGTATTCATGGGACTACGGAGTTTATTCACACACTCGCCCATTTTTTCAAAAAATTTGGTTTTAATGGGTTTTGAAAATTTGGTTTGAAAGGGTTTTGAAAAGAAAATTTGGTTTTGCTTGGGATAAAATTTTGGTTTTTAAAGAGGGAGAAAAATTTTGGTTTTTGAAATAAGGAGCAAATTTTTTTTTTTTTTAGCCCAAAATTTAGTTAAGTTTGGTTCACAAAAGAGGCAAACCCAAAATCCAAAAAGTTAAAGTTTAGAGCAAACCCACTATTAAGAAACTACAAGCCTAACAAACAACTAAATTACAAGCCCAAATAAAGAAAGAAATAAAAATAAAACTAATTATTACAAACCCACAAAAAAAAAGAAAATAAAACTAAAATTATTACAATCCCAAATAAAGAAAGAAATAAAATTAAAATTAAAATAATTATTACATGCCCAAAAAGATAATTAAAATTACAAGCTCAAAAGAGAATAACAATACAAACCCACAAAAAATTACAAGCCCAAAAAATTTGGGTTTGGGTTTAGGCTTACTATTTTGGAGGGAAGCCCAGTTAGGCTTTGGTCCCTATTTTTTTTTGTTGCAGAAGCCCAGTTGGGCTTTGGATCTTCCTAAAATTTTGTTGGAGAGGCCCAGTTGGGCTTTGGCTTTCCTTTGGCTTTACAACAGAAGCCCAGTTGGGTCAACCCAACAGCACCAGGCAGCTTGGAGAAGGCAGCACCAGCAAGAATGGCTAGCTGCACCAGGTTCACTCCAACTGCACCAGGGAAGCCTAGCAGGCAGCAGTACAACAGCAACAAGCAGCAGCAGGGCTACACAACGCTCAGCAGCAGCTGGTGAGAACAATATGCAAAACAGTAGGAACTAGCAAAGGACTATCTCAGAAAAGTAATGAAGATGAACAAGCTAAGATGACTTGGTAATGCAAAACGGTATGCAAGAACTTAAGTATGCAAGAACTAAGTATGCAAGACCAGCTAAATGCTTACACTAAATGCACAGAAGCAAGTGAGACTAAGATGCAGTTACACAGTGATGCTTATGCAAATGGATGCAGTGCAAGAAGATATGCAAGAATATAAGATGACAAGTATGCCAAGATGATGTAAGATGCAATGCAGATGGCACAAGCTTCAGATGACAAATAAGAAAGTTACAGGACAGAATCAATGAGCTGCAAGATGAGTTGATAACTGAATATGCAGGAAAAAACTAGATGCAAGCTAAAGCTAACGATGCATCCATAAAGGCTAGATGGTGCAAGTTAAGAATTCTGTGAGGCTAGATGACAGTAAATGAAAGAATGCAAGAATGCAGTTGTAATGAAACAGTAAATGCAGTGAAGATGCAACAGGATGTACTAAGGATGCAAAGATGGAACCAAAAAAAATTAAGATGATACTAAGTTATAGAATAGTAAACAAGTTAAGAGTTCTAAACTGAAACACAAGTTCTAAACAGTAAACAAGCTACAGAATCTAACAGTAAACAAAATTCAAGTGAAAATACACAAGACTAAGCTAAAAATCATAAAAGTAATGAAAACAACAATGGCACCGCTACCGAGTCCCCGGCAGCGGCGCCAAAAACTTGATAGCTAAGGAATTAAACCTAAAACTATGGTTATATTTACACCTGCAAGTATACAGGGTCAGATAGTAGATAATGAATAAGCAGGGGAAGTCCACAGGGACAAGGAGGGAGCTGGTGTTGTTTTCTAAATCTTTCTAGTGACAGTGACTAAAAGCACTAGGGCATTTGAATCCACCCAATAATCCTAAGCTAAGGCAATGCCTATTCAAATTATGTTCTTGTTATTTTCCAGATAAAACTACAATGAATGATCTCTCAGTTAGTCTCCCTAACTCACCCCTAGTATAAGCTGTCTTCTTACAGCACAACCTATCACAGGCTCATTTGGTTCAATTAGCTAACTGTCATTCCTTTATCAATTAAGCACATTTCTTCCTCCAGAGAGGTCTCAAATGGATGACTTATCAACCAACTTCACTAACTCACCCCTAGTATCAACTGTCTTCTTACATTACAATTGATCACAGGCTAATTTGATCCATTAGCTAACTATCATTCCTAAAGCAATGAAGCACAACAAGAACAACAACATGAACATGAATTATCTTAACATATGATTATGGGTTTCATCAAAACCCTAGTTATTAAATTATAACATGATGAACACAATACTGAAAATAAACTACTACAACTTGGTGCACCGGCTACTCCGGGCATGCCCAAAATCAACACCCATGTCTTCAATTTATACATGCAAGATTTTTCCCCAAAAAATCCCCAAACAGTAAAATTAGGGTTTACTAAAAAATCTAAAATCGACTCACCTAATCTATGATGACACTCAAATACGTCGACCCATGCTTCCTTCTCGTCTGCTGATGCTACCCATGCCTTCGATTTATCCTCTAACCTCACCTATTTCATCAACTCCTAACCTAGGGTTCCTGAGAGATGAAACGATTAGGAGATGATAATATAAGTGGCTAGAAAGGTAGGTCTTGGTTGTTAGAAGTGATGATGGCTCGAGTGGTGGTGGTTGTGGCAGTTGAGGAAGGTGGAGGTGATGATGGTGGTGCGGCAGGGTATGGTGGTGTTGCAGAGGGTGAGGGAGAAGATGGAGTTGATGGGGTTTGAGGAAGGGTTTGTTTGTTTTGCGGGTATAGGTATTTGGTTGTTTGGGTGTTGAGCAGGCTCATCAAATCTTGATGTTTCGCGAAGCTGAGCCGTGTGATGCGGAAATGATAGATCGATCTAACGGCGAGATGGAAGGGAGCAAGGAGCGACCGTTGGATGCTGAAGTACAACGAAGCTGACGGCTCAAGATGGAGTTAGGTGCTGAAGTGTTAGACAGGAGCTTCAGACTTTGATGTACTGGCGATGCTGCGACCATAGGATGCTGAGATGATCCAATCTGACGGCTAGAAAGGGAAACGGGTATGGATATAGGAAATGGATTTGGGTGAGGGTTTTGGGTCTTGGGTATGCCAAGCCCATATCTTCTTTAAGAACAATTCTTCCTCTTCAAGCCCACTTCTAGCCTTTTGGTCTTGTGCACAACATTCTTCGCGGCTTCCTTGCGTGATTCCTCTCGGCTTTTCACTACTTTTCTGCTCTTTTCGCTCTGCAATTCATCCAAACTTTATTTACAACCTAAAAATGCAAAATTAATTAATACAAATATTTATTCTTGAAAACAATGAAAATACAGAATATGGGATAAAATGTAGAATTAATGCACAAAAGATGAGTTAAATGCCAAGAAAAATATATAGAAATATGCACTTTTTAGCACTCATCATTATCTCATCAACTCTTAATTCCAATCATTGAAACTTTCTTAGAGAACGTTATATAGTTGTTGTTCACAAACTATTTTTCGTCAAAGCGATTTTCAAGTTATTGAAATTATCATAATGAAACATTGCAAGGAAACATCAAATGATTGTATCACACAAACCATGTTAGATGTAACTCGGAAATTTTCATATGATCTTATTCGGACTTTCGTCATGAATGTAAGATGAACATGGCTAAATCGAAATCTTGCCAACACATATTTCGAGAAATATATAAGTGAGATGAACTCAGCTCGAAACCTCAAATGTGTGTAATTGAAAACTATATTGTAACACGACTTATGTCTCAATATAGGAGATAGAGAAGAATTAGACTTTCCAAGTGATAGATGAGTTTAAGTCTCCACATACGTTTTGTTGATGAAGTTCCACAAGCTCCCTTTAGTAGTTCTTCGTCTTCAAATGATGAACACCGAGAGATCTAAGCTCAACTACACTATCTACATCCTAGTCCGAGACATATATAAATAGGCTATAAATCAAGACTTATAATTTTGATCACTAACATTGACAAACATGCTTGTGATAGCAACGCATGCGAGTTCGACCGAGGAATGCTCTAACACGTCAACCATCTCACAAGTAATTGCAAGATTTTAAAGCGCATATTCAAATAAAAGGTCGAATTAAGAGAGCTTAGCCTGCGGACTGAAAGAGTACACAGATACCCTCTCCCGGTCAGGACATTCACTCTCTCTGAACCACCTATCAAAGAAGCAGTTCAATCCTTGATCGAGCATGTCTGTGAATTGTTGTATTTATCAAAGGCTAAAAGGAAAAATATGTTCGCGGCACTAAATCACATCGTGTCAGGAAAGTGTCTGCCAATTCAGGAAACACTCCGTAAACCTCCAGTCACAGATAAAGAGATGCACGACTGGGGACTTCTAACAACAATTCACCTCAAAGGGAAGGAATACAAGCGAACATTGATTGATGTTGGTACTACTACCAACATCATCCCATTAAAAAATCTCAGAGTTGCTGGTATTACTCGACAGGAATCTATTCATGCTCCCATCTCAATCATGGATCATGAAGGAACGCCAAGAGATGCTTATGGTTACATTACTCTCAAGATGAAAGAAAATTCAACCTGGACGGAAACCAAATTTTACATAATCCGGGAAGATCCATGCTACGACATGGAACGTGGATTCACGCTGAAAAGATGACTACTGATGAGGCACTTACACCCCCCTCAGACGAGGAAATCTCTGATTTAGAGATTCAACGGATGTTCAATCGACAAAGCATTTAGAGCAATTCCAAACTCTAATGGAGTTGAAACAGATGATAAGCACGTAAGTGCAACATTTTTATACCCACATTTATACTAGCTAGGTCTCGATATTTATCTAATAATATTGTTTTAAGTCATTTACAGGAAATATAAGTGAATTTGTTCACCCGGAAAATAAATGGCTTAATTGAAAGCTAAAGTGGCGTTTGCGATAACATCACCAGCATTGGCTCACAACACAACAAAGGCAGGGCTCAACTCATGGACGTACAACCCTGCCATTTCATGGCCAGAGACGTCAATTTACAAAACAAAGAAAATGTTTACTCAAGCGTATCGGTGTGGTTTCATTACAGCCACATTCTTATGCGGAATTATCAAGGCTTCTAGCATTTTCTGTTCTTCTTCAAAAAGGAAAAAGAAATATCATTCTTCATTGTTTACTATTTTCTCTCAGATGATGAACATGAGTTTGGAGGATTAAGTGGTGGCGGTACAGGTCTTCAAAGTGAATAATGATGGGTTTTTTATGGGGTTTGAATCAGCAAACATTAGGGTCATTTATCGTCTGAATTGTATGCTGGAAAATCAGTCCCATATATGATTTGTTGCCGCTCAAACATCGACAAATTTTGGGGTTTTGAAGTTAACTGAAATTGAGACGGTTTTGTGGTGGATTGATTTTGTCCACTACAAGTAATGGGTATTGGTGATAAAAAAAATTGTACATAAAGAATTGTTCAACAATTTAAATTCAGGTAACATTCCTTATAACAAACAATTAATATTAGGCATTGAAGATGGAGAAACTCCAACAACAACGGGAAAGAAATTTGAAGAGACGAATTAAGTAAAGACGAAATGTGAGAGTTCCTAACACCAAATTTAATGTTAATTTTAATTTCGCTTATAGAATAAGTTTTTTCTTTTTATACTGCCTGCTTTTGACAAATTTACTGTTTTTTCACTAATAAAAAACTAACAGAGACAATAGAACCAAGATAGAAAATTTTGTATTTGTAATGTCGACATCACGTGCACTTTTTGTTAGCGGCGTCTCCTAGATTTTTTTGGCGTTCTTTATGATACTTAAAATTACTTGATTACCTGCAAATTCTCGGACTGTGGGATACTCTTATGCTGCATGGATGAACTAGCTACAAGATAACGAACAATATGATTCGGCAAAAATAATATCCATTTTATATTACGAACTACCCATATCGTAATTACCTAATGTTTTAGTTTACTACAACAATGTTGTTAAAGGAACATATGTATGCTCGCATCCTTTTCGATGGAGGTACACCGTGGAAGGGTTCACTCTTATTCGTATTTAAAGTGGGTCAAAAATTAAACAACACACTCATTAATGCAGATCTACGGAACAAGGAACTGAGATACCCGTGAGGTCGTGACGAAGAGAGCTCATGGATTTCTCTCTGCGAAGGTAACTGTTAAGTAAATGTTTTTTTTTGTGTGCGTTTGCATATAATAATTAGTTTTTTTTTCGAGAGATAAGCAACGTAAACTATATTGATTGCTTTTCAGAAAAGAAAAGAAATTGGTCAGTTTTATGTTTTTTATAGTTTTTTGTTTTTACTTTTAAATTTATGTTAATCTGTATCTGCGTGCAGGTTTGAAATGGCCTTACACAACGAGTTTGAGATAATCATGTCAAACTATTAATACCGCCTAGAGTTATAGTACTCTTGAGGAAAATCAATTAGATAAAACGTATACTGCTTGAAATTGCTGAAGGTTGTGTTAGGTTGGCATATGTAATATTATACTAGAGGTTGTGTCCCATAATTTACTCAAAGTTGACGTCATTCTTCGTACATCTCATACAATAATTAATGAGTATATTTTATGGAATTTTTTAGAACCCGTTATTTCTTTGAAAAATTAAATTGTAAATCACATCAGATATTTTTCCCTCTACAAGTGTAAGTTCCATTCTTAGCAGCCACTCTGTAAGAGGATAACGTATCATCTATTTAATGTTGTATTTCTTTATTGCAAATTTCAGCCATTGGGATCAAGAGTCCTTAGCCTTTGGGTGTCGAGAAGGTATGTAAGTGTTCATGTACTGGTTGAGCATATGGCGAGTGATCCACCATAAGGACTGTCCTTCGGAGTTAAAGTTTAGAGGTACGCTGTCGTTGTATAGAGGATGATTTGTTGTTTTGATATTAAGGTCTTACAGATAATGATCCCTACACCAGCAGGGGCATGCAATATCAAGTGACTTTTAATTTATATAGTTTAATGTAGTTGTTCATTAAATAATAATGCTAAATGACTTTTTTTGTTTTTGATATCCTTGATTATCATATGTGTTGGTCTAAATAAGATATAAAGTTCTGATAAGCGGTTCGTTTGGACGTTCCAATCAAACTAATAATACAAAGAATATATTTCTTCCATCAAAATTTCAGTAGCCATGAAAAACTTAACTTCTTATTTCGTCAATCATTCCTCATTGGTTCTCAACAACTTTTAGAGACAAAAGGCGAGGTGTGTGGTAAAATGAAGTAACTTTTGTCACCAGTTCTCCTAGAGAGACTTGACATGATGATCATACTATTTTTTCGGTTCAACATACAAACTTTTGGTGAATATATTACAACCCTATTTATTTTATGTTTCTTGAATTTATTCTCCCTTTGTTTGTAGGTATAACAAAAATGGACACAATTATTAGCCTAAACACTCAGCATACTCCAAAACTCCATCAACACCATCAATATTCTAGTTTTATATCCAACCAACTGGTGCATATCATCCTCAAAATCTGAGAAGTTATCAGGAGATTGAGAAGATGTGTCATCAACTTCCACTAGAGAATTTTCCTCCTTCTATTCGAGACCAAAACCCTTATCAAGAAATCCTCTTGGAAAATCACAAGTTCCCGACGGGGAATCCATACTTCTTAAACAGGGTTTGATATTTAAAAGGTATTAGGGTTTCTAAAGTCGGTCTGTAACATGTAACAAGAATACTCGTACGAACACAACATTGGCCCGTTACCCATACCCAACCCAAGAAGAGAAAGACTCAAATAAAAAGACCTTTCAACAAAGAATGTTTGCCTATGTGAGAAGTCTTACAGGTCTTATCTTAATAAATTCCGTATACTCATATGAGAGAAAATTTAGAGCATAAGAGTAGCAATTCTTGATACACAACATTTCAAAAATAAATTAGGAAATCAAAATCTTGACACGACAAATACAAATACTCATGCAAAAATGTTTGTGATTGATAATCCAGCTAAGAGCGATAATAAAATAGCTAGAGAGTCAGAAAACATTTTGCCATAAAGTATACCTGACTATATCTCACTCAACCATGATTTTTGTGAGTGAAATTTCAACCTTGTGATTAATTAGCACAAGTACGAGTCTTGAGCTCATCAAATGACCGTTGTTTACGGTTAAATGTTTTTCGCCTAAACTTTGAAAAAGAACCGTTATGATGTGAAAAGTTATCATAAAATTTGCTATCATAAAAATACGATGCATAGTTTTCATTCTTACCTGAAGCAGTTTGACAGGGGCGATTTATCAACCTGTTAATGATCTCATTATATCCTTCAATTATCATTTTTAGATCGTCTTTCTGTTTGCCATTTTTTCTTCCTTCTTTTGGTACCTTTTCCACATCGAGAACAACATACTCTTCCTTTTTAATCGAAAAGATCCTTGAGCACTTCTCGAACGAAAGGTGCTGGGGAGTTTGTTAAGTTTTTGAACATTTGAAGAGCATCTCGAACTGACTTTCCTGATAGGATATACCGGATGAGTACTAAAACCAATTGGCTTAGACATACGAATGTTAGTTACACCTTTGAGAATTAAATCTAAGGTGCGTTGAAGATAAATAATTGATTTGTCATTCAATCTAGATTTGTTCCTTTGTTCAACATGACCTTTTGAATTACAAAAGAGACACATCTTTTGATCACCTGAGTGACTAGACAGAACAAACTCAACACCATCATTGGGAGGTTTCTTCCTTCCATGTGATGTGGACGTTCCTTGATTAGAGGAACTCTCAGGCACATCTTTCTTAATGAGAAGGAATTTTAATTTTGCTTCCGAACCAGAAATTTTTCCAGTTAAATCAGAGGCAATTAGCATGGTGGACTCTTTGGAACTTTCTTGAACAGAGAGTTTATTCAATCGTTATTCTATTTCCAAAGCATCCTTTTTAAAGTTTTCCTCTCGAAGTATCTTTATAAGAGAGTCATGCTTTTTTACCATACTCATAAGAACATTGACTTTGTGTTTCACCCTATTGACATCATCAGCCTCAATCCTAAGGAGTTTTAGAATCGATGAACTCTCTTAGGATGTATTCTTTTCAACTTCTGAGTCAGACTCATAAGTAAGGTAGTCAGGGTAACATATTTCAATGTACGTCTGTTTCCTTGGAACACAAGGTTCTTCTATATTCGAGATCAACAAATCTTTCTCTTTAATAGACTTTATGGAAACAAAATTTTTATTTCTGGCAATGCGTTTATCAGAGACAATATCGTCCATCATCAGATCGCTACAAACACAGACTTTTAAGGTCTTTAAAGTGTTTTCCTGCTCTGATACCAATTGAAAATGCGTGGGTCTAACAACCACACCCAACAATTCGTTTGGAAATATGAGAGGACTTACTCCAATACACTTTCTAGAGAATCAAATAGACAGTCAGACTCAATCTAGAGTAAAGTATATCAAAGAGTATAATATCTCTATCTCTCTAATTCAATCTGCAATCAGCAAATAGAAACCTGCGATCCCGATTGAATATAGAAGAGTCAACTTGAACGGTACCAAAGACCAATGTTCAAGTATCAATCAATGTAAATCAACAACCAAAGGTTGGATATTCTAATTGATTGATGTTAAAGCACAACGTGTGATATTTTAATTATATAAAAAAATATAATACGGAAAAGAAAAAACACAGACACCAGAATTTTGTTAACGTGGAAAATGCAAATACAGAAAAACCCCGAGACCTAGTCCAGTTTGAACACCACATTGTATTAAGCCGCTACAGACACTAGCCTACTACCAATTAACTTCGTACTAGACTATAGTTGAACCCTAATCAATCTCACACTGATTCAAGGTACAGTTGCGCTCCTTATGTCTCCGATCCCATCAGGATACTACGCACTTGATTCCCTTAGCTGATCTCACCCACAACCAAGAGTTTCTACGACCCAAAATCGAAGACTTGATAAACAAAATTGTCTCACATAGAAAAGTCTATAGGAATGAATAAATCTATCTCCCACAGAAATACCCAAGAGTTTTTGTTCCGTCTTTTGATAAATCAAGGTGAACATGAACCAATTGATAAATCAGACTTATATTCCCTAAGAACAGCCTAGTGTTATCAATCACCTCACCATAATCTAAATCATATGATGGGGAAACTAGATATTATGGAATCACAAACGATGACACGAAGTTTGTTTGTGACTACTTTTCTGTCTTGCCTATCGGAGAAATAAATCTCAATCCAATTTTATAATTGTACTCGTATGATAGATACAGCAAGATCAGATCACACAACTACAAGAGAAGTAGTATCGGTCTGGCTTCACAATCCCAATGAAGTTTTCAAGTTTTTAACCTATGGGGTCTCGATAAGAAACCTAAGGTTAAAGGAGAATCGACTCTAGCTATACAACTAGTATCACACATGAGGTGTGGGGATTAGGTTTCCCAGTTGTTAGAGTTCTCCTTTATATAGTTTTCAAATCAGGGTTTGCAATCCAAGTTATCTTGGTAAAAAAGCATTCAATAATCACCGTTAGATGAAAAACCTGATTCAACCAAGCTAATATCTTTCAACCGTTAGATCGAACTTAGCTTGTTACATACAAATGAAATGTACCCTCATTTAGGTTTATGAACCATACCCAAGCGTGTACACTCATGTTGGCTCATCAAATAGTTAACCGAGGTTAGCCACATGGTTACTCTCATATTAACCTTATTCATCTTATCCATAACTAGTTCAAATGACTCAAATGAATCTATTTAAAAAGTTTTTCAATTGCACAGAAGACACAATCGAAATCAAATCGGTTTGATTCACTTGAATCAATGATGAACATTATAGCCACGGTTTGCAAGGATTGCATTCCTTAAGCTTTAAATTTTTAAGTTCATGAACTAACCGATTTAACAAAATAACCATCTTAAGTATTCGTACGGGTATGCATACTTAAGCAAGCGGATTTGAGTTTGTCAAGTTTCCAAACTCAGCAGAAATTTTCGGTTGGAAAACTTCCGCCAGTATGCGTACGGGTATGCACACTTAAGGTGACCAATTTAGGAGTTTGTAATTTCCAAACTCAGCAGATATTTTCGGTTCGAAAACTCCTACTAGTATGCGTACGGGTATGCATACTGAAGGTGACTAGTTTAGGAGTTTGTAATTCCCTAACCCATTAGTTATTTTCGGTTCGAAAACTTCTACCATAATATGTACGGGTACGCATACTTATCTTGTCCCCTTCACCAATTTTGTATACACACATATGCATACATTTGGTTCCTGGTTTATGGATTTATACAATAATGTGCGAACACACTATATATGCTTATATCCAAGGATGGTTATCTCATCAACTCTTAATTCCAATCATTGAAACTTTCTTAGAGAACGTTATATAGTTTTTGTTCACAAACTATTTTTCGTCAAAGCGATTTTCAAGTTATTGAAATTATCATAATGAAACATTCCAAGGCAACATCAAATGATTGTATCACACAAACCATGTTAGATGTAACTCGGAAATTTTCATATGATCTTATTCGGACTTTCGTCACGAATGTAAGATGAACATGGATAAAGCGAAACCTTGCCAACACATATTTCGAGAAATATATAAGCGATATGAACTCAACTCGAAACCTCAAATGTGTATAATATAAAACTATATTGTAACACGACTTATGTCTCAATATAGGAGATAGAGAAGAATTAGACTTTCCAAGTGATAAATGAGTTTAAGTCTCCACATACCTTTTGTTGATGAAGTTCCACAAGCTCCCCTTAGTAGTTCTTCATCTTCAAATGATGAACACCGAGAGATCTAAGCTCAACTACACTATCTATGTCCTAGTCCGAGACATCTATAAATAGGCTAGAAATCAAGACTTATAGTTTTGATCACTAACATTGACAAACATGCTTGAGATAGCAACGCATGCGAGTTCGACCGAGCAATGCTCTAACACGTCAACCATCCCACAAGTAATTGCAAGATTTTAAAGCGCATATTCAAATAAAAGATCGAATCAAGAGAGCTTAGCCTGCGGACTGAAAGAGTACACAGATACCCTCTCTCGGTCAGGACTTTCACTCTCTCTGAACCACCTATCAAAGAAGCTGTTTAATCCTTAATCGAGCATGTCTGTGAATTGTTGTATTTATCAAAGGCTCAAAGGAAAAATATGTTCACGGCACTAAATCACATCATGTCAGGAAAGTGTCTGTCAATTCATGAAATACTCCTTAAACCTCCAGTCACAGATAAAGAGATGCACGACTGGGGACTTCTAACAACAATTCACCTCAAAGGGAACGAATACAAGCGAACATTGATTGATGTTGGTACTACTACCAACATCATCCCATTAAAAACTCTCAGAGTTGCTGGTGTTACTCGACAGGAAGCTACTCATGCTCCCATCTCAATCATAGATCATAAAAGAACGCCAAGAGATGCTTATGGTAACATTACTCTCAAGATGAAAGCAAAATCAACCTGGACCGAAACCAAATTTTACATAATCCGGGAAGATCCATGCTACGACATGGAACGTGGATTCACGCTGAAAAGATGACTACTGATGAGGCATTTACACCCCCCTCAGACGAGGAAAGCTCTGATTTAGAGATTCAACGGACGTTCAATCGACAAAGCATTTAGAGCAATTCCAAACTCTAATGGAGTTGAAACATGTGATAAGCACGCAAGTGCAACATTTTTATACCCATATTTATACTAGCTAGGTCTCGATATTTAACTAATAATATTGTTTTAAGTCATTTACAAGAAATATAAGTGAATTTTTTCACCCCAAAAATAAATGGCTTAATTGAAAGCTAAAGTGGCGTTTGCGATAACATCACCAGCATCGGCTCACAACACAACAAAGGCAGGGCTCAACTCATGGCCGCACCACCCTGTCATTTCATGGCCAGAGACGTCAATTTACAAAACAAAGAAAATGTTTACTCAAGCGTATGGGTGTGGTTTCATTACAGCCACATTCTTGCGCGGAATTATCAAGGCTTCTAGCATTTTCTGTTCTTATTCAAAAAGGAAAAGAAATATCATTCTTCATTGTTTGTCGTTTTCTCTCAGCTGATGAACATGAATTTGGAGGATTAAGTGGTGGCGGTACAGGTCTTCAAAGTGAATAAAGATGGGTTTTGTATGGGGTTTGAATCAACAAACATTAGGGTCATTTCTGGTCTGAATTGTATGCTGGAAAATCAATCTCAGATCTGATTTGCTGCCGCTCAAACATCGAAAAATTTTGGGGTTTTGAAGTTAACTGAAATTGAGACGGGTTTGTGGTGGATTGATATTGTCTACTACAAGTAATGGGCAATGGATCTTTACTATGAAACAGGGGTTAATTACAGCAACACATCGATGGAAATTGGGGATTTTTGAGATAACTAAATTAGTGGTTATGATGACTTTGAATGGATGATTGTGTCTGTGGATACTTGGATGGAATTTGTGTTTTGAATCTGTTGAATGGCGAAGAACAATTGTTGCTGGTGATGATTGTGGGTCGAGTCGTGGCCTGGATTCCATGAAGAAAAATGGGAATGGAAGAACTAATGAAGATAGATGAAATCAAGCTTTAATTGAAACAAAATAAAAAGAGCGTTGTTGTGGTTGAATGTAATTGCAGATGACGAGATTGAGAAGGTGCTTTCTGGATTTGCTTTGTATAGGATTTACGATGTAGCTGCTACGGTGCAGTCTCGTTACAGAACAAAAACATAAAGAAGAAAGGTGATGGGAATGATTGATTTGCTTTGTAACCAGTTTAACACGGTTCTGAGATGGATCAAGGGAATAAGATGAGTGCGCTGCAGAACTTGGGTGCTGTAATAATGGGTTGTACCAATTATTAGTAGTTGGTAAACATAGCCGAGGTGAAGAATGTAAGTAGTGTTGTGGCTGGTGTTTAAATGGACAGGGACAGCTCTGGGAATAGTAGTTGGCCAGGCTATGCAGTTGGTGGCTAGGAGTTCAGAAGATCGACACGATTGGGCTTCGGGTATTTGCTGGAGTCCATCACAAGAAGAGCAGGAGGACTATTTAAGCCTTGGAAGTAAGGAGAAGAAAGGAGGCCGTCAACAGGGAACAAAACAAGGGTTTGCTATTTTAGTTTTCTTCTTCCTATGTTTTGCTAGATTTCCATGTTAGGGCGACAGATGAACTTGTAGATGTTAGTTTATTTTGTGTTCTAAAACAAAGTCAGTTTTATGCTAAATGATGTTTGAGTGTCTCAATTGATGGGTTTGATTTATAACTCCTTCATGTTTTATGCCAAATATATCTCATAATTTGGTATTGAACAAATCCATTCTATAGACTTGATTGATTATTTACCTATAATTATTCCTTTACAATCTATGCTATGTATATTTAGTGCTTCAAATATCTAACTTTAATTCGAGACCAAACATATCTTTTGAGAACATTAATTGAGTTTT
This sequence comes from Papaver somniferum, assembly GCF_003573695.1. Classification (NCBI taxonomy): domain Eukaryota; kingdom Viridiplantae; phylum Streptophyta; class Magnoliopsida; order Ranunculales; family Papaveraceae; genus Papaver; species Papaver somniferum. The sequence goes on along the minus strand of NC_039363.1, from coordinate 149,689,248 downwards.
TTGTCGATAAATCTTCCATGTAGGATGCTATGTGTTGCTGCCTTATATGAGTAATATAAGACTTTGAAATAGAATACAAGTAGAATCAACTATATAATGCAATTCCCGAAACCCTAACATGTTTGTCACCTATATGAGTAATATAAGACTTTGAAATAGAATACAAGTAGATTCAACTATATAATGGAATTCCCGAAACCCTAACATGTTTGTCACCTCTGATATTTATTTTGTCCACAATAATCTTATTCTTTTAGCTTATATCATTTACACATTTATTTTCGTTGACCAGTAAATTTCTAGTATTGATTAGTAGTATTTTCACACTCCTTGAGGGAACAAACCACATTTGCTGTTGTCTATAATTTGGATACCGTGCACTTGCGGTAAAACAAAGTCGGTTCTCCGACCCGTCAAGTTTTTTGGCGCCGCTGCCGGGGAGTGGTTGCGAAACACTCTTATTGATATCTTCAATTTTCTAATCATAGTTTCTATACATAGTGTATTTTCGTTTTTATTTTCTTTTTAGTTCCTTTTCATTTCTTTCTTTTAGAATTTTCTTTTCAGGTACTCTTATTACGACAATGACGTTTTACCGAGAGAATGAGTCCAGGCCTCTCGGAGAATACATTTATGAACCACAATATCAGGAGATTCGGGAACAAAATCGTCTCAGGCATGGAAATCCTTATCAGTATTACTGCGAAATTGACGATTATTCACATGAGTATCAAAGTTACCATCGGGATGATTTTTCACATGCTGAGATTTTCAACCAGAATATAGCTAGTTTGGAAGACGGTTAGAGATGCTAGAAAACCAGAGGTCATCTGAAAATAATAACCAGGTTTATAGTAACTCGTGTTCCACAAAATACTTTGATCGTTCACATATGTACCAAACTCAATACCACATGGATCATTATTTGCATGAGGTATGTGAACAATATTTGAATTGGCAGCACAATGAGGTTTTAGACTATAGAAATTTGAGCTTGGAAGATAGCTTAAGGTTGTATACATTAAAAATTAGTCGAGAAACTTCTCAACTTCAACAGACCACTCAAAAAGATTTAGAGAACATTGAATATCAAGTAGGTCAAATGACTAGACAGTTGGAGGAGGAACAAAGTTGGTTCCCAAACCAGTCTCATTCCCTGTCTAATTGTATTTTAGAGTATAATGATTATTCTTCTGTGGAAGAAACTGATAATGATCAACTTGCAGAAGTTTTAAGTGTAAGTGAGGATACCTAAAATTCTCGAAATTCAGATAATTATGATGTAGAAGAACCAGAGTATGTAGAGGATGCCACTGTTGAGTTTAATGACTCAGAGGCAGTAGATGTTTACAATGAGAAATCTTCTAATCATTTGAATTGTGAGATTTATACAGGTCATTTAGTTAAAGATGATAACGATATGGTTATTCATGATATTGTTGCTGCACTATGCCCTACTTTTGCTGATTCATCTTATGATTCTACAAATATTTTTGTGAATGTTAAACAGATTGATGCTGGTCAGGTAATTTGTACCGACGAAGTTGAACGTTTATCTGTTTGCTTATTGCATTTTGCTGATTCTAAAGATCCCATTATGCATGAAACTATTGCTGCAGTAGGTCCATTTTTCGTTGATCCATCTAATAGTTCTCGAGATGAATGTATGAATGCGGAGCCAATTGATACAGAACAGTTAACTTGGACTGCTAATTTTGAACCACTCTCTACTTGTTTAGCCCATTGTTTAGACCATTTTGCAGACTCCAATGACCTTATGCTAATTGACATTGTCAATGCATTTGATTATTCGATGGGTAATATAGGTAACTTAATAACGGAAGTTATTTCCGCGGACCTAGACCCAGATTTAGGGGTTATTGCTTTTGATGAACTTTAACCACGAGACATGTTTAAATCATTTTTAGTGTGATGCTTTGATGCCTATTCTAATGGTTGGCGCATTGTTTCCTCCGATTTCTAGTGAAGATAGTTTGTCCATTGAAAATATTTCATCTGAACTTGAACCAGATTTAAAGTCTGCACCCCGATTAAACACCATTGAACAATCTGTATTTATTGGTGCGAATAATTTACTTGTCCTGACAGAGTATGGCATGATTATTATGGATTGTTTTGAACATGAAATGTGTTTTCGCATATGCTTAGCTGATTATCGTCTTCGCAGGTTCTTATTTGCAGCTTACCTGATATGTTGGGTTGATTCTCAACTTTTCAGATTATATTTATATGCTTGGCAGGTTGCTGTTGTGTATCACCTTCACTTTGTTTGAGATTACTTTCTGCACGCAAGCAGGGAACAATTACCATTCGCTTCGTGGGAGTCAACCCATCAGATGTGTTCCCTTTACTCTTTTACTTTATTTGTTTGTTTGTGAATTTTCCCATCTTGACTTTTACGTTGGACGACTCAATTACATTGAGGACAATGTAATGTTTAAGTGTGGGGGAGAACAATAAGATTTTTGTAAGTTTCACTTTTGTTAAGAATTCTCAAAAAAAAAAAAATGCACAACATGACCAGCTATTGAGCGGGTCTTAAATTTTTCTTTTGTATAACATGACCAGCTGTTGAGCGGGTCATTCTGATTATCAGTCTTGTTGTTTAGCAGACTTCTTTAAGCCACTGTTTAGTGGTTTCGTCTAGCTGTTTAGCAGAATTCTCTATACCACTGTCTAGTGGTTCTGTCTCGCTGTGTAGCAGACATTTCTCAACCGTTATTTAGTGGTTCCGTCTACCTGTTTAGCAGACGTCTCTCCATATCCAGCTGTGTAGCGGATATAATTTTTCTTGTTTTGCTCAGGACTAAAAAAATGTAAGTGTGGGAGAGTTTGATAAGCACATAAATGCAACATTTTTATGCCCACATTTATACTAGCTAGGTCTCGATATTTAGGTAATAATATTGTTTTAAATCATTTACAGAAAATATAAGTGAATCTGTTCACCCGGAAAATAAATGGCTTAATTGAAAGATAAAGTGGCGTTTGCAATAACATCACTAGCATTGGCTCACGACACAAACAAAGGCAGGGCTCAACTCATGGACGCACCACCCTGCCATTTCATGTCGAGAGACGTCAATTTACAAAACAAAGAAAATGTTTATTCAAGCATGTGAGCCGCACTTGTGGAGGCTAGAAGATAGTGGGTGTGGTTTCATTACATCCATATTTTTGTGCGGAATTATCAAGGCTTCTAGCATTTTCTGTTCTTCTTCAAAGAGGAAAAGAAATACCATTCTTCATTGTTTGTCGTTTTCTCTCAGTCGATGAACATGAATTTGGAGGATTAAGTGGTGGCGGTACAGGTCTTCAAAGTGAATAAAGATGGGTTTTGTATGGGATTTGAATCAACAAATATTAGGGTCATTTCTGATCTGAATTGTATGCTGGAAAATCAGTCCCAGATCTGATTTGTTGCCGCTCAAACAACGACAAATTTTGGGTTTTTGAAGTTAACTGAAATTGAGACGGGTTTGTGGTGGATTGATTTTGTCTACTAAAAGTAATGGGCATGTAGGGATAGAATATCGCACATATATCATATGTGAGCAGAGGACAACAGGTGAGTGCGAAAGACGTCGCATGAATCAAAACAAAGTGACGAATTGAATGATGCCAGCTTAGTCACAAGTAAAATATGAAGATCTGTGCGAATCTTATGGAGTCTGCGAATATAACCAATGCACATGTGCGATAATAACGCACAGAGATTCAGAAAATAAAGGATCTCTTAGCTGTCATCCATTATGTAATATCCTATATAAAGGGTAGATGGTTCGAGTAGAGGAGAGTTCTTTTTAGGATCCTTGGTCAAGAAATTAAGGGAGAGAAAGTCTGTGTAAAATAAACTTAGGGTTTCATATCTTCTTGTAATCGATCTGGAGATCTTGATATAATAAAAAGATAATTTCTACCATGATCACTTAATAATTCATAGATTCTTATATTTGTGTGGTTGTAGGATTTCCTGCAACTACATTTGGCGCTGGAAAACAGCTCGGAATGATAAATCATGGTGGTGATTTTATTTTGAAATTGATATCCAAACTGTTAGATTTAGAAAGGAAGAAAAATAATAAGATCTATGGGGAATTCACGGATTATGAAAATACAAGGTAGAGGAAGACATATACAATGTAAATCCATAACCAAAGAACTAACTAATCTCCGATTTGGACTTTCAAAAAAGAATAACCGGAAGAATTCATAAACGAGATCACGATGGAAAGAAGGTGGATACGGTGGAGAAAGAATCTCCGCTAAAAGAATGGGAAAAAACGGAGATAACGTTTGCAGCAGATGAAATTTCAGAAGAAAATCTGCAGCGTATAGATCCATTGGTGATTACATTAACGGATGAACGAAAAGAACATTGTAGGGAAAATAAGAAATTTGAGGAATGGGCGATTAATATAACATTGGTAGATACAGGTAGCGCAGTTGATATTTTATTTTATCGCACATTCAAAGCAATGGGATACACAGATGAAGAAATGACGCATCCAACTTACAATATTCTCGGATTCAATAAAGCAGTTACAAAACCAAAGGGAGAGATTGTATTGAGAATATTACTGGGAGAAATAGACACAAAAGTGACATTATGTGTGGTTGACATAGATTCATCATATAATATGTTGCTAGGAAGACCGTGGGTGCACGCGATAAAAGCTGTAGCGTCAACATTACATCAATGCATAAGGTTTCCAATTCCAAGTGGAATAGGTGAGATTAAAGGAGTTGTTGTAGATGCGAAGCTTTGTAATGAAGCGGGTGTAAAGAGTTATGAAGGTCGCGCGAAGAAACGAAAATATCGTTGGAGAAGAGCAAAAGAATTAAAGAAAGAAGAAGAATTTCGCATATACATGATCAGAGCGAAAGAGGGGAAAGGAATTCCGAGCGAAATACCAGAAGAGGAAGGTGAACCAATTCGAGAGATAAAAGAGTCAACACCAACGGGAGATCCAAAGCCAAATTTCACCGCAGCAGAACCAACAAAAGAAATAAATGTCGGTACAAAAGAAGAACTAAAAATATTAAAAATTGGAACTAAGATTGGAAAAGAAGAAGAAGAAAGAACAATAAACATTTTACGAGAATATAATGATGTCTTCGCATGGAAAATGGAAGAAATTCCAGGAATAGATCCGTCTGTCGCATGTCATAGATTGGATAGAAGTTCCAGTATTGGGATCTACTCCACCAAGCTTTTCCTTCTCAAGAGAATTTCTTGAGTGGGGCGTTTCAGTTTCTTCTCCAGAATCTTTTTCTTCTTCACTGAGGAATTCATAATCACTATCTGGTTCTGGATATTCTTCATCTTCACCTATATTAAGGAGAGAAACAGTCACTGAGGGAAGAGAATTACTTTGAAGAATCCCATTAACTAGATCTTGAGCACCAAGATGAGCCTTGAGAAAAGCTCCCTTCTCGAGGTTCCTAGCATTGATTTCCAGGAAATTTTGTAAATGTGAAAGCCTTCTTCGCGCACGGTCTCGAGAAGAAGTAAGTAAAACTTTAAGTTTCGCGCGATCCTTCTGCATCTTAGCCATTTCAGACTTCAATTGAGAGATAGTGGTCATATGCGATTTCTCAGATTCTGCGAAAATGACATCAAAACATATACAATTAAATTTCTAAAGGAAAAAGAAGTAGTAGTACACTGAAATTAGGGCAGTCAACTTTAAGTGACCCTTCTTTCTGGGAAAGGAGAGATTGAGAAAAAACAAAAGTATTATTCTTCATATTATTCATAACCGTATCAAAATCATCACCAACTGAACCAGCAAGATGGGATCGAATCTTCTTCGCATCAACAGAAAGAAAGTGACACTTTTTTTAAGAAGACTTTGAGACTCTTTTAATTGGTTATATTGTTCCTGAAGTTGATTCGTCTTTACAGTTAGGTTTATCTTGCTTTGAATAATCTTTTGGTTCTGGATGCTTAAGTCCTTAAGAGATGCTTCATACTGAGTTTTTGATGAATGGAAAGATCGTTCACGGTCATCACAAATTTTCTGAAGAATTGAATACTGGTGCGAAAAAAATGTTTCCTTAGACAAAAAGGAACGCTTTTCTCCGGAAAGAAGGAGATTTTCTTCTGATAAAGTTTGATGTATTAAGTCAGTGTTATACAGTGAATTATATAAGTGAGAGATCTGCGAATTTAATGATTCATTTTCCTGATTCAAATGAATATTTTCTTGGGTTAAATTATCTATATGGTCAACAGAATATGACTGCTGACTCTTTAATTGATATATCTGAGCCTGCAACTCTTCATTATTCGCACGGGTGTCCTCAGCAAGAAATTGAAAATGAAATCTCTTTGAAATTCGCTTCTGGTCTAAATATTAATAGATATATAAAGAGATTTAAGAAAATAAAGATAAGCGAAGAAGCGCGTTAATGGAACAGATTAAGAGAAGTAAAGAAGTAGTTACCTCTAAGTTTTTTAATTTGATCTTGCAGCTGTTCAGAATCAAAGTTTGCGACCTCAAGTTATTCCTTCAACCTACAAACTTCCTTCTCTAAGGAAGCATTTTTATGCGAAAGTTCTAACCGAGAACAGCTAGATTCAAAACGTCCTTCAACGAGGACTAGTCGACGATGAGATTCTTAATAAGAAGACAAGTAATAATAAATATGCGAAATACGAAAAATGTTAAGAAAAACATATGGAAGATATTTACCATAACATCTAGAGAAATATGAATGTTTGGATCAATCCGAGAGTATATCTCTTCTCTCGTGGCTTCAAATCAGAACAAAAGTTGAACCTTATAAGGATCATTAGTGGATGAATGAGCAGCATTGGGAATTTCGGAAAAATATCGATAAACTAGATTTACATTTTCTAACATTTTCTCATTAAGAGAAAAAAGTTTCAGCGAGATAGAAGAATCCGAAGAAGAAGAGGGAGCAGTGAAAGTTAAAGAAGTATTTTCTTTGATAGTTTCAACATTCGCAGATGGGAAGTATGTGCGAAGGATGATAAAACCACATCTACATTTGATAAGATCGTAGAGGTAGGAGGAGGAAAATAACTTACTTCAAGATTAACCACAACTTTATCCTTAGGAGGAGAAACTTTTTTAAAAGGAGTTTGAATTTTTAAAGGGGTTATGGCTATTCAAGGTTGGACAGGAGGATTGATATTAACTTGAGTTGGTACTGCAGAAGGTGATGGGGAAGTAGTTTTCACTGATCCAAACTGGGGCATTAAGATATTAGAAGTAAGTGCTACAGGCTTGCGAGATTTCTTCACTTGGTTGAAAACCTGCGAATAACAGTGAAGATAAGAAATAAGGGAAACACTATTGTTAAAAGAAAAATGAGATATTTATTACTTCTTTGTTCTGCGATGGTTTCCTCTTCTGAGTCTCCTTATCTTTTTCAGAAGAAGATTTAGGGTTATTAATGGTTATCTTCATACCGCTAGAAGAAGACATCGATCTACAAACAGTATAGGAATTAAGTTATTAACAAATCAAAGGATAAAATCTGAAGAAAAAAGGATGATTTAGGAAAAATAAACATATTGTGAGTTGGTATTCATGGAGATAAAAGATGATAATAACAGCAGCAGGTAAGCCGATGATGATGGTGATCAAACAAACAAGCAGCAGCAGATGATGATGGTGATCAAACAAACAAGCAGCAGCAGATAAGGAGAGAATATAATTTCAGGAAGAGAGAGAGAGTAAAGAAAAAAGAAAAAAAATTATCTTTCTCAGAAGAATAAATAATAAGAAGAAGATAGCCGGTCAGAAACAGGACGTACCGGTAAAAAATAATATCAACACATGTAGAAAAATAAGCTGAAATTGTGGAAAAATCTCGACAAGAATGAAATTCGAAAAATCAAGCATGTGCGATATTAAAGGATGAATGTTTCTCATCTCGCTCATTCCACGAAAAGAACGAAATGAAAAGAGGCAATATGTAGGGATAAAATATCGAACATATATCATATGCGAGCAGAGGACAGCCAGGTGAGTGCGAAAGACGTCGCATGAATCAAAACAGAGTGACGAATTGAATGATGTCAGCTTAGTCACAAGTAAAATATGAAGATCTGTGCGAAGCTTATGGAGTCTGCGAATATAATCAATGCACATGTGCGATAATAACGCACAGAGATTCCGAAAATAAAGGATCTCTTAGCTGTCATCTATTATGTAATATCTTATATAAAGGGTAGATGGTTCGAGTAGAGGAGAGTTATTTTTAGGATCCTTGGTCAAGAAATTAAGGGAGAGAAAGTCTATGTAAAAGAAACTTAGGGTTTCATATCTTCTTGTAATCGATCTGGAGATCTTAATATAATAAAAAGATAATTTCTACCATGATCACTTAATAATTCATAGATTCTTATATTTGTGTGGTTGTAGGATTTCCTGCAACTACATTTGGCGCTGGAAAATAGCTCGGAATGATAAATCCTGGTGGTGATTTTATTTTGAAATTGATATCCAAACTATTAGATTTAGAAAGGAAGAAAAATAATAAGATCTATGGGGAACTCACGGATTATGAAAATACAAGGTAGAGGAAGACATATACAATGTAATTCCATAACCAAAAAACTAACTAATCTCCGATATGGACTTTCAAAAAAGAATAACCATAAGAATTCATAAACGAGATCACGAAGGAAAGAAGGTGGAGACGGTGGAGAAAGAATCTCCGCTAAAAGAATGGGAAAAAAAGGAGATAACGTTTGCAGCAGATGAAATTTCAGAAGAAAATTTGCAGCTATAGATCCATTGGTGATTACATTAACGGATGAACGAAAAGAACATTGTAGGGAAAATAAGAAATTTGAGGAATGGGCGATTAATATAACATTGGTAGATACAGGTAGCGCAGTTGATATTTTATTTTATCGCACATTCAAAGCAATGGGATACACAGATGAAGAAATGACGCATCCAACTTACAATATTCACGGATTCAATAAAGCAGTTAAAAAACCAAAGGGAGAGATTGTATTGTTAATATTACTGGGAGAAATAGACACAAAAGTGACATTATGTGTGGTTGACATAGATTCATCATATAATATGTTGCTAGGAAAACCGTGGGTGTACGCGATAAAAGCTGTAGCGTCAACATTACATCAATGCATAAGGTTTCCAATTCCAAGCGGAATATGTGAGATTAAAGGAGTTGTTGTAGATGCGAATCTTTGTAATGAAGCGGGTGTAAAGAGTTATGAAGGTCGTGCGAAGAAACGAAAATATCGTTGGAGAAGAGCAAAAGAATTAAAGAAAGAAGAAGAATTTCGCATATACATGATCAGAGCGAAAGAGGGGAAAGGAATTCCGAGCGAAATACCAGAAGAGAAAGGTGAACCAATTCGAGAGATAAAAGAGCCAACACCAACGGGAGATCCAAAGCCAAATTTCACCGCAGCAGAACCAACAAAAGAAATAAATGTCAGTACAAAAGAAGAACTAAAAATATTAAAAATTAGAACTAAGATTGGAAAAGAATAAGAAGAAAGAAAAATAAACATTTTACGAGAATATAATGATGTATTCGCATGGAAAATGGAAGAAATTCCAGGAATAGATCCGTCTGTCGCATGTCATAGATTGGATAGAAGTTCCAGTATTGGGATCTACTCCACCAAGCTTTTCCTTCTCAAGAGAATTTCTTGAGTGGGGCGTTTCAGTTTCTTCTCCAGAATCTTTTTCTTCTTCACTGACGAATTCATAATCACTATCTGGTTCTGGATATTCTTCATCTTCATCTATATTAAGGGGAGAAACAGTCACTGTGGGAAAGAGAATTACTTTGAAGAATCCCATTAACTAGATCTTGAGCACCAAGATGAGCCTTGAGAAAAGCTCCCTTCTCGAGGTTCCTAACATTGATTTCCAGGAGATTTTGTAAATGTGAAAGCCTTCTTCGCGCACGGTCTCGCGAAGAAGTAAGTAAAACTTTAAGTTTCGCGCGATCCTTCTGCATCTTAGACATTTCAGACTTCAATTGAGAGATAGTGGTCATATGCGATTTCTCAGATTCTGCGAAAATGACATCAAAACATATACAATTAAATTTCTAAAGGAAAAAGAAGTAGTAGTACACTGAAATTAGGGCAGTCAACTTTAAGTGACCCTTCTTTCTGGGAAAGGAGAGATTGAGAAAAAACAAAAGTATTATTCTTCATATTATTCATAACAGTATCAAAATCATCACCAATTGAACCAGCAAGACGGGATCGAATCTTCTTCGCATCAACAGAAAGAAAGTGACACTTTTTTTAAGAAGACTTTGAGACTCTTTTAATTGGTTATATTGTTCCTGAAGTTGATTCGTCTTTATAGTTAGGTTTATCTTGCTTTGAATAATCTTTTGGTTCTGGATGCTTAAGTCCTTAAGAGATGCTTCATACTGAGTTTTTGATGAATGGAAAGATCGTTCACGGTCATCACAAATTTTCTGAAGAATTGAATACTGGTGCGAAAACAATGTTTCCTTAGACAAAAAGGAACGCTTTTCTCCGGAAAGAAGGAGATTTTCTTCTGATAAAGTTTGATGTATTAAGTCAGTGTTATACAGTGAATTATATAAGTGAGAGATCTGCGAATTTAATGATTCATTTTCCTGATTCAAATGAATATTTTCTTGGGTTAAATTATCTATATGGTCAACATAATATGACTGCTGACTCTTTAATTGATATATCTGAGCCTGCAACTCTTCATTATTCGCACGGGTGTCCTCAGCAAGAAACTGAAAATGAAATCTCTTTGAAATTCGCTTCTGGTCTAAATCTTAATAGATATATAAAGAGATTTAAGAAAATAAAGATAAGCGAAGAAGCGCGTTAATGGAACAGATTAAGAAAAGTAAAGAAATAGTTACCTCTAAATTTTTTAATTTGATCTTGCAGCTGTTCAGAATCAAAGTTTGCGACCTCAAGTTATCTCTTCAACCTACAAACTTCCTTCTCTAAGGAAGCATTTTGATGCGAAAGTTCTAACCGAGAACAGCTAGATTCAAAACGTCCTTCAACGAGGACTGGTCGACGATGGGATTCTTAATAAGAAGACAAGTAATAATAAATATGCGAAATACAAAAAATGTTAAGAAAAACATATGGAAGATATTTACCATAACATCTAGAGAAATATGAATGTTTGGATCAATCCGAGAGTATATCTCTTCTCTCGTGGCTTCAAATCAGAACAAAGTTGAACCTTATAAGGATCATTAGTGGATGAATGAGCAGCATTGGGAATTTCGGAAAAAGCTCGATAAACTAGATTTACATTTTCTAACATTTTCTCATTAAGAGAAAAAGGTTTCAGCGAGATAGAAGAATCCGAAGAAGAATAGGGAGCAGTGAAAGTTAAAGAAGTATTTTCTTTGATAGTTTCAACATTCGCAGATGGGGAAGTATGTGCGAAGGATGACAAAACCACATCTACATTTGATAAGATCGTAGAGGTAGGAGGAGGAAAATAACTTACTTCAATATTAACCACAACTTTATCCTTAGGAGGAGAAACTTCTTTAAAAGGAGTTTGAATTTTTAAAGGGGTTACGGCTATTGAAGGTTGGACAGGAGGATTGATATTAACTTGAGTTGGTACTGAAGAAGGTGATGGGGAAGTAGTTTTCACTGATCCAAACTGGGGCATGAAGATATTAGAAGTAAGTGCTACAGGCTTGCGAGATTTCTTCACTTGGTTGAAAACCTGCGAATAACAATGAAGATAAGAAATAAGGGAAACAATATTGTTAAAAGAAAAATGAGATATTTATTACTTCTTTGTTCTGCGATGGTTTCCTCTTCTGAGTCTCCTTATCTTTTTCAGAAGAAGATTTAGGGTTATTAATGGTTATCTTCATACCGCTAAAAGAAGACATTGATCTACAAACAGTATGGGAATTAAGTTATTAACAAATCAAAGGATAAAATCTGAAGAAAAAAGGATGATTTAGGAAAAATAAACATATTGTAAGTTGGTATTCATGGAGATAAAAGATGATAATAACAGCAACAGGTAAGCCGATGATGATGTTGATCAAACAAACAAGCAGCATCAGGTAAGCAGATGATGATGGTGATCAAACAAACAAGCAGCAGCAGATAAGGAGAGAAGATAATTTCAGGAAGAGAGAGAGTAAAGAAAAAAGAAAAAAAATTATCTTTCTCAGAAGAATAAATAAGAAGAAGAAGATGGCCGGTCAGAAACAGGACGTACCGGTAAAAAAGAATATCAACACATGTAGAAAAATAAGCTGAAATTGTGGAAAAATCTCGACAAGACTGAAATTCGAAAAATCAAGCATGTGCGATATTAAAGGATGAATGTTTCTCATCTCGCTCATTCCACGAAAAGAACGAAATGAAAAGAGGCAATATGTAGGGATAAAATATCGCACATATATCATATGCGAGCAGAGGACAGCCAGGTGAGTGCGAAAGACTTCGCATGAATCAAAACAGAGTGACGAATTGAATGATGTCAGCTTAGTCACAAGTAAAATATGAAGATCTGTGCGAAGCTTATGGAGTCTGCGAATATAACCAATGCACATGTGCGATAATAACGTACATAGATTCCGTAAATAAAGGATCTCTTAGCTGTCATCCATTATGTAATATCCTATATAAAGGGTAGATGGTTTGAGTAGAGGAGAGTTCTTTTTAGGATCCTTGGTCAAGAAATTAAGGGAGAGAAAGTCTGTGTAAAAGAAACTTAGGGTTTCATATCTTCTTGTAATCGATCTGGAGATCTTGATATAATAAAAAGATAATTTCTACCATGATCACTTAATAATTCATAGATTCTTATATTTGTGTGGTTGTAGGATTTCCTGCAACTACATTTGGCGCTGGAAAACAGCTCGGAATGATAAATCCTGGTGGTGATTTTATTTTGAAATTTATATCCAAACTGTTAGATTTAGAAAGGAAGAAAAATAGTAAGATCTATGGGGAATTCACGGATTATGAAAATACAAGGTAGAGGAAGACATATACAATGTAATTCCATAACCAAAGAACTAACTAATCTCCGATATGTACTTTCAAAAAAGAATAACCAGAAGAATTCATAAACGAGATCACGAAGGAAAGAAGGTGGAGATGGTGGAGAAAGAATCTCCGCTAAAAGAATGGGAAAAAAGGAGATAAAGTTTGCAGCAGATGAAATTTCAGAAGAAAATCTGCAGCGTATAGATCCATTGGTGATTACATTAACGGATGAACGAAAAGAACATTGTAGGGAAAATAAGAAATCTGAGGAATGGGCGATTAATATAACATTGGTAGATACAGGTAGCGCAGTTGATATTTTATTTTATCGCACATTCAAAGCAATGGGATACACAGATGAAGAAATGACGCATACAACTTACAATATTCACGGATTCAATAAAGCAGTTACAAAACCAAAGGGAGAGATTGTATTGAGAATATTACTGGGAGAAATAGACACAAAAGTGACATTATGTGTGGTTGACATAGATTCATCATATAATATGTTTCTAGGAAGACCGTGGGTGCACGCGATAAAAGCTGTAGCGTCAACATTACATCAATGCATAAGGTTTCCAATTCCAAGTGGAATAGGTGAGATTAAAGGAGTTGTTGTAGATGCGAAGATTTGTAATGAAGCGGGTGTAAAGAGTTATGAAGGTCGTGCGAAGAAATGAAAATATCGTTGGAGAAGAGCAAAAGAATTAAAGAAAGAAGAAGAATTTCGCATATACATGATCAGAGCGAAAGAGGGTAAATGAATTCCGAGCGAAATACCAGAAGAGGAAGGTGAACCAATTCGAGAGATAAAAGAGCCAACACCAACGGGAGATCCAAAGCCAAATTTCACCGCAGCAGAACCAACAAAAGAAATAAATGTCGGTACAAAAGAAGAACTAAAAATATTAAAAATTGGAACTAAGATGGGAAAAGAAGAAGAAGAAAGAACAATAAACATTTTACGAGAATATAATGATGTCTTCGCATGGAAAATGGAAGAAATTCCAGGAATAGATCCGTCTGTCGCATGTCATAGATTGGATATTAGGAAAAAAGCAAAACCACTCAAACAAAGAATAAGAAAGATAACAACAATATATCATCATCAAATAGAAACAAAATTGCAAAAAATGTTACAAGCAGGGATCATAAGGCCAGCAAAATATCCGGAGTGGATAGCAAATATGGTGGTCGTGCCAAAAAAGAACAAAGGAATACGGATCTGTATAGATTTCATTGATCTAAATAAAGCATGCCCGAAAGACAACTTTCCGTTACCGGATATCCCACAAATGGTAGAATCAGCATCAGGAAATGATAGGGTTTCATTATTGGATGGATATAAAGGTTACAATAAGATTCCTTTAGCTGAAGAAGAACAAGAACATACAACTTTCTTCACACCCAGAGGATTATATTGTTAAACGAAAATGCCGTTTGGGTTAAAAAATTCCGGTGCGACATATCAGCGAATGGTTGAAAAGGTGTTTGCAGAGTGGATACATAAAACGTTGGAAGTCTACTTTGACAATATGCTGGTAAAAAGTAAAAAAGCGGAAGATCATGTGGATAATTTGAGAGAAATCTTTGAACAAATGCGAAAGTTTAATGTTAAGGTAAACCCAGAAAAATGTGTCTTTGGAGTATCTTCTGGAAAAATTTTGGGTTACATAATATCAAAAGAAGGAATCGAAGTTCATCCAGAAAAAGTACAAGCAGTCCGAGACATGCCACCACCTGCCACTATAAAAGATGTTCAGAAATTAAATGGCTTGATAGCATCGCTGGGGAGATTTTTTTCGCGCTCTTCAGATAAGTGCGATCACTTTTTTAATATCCTAAAGAAGGGAACAAAATTTGTGTGGACAGAAGAGTGCGATAAAGCATTGCAGAGCATAAAAAATTGCTTAATGAATCTATCAATCATGCAGAAGGCAATACTAGGAGAAGAATTGCTCTTGTATTTGGCATCAAAACCATCTGCTTTAAGTGCTGTTTTGATACACGTGGATCAAGGAGTTGAGAAACCAATATATTACATAAGCAAGGCGTACAACTCAGCAGAGATAAATTACTCAAAAATAGAAAAACTAATTCCCGCACTGGTTTATGCATCATTCAAACTTCGCATTTATTTCCAGGCTCACAAAATTAAAGTACTAACAAGAGTACCAATAGAACTTACAATGAAGAATTCGAGAAAATCAGGAAGGATTGAAAGGTGGAATGCACTGTCGGGGAATTACAATATTAGTTATGAAGTATTGTCATCACCTAAATCGCAAGTTATCGTAGAGTTCCTTGCAGAGTTTCCCGTAGAAGAAGATGAATACGTTGAAGACATGATGGATGTTGATGAAGAATATGGAAATCCAAAAGATCTATTGACAGATCAGAATCCAAATAGATGGGAAATATTAGTCGACGGATCGTCTAATGGAGAAGGAAATGGAATCGGAATTGTGTTCATTTCACCAAAAGGAGTGCGAATAGCTTACTCTTTCAGGGTGGAGGTCGCATCCACAAATAATGAAACTAAATATGAAGCAGTAATCCATGCGTTAAAATTAGCAATCGAAATGCAGATAAAAGAAGCCAGAATAACTAGTGATTCACAATTGGTAATTCGACAAATTGAAGCTTCGTATAGTACAAATGAGCCATCTCTGCAAAAATATAAGAAATTAGTGTCAGAATTAGCAGCACAAATTCAAAAAGTAAGCTGGAGAGACATCGGCAGAAAAGATAACAGGTTCGAAGATGCATTAGCCTTTATTCCTTCCATGTTAGTATATCCAGTTGCACGAGACTTGAAAATCCAAACACTTTATTGGCCTTCCGTAAAGAAAGAAGAAGAAGAAGAAGTTGTGGATGCGATGATCGTAGAAAATATTCCATATGAACAACAAACCGAAGAAGAAGATTGGAGAACTGAGCTTCATTTATACTTAGAAAAGGGAGAATTACCGAGAAACAGATTAGAAGCTCATAAATTAAAAAGTCGTGCGACAAATTATGAGTTAAGAGATAGTATCCTATATAGAAGATCATTCCTTGGACCTTCCCTTAGATGCTTGATACGAAAAGAATGTATAGAAATCTTAAAGGCGCTACACTATGGAGATGCTGGCAATCATAGTGGAGGAAGATCATTAGCATACAAAGCAAGAATACAAGGGTATTATTGGCCATATATGCATGAATATGCAAAAAAAGTGTCAAGGCGATGTGAAGAATGCCAACGTCATGGGAAAAGAATACACGCACCGGGGGCAATGCTAAATAATTCGGTAAATGCATGGCCATTCGGAAGGTGGGGAATTGATATAGTTGGTCCATTTATACCAGGAACCAGAAAACGAAGGTATCTTATCGTCTATTTCACAAAATGGGCAGAAGTAAAAGCAGTACAACATATTCGTGATAAGGATATATTCACATTCATATTTGAGAACATAATATGCAGATTTGGCATCCCAGCTCAGTTAGTGTCTGATAATGGAAAACAGTTTGAAGGAGAAAACATAGAAATGTTACTTAATGCATTTAAAATCCAATGTGCAAAATCTACACCTTTATACCCGCATAGTAATGGGCAAGCAGAGGCAACAAAAAAGATGATCGCAGACACTTTGAAAAAGAAGTTAGAAGGGCATAATAAAGGATGGTGCGAAAAAGTACATAATGTAGTATGAGAATACAGAACAACAAGGAGAGAATCCACGGGAGTATCACCTTTCTGTTTAACATATGGGGTAGAAGCAGTGTTACTAACGGAGATAATTATCCCTACAACAAAGAAAGAAGCATGGGAGAATAATTTAAGTGCATATTTAATTCTCACAAAACTTGATGACCTAGAGGAAACGAGAGAATTTTCTCTACAACATATGGAAAATTACCAAAAAAGATTAGCCAGGGAATACAACAAGCGTGTTAAAGTTAGGAATTTCAACCGAGAGAATTAGTACTGTGAGAAATACTTATAAAAAAGGACCAGATGGAAAGTTAGAAAAGAAATGGGATGTCCCATATATAATTAAAAATATAGTTGGTAATGGAGCTTATAAATTGGCTGATCCAGAAGGGAAAGATACAGGTCACAAGCTAGATCGTCCATGGAATAGGTTGTACTTAAAAAAGTATTACCCATTAAAGTTTGCAATGCTATTCGCAGAAAGACAGACATATGAAAGATGTAAGCATGAAACGTTATTCGCTCTAATCTGAATGAATAAAATTTGAAGATTTACTTTCTTCTAAATAGATTCTCTTATAACTAAGAGACATAAATAAGACCTTAACAAAGGGCATCAGAGATAAAGACTCCAATTGGGGAGCCTAGATATGCGATTGTGGCGTGCACCCTAGTTCGCATATATGCAA
This sequence comes from Papaver somniferum, assembly GCF_003573695.1. NCBI lineage: Eukaryota > Viridiplantae > Streptophyta > Magnoliopsida > Ranunculales > Papaveraceae > Papaver > Papaver somniferum. The sequence continues at coordinate 149,671,835 of NC_039363.1, read as the reverse complement.
GAGGCAAAAAGTAAGACCTAAAGCACGTCATAATTCGTAAGCTAGTTAAGCATGACTCAAGGGAAATCTATAACAACCCTGGAACTTGAGTCATGGAGATTTTGGGGTGAGAAAAACGAGAAATCCCATCCGGGAGGTACAACTAAATCGAAAGATTGGGGATAACTCCCAAGGACTGCAGAAACTCGATCAGGGCGCCGAGGTACACGGTTGAGTCAATAGTGCGAGGGGTGTTGGAGACTACTTTACCACTCTTGACAAGTCATATATATGATGGACTCGGTCCGAAGATACCCCACTTAAGGTGAAATCTTGTAACCGTAAACCTCATCGGTGGAGGGAAAAGAGATTGCGAAATCAACTAGTTGTTGAATTACCGGATGGGAGGAGCCAACCTTAACCCGATAGAGGTAATCCTCCTTGAAGGGGAAACCAGGGGGAATATAAGGACGACACCCTCCATTAGGGAGATGAATTGTGTCAATGACGTAAATTTCATGAGGCTTTTTACTCACAGGAGTATTAAGGCTTATCGCATTTACGTACGAGAAAACCTGAAGAGGTAATAATACAAGAGTAAGTTAAGACGATATCAATGGGTCGATACAGTAAAATGTAAAGGCGTCCTGCGATTTCGTCGCACAAGAAAACCTGAAGAGGTAATAATACTACTGCGATTTTGTCGCACAAGAAAACCTGAAGAGGTAATAATACTACTGCGATTGTCTCGCACAGAAAAATGAAAACAGGAAAAATAAGACCTTTAATTAGGATGGCACAATAAGACCTTAAGAGATAAAGAAAATATATCTAACATAAAGAAAGGAAAGTCGCTTAACACAATTGTTTCTTACAAGACATATAATAAGAGGAAAGTATGGGAATTCAGATATTATCTCTCTTGTTAAGAAACAAGTTAAAGTAAATTCAAAATATAAAAAATTATGGTGCGAATAATTAACATAAAAAGAAATTAAAAATCGCCCGAAGGAGCTTCTTGATTAACTGTAGGAGCTTCAACATGTGCTCCCTGAGTAGAATCTGGGATAGAAGTTCCAGTATTGGGATCTACTCCACCAAGCTTTTCCTTCTCAAGAGAATTTCTTGAGTGGGGCGTTTCAGTTTCTTCTCCAGAATCTTTTTCTTCTTCACTGACGAATTCATAATCACTATCTGGTTCTGGATATTCTTCATCTTCACCTATATTAAGGGGAGAAACAGTCACTGTGGGAAGAGAATTACTTTGAAGAATCCCATTAACTAGGTCTTGAGCACCAAGATGAGCCTTGAGAAAAACTCCCTTCTCGAGGTTCCTAGCATTGATTTCCAGGAAATTTTGTAAATGTGAAAGCCTTCTTCGCGCACGGTCTCGAGAAGAAGTAAGTAAAACTTTAAGTTTCGCGCGATCCTTTTGCATCTTAGCCATTTCAGACTTCAATTGAGAGATAGTGGTCATATGCGATTTCTCAGATTCTGCGAAAATGACATCAAAACATATACAATTAAATTTCTAAAGGAAAAAGAAGTAGTAGTACACTGAAATTAGGGCAGTCAACTTTAAGTGACCCTTCTTTCTGGGAAAGGAGAGATTGAGAAAAAACAAAAGTATTATTCTTCATATTATTCATAACCGTATCAAAATCATCACCAATTGAACCAGCAAGACGGGATCGAATCTTCTTCGCATCAACAGAAAGAAAGTGACACTTTTTTTAAGAAGACTTTGAGACTCTTTTAATTGGTTATATTGTTCCTGAAGTTGATTCGTCTTTATAGTTAGGTTTATCTTGCTTTGAATAATCTTTTGGTTCTGGATGCTTAAGTCCTTAAGAGATGCTTCATACTGAGTTTTTGATGAATGGAAAGATCGTTCACGGTCATCCCAATTTTTGTGAAGAATTGAATACTGGTGCGAAAACAATGTTTCCTTAGACAAAAAGGAACGCTTTTCTCCGGAAAGAATGAGATTTTCTTCTGATAAAGTTTGATGTATTAAGTCAGTGTTATACAGTGAATTATATAAGTGAGAGATCTGCGAATTTAATGATTCATTTTCCTGATTCAAATGAATATTTTCTTGGGTTAAATTATCTATATGGTCAACAGAATATGACTGTTGACTCTTTAATTGATATATCTGAGCCTGCAACTCTTCATTATTCGCACGGGTGTCCTCAGCAAGAAATTGAAAATGAAATCTCTTTGAAATTCGCTTCTGGTCTAAATCTTAATAGATATATAAAGAGATTTAAGAAAATAAAGATAAGCGAAGAAGCGCGTTAATGGAACAGATTAAGAAAAGTAAAGAAATAGTTACCTCTAAGTTTTTTAATTTGATCTTGCAGCTGTTCAGAATCAAAGTTTGCGACCTCAAGTTATCCCTTCAACCTACAAACTTCCTTCTCTAAGGAAGCATTTTGATGCGAAAGTTCTAACCGAGAACAACTAGATTAAAAACGTCCTTCAACGAGGACTAGTCGACGATGAGATTCTTAATAAGAAGATAAGTAATAATAAATATGCGAAATACAAAAAATGTTAAGAAAAACATATGGAAGATATTTACCATAACATCTAGAGAAATATGAATGTTTGGATCAATCCGAGAGTATATCTCTTCTCTCGTGGCTTCAAATCAGAACAAAGTTGAACCTTATAAGGATCATTAGTGGATGAATGAGCAGCATTGGGAATTTCGGAAATAACTCGATAAACTAGATTTACATTTTCTAACATTTTCTCATTAAGAGAAAAAGGTTTCAGCGAGATAGAAGAATCCGAAGAAGAAGAGGGAGCAGTGAAAGTTAAAGAAGTATTTTCTTTGATAGTTTCAACATTCGCAGATGGGGAAGTATGTGCGAAGGTTGACAAAACCACATCTACATTTGATAAGATCGTAGAGGTAGGAGGAGGAAAATAACTTACTTCAATATTAACCACAACTTTATCCTTAGGAGGAGAAACTTCTTTAAAAGGAGTTTGAATTTTTAAAGGGGTTACGGCTATTGAAGGTTGGACAGGAGGATTGATATTAACTTGAGTTGGTACTGCAGAAGGTGATGGGGAAGTAGTTTTCACTGATCCAAACTGGGGCATGAAGATATTAGAAGTAAGTGCTACAGGCTTGCGAGATTTCTTCACTTGGTTGAAAACCTGCGAATAACAATGAAGATAAGAAATAAGGGAAACAATATTGTTAAAAGAAAAATGAGATATTTATTACTTCTTTGTTCTGCGATGGTTTCCTCTTCTGAGTCTCCTTATCTTTTTCAGAAGAAGATTTAGGGTTATTAATGGTTATCTTCATACCGCTAGAAGAAGACATCGATCTACAAACAGTATGAGAATGAAGTTATTAACAAATCAAAGGATAAAATCTGAAGAAAAAAGGATGATTTAGGAAAAATAAACATATTGTGAGTTGGTATTCATGGAGGTAAAAGATGATAATAACAGCAGCAGATAAGCCGATGATGATGTTGATCAAACAAACAAGCAGCATCAGGTAAGCAGTTGATGATGGTGATCAAACAAACAAGCAGCAGCAGATAAGGAGAGAAGATAATTTCAGAAAGAGAGAGAGTAAAGAAAAAAGAAAAAATTTTATCTTTCTCAGAAGAATAAATAAGAAGAAGAAGATGGCCGGTCAGAAACAGGACGTACCGGTAAAAAAGAATATCAACACATGTAGAAAAATAAGCTGAAATTGTGGAAAAATCTCGACAAGACTGAAATTCGAAAAATCAAGCATGTGCGATATTAAAGGATGAATGTTTCTCATCTCGCTCATTCCACGAAAAGAACGAAATGAAAAGAGGCAATATGTAGGGATAAAATATCGCACATATATCATATGCGAGCAGAGGACAGCCAGGTGAGTGCGAAAGACGTCGCATGAATCAAAACAGAGTGACGAATTGAATGATGTCAGCTTAGTCACAAGTAAAATATGAAGATCTGTGCGAAGCTTATGGAGTCTGCGAATATAACCAATGCACATGTGCGATAATAACACACAGAGATTCCAAAAATAAAAGATCTCTTAGCTGTCATCCATTATGTAATATCTTATATAAAGGGTAGATGGTTCGAGTAGAGGAGAGTTCTTTTTAGGATCCTTGGTCAAGAAATTAAGGGAGAGAAAGTCTGTGTAAAAGAAACTTAGGGTTTCATATCTTCTTGTAATCGATCTGGAGATATTGATATAATAAAAAGATAATTTATACCATGATCATTTAATAATTCATAGATTCTTATATTTGTGTGGTTGTAGGATTTCCTGCAACTACAGGGCATTGGAGCTTTTACTATGAAACAGGGATTAACTACAGTAACACATCTATGGAAATTGGGGATTTTTGAGATAACTAAATTAGTGGTTATGATGACTCTGAATTGATGGTTGTTGTTGTAGATACTTGGCTGGAATTTGTGTTTTGAATATGTTGAATGATGAAGAACAATTGTTGCTGGGGATGATTGTGGATCGAGTCGTGGCCTGGATTCCATGAAGAAAAAAGGGAATGGAAGAACTAATGAAGATAGATGAAATCAAGCTTTAATTGAAACAAATGAAAAGAGCGTTGTTGTGGTTGAATGTAATTGAAAATGGAAAGATTGAAAAGGTCTGGATTGGCTTTGTATAGGATTTCCGATGTAGCTGCTACGGAGCAGTCTCGTTACAGAACAACAATAAAGAGAAGAAAGGTGATGGAAATGATTGATTTGCTTTGTAACCAGTTTAACACGGTTCTGAGATGCAACAAGGGAATAAGATGAGTACGCTGCAGAACTTGGTTGTTGTAGTAATGGGTTGTACCAATTATTAGTAGTTGTTGAACTTAGCCGAGGTGAAGAATGTAAGCAGTGATGTGGCCGGTGTTTAAATGGACAGGGATAGCTCTGCAATCAGTAGTTGTCCAGACTATGCAGTTGGTGGCTAGGAGTTCAGAAGATCGACACAATTGGGCTTCGGGTGTTTGTTGGAGTCCATCACAAAGGGAGCAGAAAGAGGACTATTTAAGCCTTGGCAGTAAGGAGAAGAAAGGAGGCCGTCAACAGGGTACAAAACAAAGGTTTGCTATTTTAGTTTTCTTCTTTCTATGTTTTGCTAGATTTCCATGTTAGGGCGACGGATGAACTTGTAGATGTTAGTTTATTTTATATTCTAAAACAAAGTCATTTTTATGCTAAATGATGTTTGAGTATCTCAATTGATGGGTTTGATTTATAACTCCTTCATGTTTTATGCCAAGTATATCTCATAGTTTGATACTAAACGAATCCATTCTATAAACTTGATTGATTATTTACCTATGATTATTCCTTGACTATCTATGCCATGTATATTTAGTGCTTCGAATATCTAACTTTAAGTCGAGACCAAACATATTTTTTGAAAATATTAATTGAGCTTTTTGTCGATAATCTTCCGTGTAGGATGCTATATGTTGCTGCCTTATATGAGTAATATAGGACTTTGAAATAGAATACCAGTAGATTCAACTGTAACATGTTTCTCACCTCTGATATTTATTTTGTCCATAGTAATCTTATTCTTTTAGCTTATATCATCTACACATTTATTTTCTTTGACTATTAAATTTCTAGTATTGATTAGTAGTATTTTCAAACTCCTTGAGGGAACGAACCACATTTGTTGTTGTCTACAATTTGGACACCGCACACTTGCGGTAAAACAAAGTCGGTTCTCCGACCCATCAACAGGATCCTGAAGAAAATGCATTAACATTTATCAAGAGATTCCCCACTCAGGCAAGTCTCATTCCTCCTCATACGTCCATGTCATCTGTTTTCAAACATGCTCTCCTAGTTCGGGGACTCAATCCTTCTGGCAACTCTTCTATTGTAAGACGATATAATTGGGTAGCCTCACCACAACAATATTTACCAAGTGGTTAAATCTGGAACCTCTCTGGATTGAGCACTTCTTTGAGACATTTATTGCCGAAACAGTGTCCGAACACAACAAGGATTATCTTGAGTATTCTCCTTTGCGCGAGTGTCCACATGTGCCACAGAATTGGAAAGCTATGACGCCTGTACAAGCATGGAATCCCACTATAAAGGGAATTCCGAACCAGCAAAAGATATTCAGAGCACGAACGATCAAGCTTAACAAGTTTCATGAAGGAGATCTAGTTCTCAAAACAACTAAGCACAATCTTCATTCTGCAAGGAACTCCAACTGGGAAGGACCTTTCATAATATCTAAGTCTGTTGCTGGAGGATATTACAAATTAGTTAACATGGATGGCAAAGCGAATATGGCGATAATACACGAGACTTGGGCTCAAAGCGTCTGATGCCTGAGATATTGGACGTTTGAGGTATTAGGGTTTAAGGCACGAACACCCAAGACATCTGAATTTGGCGTTTAGGATTTTCTTTCACTGTATTTCAATTCCTCCAAAATATTTGTAATACTTGTATTCAGTATTTGAATTCAGTAATTAATCAAAGTTCAGTTTACTTAAAGAAAATCTCTATAAATCCAAAGAAAATCCCCAATCATCTACTTACCCAAAATCAATCAAAATCAAAACCAAAATAAAACCTCTCGTCTATCAGAAGTTCAAAAGTCAAGGAATCATGAAAAGAAAACTAAAGGAAATCAGCAAAGTAAGATTTTTTATAATCTGCAATCTTCAAGTATCTCAAGGCTGCTTTCTCCAACTCCAATTAAATCAAATGAGCGATCTTAGCCTCCTTATCCATCACAAGATCATTTTTCAAGGGTACATTCTTCTCGAATGCTTCTTTAATGGCTTCAATTCTCTCACGAAGCCATCCCATATTGAAAACAAGTTTCTCAGAATTGTCCAAGTTGTACTCCCAATCAAAGAGTACATCGTTGGTCACAGTATTTCTAGATCTGGTTCGAATATCATCTATAGCGTGCAAGATGGCTATTACCTGCATTATCAAGAAATAAATGCGACTGGTATCTTTGGTGCAAATGATGTGACCATACCATTCCCATATTTTCTGATATAAACTAGTATATACAATAGGGACGCTGAATCCTCCAACTAGTTCATGATACGGGAGCGGCTCGCTGAATGGAGGAACAAGGGAAACCCCTTCATTAGGGCATTTGTGCACCACTATAAGAGTCTCAATCGTGGGAACAATTTTTGTTATCTCTGGAATAGTCGCTCCTATCTCTGCAGCGATGGTGACTTGAACTTCGGTCTCTTCAATAGCTTCAATAGTAATATTCTCACGCTCTTGAGGTGCAAAGATGGTTGCATCACCACTTTGATCCACAACGTTGCTTGTATCATCAATATCAGCTCCGTTATCCTCAACATCATTGTTTCGCACCTAATAGGACAAGGGTAAATTAATTAAATGCCCTTATAGTAGAGGCCCAACACAAATACCCTCCCACAAAATAAATATACCCTCCTCTAAAATTCCCGGATTGTTAGATTATGAATTTTCCCCTCAATATATTCCAACATTATAACGTTGGATACTCATTAACTGCAGTAGCCATTTTTCTCTATCGTCACATTCTCTCTCTCTCTCCTGCTTCTCTTCTCTCTCGTTTAGTAACCGAAGAAAAAAATTTGAATCGAAAATCAGTAACTAAAGAGAAAACTGTCGATCCAAACTGGAAAAAAACATTGATCTATATAACATCTCAGTAACCTGATTAATTATAATAATTTTCAGTTTCAAGAATCAAAAAATCAGAGAAGAAATGATATAAAACTAGGTTTTATTGATTTTGAAGATTCAAAAACAAAATTCAAAGAGGTAAATTACTGTTATTAATGAAGATTTTAATTTCGATGTTGATTTTTTAAGATTTTGATGCTGATTTCTTAAGGTTTTGAAATCTGATTTTATTTTCTGAATTTTTTTTATTGCATGTGTGATTAATCATCAATTCCTACTGCTAATATGTTTAATTTAAAATAACGAAGGCTGAAATTGAGTGCAAACTAAAAGATGCAGCTAACGATGAGTCTGACCCACAACATTTTGTGAGACTTTTTGCTATGTGGCTGTGCACGATTTTTTTCTTCACAGATGCTGGTGCAACAGGATTAGCAAAGCAATGGCTTCCTCATATTTTAAACATGCACAAATTCTCATGGCCATATCACATGGTAAAGTATATGCTTAAATATATTGGAAAGCAGAAGGGAAAGAATGGAAGTGTTCCTGGCTGCACAACTCTACTGCCGGTAAGAAAAGATGTTCATTTTATATAATGTTTATTTTTAAAAATAGTAAAATGCATAATGTATGTCAAACTAACCTCATTGATTCTCTGTATGCAGTATTGGTTCTACGAACATACATGAAACTACATCACCAAGAGGTCAAATTTTAAAAGCTCAACTCCAAGATTCCTGAGATGGAGCCAAAATGCAATGTGCAAAAAACTGGTAAAAGAATTTCAAGAGAAAGTTAAAAAGGGAATAGACATGACTTGGTTTAATCATCAGGTAAAATATTCATTTACTCAATTTATATTTCAAAAAGATTTCAGTTTTTATCATGTCAACAAAAGGAAGTTGATACCAGTTTACAGAGTCATTTCAAAAAGAGGAAGTTGATACCAGTTTAGGGAGTCAACAAACAAAGTTTGTGTATCAACAAATTGAAGTTGATCCACTTGTATGTATACTGATTAGTTTCCTAGTACAGAATACTGAATTTTTGTGTGTAAATAATGGAAGTTGATCACAACAAATGGATCAACTTCCATTGTAGACACAAAATAACTGAAATGTACTAGAGAAAAGATTGAATATGCACATTTATTGTATCTATGTATTTAAATTAGAACTGGTTCAGATTAGGATTAGGAAAACAAGTATGATTATAGATGATAGAGTTAAAGAAATGATACTGAGTTGCTATCTGAAATGTATTACAGATTTTGTATATCAACAATGAAATTTGATCCCCAATGAATGGAATCAACAACCAAAGTTGGCACAATATCTGAAATGTTTTATAGATTTTGTGTATCAACAACAGAAGTTGATGCAATTGTATGGAGTCAACAAACAAAGTTTACACAGTAAATGAAATGTACCCCATTTTATTTGTGTCAACAACCAAATTTGACATCATATCTGAAATGTAATCCACTTATATATTACTGCAATTTCAGATACGTCGCACCTCACTCGGGGGTTACTCCCCCGATATATTAAGGGTATGATGTGAGAAAAAAATACTTTGCTCACTGTATTGCTCACCAATTTTCAGGTTCATGAAGATTTTTTTGATCCGGTTACAGAAGATGAGATGTATCTGATTAACCTATCAACACCAGCACGAGAGTTGGAAGTAGAGAGGCAGAGGAATGAGGATCTGGCAGAAAAAAACATGTATCTTGAACTTGACAAGCAGGAGATAACATATCAAAGAAGAGGCCAAGCAAAGACATCGATGAGCAACATAATATTCATGAAGAAAATTATTGACAGCAACAAGGACAAGATTCAGTTGCTGCCTGAGGATGAAGAGAGACTCAAAGATATTGCTAAAGAAGTGAAGGATTGGAATGAAAATAAGAAACATCTCCACAGAGCAAGATCAGAGAGTACTCAACAGGAATTCAATAGAGCAGTCAAGGATTTGTTAGAGACTGAATTAACTCCAGGGGAGAATACAAGTGAAGCACCATCTGGAAAGCAGAATAAATTTGAGTTGGAAGCTGTTACAAATGAAGAACCATTTGGAAAAGGGAATGAAGCTGACTTGAATATAGAAGAAGAAGAACAAGAATCAAGTCAACTGACATTGTCACTTTCAGATGCAGGTCAAAGTGATTTGGAAAAAATCCTTCAGAAGGGTTATCAAAGTGGACTAAAGTTCCAGGTACATCCTTTGGTGCCATATTCTTTGAGGACAAACTGGAAGATGGGATTCGATGCAGGAAGAGAAGAAAAAAGAAGACAAGAAGAAGCGAATCTTCAGATCGGTAATGTGATTGCAGAAATTGGTAATTCAGTTGAACAGTTAGAAGAGGAAAATGGAGTGAAAGGAGGAGAAAGGAGTACAAACGTGCAGGAAGCGGATATGGTGGGAGATTTACTTGTTTATTCAACTTCTATGATTAAGGCTATACTTCCAGAAAGCTCGGATAATGTCCGTACAGGTACTATTTTAACTCATTTCAATTTAATAGACATATAAGAATTCTTTACTAGTGTGTTTATGTTATGCAGAATTTGGATAATCTATTGATTTGTTATGAATTAATTTGTTTGATTTACTGATTTCTATACGTCTGTAATGAATGAAAATGAGTGAATGTTAGTATTAAGTGTACAACTAATTGGTTTCTATAATTCATTTTTTTATTAAGTGATAACAATGAAAGTTGATCCATGAAAGCAATGGATCAAAAAATAATGAATGATTGGTTTGTTATCAAGAGAATAATTCCTTTGTGCATAAAAATAAAACCATGCATACTTTTTTATTTTTGTAAGAGTAAACAGTAGAAGTTAATCAAATTATGTGGGGTAAACAATGGAAGTTGATCCCATAAAAGGACCAATAACAATTGTTGATCCCAGAAACAATGAGACAACAATGATAGTTGATACTGTTTACATAAGAGTGTTTCATGTTAATCTTATCAGATTATTTCACTACAGGTGCTACCCCAACCTTCCCAAGATTCGCAGCGATCCTCCAGAACAGATGAAAGATGCTCCGACACAAGAAACGGAATATACTCCTAAACAACAAACAGAAGAGGGTTATTCTGAAACTCCAGATAACGACAATGTATTGGAAGGGCTTAAATTGCTATACAAATTGGATAAAATTGGTGGCCCAACTGAAGAGGAAGACAGCACACAAGACGATGATTCTGAAGTAACGCAGAGCCAAGGGTCTTCAAGGAAGCCGCCAAATATTGGAAGAGAATGGAGATATAACATAAGGTCGTCAAGGAAGCCGCCAAATAAATTCACACCTGATGATAAAGTGAACAATATGAAGAAAGGCGGAAAAGTAAAGAAGAAGAAGAAGGGCGGAGGTGTTGAAGAACCGGAAATAATCAACCTTGATGATTACATTGATATAACGCCACCTGAGCCAAAAAAGCTGAAGAAGCCAAAACAACTCAAACTCTGGAAATCCTGCACCGAGAAACAACAAGAGGTCTTTCGTCCATTCTTTGAGAAAGCGACGGAAAGGTAAGTTACCTGTTCACTCATAGGTATAAACAAATAAAAGTTGATTCCATGGAACATCTGATAATAACACTTCCATTTGAAAAAAAGTAGTGACATAGCAAATAGTTTTTTTTGCAACATTAAGGTGGAAGAGTTCATTTATGGAAAGCATATACAAGCTCTAATGGATGACCAAAACATTAAGAACGAGATAGTTGATTACTACAACAACAGGTTTCAAGCAAATATTCAAGATCCAAGCAAGCCGAAATACTATGGGAAGAAGCACTTGATTCTGTCTATGAATACTTATGTAAGTAACGAAAACTCTTAATATGTCTTTTCAATAACTTGTTAGATCAACTTATTTAGGTTTATATGATCGCAGTTGAAATCTTATTTAGGTGAGATGAAACAATTTACTGTGTTAGGAATGGTTCAAGTATACTTGTTGTTATCTAATATCAAAAACAAACTAATGTCAAGAATTTGATGCATCAACTGATGAGGGGCGCAATAGCTACCAAAAATGCCACGAAAGTAGAGGAATGTGCAGCTCAGGTAAGGGAGAATTACCCAGTGAATGGTGATGACACATTCCTGCTCATACCAATGTTTCTCCAAGACAGGTATAAGAAACCATTCCATTGGGTGCCGCTTGCCTTATTAGGTGGAAGATGGTTTGTTTTCAACACCATATATCACAACAAAGGATACAACGAACAATACTCTGTCATGGTGCGACCATTGATTCATTAGTTGAACAGAATGGGAAAAAAATGTTGAGACATATGGACCAGTAATTATAGATTTTGACCACTTCCCTGTACCACACCAAGAATGCTTGGACTGTGCAATCCACGTCTGCTTGTTCATGAAGTGTCTGGTGAAGCATGGAGGCTGCTGGGGTTTTGATGGTAAGAGTGCCAAATACCTTGAAGATATTAACAGGAAGAGAGTGAAGATGGCTGCCAAGATTTTGGGAAAATTGATGCATGAAAACCATCTTTGGAAATTACTGACACACCGGAAGAAGATAAGGCAGTACAACAACTTACAGACTCAGTCGAAGAGGTTAAGGAAGCAAACCAAATCACCGACTCGGTTGAAGAAATAATCAATTTACCAGACTCTTCTGAACCATCAGATTAGTGCAACATAATGTTCATTCTCTGACAAAACAAACATCTTAGCTGTAGTTTCACATATCCCGGTAAGTAAAATGTAGGTTTGATAATTTAATGTTAGTTTGAAAATACATAGTAGTTACTGTAAAGAAATGTCTGAAGGTCTGTTTATGTTCTTAAAAAATTTGGATGATATGTTTAGTACTAGTTTGTTATGAATTAATATTACTATTAGTTTGCTTTACTGATTTCTATCCATCTATAAAACACTGAATGAATGGTTTTGTTATCAACTGAATGAATGTTGGTAGTAAAGATTGCAGGTGTACACAGCTAATGGAGTTAACTTGTATATACAGATAAAACCATGAAATTTTTTCTTTTTATTGAACATCAACAATGCAAGTTATCCATTTTTGGGATCAACAATGAGAGTTTATCCCAAAAATCAATGGTCAAAAATAAAATTGATGAATAAGTGATTGGTTTCTTATCAACTGAATGAATGTTGGTAGTAAAGATTGCAGGCATGCACATCTAATGGAGTTAACTTGTATATACAGATAAAACCATGCAATTTTTTTCTTATCATTAAGCATCAACAATGGAAGTTGATCCAGTAATAGGGGATCAAAAATGGAAGTTGATACCATGATTTGGATCAACAATGATATGTTGATACTGTTTACATAGTACTTTTTCCTGTAAAAAACCAGAAAACCTGAAACCTGCAAACTGACATAAACTGATAACATTCATAAACAAATAAAACAGAATATATGTCATTAAAAACATAACAAAATCCAACAAGAAAAAATAGGAAAAAGTATAAAAAGAACTAACATCCAAGTTGATCATCCAATAACTAGCATAAAAAAGGTAAAGAAAAAGTTCAGAAATCATTCACAAGAACTTCAGAACAACATCCTCCTCAAAAAGTTGATCATCCTGGAAGTAGACTCCCTGCGAAACACTGGTGCACGAGGAGCCAAAAGAGATATGCGACATCTACGACGGTTGTGGAAGGCAAGTCTCCCACACTGACCACACTTCATTTTCTTGCGAACTTTCTCTCGAGAACCCCTATACCTTGAAGTAGTTGGCCTTCTAGCTGATGCTCGACCACCATTGGAGGCAAGACATAATCTTTCTCATTAATTTTAGGCGGCCTCTCACAGTCGGGAATAGGATAGATAGGAAGAGCATACAAACCTCTGTAAAACTCGGTGGTATAATACGGAATAATGTACTTATAAGGTTCATCTGGTCCAATCTGCAACATAGATTTCATCGAATGGGTGCAAGGGAAACTATGCTTCTGCCAACAATTGCAAGTGCATATCTTAGCATCCAAGTCGACTATGTGCTTTCAAGTAGGAGAAATGATGTCAAAAACTTTATCACTTGATATTCGAAACTTGTAAAAACAGCAGTCAGTAACCCTCTTGTTAAGCTTAGATTGCATCCGGGGAGTAAGCTTTGAAGTCCACTTACTAGACTCCACCAACCTCTTGTAGTTCTGCTCCATTACCTTAGCACGAATACATTCGATAAGCTCAAGTGCTGGAAGCCGCTTATCATGCTTAATCACACTGTTAAATCTCTCCGCAATGTTCGATATGTTCTCACCAAACCTTTCTCCTTGAAAAGCATGAGCTTCCCAATTTTGGAATGGATTCTTTACCATCCAATCAATCACTGAATCAAGCTTCAGATTTCTCATACTCTTGGCAGGAGCATAAAACTTCTCCTTTGTTAAAGCAGTGTAGCACTCTTCAAATAACTTCACAGCATTTTGCCTGCTCTTCCCCTTTGGAACCGGAATATTCCCTTTCATGTGGTACAAACAGTAAGAATGGTAAGCCTTTAGGAAGATCACAGGGACATGTTTCAAAAGGCCAGCTCCACGGTCTGATATTATGGTCAGTGGACGGTCTTCCCTGATAATACCCTTCAAGTTGGATAAGAACCATTCCAAACTCTTCCCAACTGTCACAATTTTTGCAAGGTACAATACCAAAAGAAACTGGATAGATCTCTAGAAAATACAAAAAAAAACAACCAAAGATTCAAAAAGTGACACACAAAAACTGAAATATATGAAAAAGTTATTGGGTGAACAACAAGAATTATGGAATGAACAACAGAAGTTATGTGATCAACAACTGAAATTATGGGATCAACAACAAGAATTATGGGGTTAACAACAGAAGTTATGTGATCAACAACTGAAATTATGGACCAATAACAAAAGTTGATACAAAAAAAAGGGATCAACAACTACAATTATGGGATTAACAACAAAAGTTACGGGATCAACGTTTGAAATAATGGATCAACAACAAAAGTTATGGAATCAACAATAATAATTATGGGATTAACAAAGTTATGTGATCCATAGAATTGAAATCCAGGGACATATCAGACTATATTGTGTGATTCAACAACGAAAGTTGAAACAAATTAATAATTAAAAAACATACCTTGCTTACCATTTTCCCCTCAAGAAACCATAAAACCTCCCTTAAACTTCCCAGTGAGAAAAGTACAATCAATAAATAACATCAGAGGACAGTAATTATTGAAACCAGTAATGGAAGCTTCGAAAGAAACAAAAAGGCTCTGGAAATGCTTCGTTACACCATCATACTCAAAGTTGACGACGCTTCCAGGATGATAACGTTCAATTGAGTATTTATACCAAACAAAGTCTGAATAAGACTTGATGTCATCACCCCAAAGAGACTCTTTAGTGAACTGTAAACCATGGTATACCTGACTATACGTGAGATCAATACCATATTCCAGATGGAGCAGATATTGGACATCAGCTGCAGTCTTCTTCTTCTTTGATGCTCGAAATTCATCCATTAAGATATCCTTCAGAAAAGACTTCGTCATCTTGACTTTTGCTGGATCAGAAGAAGCTAAATCATATGAATTCTCTCCACGAAACTTCTTGCACTGAAATACACCTTTAGTTTTGGCAACGACAGATGCATGAAACTTCCAGCTACAATTTTGACTTTCCTTGTTCTTACACTCCACAGTATAACGTTTCTTGTCACTCTTACGTATGTCAAGTTTGTAACCACCATGAAATTCATACTTATTAACAGTATCAAGACAATCGTCTTTACTTTCAGAAACCTTCCCTACTCCGGTTAAGATGTTGGCCAGAGCATCTGACTTCTTGGGGACCCTTTTGATCAAAGAAGAATCATCCGTCAAATCTTCTACAACAGCCACCTCGTTATTTGAAACACAACTCGATGATGACGAAGAAGGACTAACAGAATAAGAAGGAGGAATAAAATCAACAAACTGGATGTTAAACTTCAACACATCAATCCCTTTCGAGATGCACCTCAACTCCAAATCGTGATTAATCACATAAGAAATTCCATCTACAGTGTAACCAAAAAGTATGAGGCCTTCAAGTATATAAGGCCAGTATTTTTTTCACTGCACTAATCATCTCGCTGAGAGTAGTTGATTCCGAAACAGAATGCGATACGGTCAAATTGGATAAAGTGAACTCTGCAACAGCCATCTTTGGCCTGCAACAATCAAAACAGATCAACAAAACTAACAAAACGTGACGAACAAAAAAAATATTTGGGATCAACAAACCACTGTTGAAACCATAATCTGTCAACAACCAATGTTGATACAACAAAAAAACATATATCAACAACCATAATTAGAAAATTGTCCAGATTATTGCATCAACAATGAAAGTTGATCCAACAAACCTGCATCAACAACCATAATAATAAAATTGTC
Source organism: Papaver somniferum (assembly GCF_003573695.1). Taxonomy (NCBI): domain Eukaryota; kingdom Viridiplantae; phylum Streptophyta; class Magnoliopsida; order Ranunculales; family Papaveraceae; genus Papaver; species Papaver somniferum. The sequence continues at coordinate 149,655,742 of NC_039363.1, read as the reverse complement.
CAAGTTATTGCATCAACAATGAAAGTTGATCCAATAAACCTGCATCAACAAACAATGTTGATCCAATAAAACAGCTATCAACAACCATAATCAGAAATTTATCCAGGTTATTTGCACCAACAAATGAAAGTTGATCCAACAAACCTCCATCAAAAACCAATGTTGATACAAATAATCTAGATATTGTACAAATTTTAAATGTCAACAATGAAAAATATAAGTCAACAACAAGGATTTTCGTTAGATCATTGCTCGGTTGAACCCACCAAGTGTTGGTATGTCAAGTTTGGTTGTCAGATTTTAGTGAATCAAAACTCATGTTAAGAGTCGCTTGATTATGTACTAGAGTCAACTTCGTATAAGTTATCTTGAAAGTATTAGGATAATGAGACATTACAAGTATTGCGAAGACTTGAAGATGTGAAGAAGCAAGGAGCTACAAAGACAACAATCATCCTTCCACTTGAGGTTAGTGATATTTGACTTGAACTGTTTCATTCCCTAACGTATCTTTCAAGTCATGCATATTGAAAATAAAACCGCGAAGCATATTTGAACTCTAGATAGACATAGTATTAAGGAATACAATACAAGGTTTATTACTTAACCATTAAACTCTGTAGATAAGACATCGCCATAATCATTTGAATGTTATTGTGATTATGTATGGGTATAAGGTGATAATTTCATCCCAGGGAACAATGTTTTACATGTGTTCTAAGGAAGTAAGTTCATAAACTTGTTTGTGAACCGAAAAGGAAATTGGCAGGCGTTATTGGTTTTGTTATTCATTGCATATGTTATGAACAACCAATATGTGTGATTGAGTATAACCGTTCACGACTTGTTTGTGTTCTTGGTAGAACTATTCACAAAGGCCTGACTTATGTATTGGTATGACTTTTATTAGTGAAACCGATCTTAAGTAATCACTTGAGATGGAATTATCGGGTTTGTGATTTTATGTCTGACCAAATATGGGAAATGGGAACCGATCTTACTAAGAGGTGCAATACATCACAAAGGGGAACCGATCCTTGTATGAGGTGAAACAAGGTTTATAGAAGAAAGGGGAACCGATCCTATGAACATGTGCAACACGTTTTTAGGCAAAGGGGTTCCGATCCTATGGACATGTGCAACATATATAAGTTAGATACCATATATATGTGGGAAACCGATCCTAGTACCTAGTCAACCGAATTTTGGAAAGCTAGTGTGACTATGCACATTACTCACATGGAAGGCAGAATCGAAACTTGTTTTGGTAGAACCGTTAAACCCATGATTGTGATTGAGTGTTATTTGATCAATCGCATAGTTCTTGAAAGTCATATGAACCAATTCTAAACTTGTTTGGAAGTGTGGCAAATCGGTTTCAAGGTTGTAAGTGTGAAAGAGAACTTACAAAGTAAGGATGTCGACATACTTTAAACACGTGCTATGAATGTTTATTTCTTTAATTGTTCAAAGTTATTCCTTAATAGCTAAGAGAAGAGAATCCCAGGACCGAAAAATAAATAATTTAAGAATCTTTTAATTAAGGTTATTAATTTCATTTTGTAGGGAAATAAGAATTAGTAATGTGCATTTACTAATTAGAGATTTTCCGAGAGATTTCGATCATTATTTTTGGACAGAGCATTTCCAGGAATTATGAAAACCGAATTTGTGCTTTAATGAATATCTTGAGAATATTTTCGGTTTTGGAAATTCCTTGGTGTCCAAACTTCCTTGTCTATAAATACTTGAAGTTTGCCTTTCTAGCAAACTAATCCTTCGTAACAACAAGCTTCCTCTTTGTTGTGTTTTTGCTGGTGTAGCCGCCTATTCGAAGAGGAGAGTAACCTAATTAGGTGAAATCTCATATGGTCGCTCAGTTTAAAGTCTTCTTTGGGATTGAGAAGCTCTAGCGTGTACCGTTGGTGGGAAACTAGATAATTGCGATTTATCTTTTGTTTTCATTGATTTGATTGACTAACGGTGGTTGAACTTTGATTGCACCTAGTTTGTTTATGCTTGAGAATCTTCTCTTCTGATATAAGATTCACTCAAACTAGTTCAGAGTTTCGACAGGGATCTTTAGACTGTTGTTAGTTCTAAAGACGATCTTGTGATAATCCATTGTTAACAAACTCCGTTCAGTGCGTGATTGATCACAAGAGATTCAAGTGATTGTGTGCAGGTTATTATTGAAGATCTAAGAAGATTTGAAGACGAAGAAGATATTGAAGATTTCTGATTTTTGGGTTCATAATCTTTGGTGTGCACAATACTTGTTTCGGTAAAAGAGGATCCAATTAATAATCAGTTTATCCTTGTGATAGATTGGATTGATTAATTGAGTAGATCGACATCAACACAATTCTTTGGATTAATAGTGTTATCTTGTTTAAAATTGAAAGGTCTAAGTTTATGGATAATTAGAACCTGATAAGAAAAATAGAGTGATAGACGCATTTATGTGTCTATTTTGTTCTCAATGTTCTGTATTGTTAGACTCGATTAAATACTTATTGTGTTATTTTATATTTTTGTAGATGTTTTTGGAAAAATAAGCTCTTGCGGCGAAATTGGCTCGAAAAGTGGTGTTCCATATGTGGCTCGGTCAGAGAAAGGAAACAGATACTCACGTCCATCCAAGTATGTGCAATTCAAACGAGACTTAAGTTTCTCAGCTGATGGTTTATTCTTTCTAATGTTCGGAACACACTGGTCAAGACCCATTTGGCGTGCTGCTCTATCAATATTATATTATTCCACAAGGAACTCTCCATGTATTACCGATACTAAATGACCAGGAGTATAACTCATCATAAAAGATCTCTCACTAATACTCAGGTCTGTACCAGACACCAAAGTAGTATTTTCTATAGCAACATTGGAAGTAATTAACTGAGAAACATGAGGAGGTACCTTTATCCACGGACGAAAATTAAACCCAGACTCGTTATCTAACATATCGGTGAGGCGTGTCTTGAGCTAAGGTTTTTTTGTGGACCAACGCATAATCCTGGCATTATCCTTCTCAGAGAAAGCATGACGAGTATCAACATTCGGTTCTTGCAAGACGCTATGAGGAGTCGGTGCATAATTCTTGAAGCGTTCCCACATTAAGGCTTGGAGAAACATTGAATTGACATAAGATTCATTTTTCATAAAACCATTAGAGATGCTGGAGTCTACAACTAAGGAGTCTAATTTGAAGAATAGCGAACCCAAGAACAGACTACCGATGGGAGTTCTCTCACCTTAAGCCATCTTAATAGCAAAAGGAATCACAAATGGCTTCAAAAGGTTTCCACTATCTTCAAGTACATCTATGGAAAGCCACAAGCACAAGAAAGCCGCAATGGTTAATGTACCATCGACGGGCCAACCAGGACCCTTATCTCTCGACCACCAATACCTTAACCATTGAGCATAACAAAATTTGCTGGATAATTGATTAAGGTCGTCCATCTTAGTTGTGAATATGTTAGACATTTCAGTCTCCTCTGCTGAAAGTCCATCAGGAAGATTACCCGTAACTGGAAGATTCAACAAAGTAACCACATCCTCCAAAGCGATGGTAAACTCTCCCCATCAACATATGAAAGTATGAGTAGGAATACACCAGCGAGCAAGCAAAGCTACCATACCTCTCACATCGTGATAAATAAACACGTCTCCAGTTGCTTGGATAGATCTTGTCACTTGTGCATGATCCAACATGGCTCGGACATGATTGTAACCTAGCATATATCTCGCCCATACAGAAAATTCTGCTAAAGGTCTTCGAGAAAGCTTAAACTCTATAAGTGAAGCAGAATAATGTCCTTCTTGCAGACATAATCGAATTATCGCTCGAGGAGATACTAATTTCTTCTGAGTAATGTCCCTGGGATTGACAAGAAGACGAAATGAAGAGCCTCGAAGACGTTTTTCAGGTTTATATTGAACTATAAAAAATTCGTCATTCGTGTTTGGAGTATTCTTGATCCTCTTCATCAATTGAAGCAGCGTCATCTGTGTTTGGAGTGATCTTAGTCACCGCTTCTTCCTCTTCGTCAATTAACAGAGTCTCATAACCATCGTTCGACATCTCTGCAAAGTAGTTGTGACATCCATACAACATTTCTGCTTCAGTACGCCATTCGTAGGTACAAATTTCATCAAAGAAGTGTAATTAAAGCACGAGGATATAATAAGGATGTTCACGTCAGCGTCTAAAAAAATGGTAACTTTCCAACAATTACCTGTTTACAATTCCACTAACATTAGTGATTGTGATACAAGAGTTAATACTTCAAAACTTGCTCGTTTCTTCAAACCTGCAAACACGAGCAAAAAACACGTTATTCAAAAATAAAAACTTGATTTTCATAAAACCATGAACATAGTTTTTATTATGTGAATATCCACTATTGAATTGTGAAAGCTCACACTGAGACAATATTTCATCATAAATAAGTGTCCACTTTCAATGATTATTCAAAATCGATTTTGGTATTCAATAAAAAAAATATATAATATAAAACATGAATTATTCACGTAATTAAAAAAAAAATTGACGTGAGCAAACTCATAAAAGAAAATTTCGTGAATATGTCACGTATTGTTTTTTAAAAAAAAACTTTTCTCTCATACGAGCATTCGCCTTTGAAATGAGAGTTTATTCAACTTTCGTGAAAGTTCACACTTTTAAAAATAAAATTTTGGTTCACATGAAAGCTTGTAAAAAAAAATTATCATTAGCCGCATGTCTATTTCCAAAAAATCTCTCATGAGTTAGGGATTATTGTTCGTTTCTTAAACTAATGAACGAACGTTCGTTCCTAAAACATGGGTTTTTTGTGAAAAAATCACATTCACATATACTTATATACATATATAATTTTTTAACATGAATAACACATGAACAACTCATGAAACAACAAAAAAAATAAAAAAATTCACGTACCTGGTCGGTGCCGGCCGAACATTGGCGGCTATGGTCGGACGGCGGCGGCTTCGGCAAAAAAAAAAGAAACCTGATATTGGGGCGTCACATTCCAATAGAGGGGCTTCACTAATAGGACAAAAAATGGGTCACCCGCTAGTAATTTCAAAAACGCCGTATCTAAAATATTTTCATAATGACTAAACATTCCTTATTTAATTAATTAGTGTTAATAATCTAATTAGCTAATGACTAGATTAATAAGCTTTTTTATTTTGTATAGTTAGTGATAAAAAAAACAGATCAAGTGTAATATATTGGTATGAAGGAAAATTAGAAAAATAAATTGGATATTTTTTTCTAATTAAAACCCTAGATTTTAATTCAACCAACCAATTTTCTTTTTATTTCTCAAAGGAAATCAATGAAAATACGTAAAAATATTTTTTTTATTTGAATTTCAGACAACTTCTGATCAAGTTTTTTTCTTCGTAGCCAATTGTAAGAGAGATTTACGGTTAGTTTATGACGAACTCCTAACCGTAATTGGGTAAATTTGGGGAAAAAACCAAACCAGAACTAGTTATGGTTAGGTTTGGTTAATATGTTACTATCCGTAAGTATTATTCTGTGTTGGTTTTAATTTTTACGGTTGGGAATATATAGTTATGGTTGGGAAACTAAAATTACAGTGGGTCCAATGCATTTTAAGTTAGGCCAAATTTACTTGATTTATGTGATCGGCTTGGTTTAAGCCGAACTAATTTATCCATATCTTAATGATACAATTTAGCGGAAGAAAATATATTTTATAATTGTTTTGTTAGGTAATAAAATCTTTTTTTTTTCCGAAGAGAAGACGTGCTTAAGAATCCGAAACTTTATTAAGTTACCCCATTGAAATTTAGGTTAGACGAGATACAATCCGGTGGAGAACAAGCATTCCACCTATGAGTTACATTTTCATGCATAGCAAATTTGCATAAGTTATGAGCCAACTAGTTAACTGGTTTTGGCACATACATAAACTTAATGTTAGCAAAAGAGCTAGCCTCCCTACGAATATCCAATATCACAGATCTGATACTCCATGGGATGTCCCTGGAATCACCTAGAATAGCAGTCACCACATTCTTTGCATCACCTTCAATGATAACATGTTGCAGAGACAGATTCTTAGCCAAGGAAACCCCCCAATTTACATGCAATATCATGTGCCAGTAGAGAAGAAGTCGCAACATAGGTAGACGTTTCACACCCTAAGAAGAGACCTTAACTATTTTGTGCAATGGCTCCAGCAGCTTCATTGTTTGGGACAAACGCCGCATCCACATTGATTTTAGTAAACGGCTCCTCCGGAAGAGACCAACACATATTATTTGCACATTGAGTAGTATCAAGCAGAACTGATTCACGCCGTTGATTGCAGAGGTCAAAATCCAACGCCGCTTTTCGTAGAATTACATCCATCGAGAAGCTATGTCCAGAAAATATCATATCGTTTCTAAGTTTCCAGATATTCCAGAGAATACAAACCCTGTGAACGAAACTGAACACCGTATTTTCCTCCATCCAAGTTTTTATTATATTCAACGGGTTGTCATTAAAGCCTGAAGGATCAAACTCTAGAGAAGCATATCTAAATGTCATAATAGAAAGATGACATTCAAATAACAAATGATAAACAGATTCTTCCTTTTGATTATATAAGGAGCACAAACCATCATCATGCTGCGAAAATCTGTTGGTATTTTGTTTAACCGCTATAACACCATGTAATACTTTCCATATAAAAATATGGATCTTTTGTAAAATTTCCGTGAAAGACCAAAATTTCTTCCACGGAAATTGACTAATGGCAGAAGATATGGAAATATCATTTGCTAATAAGTGATAGCAGGACTTCGCAGAGAACTTACCCGCTGTAGTGCACGACCAAGTTAAGATATCATCTTCTTCGGCACTTGGAACCATAGCAGTAATGTTTTGCACAATATCTGGAGAGAATAACTCCTCTAAAATATGAATTCTCCAGGTATTACTCTCATGATCAATAAGATCCGAAACTGTCTGAACATCAATTGAAGTTTCTGTATTCCTTGTTAGCAGATGCTCCATGTGATCAGGTAACCATGGATCTTCAAAAATTTTGACTTTTGTACCGCTAGAAATATGCCAAAAGACCCTATTTTCCATAATATGCCTTACTTCCAACATGTTGTCCCAGATCGAGGAGCATTTATTAGGCAGAGTAGTTATCCAGAAAGAAGATCCCCTTTTGTATTTTGCTGCTAAAAGTTATACCCACATGGCATCCTCTTCTTCCAGGAATCTCCAAACCAACTTACAAATAAGAGATATGTTCATCATTTCAGCATTACGAATACCTAAACCACCTGATTCCTTAAGAAAACCCATTTTCTGCCAGTTGATGAAGTGCATCTTTCTTTCCTCAGGAGAATGACCCCACCAGAAACATCTTTGGATATTATCAATGTTTTTAGTGATCCCCTTTGGAAGAAGATAAATTCCCATTGCATACACAGGAATAGCTGACAAAGAAGATTTGCTAAGAACATTCCTACCCGCCAAGTTGATAAAATGTTGCCTTTATCCTGACTGTTTAGAAGCAAACATATCAGATAGAAATTTGAAGCTTGAGATTCTGTAATCAGATTTCATAGGGTATATGCCCAAGTACTTGTCTTCTTCTGACATTTCCCGCACACCCAAGTCTTGAATAGTAGACTGTTTTTTAATTTCAGACACACCTCTGCTGAAATGAATAGCAGACTTTGTGTAATTTATTTTCTGACCAGACACCACCTCATATTCTTTCAATAATTTCTTCAGATTAAGAACATTCACTCTTGAGTGATCACCAAAGAAAAATAGGTCATCTGCAAACATTAGGTGGCTAACTGTTGGAGCAAGACTGTTTATTTTATAACCTTGGTATAGTCCTTGAGTTTCATATTTATGCATCAGAATTGATAATCCCTGCGTGCATATGATGAATAAAGAGGGCGATAGAGGACAACCCTGCCTTATTCCTTTCTCACTCTTACAAAAACCTTGAGGAGATCCATTAATATTGATAGAGAAAGTTGCAGTCTTCACGCAATTCATGATTAGAGAATGAGCCATATCTTGAATACCCATTAAATGAAGCATATCCCCCAAGAAAGACCATTTAACCCTGTCATATGCCTTTGACATGTCTACTTTCAAAGCAAATAGGCCATTGACAGCATAGGAGTTGTTCATTAAATGTAGAAGTTCCTTCGCCACAATTATATAGTCCAAAATTTGCCTCCGTGGGACAAAAGCATCCTGCGACCTACTTATGAAAGAATAAAAGTATGGTTTAATTCTATTTGATAGTATTTTGGCCACTACTTTATTTGGGAGTGACCGAGCAATTGATTAACGTGTAAAAAAGCAATTGTATTTGGTCTTATCAAGAATCTTTTAAAGATAAACAAAATCTTGTTAAGAATCTTTCCATTAACAAATTAAACAAACTTCTAAGATAGTTAAGATAAATGAATAAACTAAACCGACTTTTAAAATAAATTTACTGTTTTAGAGTTGACAACTAATCGGAGAAATGAATGATTACGGCTAAGTTTGTAAACTCGAACCTAACCGTAAAAACATTTGGACAAAATTTGTGCACCCAGAATTTTTTACGGTCCGGTAAAAGGAAAGCAACCTCAACCATAAATTAGTTACGGTTCTTTCTTTAAATTTCAAGCCTAGCCGTGAAAAAAATAACGTAGTACCAGGAGTTTTTACGGTTATATTTTTTACAACCGAACCCAACCGTAATTACGGCCACAAATGGTTAGGATTTAATAATTTGTGAATCGTAACTTCTTCAGGAAAATAGTTTTTTTCTCTTAATTGAGTGGATTTAACAAAAAGAAAAAAAAAACATGTGAAGGAGATGAGGTTTATGAAAAGACGAGGGTACCCAAATACACCACAATCCTTTATTTATCTACCTATAAGTCCTCTACCAAAAGTGAGTGTCTATGGACAGAGTCGAGACAATACAACGAATCGGTTCACACTTCGTGTGATCGTCTATGGATACGAGATCGAGACAATACGACAACAAGATAACTTGTGTGATTGAGTATGGATACAAGATCGAGACAATACAACAATGAAGTATGATACTTGATAATAGGTTCGGACTTAACCAAACTCTATAGGATCACTATAGAGTTTGTGTATTTTACTTCTAATTATAATAAAAAAATTATAATTGCGAAAATAGAAAAGTAAAAGACACAACAAGATTTTGTTAACGAGGAAACCGCAAATGTAGAAAAACCCCGGGACCTAGTCCAGAATTGAATACTCTAAGAATGAAGCCGCTATACAAAATATATACCAACTTCGTATAGTTGAGACCAAGCAAATAAGCCTATAGCTCACCTAGTTTCTTCAGTATCCCTGCGCTTCCGACATTCAATAAGTGCAAGCACTGGAACAATTCCTTTGGATCATATTCCAAACAGTAAAGGAACAACAAATCTGTTTGGTAACAACTCTCTTGATTCTTTCCAATGAAGATATCTCAAGTCATATGCAAAGGCTCTTCCGTTTAACCAATAAACTCTTTTGCCTGGTTAGATCAATCCAATCTTCAATTACCGAAGTAATAAGATCCGGATTCGTAACAATCAAATCGAACTCAAGAGATCTATTATTATTACCGATCTAATGCAACTAATCAATCAAATAAATCCGATATTAGTTGGATCCCAGCCGATCAAGTTTTGTGCACACCAAAGATATAGAAACCAAATCAGAAATCTTCTTTGTCTTCAAATCTTCTTTAATCTTCAATAAACACCTGCACAACACAACTTGAATCTCTTGTGATCAATCACACACAGAACGGAGTCTGTTAACAATATATTATCATAAAACGTCTTTAAATCTACAAATAGTTCTAAAGATCCCATCGATACGTCGATTTAGTTTGAGTGAATCTTATATCAGAAGAGAAGATTCTCAAGAATAAACAAACTAGGTGCAATCAAAGTTCAACAACCGTTAGTCAATCAAATCAATCGAAAACTAAAATAAACTGCAATTATCTAGTTTCCCACCAACGGTATTCGTAGAGCTTCTTGATCCCACAAAACTCTTTAAACGAGCGGTTGTAAGAGATTTCGCCTAATGAGGTTACTTTCCTCTCCGGATAGACGTCTCCACCACTAACTAACAAAGAGATGTATTTTCTCTGGCTCTTAAGATAGTTTGCTCGAAATGCAAACTTGGGTATTTATAGACCAAGGAAGTTTGGACACCAAGGACTTTCCAATACCGAATATTCTCAAGATATGCAATATATGCCCAAATCGGTTTTCATAATTCCTGGAAATGATTTGTCCAATATTACCAAAATATCACTAGAAAATCTCCAATTAGTAAATGCACGCTACCAATTTTTATTCTCCAGAGATATGCGTTTAGTTGCTGGTAATTAAAGCATATAAAACTAATAACCTTAATAAAAATATTCTTAATTTATTTCGGTCCGGGATCTCCTTGAGTTGTTAAGGAGAATATCTTTGAATAATAAAAGATAATAATTACTGAGCATGTTGAAAGTATGTCGACATCTTTTCTTATGTAAATCCTCTTTCATATTTACAATCTTGGAACCTATTATACCACACTTCTAAACAAGTTTAGAACTGGTTCATCTATACTCCAAGACAACTATGTGATTGATCATATATCAATTCACTAATCACGGTTTTAGGGTTTTACCAAACACAAGGATCGATTCTACCTCCATATGGTTACTGGGACCGATTACATCAGTTACCAGGATCGGTTACATCAATTACCAGGACCGGTTACCATATTCTCATGGTATTACTTGTGATCGGTTACACAAGGTGAAAAGCGGGGGTCTAACAACACCACCCAATATTTCGCTTAGCAATCTTATGGACTAACTCCAATATACTTTAATAGAGAATCAACTAGACAGTAAGACTCAATATAGATTAAAGTATATCGAGGAGTAAATATCTCTCTCTTGATTTGATTTACTCGAGCTAATAGAATCAGCGAGTCTTTAATAAAATACAAGGAATAACTTAGATGGTACCAAAGACCAATATCCAAGGATCAATCAATGACAATCAACAACCAAAGGTTGGATTACTCTAATTGATGATCTAACGCACAACCTGTATTATCTCAATTATAAAGATAAAACAATATAATGCGGAAATTGAAATAACATAGACACCAGAAATTTTGTTAACGAGGAAACCGCAAATGCAGAAAAACCCCGGGACCTAGTCCAGGTTGAACACACATTGTATTAAGCCGCTACAGACACTAGCCTACTCCAAGCTAACTTCGGACTGGACTGTAGTTGAACCCCAATCAATCTCCCACTGATCCAAGGTACAGTTATGCTCCTACGCCTCTGATCCCAGCAGGATACTGCGTACTTGATTCCCTTAGATGATCTCACCCACAACTAAGAGTTGCTACGACCCAAAATCGCAGGCTTTGACAATAAACAAATCTGTCTCACACAAACAAGTCTATCAAAGGATCAATCTGTCTCCCACAGATAAACCCTAAAGGTTTTGTTCCGTTTTTTGATAATAATCAAGGTGAACGGGAACCAATTGATAATCCGGTCTTATATTCCTGAAAAACAGCCTAGAGTTATCAATCACCTCACAACAATCTTAATAGTATGGTAGCGAAACAAGATGTTGCGAAATCACAAACAATGAAATGAAGATGTTTGTGACTACTTTTTATATCTTGCGTATCAGAGATATCAATCTCAATCCAATCAATCTGATTGTACTCGTACGATAGAAGATGCAAGATCATATCACACAACTACGATAAAAGTCGCATCGGTCTGGCTTCACAATACCAATGAAGTCTTTAAGTGTTGTTGATGGTGGATTTTCAACAAGGGGCAAAACCGTAAAATCATGAGGCATGTTTTTGACACGGCTTTCAGGCATGCATCGATTCATATTTTACGAAGCCATGATGAATATGTTTTCGAAAAGCCTCCACTAGCTGAGCGTTTCGATCCCTGGCATTTCATCGTGACCTATGTGCAGAATAACGTATTTGGGAGGTTCTCCGTAGATGGAGATCTTAGTGCCTTCAGGACGTCGGTGATACTCATTGTTCCCCGACTGCAGGAGAAAGACCCACCTCCACATAGAAGAATAGTTGGGCGGCGGATTTCTTCAGGACATCGGTGACACTCACCGTTCCCTGATTATGTGGAGAGACTGTGCATAGATTCAGGCAGTTCTCTGTAGATTGAGAACACTAATGCCTTCAGGTCGTAAACAACATCGTGACTCCCTGACTATGCACCATTCAGAATAGATGCGACGCTTTAACTGGCTAACATCTTTTCTGCAATAGGTTAATTCTTCCGTGACATTCACTACTGAACACCCAGAATAATCTATTATTGCTCCTATTCCATGGTCGAATCCACGGTCTGATCCCATGGAATGACAATAACAACTGCTCCGATTCTATGATCGAATCCACGGCTTGATCTTATAGAATGGCAATAAAACAACTGTACTATCTCATTATTCCGATTTCATGATCGAATCCACAACTGATCTCGTGAAATGGTGATAGATAATTTTAATTACCCCGATTCTATGGTCGAATCTACAGTCCCATCAGGTGGTAATGCTTGTTTTATTATTCTGAATTCGTAGTTCGAATCCATAGCTGATCTTATGAATTAATAAAGAACAACTATTCATTTTTATTACTCAGTTTCATGAATTAGACTCCACTGAATTTCATAAATTAGTAATAAACACTCAACAATTGGGCATCTGGACCATTACTGAGTAAGCCCCACAAAAATGGTGCGAGTGTACTCGACAAGGATGCACGACTGAGCACCCGGATGCACGAACGAGTGTCCAAAAATATGAAATGATGAGGAATCCTTCGCAGAACACGAGAAAACAATAAACAATAATAAAATAATAAGAGGCGCCCAGGGTGGGCCCACCAGCTGGCCGGCCGGCCGTGCCCTATCCATGGTCGGTCCATGCCTCTCCCATTATTTTCCCTATTTTTTTTTTATTTCGTGAACTCCCGAAAACTCCTTGGTTTTAACAACTTTCCTTGTTTTTGCAAAACTCGTGAATTCTCACGAAATAATATTATAAAATAAGGAAAGGTATGCGGGATCGGGCAACCTAGCCGTCCGGCCATGCCTAAGACGTGGCCGGTCACACACTTTACAATTCTTAGCTTTTATAATTATTATTCCCTAATCTCACGAAACTCCTCCGTTTCAACAAAACTCATGGATTCTCCTTAACTTCAAGGATTCTCCATACCTTCAAGGATTCATGAAAAATAATGAAATAGGGAAAGGTGTGCGGGACCGACAACCTATCCGGCCGGCCATGCCCTAGCCGTGGTCGGTCCCACACCTTGCAATCCCTAATCTTTGATAATTATTATTTTCCTCAATTCATGAAACTCCTGGGTTTGAGCAAAAATCATGATTTCTTCATATTTTCTCAAATATTACTCAAATCACGAAAAACCAAAAGCCAACATAGTCACACGACTAGCTAGCCTCTCACGAAAATTCTAAATATTAAAACATTTTATTTTAATATTTCAAGATATTGATGAATTGAGCATACATGCTCATTTTAACAAAAATCGAGAATTCTCAGTCAAGATGAAACTCTTCTGAAGATTCACTACGTTGCTCAAACACACATCAGAAAATACTGAAACTCTTAGTATGGAGACATGGACACCACGACAACACGTGCATGCCTTCATGACCGACCAGAGTCATTCCTAGGGCTCGCACAAAGTCGGTCCCACATGTTTTCATAATTCTGACCTAATTTGCTCAATTGCTCGTGCTGGGCCCAAACTCTCTCCAACCAACTGGAGGATTCTCAAAACGGCCAACAATTGGTCACGTGAACACCAAGAGCCGGTTCCATGGCCTCTTGATTGGTTCCCATCTCTCATACTTAGGTTTTATCACCTAATGCTGAATCCAGCAATTTTTCAGTAAATGATGAAACCACCATTTAATCATCATTCTTTCACCAACTCTCAAACTGAGAACCATGGTGCGTGCTCACTTGAGCACTGGGCACCACATGGACGCTCATCATCCCATGTGGTCGGTATCTCTTCATTCATGACCAATCCTCACCAATTCGCTAATTGATGAAGGATTGATCAAAAATTAGGGTTTCGAGTAAACGCTTAACGAAACCGTCATTCTGAGCAGACACTAATAAATTTATGTTGATCCAGCAATCAACATCTAAATTAATTATAAAATATTCGGTAATCCACCAATATTCTAATTAATATTTTATTGGGTCACGTCACCAGTAAATAATTCGTTGAATTGAGCAAATACTTGCTCAGTTGCTCGAATATTGATCCAACCATCAATATTCGGTAATTCATCAGTAGTTTGTCGAATTGAACAACACTTGCTCAATTGCACGTCAAATTACCCATATTCAGTATTTTGTTGAATTGAGTAACACTTTCTCAGTTGCACACCAAAATTATCAAATTTGTCGAATTAAGCAATACTTGCTCAGTTGCTCATCAAACCCTCAATATTCAGTAATTCGCAGAATTGAGCAATACTTGCTCAGTCACTCGTCAGTAATTCATCAGTGAATCAACAATAGTGACATCATTTTAGATAACTACATGTTCGACTCATGAATTGCTGAGCATTCATCACTCATGCTCGATTCAACAAAATCTAGACTCATTGTCTAAACAGTCAAGAACTGACTAATTAAAACACGTCTGCCTTGCAGACTCCACGATTCGTGAGACATCAATCACGTCACAAATGGGGGATATCACTTAGGGTTTTGGTTTGGAGGTCTACAGCACGTGGATTCATCCACAACGAGAAGTGTGCGTAAGTTGTGTAAACAGTTGAAGGAGTTAGAAAAGTAGTGGATGCACGATCAGTCAAGTCTCCACATGACATAGAACTGACTTTACCACGATCTTCCAGTTTCCCAATCTTTCACTCAAGAAAAAGACACACTTACATGGATCAAGCTGTTCACAACTCTGACAATATAAATAAGTCTCTGAATCCATGATTGAAAAACAACAGATAATGAATGATTGCTAGTTATCAACTGTCTACACAGAATTTCTCGAGTTACTACTCTCAAGAATTCATCAATCACTCAGAACTTATTCGAACTCAACAGTTCATTACAAATTGCAGAAACCTTTCAACACACCCATAATCCTTGATCATCATTGATCCTACACAATTCTCAGCTTCCCTCTTACAGATCAACCCATCTCCCTATTTGCGACCGAATTGACTCTGGAACGGCCATTGTCTTGGTTTAGGCCGGAGTCATACATATTGATTTCCCGAATCTAAGCACCCCCTTTGCAGTGGTGCATCTGTGTGAGGATTAACATTTTTCCCGACTGAGGAGTCTCGACAACACGCTCGTCTCTTCACTTCCCCAAAAAACCGACGACTCGTTTTTCCCCATCCATAGATTGGCGACCACAGTGGGAGATTAATCTCTCGGTTGAAATCTCACTTTTCGCAAAATGGTTGATCTGAGGTCAGGTTCAGTTACAAATCCTAACACGAACAATTCTGGCACTAGCAACAACAGTGGAATTCCCGAAACTATTCCTGCTTCCAACAGTGGTGGTGATACTATGCCTCTTCACAACAATGTCGAAAATCATCCTCTCTTCGGACGACATCCCGAGGAAATCAGAGACAATCCTCCTACTACTGCTGATCTCATGAAAGTTCAGGAAGTTCTCGCCAAGAATCAGGCTGATATGGCTGCTACTCAGAAGGAACTATTCGACTATCTCAAAATTCTCACTGACAAGATGTCATACAAAACTCAAGAGAAAGGAAAAGACAAGGAAACGTCCCCAACTGTCTCGAAGTTATTCTAGTCCCTAACGATGATGAAACTCGCAAAGCTGCAGAACCTGAACCTTCCAGTTTCATCACTCGTGAAGACCTGGAATGTTTTATGGAGAATCGAGGAAAAGGCGACGCAACATCTGTGCACCGTCACCAACCTCCATATCCCGCTGCTACACAAAGGATTCCTCTCCCAAAAGGTTACACTTCTCCAACGTTCACACTCTACAACGGAACGGGGAATGCCCGAGAACACGTTTCTCGATTCTTGGAAGCATTAGGAGACCATGAACAAAACCATGTCGTCCATTTGAAAGAGTTTTCAAAATCCCTGACGGGACGAGCGTATACTTGGTACAATAACATTGCACCAGGGAGCATAGCTAATTGCGGAGAAATGATTAATGCTTTCTACAGGAAATACTTCTTTGTATCTGAGCAAATTACTCTTTCTGACTTGGGAAGGATGGCTCAGAAGACTGCCGAAAATCCGAATGATTATGTGAAGAGGTTCCGGGTTCAAGCTTTGGATTGTCATGATCCCAACGTTACTAAACAACAACTGGTGGATTTGTGTATCAATGGGATGTTCCCAGTTTACAGAGCTTTGCTGGAATATCTTCGCTTTCAGGCCTTTTCAGAACTTCATGAATCGGCCAAGCGATCAACGACTACTGCTTCCGCATTGCTAGAAAGAACGAAAACTGTCAAAGTAGAGAAATCGAAAGACAACTGAAGCAGCACTGTCCGACGTCTGATCAACAAGCAGTACAACGTTGAAACTTCCATGAATGTTGCTGAAGAGAGAAATAGAAAAGCCGAGGCACAACAACATAAGAATGCTTCTCCGACGTCTCACCCTCCGAAAGCTCCAAGGAAGGACAACCAGACTATAAATACACAACCTCAGCAGGATGATCAAGAAGTTCCTGACTTCCCTTTTCCCATTGAAGAAGTGATCGAACTACTAGGACTCTGGGTCCAAGATGGTGCAATCAAAATACCTCCTGTCAAAAAAGGAACCAACTGCGGAACAAATGGAAAACTCACGCTACTGTCATTTCCATAGGTATGTCAGTCATCCAACAAGTGATTGCAAAAGTTTGAAGCGCATTTTCAAAGAGAAGGCCGACTCAGGAGAACTGGTGACTGAAGGAGTGTATAGAAATCCTCTCCCAATCAGAACATTCGCACTCTCCGAGCAGCCAATCAAGGAAGCAGTTCAATCCTTAATTGAGCACCTCTGCGAGTTGCTGTACTTGTCAAAGGATCAAAGAGATGATATGTTTGTTGCACTGAATCATATTGTGTCAGGCAAGAGACTGACAATTCAGGAGACACTCCCTGAACCGCCGGTGACGGACAAAGAGATGTACGACTGGGGACTTCTCACTGTGGTCTATCTCAATGGAAATGAATTCAAGCGAGTATTGGTAGACGTTGGCACTGTTGTCAACATTATCCCTTTGAAAACCCTCAGATCTGCTGGCATCACTCGACAAGAAGCAACTCATGCTCCCATCTCAGTCAGAGACCATGAAGGAATCTCCAGGGATGCTTACGTATACATCATTCTCAACATAAGAAATGATTCAACCTGGACAGAAACTAAATTCTTCATAATTAAGGAGGATCCGGGATATGACATGATTCTTGGGCGAGCATGGATTCATGATGGAAGAATTGCTGCGGTATCTTCATCCTCAGTTGCACAATTATCCGTCGAAGAAAATTCTGACTCGGAAGATGATCAACCTTTCGAGAATTTGGATAAAGTAAAAACCTTAACAGGACTCACACAAAAGCCCGAGGAAAGCGCACATGAATTTATCAGGAAATTCCGCATGCAGACAAGTTTTATTCCCCCTCATAATTCCATATTAGCAACTTTCAAATATGCTACCCCTATCTGAAGACTCAATCATAATCATGACCAAGCTATCATAAAATTCTATGAGTGGGTAGTCTCGCCTCAGCAGTACTATACTAAATGGTTGGAATCTCTTCGAACTGAGGACCCCATTGGAAGGTTCATCGCTGAAGATCTGGCTCGGTTCCACAAGCATTATCCAACATATTCTCCTCTACGTGAATGTCCACATGTGACGCAAAATTTTAAAGCTCCACCAACATGGAATCCACGAGGAATTCCAAACCAGCAGAAGATATTCAAGGCGCGTACAACCAAGCCTAACAAATTTCAGGAAGGAGATTTAGTTCTTAAGGCAGCTAAACGTGATCTCTATTCTGCAAGGAGCTCCAATTGGGAAGAACCTTTTATGGTTGCAAGATCCATAATTGGAGGATACTACAAGCTAATTAACATAGATGTCAGGACCATACCAGTAATTCATGAGAATTAGCTCAAAGCTTTTGATGTCTGAGGTATTCGGCAATTCAGGCGTTCCTTGCCAGACACAGAAATATTTGGTTTGCTTTTAGGATTTTCTTTCACATGTATTTTCAATTCCTCCAAAACGTTTGCAATACTTGCATCCAACATTTGAATTCAGTAATTTATCAAAGTTCTTTATTCAAAAAAAAGTCTCTATCAGATCCAAAATTCAAAAGAAAATCCTCAGTCACTCATGAATTCACAACCAATCAAAAATTCAAAACCAAAATAAAACCTCACATCTCTCAGAAGTTCAATGTTCGAAGATTATCGGAAGAAAACTAAAGGAAGCCGTCGAATTATGATTCCTGCTTCTCAGCATTCTCCAAGACCTGCAAAGCCGCTCTCTCCAACTCCAGCTTTTTGGTCAGCTCAGCAATCTTGGTCATTTTCTCTATCACAGCATTACTAGTAAAAGGGATGTTCTTCACTACTGCATACTTGATAATTTTGATCTTCTGACGAAGCCACTTCAAGTTAAAGCCAAGTCTCTCAGAATTCTCCAAGTTGTACTCTCAATCAAAGAGTACATCTCGAGTAACAATACTTCTGGCCCTGGTTCGTATGTCATCTATAACACACAATATGTTCCCCAATTGCATTGTCAAGAAGTATCTACGATCAGGATCCCTGTCAACAACAATATGACCATGCATTTTCCACAACTTCTCATACATATTGGCATACCCAGTAGGAACGTTGAATCCACCAGCATATACATGATACGGGAGTTGAGCACCAAATGGAGGCTCACAAAAAATCCCTGCATTGGGATATTCGTGTATTACTACACGATTCTCAACTACTGGAGCATCCTCTATTGTCATTACAGCATCTTCTTCTGGGACAGTCTCTTCTGTTGTTTGCTCGGTTTCAATAGCAATTGGAGTCTCAGTTTCCTCCACGGATTCAACAATGATATTCTCATAACCTGGAGGTGGATAGTTGGTAATGTTACTTCTTTGATTCACCACATTGCTCGAATCTTCAACATTGTTTCCGTTATTCTCAACTTCGGTATTTGGTACCTAATGCGAAGATTACATGAGATTAGAGCAGGAAAATCAAAGGCAACATAAAATTAAGAATTTAAGTGAACTAACATCATCTAAGTTCCTTATTTTGCACCCAAAACATGAGCAAATGGTGTAGGATCCATGAAACACGTTTTCAAACAAGCTCATCTGAAGAGATTCTACACTGACCTGTATTAAACGACGAACTGGGAGAAATTGGTAAGGAATTTGAGGTTGGGTCATATACAATTCTCTTCGTATGGAAGTCCTCTTCAACATATCAAATTTCGTAATAATAGGATGAACGAGCAAGGATATTTGGCCAAAACATCGGATAACATGCAACCTGGAAAAATTCTGAAAATCTCCTGGAAGTTTACTGTCTCGCCTTTTTCAGACCCTAAACATACTCAAAAGTCAAAAATATTCTTTTCAAAAGCTTGGAAATTTCCTGGGATTGAGGATACATATGAAGATGTCGAAAATCCGACTACAAACGAAGATTTTACGGTGTTTTTACTAAAAGCTGAAGTCTGAAATTTCCTGGTGACGTATTCCGGCAAAATTACTCGTACACTCGCATGGATTTTCACTCATTCATTCATAAATCAGCAATATCATATATCTATGAAGATTTCGCAGGAGGTATACTTACTAGTGGAGTCTCTAAACCATTTGAAGGCTCTGCGATGTTGGAATCTCCGTTAGCAACTCGGTTATCTTCATTCGGTTCGGGATTTCGGGAACTCTCCATATCTCCATGACTCAAACAAGAGTGTGCTTCATCAACATGCTGTTTATCCGCAATGATTTACTCCTGGATATATCAGCGACAATCATCACTAATTCATTCAAGAGCATATTACAATGATTAATGCAAAAAGAGGATACTTACATCGACTTCCACGTCAATACTGGATCCCTGAAGTATTCGACCAGGAGCAAAATGAAGACCGTCAATAACCGATGGAGCAAAATTCTGAGACAAATTAATAGTATTCAAGATCCTGATAACATGGACAAGAAAATCGCAACGATAAAGGATGTGCTAACAAGTCACCAAAGAAGCAGCCGGAGACTGCACATCATTTGGTATCATCCTATGAGATTTTTTGCTCCTACCCTCTCCTCCTTGGGGACTCTCTTGGGGTTCTGAGAAGTCTACACGAATTCGAGGTCTCACAGCACGACCATCCTGTCACAAGATCAACAGTACGATTAAAAGTGTGATTGACATACTTTGGCTAAAATCACGAAAAAGGGACTTACATGTGTCGCATTTGGAGACGTCTTCCTCTTGTCGCCACTGGAAAGGTATCTCAGCCTGGGTCGATCAGAAATCATGTCAAAGGAAGGGAATTCTCTAATTGGGGACTGAACATCCATTGCAAACTGGTACACACGCTCAAGTTGCTGACGCCAAAAGTCTATGTAACCAGGGGTTACGAAAGTATCTCGGTCAGAACATGGAAACAAATAATCTTTTCCTTCCACATGTGTGCAGTCTAAGTGAGCTTTCAGGTAATCAATCCCTGGCTTATTTGTCCGTTGACCCGGAATACACTGGTCAAGGCCCATCTGTCTAGCTGCTCTATCAATGTTGTATTCTTCTACCTGGAATTCTCCATTCATTATTGATATCAAGAAACCAGGAGTACAACTCGAGAAAAAAGATCTCTCTCCTTCGCTCAGACCAGCGCCAATACTCAACATGATATTCTCTTCAACAGTATTGAAAGTGATCAATTGTGAGAAGAGAGAAGGAATCGACACCCAGGGGCGAAAGTTGAACTCAGACTCAATATCCAAAACGTCAGTAATGCATATATTATATTGTGGTTTCTTTCTCGACCAGCGCATGATCCTGGCGTTATTCTTCTCAAGGAGGGAGTGACTAGTGTCGACCTTGGGTCCTTGCAAAATGCTACGGCGAATTGGGGCATAACTCTCGAGATGCTCCCACATCAAGGCTTGGAGGAACATGGTATTGGCATATGTCTCGACTTTCATGAAGCCATCAGAAACACTGGAGTCTATAACTAAAGAGTCTAAATTGGCGAACAATGAACCCAAGAATAGACTGCCAATGGGAATTTTCTCACCTTTGGCCATCTTTATGGCAAAGCGAATCACAAACGGCGTCAGCAAGTGTCCACAATCTTCAAAGATATCCCTGGAGAGCCACATGCATAAGAAAGCAGCAATTGTTAAAGTGCCGTCAACCGGTTCTTCAGGAATTATATCTCTCGGCCACCAATGTGATAACCATTGAGCAAGCAGGATGCGGGTGACTCATTGAATTCGTGCATCTTGGCCTCTAATATGTTAGATATATCCTTCTCCTCTAACAAAATCTCTTCAAGGAAATTACTGGTAATTGGAAGGTGCAACAAAGCAACTACATCTTCTCAAGTAATGGTGAATTTTCCCCATCTGCATATAAACGTGTGAGTAGGAACACACCAACGGGCGAGCAGGTATACCATACCTGGTACATCATGGTTGATGATTAAATCTCCAGCAGCTTGAATGGCTCGTGTTACCTGGGCAACTATTCAATATGGTCCTAACACGGCTATGACCCAGCATGTGTCTTGCCCATTCAGAGAAGTGCATCAGGGGATTTCGTGAAAGCTTGAACTCCACATGAGAAGCCGAAAAGTGTTTTCCTTGCAAACAAAACCGGATTACTGCTTTAGGAGATACCAATTTATTCTGAGTAGTGCTCCTGGGATTTATTAACAACCGAAACGAGGATCCTAAGGGACGCTTTTCAGGTCTATATAGATACGTAAAGAACTTATCCTCAGCAGTTGGAATGTTCTTAGTCTTTGGACTTCCCTCTTTCTCCTTGGAAATCTCAGAATCATCATTTCTGGGGAACCATCACCTTTGGAAGAGGCGTCTATGGAAACATCCTCTCTCGAAGAAGCATCATCTTCAGAAGCGCTACGGGACTGAGCAATTTTCGCAAAGTTGCTGTGACATCCATACACAAATTTCATCAACAAAATCGAAGCAAAAAAACAATTATGATGCTCATACCGACGTCTACAAAAATGGTAATCCTCAACTCTGACCTATTTACGATTTCACGAACTTAGTGATAACAGCGTAAAACCCCAAAACTTGCTCGTTCTTTCAAACCTGCAAAGCCGAGAAAAAAACTTATTATTTAAAGTCAACATTGGATTTTCATGAAACTATGAATAATTCACATAATCTTTCATGTGAACATTCGCTGATTTTTACGTGTACATACACTAAAAAATCACTAAACTCATACATACACTACGAATTCATCAACTCATAAATTGTTTGCTTTCAACAATTTTCATAAATCAAAACTTGATTTCTATTTAATAAAATGTGAATAAGTCACATACGTTTTCTAAAAAAAAAAAATCGTGATTTAATAAGTCACGTAAATAAAAAAAAAACTTTTTACGTAAGTTAACTTTGCTCAATCGAGCATTCACCTATGAAACGAGGGTCTTTCCTATTTTGTAAAGTCCGAATAAAATTTCGAAAGTTCTCAAACAAATTTTCATCATGAACTCCAGGTCTTTTCGAAATTCCTTTAATCCTAAGGATTATTATTTATTACTTTTTACGAACAAACCTACATTCCTAAAAGTATTTGCAAAGTTCATGCTTCCAAAACAAAATTGGGTTTTCATGAAACCTAATAAACAAAACTTTTGCTACTGCAACTAGACCATGTCTGTTCAAAGTTTTATGTATCTCTTCCATATTAGGGATTTTTGCTCGTTCTTTTAACTAACGAACAAACGGGCATATACATACGTTTTCTAAAAATCCTTCATAAATCCTACGCATGCATGCAACTATGTGATTTTTGGTTTTGTGAAAAACTCATGAATCATAAACTTACAGATTTTTTTTTTGACTAACCTGTCGTCGGCCGGAAGTTGGCCGGACGTTGATCGGCGGCGGTGATCCGGCGAAAATTTTTTCTCCTGCTGAACTCGTGAAGTGATGATGAGAAGAGTGGTTGTCCAATCAAAACACAAAAAGAATTTTAGGGCTTCTTCCCTTTTATATCAAATTTATTTCCAAAACCTAATAAAACATGGGTTTCCTTTTTTGGGCTCGGGCCCGTAAATCCTAAAACCGACCATAACTAGGCTTCTCAATGCTCAAATCAGCAGTGCCTCATCTCTCCATGATCATGAGATGACACTCTATCTTGCTATCAGAGTCCTTATCTGTGCATTTACTCGTACATGACACCATTGGAGCAAATCGAGGATTCTGAGGCACACCTTTGTAGATTGAGTTCAACCACTGATCTCATCGATTGAAAATCACCATTTAATGCATTACTGCGGAACATGAATGTTCCCCACTAAGCAGGGGACTTAATGTTAATGGTGGATTTTCAACAAGGGGCAAAGCAGTAAAATCATAAGGCATGTTTTTGACACGGCTTTCAGGCATGCAACGATTCATATTTTACGAAGCCATGATAAATATGTTTTCGAAAAGCCTCCACTAGCTGAGCGTTTCGATCCCTGGCATTTCATCGTGACCTCTGTGCAGAATAACGTATTTGGGCGGTTCTCCGTATATTGAGAGCTTAACGCCTTCAGGACGTCGGTGATACTCATTGTTCCCTAACTGCAGGAGAGATACCCACCTCCACATAGAAGAATAGTTGGGCGTCGGACGCCTTCAGGACGTCGGTGACACTCACCGTTCCCTTATTATGTGGAGAGACTGTGGATAGATTCAGGCAGTTCTCTGTAGATTGAGAACACTAACGTCTTCAGGTCGTAAACAACATTGTGACTCCCTGACTATGCACCATTCAGAATAGATGCGATGCTTTAACTGGTTAACATATTTTTTTGCAATAGGTTAATTCTGCCGTGACATTCACTACTAAACTCCCAGAATAATCTATTATTGCTCATATTCCATGGTCGAATCCACGGCCTGATCCCATGGAATGGCAATAACAATTGCTCCGATTCTATGATCGAATCCACGGCTTGATCTTATAGAATGGAAATAAAGCAATTGTCCTATCTCATTATTCCGATTTCATGATCGAATCCACAGCTGATCTCGTGAAATGGTGATAGATAATTTTAACTACCCCGATTCTATGGTCGAATCTACAGTCCCATAAGGTGGTAATGCTTGTTTTATTATTCTGAATTCGTAGTTGAATCCACAGCTGATCCTATGAATTAATAATGAACAACTATTCGTTTTTATTACTCAGTTTCATGAATTATTCTCCACTGAAGTTCATAAATTAGTAATAAACACTCAACAATCGGGCATCTGGACTATCACTGAGTAAGCCCCACAAAAATGGTGCGAGTGTACTTGACAAGGATGCACGACTGAGCACCCGGATGCACGAACGAGTGTCCAAAAATATGAAATAACGAGGAATCCTTCGCAGAACAGGAGAAAACAATAAATAATAATAAAATAATAAGAGGCACCCAGGGTAGGCCCACCAGTTGGTCGGTCGGTCGTGCCCTAGCCATGGTCGGTCCATGCCTCTCCCATTATTTTTCCTATTTTTTGTTATTTCGTGAACTCAGGAAAAATCCTTGGTTTTAGCAGCTTTCCTTATTTTTGCAAAACTCGTGAATTCTCCATAACTTCGTGGATTCACGAAATAATACTATAAAATAAGAAAAGGTATGCGGAACCGGGAAACCTAGTCGGCCGGCCATGCCTAAGCCGTGGCTGGTCCCACACCTCACAATCCTTAGCTTTTATAATTATTATTCCCTAATCTCACAAAACTCATCCGTTTCAACAAAACTCGTGGATTCTCAAGGATTCTCCATAACTTCAAGGATTCGTGAAAGATAATGAAATAGGGAAAGGTATGCGGGACCGACAACCTATACGGACGGCCATGCCCTAGCCGTGGTCGGTCCCACACCTTGCAATCCCTAATCTTTGATAATTATTATTTTCCTCAATTCATGAAACTCCTGGGTTTGAGCAAAATTCATGATTTCTTCATATTTTCTCAAATATTGCTCAAATTACGAAAAACCAAAAGCCAACCACACGACTAGCTAGCCTCTCACGACAATTTTAAATATTAAAACATTTTATTTAATATTTTCAAAATATTGATGAATTGAGCATACATGCTCATTTCAACAAAAATCGAGAATTCTCAGTCAAGATGAAACTCTTCTGAAAATTCACGACGTTGCTCAAACACACGTCAGAAAATACTGAAACTCTCAGTATGGAGACACGGACACCACGACAACACGTGCATGCCTTCATGACCGACCAGAGTCATTCCTATGGCTCGCACAAAGCCGGTCCCACATGTTTTCATAATTCTGACCTAATTTGCTCAATTGCTCGTGCTGGGCCCAAACCCTCTCCAACCAACTGGAGGATTCTCAAAACGGCCGACAATTGGTAACGTGTCCACTAATCTCCGGTTCCATGGCCTCTTTGTCGGTCCCCATCTCTCATACTTAGGTTTTATCACCTAATGCTGAATCTAACAATTTTTCAGTAAATGATGAAACCACCATTTAATCATCATTCTTTCACCAACTCTCAAACTGAGAACCCTGGTGCGTGCTCACTCGAGCATTGGGCATCACATGGACTCTCATCATCCCATGTGGTCGGTCTCTCTTCATTCCTGAGCAATCCTCAGCAATTCGCCAATTGATGAAGGATTGATCAAAAATTAGGGTTTCGAGTAAACGCTCAACGAAACCATCATTCTGAGCAGACACTAATAAATTTATGTTGATCCAGCAATCAACATCTAAATTAATTATACAATATTCGGTAATCCACCAATATTCTAATTAATATTTTATTGGATCACGTCACCAGTAAATAATTCGTTGAATTGAGCAATACTTGCTCAGTTGCTTGAATATTGATCCAACCATCAATATTCGGTATTCATCAGTAGTTTGTCGAATTGAGCAACACTTGCTCAATTGCATGTCAAATTACCCATATTTAGTATTTTGTTGAATTGAGCAACACTTGCTCAGTTGCACACCAAAATTATCAAATTCGTCGAATTAAGCAATACTTGCTCAGTTGCTCATCAAACCCTCAATATTCAGTAATTCGCAGAATTGAGCAATACTTGCTCAGTCTCTTGTCAGTAATTCATCATTGAATCAACAATACTGACATCATTTCAGATAACTACATGTTCGACTCATGAATTGTTGAGCATTCATCACTCATGCTCGGTTCAACAAAATCTAGACTCATTGTCTAAAAAGTCAACAACTGACTAATTAAAAAACGTCTAGCTTGCAGACTCCACGATTAGTGAGACATCAATCATGTCACAAATGGGGGATATCACTTAGGATTTTGGTGTGGCGGTCTACGGCACGTGGATTCATCCACAACGAGAAGTGTGCGTAAGATGTGTAAATGGTTGAAGGAGTTAGCAAAGTAGTGGGTGCACGATCAGTCAAGTCTCCACAAGACATGGAACTGACTTTACCAAGATCTCCCACTTTCCCACTCTTTCACTCAAGAAACCGTCACACTTACGGGGATCAAGGTGTTCACAACTCTGACAATATAAATAAGTCTCTGAATCCATGATTGAAAAACAACATAGAACGAATGATCGCTAGTTATCAACTGTCTACACAGAATTTCTCGAGTTACTACTCTCAAGAATTCATCAATCACTCAGAACTTATTCGAACTCATCAGTTTATTACAAATTGCAGAAAACTTTAATACACCCATAATCCTTGATCATCATTGATCCTACACAATTCTCAGCTTCCCTTCTACAGATCAACCTATCTCCCTCTTTGCGACCGAATTGACTCTGGAACGGCCATTATCTTGGTCTAGGCCGGATTCATACATATTTATTTCCCGAATCTAAGCATCCCCTTTGCAGCAGTGCATCTGTGTGAGGATTAACATTTTTCCCGGCTGAGGAGTCTCGACAATACGCTCGACTCTTCACTTCCCCAAAAAACTGGCGACTCGTTTTCCCCCATCCACAGTCGTTAACCTGGTTTTAGAAGAAGAAAACCAAAGGTTAAAGGATATTCAACTCTAGCACGCAAACTAGTATCACACGTAAGGTGTGGGGATTGGTTTTGCACAATACTAGATGTCTCCTTTATATAGTCTTTCAAATCAGGGTTTGCAATCAATGTTAGCTTAGTAACAAAGAATTCAATATTCACCATTAGATGAAAACCTGATTTAGATTCAAGCTAATAATTCTCAACCGTTAGATCGAAAACTTAGCTTGTTACACACACTTGATAATGCATGCTTCTAGGTTTGTTAACCGTACCCAAACGCATGCACTTGTTGGTTCAACAATAGTTAACCAAATGGTTATCCATATGAGCATTTCATATCAACCATGTTCTTCTTCACCATAACTGGTTCAAATGACTTCAAATGAACTAGTTAGAGATTTGTTCAATTGCAAGGAAATCTTATGTACTACACAAGACACAATTGAAGCAAAGATGGTTTGATTCACTCGAATCGGTTCATGAACTTTTATAGCCACGGTTTGCAAACTGCATTCCTTAGTATTTTTAAGTTGAAGTTCAGAAATCATCTTCAGATATATAACCTTCTCAAGTTCGCAGACTAGGTTCGTGGACTTAAGTTACCGGGCAGAGTTTACAAACTCCAGCAGAAATTCTCGGGTATGAAAACTTTGCCGGTTTGCGGACTGAGTTCGCGGACTTATATTTACGCAAGTAGTTTGTCAACTCCAGCAGAAATTCTCGGGTTTGAGAACTTCGGGAGTTCGCGGACTTGGCTCACGCCAATCTTCCGGTTCTCTTGATCAACAAAGTTCACAAACTTTGGTTCAAAGAATAGGACTTATACATAAATGTGTTTCCACAACAATGCTTATGTCCACCGTTGGTTATGTAATCTAAACTCTCATTTCAATCATTGAAACATTCTTAGAGGACGTTATATAGTTGTTACACCATTTCTCGTCAATGCAATTGTCAAGATGATTGAAAGATATTATGACTTTCGTCACATGATAAAGATAACCTTGATCTAAGCGAAAAGCTTACCAACAAATATTTCGATATATAGATAGGCGAGGTATACTTGGCTCGAAATACCAAATGTTTATAATCTAAGTCTATATATATATAATACGAATTCTTGTCTCAAAGAGTAGGAGATATAGTAGATAAACTTCTGAGTGATAGATAAGTTCAAATCTTCACATACCTTTTTGTCGAGAAGTTCCACTGGTTCCTTGAATAGTTCTTCTACTTGTATGATGAATCGCCATGAAGTCCTTGAGCTCAACTACACTTTCTATCCTAGTCCGATACTTAGATATAATAGACTAGAAATCAATACTTATAGTTTTGATCACTAACATTGACAAACATGCTTGAGATAGCAACACATGCGAGTTCGACCGAGCAATGCTCTAACAATCTCCCCCTTTGTCAATTTTAGTGACAAAACTATCAATACATATGGAATACAAAAAAGATAAAGAAACTTTAGTAGCTCCTATTCCACATGTCTAATCTTCAACATTCCTCGAAATCTTCGTCACTTCCAAGTACTCCAATGATCTCAAAGGTTGTAAGTTTAGCATCACCGCTGTTGAAGATCCGTAGCTATAGCAATGAGAAAACATAGTTCTCGATCATTGTTATACAATGTTATAGTATTATTACACATCGTCAAAGTTCAATTGTATCACAACTTCAACAATAATACTACGGTGATATGTATCACTCCCCCTTAGTCAATACTCCATCTCACATGGAAACCACTCCCCCTTACATAATGATCCGAAAACCATATGTATTTGTAGTACGAACTACATATTAATTCTCCCCCTTTTTGTCAATAAAATTGGAAAAGGTACAAGAACGAGATCATAATGAAATTTCCGAAAGAGACATTTCATGACAAAAGGAAAATATACATACCAACTAATTTAGATGCAATCATAAAGCCGAAGCTAAATGCATTCATCAAGGAGTTTAAAGATACAAGATAACCCCTCTAATATTCCACAACCGCACTCCCCTCATGATATGACCATTAAGTACAAGTTCAAAAAAACTCTCCCCCATTAGATGTCATTCCCGAAAGAACAACAACATCGACCTTAATTTCAAAAGAAAAGAAGGATTTTATTGGACATCAAAAACCATGAGAATGATTTTCTATTATCCAAAAAACTCAATCAAATTAATCACAAGTAAACCCATGATTAATTTAATCGGAATACGCAATCAAATTAAACACAAGATGTGATCAATTCAATTGATTGTGCTCAACATAAGAGGAATTATGGAGACACGAAAATACTCAACTAGATTAATTATAAGAGAACCCATAATTAATCTAATTGGAATACACAACCAAACTAATTATAAAAGTAATCAATTTAATTGTCAAATGTTTTGCTCGACATAAGAAAACTTACGGGGCAATAACTAAATAACCAAACAAGATGATTAATTTAATTTAATATGCTCGTCATAACACATCTCATGGAACACCAACTAAGCTAATAAATCAACTTGGTTGTATAGTGCTCAACATAAGATGCATTACGGATCCTCACAGTAATACATAAAAATATGGATCAGGGATGATCAATACTGCGGAATACACAAGGATTCATTCTATCTTCAATCATAACGACACTAATAGACATAATCCTTGTCAACAAAAGATTTTAACCTATCTTCCATCAAAAGTTTGACAATATAGGCTTAACTTTTGTATTTTTCAAAAGTCTATTCATTCTTTTACCAGTACGTGAATACCGATCACAAACGAATTTACTTTTGACAGAGTATGAGACAAACATAGTTCACGGACGTAAACACCAATATCCCATAAAAAAATTGAAATATATCAAATCATAAAGATTAATACTGCAAAAACATCATCCTCCAATTATTTTTTAGAATATAAACAAAAAAACCTAAAAAATAACAAGAAGATGAAACATAATAGCTATGTGTAGTCACAATCATTGCTATTCAAGCACTAGTTATTCTTCCAACTAAGCCAAAAATAAGACATATTAGGCAACAAAAAGAACCAGGAAACAAGATTTGAAACACCTTAAACCCTGTCAGCAACTAGAGATTGAACATGGACGAGTTCATCAGTTGCTTTCTTTAGTTTGTTCTTCAGAAAATCAAGATTCCTTGTTGCAATCCCGAGTTGTTCACGAACTACTTCAAAGTCTCGAAGAAGGTTTCCTACCAGTTGCGATGACATCTGAACTGGTAGTTTGTTTTCATGATCAACAGCTTGAAAGCATGTTATGGAAACTGGAATCAACTCATTAGTTTTTCCCTTCTCGTCTTCATTAATTTTGTTTCTTCTATCCATTGTGCACCCGCCAAAAGAATTCAGTAGAATCTTTTCATCTTATGGAACACAGTATTTAAGGTATTCCAAATAAACCCTAGAGATTGTGAAGTCTGTGTGGGTTTGGTACGTGTACTTTTAGGTCAAATCCTATGTGAGACCCGTAGAAGCCCAATTGCACGAAATAATTTCGAGATTGAGATTCCGAGAGGCAGACACTAGGAACAAGAACTCTTAAAACAAATGAAAAACTTTGACAAAGAACACAACACAAACTTGACAGCTTTCTCATGACAACTTTCTTGAGACTCAT
This sequence comes from Papaver somniferum, assembly GCF_003573695.1. Lineage (NCBI taxonomy): Eukaryota > Viridiplantae > Streptophyta > Magnoliopsida > Ranunculales > Papaveraceae > Papaver > Papaver somniferum. Next base: position 149,624,746 of record NC_039363.1, on the reverse strand, counting down.
GAGCATCCTTCCCTTTTTTTTTAAAGAAAAAAAAGAAAAGAAAAAGAGAGATGCAGTCTAAAGCAGTCATGGTGTAATAAGATGAGCATCTTGCTCATCAATATTCACTTCTTCTTCTTTTTCCATTTCACGGGTGTTTAGAGAAAACTTACGTGTCATATCAAAAGAAGTGTTATCAAGAGAAGAGACAGGAGTACCCGAGTCAACTGTTTTCCATGTTTTCTTGATGCTCCATTTGAGTCGATTTACGCTGATTTTCAGTTCTGAGACTCGATTATTGATATGAATGAAGTTTGGTGCAGAAGTCTTGGATTTACAGCTTTCTTCAGGGAGTGAAGAGGAACTTAACTTTTCTTTCCTTCTCCTATGCCTTTTTCTTTTGTCAGGGTGATTTACCTGATCAGTCATTCTTTTGCCACTCTTTCTTCTATTATTGTAGGCATTTTTCGTTTTGAACATGTAATTAAGAAGGGACTTATCACAGTGCATTCTTCGAGTGTTCAAAATGCCTTTTACTTCAACAATATGGGAAACCGGTTTAATAACTTCCTTAGAAATCCATTCAAGAATGTTATGAAGTTTTTCATTCCTCGACCGATAACGACATCTTTGCTCAGAATGTCCTTTATTTCCACAATAATAGAAGTTAAAGGAATTACTTTTAACTATTCTATTGCGAGTAGATTTAGAAGGAGTAGAATCCTGTTTTTTAGAATCATTGCAGACTGCCAAGGGTTTTTCACATGAGGAATTATCACAAGCTTTAACAAAATTGATCTTACCATTTTTTGGAGCGTCTATTCCTTTATAGCCAAGACCACGTGTATCACGATGTTCTTTACATGCTCCAAGCATAGAAGATAATTTTGTGGAGCTAGAATTTAATTTTTCCAGACTCTCTTCTAGTGAATTTACTTTATTATGGGCAGCTGCAAGTTTAGTCTCCAAGGATTTTTCTTTGGCAAGAAGACTGCGTTCTTTGTCGTTAATACATTTTTGTTGAGATTCACATCTTTCTTTAGTTTCTGCAAGTCTTTCTTTCAACATGAAGAGATTTCGAAGAAGGTTATCACATTCGATCCTTTTTGAGCAAACTTCTTCTTTGTGATCTTTAACCGTAGATTGTAAGAGCTTGTACCCACCATCATAACCTTTAAAGAGTTTTCTCAACCTCATGTTTTCTCGACAAAGAGGACCCATGTATTTTCTCAAGAAAGTTGTCGACTTATTTTCTTTCAAAGCACGATCAAACAACTTGATATATTGAGAGACTTCCTCATCAATACTCTGTCCTTCTTCTGAATCACTATCGTCTGAAAGATCATCCAACCGTTCATCAAGAGATTTTTCCCAGTTGAATGTAGATTCAGTTGATGGACGAGAGTAAGGGATTTTCTCAGAAGTTTCAGGTCTTTGAAACATATCTAAAAGTCTCTGAACCGATATTGCGTTATCATAGATACTCTTATCCATAGAGTCAGATCTCTACAAACACAGACTTGTAAGGTCTTGAACGTGTTTGCCTGCTCTGATACCAATTGAAAAAGCAGGGGTCTAACAACACCACCCAATATTTCGCTTAGCAATCTGTATGGACTAACTCCAATATACTTTAATAGAGAATCAACTATACAGTCATACTCAATCTAGATTAAAGTATATCGAGGAGTTAATATCTCTCTCTTGATTTGATTTAATTGAGATAATAGAATCAGCGAGTCTTTAATCAAATACAAGGAATAAATTGGATGGTACCAAAGACCAATATCCAAAGATCAATCAATGACAATCAACAACCAAAGGTTGGATTACTCTAAATGATGATCTAACGCACAACCTGTATTATTTCAATTATAACGATAAAACAATATAATGCGGAAATTGAAATAACACAGACACCAGAAATTTTGTTAACGAGGAAACCGCAAGTTCATAAAAACCCCGGGACCTAGTCCAGATTGAACACACACTGTATTAAGCCGCTACAGACACTAGCCTACTCCAGGCTAACTTCGGACTGGACTGTAGTTGAACCCAATCAATCTTCCACTGATCCAAGGTACAGTTATGCTCATACGCCTCTGATCCCAGCAGGATACTGCGCACTTGATTCCCTTAGATGATCTCACCCACAACTAAGAGTTGCTACGACCCAAAATCGCAGGCTTTGACAATAAACAAATCTGTCTCACACAGACAAGTCTATCAAGAATCAATCTGTCTCCCACTGATAAACCCTAAAGGTTTTGTTCCGTCTTTTGATAATAATCAAGGTGAACAGGAACCAAATGATAATCCGGTCCTATATTCCCGAAGAACAGCCTAGAGTTATCAATCACCTCACAACAATCTTAATCGTATGGTATCGAAGAAAGATGTTGCGGAATCACAAACAATGAGACGAAGATGTTTGTGACTACTTTTTATATCTTTCCTATCGGAGATATCAATCTCAAGCCAATCAATCTGATTGTACTCGTACGATAAGAGATGCAAGATCAGATCACACAACTACGATAAAAGTAGTATCGGTCTGGCTTCACACTCTCAATGAAGTCTTTAAGTCGTTAACCTGGTTTTAGAAGAAGAAAACCAAAGGTTAAAGGAGAATCGACTCTAGCACGCAAACTAGTATCACACGTAAGGTGTGGGGATTATTTTTGCACAATACTAGATGTCTCCTTTATATAGTCTTTCAAATCAGGGTTTGCAATCAATGTTAGCTTAGTAACAAAGCATTCAATATTCACCGTTAGATGAAAACCTGATTTAGATTCAAGATAATATTTCTCAACCGTTGGATCGAAAACTTAGCTTATTACACACAATTGACAATGCACGCTTCTAGGTTTGTTAATCGTACCCAAACGTATGCACTTCTTAGTTCAACAATAGTGAACCAAATGGTTAGCCATATGAGCATTTCATATCAACCATGTTCTTCTTCACCATAACTAGTTCAAATGATTTCAAATGAACTAGTTAGAGAGTTGTTCAATTGCAAGGAAATCTTATGTACTACACAAGACATGATTGAAGCAAATATGATTTGATTCACTCGAATTGGTTCATGAACTTTTATAGCCAAGGTTTGCAAACTGCATTCCTTAGTCTTTATAAGTTTAAGTTCAGAAATCATCTTCAGATATATAACCTTCTCAAGTTCGCAGACTAGGTTCACGGACTTAAGTTACCGGACAGAGTTTATAAACTCCGGCAGAAATTCTCGGGTATGAGAACTTCGCCGGTTCACGGACTGGGTTCGTGGACTGAGTTCGCGGACTTAGCTTCACGCAAGTAGTTTGTCAACTCCAGCAGAAATTCTCGGGTTTGAAAACTTCGGCAGTTCACGGACTTTGCTCACGCCATTCTTCCGGTTCTCTTGATCAACAAAGTTCTCAAACTTTGGTTCAAGGAATAAGACTTATACATAAATGTGTTTCCACAACAATGCTTATTTCTACCATTGGTTATGTAATCTAAACTCTCATTTCAATCATTGAAACATTCTTAGAGGACGTTATATAGTTGTTACACCATTTCTCGTCAAAGCAATTTTCAAGATGATTGAAACATATCATGACTTTCGTCACATGGTAAAGATAACCTTGATCGAAGCGAAAATCTTACCAACACATATTTTGAGATATAGATAGGAGAGGTATACTCGGCTCGAAATACCAAATATGTATAATCCAAGTCTATATATATATCATACGACTTCTTATCTCAAAGAGTAGAAGATAGAGTAGATAAGTTCAATCCTTCACATACATTTTTGTCTAGAAGTTATACCGGTTCCTTGAGTAGTTCTTCTACTTGTATGATGAATCTCCATGAAGTCCTTGAGCTCAACTATACTTTCTATCCTAGTCCGAGACTTAGCTATAATAGACTAGAAATCAAGACTTATATTTTTGATCACTATCATTGAAAAACATGCTTGAGATAGCAACGCATGCGAGTTCGACCGAGAAATGCTCTAACACAAGTCACTAGGATCGGTTACACCAATTACTAGGACCGGTTACAACAATTACAATGATCAATTACACAATACTTTTGTGATTGGCCGGACCAATTACTAGGATCGGTCACACCAATTTCAAATATCGATCATACCATCTTAGGTGATTACTTAGGATCAGTTACACTAATAAAAGTCATACCAAATCATAAGTCAGGCACCGTGACTACTTTTACCAAGATACATAACAAGTTATGATCGGTTCTACTAACTCACACATATTGGTAATCCAAACATATGCAATGAATAACAATACCAATAAACCTAGAGATTTCCCTTTCTATTCATAAAACAAGTTCATGAATGTACTTCCTTTAAACAAATGTAAACATTGTTTCCTAGGATGAAATCTTCACCTTTACCCATACACATAATCACAATAGCATTCATACGATTATGTCGATGTCTTATATACGAAGTTCAAAAGATAAGCGTTATACTTCGTACCTATTCCTTAACACTATGATCATGTGATCATGTCTTACTACCAGAGTATAATCATTCACAGCTTCGCAGTTATGTTTTCAATATATCACGACTTGAAAGATACGTTAGGAATGAAACAGTTCAAGTCAAAATATTACTAACCTCAAGAGGAAGGATGACGTCGTTGTAGCTTGTTACTTCTTCAAATTTTTCAAGTCTTTGAGTAATACTTGTATGTATCATAATCCTAGACTTTCTAGTCTAACCTATACGAAGTTGTCTCTAATACATAATCAAGCGACTCTTTAAATGAGTTTTGATTCACTAAAATTTGACAACCAAACTTGACATTCCAACGCTTGGTGGGTTCAACCGAGCTATGCTCTAACAGTTTAGAAGAAGAAAAGAAGAAGATTTTTTATTTGAGTTAGGTTTTGATTTTAGTTTTTAGGGTTTTATTTTAGATGTAGGGTAACTCATGCATTTGCTATTGCATCAAGACACCCCGTAGCCAACTTTTTAGTCACTAGGAATCCATGTGAATCCCTTCTATTGGAATTTGAAGCCCCAATAATATGCTTCAAAAAAAAATTCCTGCTCTCCTCCTATGCTTCTCGAACGTGAAGAAAGGTGAAGGGAGAAGGGTGGTCGATCGTGTGAAGAAGAAATAAAAAAATAGAGGATGTTTATCCCTTTTATATCAAATTTTATTTCCAAAACCTAATTCCACGAGGATTTCCTTTCTTGGTCCCGGTCCCGTGAATCCTAAATCGACCAAGATTACACGTTGTATCACCAAAATCACCAATTGATGCTCATCAGACAACGCTCTATCATGCTACTTGGATCTTCATTCAAGAAATAGCTCGCCCGTACATGATGTCATTGGAGCAAATCAAAAATACGGTAACATTATTTTACGACTAAGTTCAATTACTTATTTTGTCTATGGCTAAAAAATCACCATCCAGTGCTGACTGAGGAGCATGAATGTCCACTAAGCAGAGGACTTAATGTTGATGGTGTATTTTTGAAAAAGGCTAAATTCGTAAAATAATAACCTTGCATATTCATGATCCAGTAATCAGACGAGTATGGAGACTCATGTCTCTCTTTTAAGCATGAAAGCTCATGCCACGATGATTTCTGACTAAGTGTATTGCCTCTCAGATCATCCATAAGAACCCCTGACTGCGTGTATTGCCTCTCAGAGAATATATGAATATTTAGTCTCTCAATTGATACCGCGACATATTTATCAATACTGAACAATTTCAGTAATCACTTTTATATAGAATCGAAAACGATTGGACGGCTCCTAGACAGCTTGCCTGCTAGTATAGAGCGATAACGTCTTCAGGACGTAACAATGTTTTCCCTAACTATATAAAAGACATATTTATAGAATCTTAATAATTGGATGGCTCCTACAGATTGCGTGCTAGTATAGAGCGATAACGTCTTCAGGATGTAACAATATTTTCCCTTACTATACATAATAAATATTCAGGATAAATATGACGCTTCAACTATCTCATATCGCTCAATTCTCGAATAATCATAATGCTCCTAGACAGCTTACCTGCTAGTATAGAGCCATCAATTAATTATTTCTAGTCGCAAGATTCATCAATTGAACACTTAGAAAATATTCTACGTTCATCATAATATTTCGTTACTTCAATTCATGGCTTTTCCCAGTATAATTTCATGGGTTAGTAATAAATATTCAACGTACGGGCATCTAGGACACCATCGAGTAAGCCCTGAGAATATGGTGCAAGTGTACTTAGCAATAATGCACGAACGAGCACCCGAGCGCACCCGCCATGGATGGTCCCACGCCTCTTCCTTTTATTTTACCTTATTTTATTATTTTTCCTAATCTCATGAAAACTCCTTCATTTGAGCAAACTCCCTTGTTTGAGCAAAACTCTCAGTTTCTCCATATTTTCTTCACACGATGAAAAATAATTAAAAAATAGGCAAAGGTGTCACGGGACCGGGCCTACTAACCGGACGTCCATGCCCGAACTGTGGCCGGTCCCAAGCCTTGTGATCCCTTATTTTATTATCATTATTATTTCCTTCATCTCATGAAACTCCTTCATTTGAGCAAAAAACCCGGTCTTTCCATATTTTCTCAAATATTGCTCAAACCATCAAAAAGCCAAAAAGTCAAATGGTCATTGACCGACTAGGCTACTCACAGTAAATATTAAAATACTATTATTTTAATATTCTCAAAATATTGGTCGCGCGAGCAAAGTTCTACCTGCTCATTCGAGCAAATGAGAGTTTCATCCAAGATCAAACTCTTATGAAAATCCAAAATATTGCTCAAACACGCACCAGAAAATACCAAAATTCTGAGGACTGGGACACAAACACTACGGTGACACGGGCATGTCACCTTGACCGACCAGGGTCCGCCTTTTGGCTTGCAAGGAGATGGTCCCACATATCTTCATAATTTAACCTAATTTGTTCATATCGGGTTCAAACTCTTTCCAAAATAATTTGGAATTTCATCAAACGACCGTCAGTCGGTCCCATGACCACCAAGGTCCGGTTCCATTCCCTCTTGGTCGGTCCCTCATCTTTCCAAAATATGATTTTATTAGCTAATGCTCAGATGAGCACTGATTAAACCAGCATTTAATCATTCTTTCATCAACTGGTCTGTAAAGGACTTTGGTGTTTGCTCATTCGAGCATCTGGGCGCTACATGGATGGCCATCATTCCATGTAGTCGGTCCCTCCCTCACTCAGTGATTGATTTTCAGTAAATCATCAATTGATCGATAATCGATCAAAATTAGGGTTTTGAACTGAATGCTCTGCAAATTATAATTCCGAGAAAGTTCAAGCACCAATAATTTTATGTTGATCCAGCAATCAACATCTTGATTAATTATTTAATATTCAGTTCAGCTACCAATAATCATCAAACGAGCAGTATTTGCGCATCTTATCAATATTGATTCAACTACCAATATTTAATAATTACTCAAACAAGCAATATTTGCTCAAACTAATAATATTGATTTAACTATCAATATTCAACAATACGAGCAATATTTACTCAGCCTGTCAATATTCGTCATGTTGATTCAACTATTAACATTCATTTGAGAACTATACATCTGTCCCAGCAGACATGCTCAATTCATGAATCTTAGAGCATTCGTCCATCATGCTCGAATCAATAATACTAAGAACTCATCGTCTAGTCAAGTCAACAACTGTCTAAATACACGTCTGCTTTGCAGACTCCACATTCATGAGGCATCAATCACGTCACATGGGGGGATATTAACTAGGGTTTTGGTTTTTCGGCCTACGGCATGTGCGTTGTCCCACGATGAGAATGTGATTAAGTCGTGCAAGCGGTTAGAGGAGTTAGAAAAGTAGTGGGTGGACAATCAACCAAGTCTTCGCACGATGGGTAACTGGTTTTAACACGATTTCCCATTTTTCCACTCTTTCACTCTAGCAACCATCACACTTACTGGGATCAATGTGTCTATTATTCTTGCAATATAAATTAGTCTATGAATCCATGATTGAAAAAACAAGAATGCTCGTCTGAACAAAAAATTCTAATCACACAAGAATTCTCATCGTTTGAGCAATCACTTTCAACAGAGCAAATTCAATTAATCAGAACTTATTTTATCTCTTCACGCAGAATATACAACACATCCACAATCCCTGATCATCATTGATCTCACACACTTCTCGGCTTTCCTTATACAGATCAACTCATCCTCTCTTGTGACCGAATTGACTCTGGAGCGGCCATTGTCTTGGTTTAGGCCGGAGTCTTACGGATTGATCTATCGAACTCAAAGCACTCTTGTACGGTGCATCTGTTTGCAAAAGGTTAAAGAAATTTGCTCGGTCGAGGAGTCTCCTCCGCACGGTCGTCTCTTTACTTTCCTATAAAACAAGCAAGTCGTTTTCTCCCATTAACAAGTAGTATCTTCAGTAAATTAGCGGTAACATATGAAGATCATTGAGGGTCTAAGTAATTTTATCTCTCATCAAAAAAAAAAAAAAACTTGTCCATTTTTAACCAATGGAAGATGATTATAAATTGAGTATTGTTAAAAATCCAACTTGAGTATGATAATATACCAAATGCTTTTAACTAATAAAGAATTCTAATCACACAAGAATTCTCATTATTTTAGCAATCACTCTCAACAGAGAAAATTCAATCAATCAGAATTTATCTTATTTCTTCACGCAGAATATACAACACATCCACAATCTTTGATCATCATTGATCTCACACACTTCTCATCCTCCCTTCTACAGATCAACCCATCCTTTCTTGTGAAGAATTGACTCTGGAACGACCATTGTCTTGGTTTAGGTTGGATTCCTACGGATTGATCTATCGAACTCAAAGCACTCCCGTGCACTGCATCTGTTTGCAAAAGTTTAAAGCAATTTTATCGGTCGAGGAGTCTCCTCCGCACGGTCGTCTCTTTACTTTCCTATAAAACCAACAAATCGTTTTCTCCCATCAACAAGTAGTATCTTCAGTAAATTAGCGGTAACATATGAAAATCATTGAAGGTCTAAGTAATTTTATCTCTCATAAAAAAAAATTGTCCACTTTTAACCAATGGCATTTGATTATAAATTGAATATTGTTCAAAATCCAAATTGAGCAGGATGATATAACAAATGCTTTTAACGAAACTGAGAGCTTATACATATTGATGCATTAGTGTCGCGTTGTTGTGCAATCTATTACATGTCCTTTGCATAGTCTCTCCTTAGCTTGACCAGATTAGGCTCACAATCACGTGTTAAGTATATCGCATCTGTTTTGTTAAAAAAGACATACCATATTGTACTTTCGAAGTAAAGCACCCACAATTTAATTTTTAATGGAGAAATTTGATCACTCTTCTCTATCATTCTCCAAGTATATTTAAACATGTTTATTAGATAAAGAAGTCACCTCATTTTTTGCTCTCTCATCGTTATCATCATTACGTGCCAAACTAAACTATTTTCCGTCTTCACTAACATGATTGGTATTTAAAATTAACCAATCAAGGATAAATATTGATGATAATCAAGTGATTAATATATTATTTTTTCGAGATATATATTTGTTGGAACTGTATAGTATAGACTGATTCAATTAGTACTGACGTTGTTAGGTGTTTACTAATGTTATAGAAGTATGGGTACCCTGAATTTACTAAATGATATAAGTTATCTATTATATAGTTGACTAAGTTGTAGTCTTTCAAAAATAATCGAGTTTTAATATTTTTTTAATGTATTGTTACAAAGAAATAAAACATGTACGTTAAAGAAAGGTTGAGCAGGGGCCATTAGGCCTCGGTGATACCTAGTTCCGTTACAATATTATGAATATATTGATCTTAGGTGTGATACCATTTACAAACTTTATTTATATTTTCACGACATGTGAACTTTTAATAGATTGTACTCTATTCCACCAATAAGAATAGGTAACCTAAGCTGAAAAAAGTCTCCAACAATAATCAAATGTATTCTCAGTCGTTCTATTCAAAGAAATCTTAAATAGTGGGATGAAAACTCATAACGTTTCTAATTGTCTTTAACGTCCAAAATTGAATGGGTTGATTTTAAAATAACAGTGTACGCAAAAAAAAAAAAAAAAAAAGGTCAGAAATTGAAGAGGCTCACGCAAAAAATAGAAGTAACCACTTATAATGACTAGATACATGTATAAATTGATTTGTATTTATTCCTTCCATACCTTCATAATCATCTCTAGCTCATACTTTAGGTGGAGTTTTAACGCATGCAACAACCACAACATTGGAGAATTTAAGTGAGATGGGAAGAGATAGAAGTCCATAGATGTTATTGGAAGTCATGTGTGGGTTTTGTGGTTGGCTCACATTGATAAAAATTGTAACAACAATATTAATGAATCCGATACAACTACAACTTAGTTTATAAGGATTTTTGAATATAATATTTATATTGGTTGTGGCTGAGGCCTGAGCGTTAAGTCCAGTTTTTTCTATTATTATTCACATTTTATAATGGGGATTTGAAAAAACATCGTAGTCAAATTGTCGAATGCATTGCTTCGGGTGCTGTAGTTTTAGATTCCTATAATTCTGAATTTCGAACTTGACGATAGACTAGACATCAAAAACCACACATCCATTTAACCCATCAAAATTATTATAGGTTTTCCGTACTTTTTATATCATTTTTTTCCCATACTAATTTTTACTAAAATCATGTTACATTAGTTTAGTCTTAACCAGTACCGTTACAACATGGGTTATTTCAAGTTTCCATTCAATACTAAAATAACATTCTTGCGATCTCCTTCCAAGTGAATATTCTGAATTCCTTTTGTTTGAGGCCACATCACTACCTTCATCAAAGGCTTTACTCTAGCTTGCAATAAATGAAGCATCAAAATCTAGCTTCTTGAAGAGCTAGCAGGCCCTTCCATTATTAACGATGTGTAGCCAAAGGGATTTTTCGTTTCAATTGATACTCCTTGATTGTAACTTCACTGTACATCGGAAGTAATACCCCAAGTTTTATTGTTTATTTTGTTCCCATTTTAAATGTAAGGGAAAGGTATAACTCAAAAGAAAAATACTATTTCTGTGGTCTGAAATCGGAGAAAAAAAAATACTATTGAATCTTTATGTGGGACTGTCCCATCCGAAAAGAAAAATGTTCAAGACACAAAATGAAGGGGCACGATGTAAACTACTCCAAATCCAGATCTTTTTCCAATAACAAATACCAGGTAGGCTAGAGAGTATCTCATAAAAGTACTACTCCCCCGTCATAAATTAATGGAGCTAATTGGTTTTAAATTTTGTCCCATAAATAATTGAGCTATCACACTAATCAAAGGGACATTTCTAAAACTACCCCTTTCAATTGATTATTGTTACTATAAGAAATATGTATAATTTGATAGTAATTGTTTATATTCGTTACGTAAGTGTTTTAAAATGATTTTTAATGGTATAAAGTTTACAAAAAACTGTAATATGATTTAAGAGATAAACCATTTCTAAGTTTCATAGTTATTATCTATAAGGATATATTTGTAAAAAAAAATACTTAAAACATACTCCCCTTTTCTCCTTACCTTAACAATTGTGCAAACTACAAATAGCTTAATTAATTTGGGACGGAGGGAGTATTATGTAGTAAATTAATACATATTTAAACACACACCTAGCAAACTACAAAATCAAGCAAGTAGGTAAAGAATAGAACATAAGAGGAAGGAAACTTTTTTACTTGAAAAAGTTTATAGTATCTTTCAATGCCTCTGCGAAGGTATCAATATCTTCCTTGGTGTTGTAGAAGTATAGACTAGCACGTTAACTTGAATTTACACCTAGATGGCGATGTAGAGGTTGTGCACAATGAGTACCTGATCTGATCGCCACACCATGCTACAACACAAAAATAACAGTCTGGATCATTAAGTGAATAAGATGCAAGACCAGGACTGCATTATGGTGGCGTGGTCTTTCTATGTGGAACAGGTCTTTAAAAGGATTTCCAACTCTCTAAAAACAGACAATTATTAATGCTTAATGAAAATAGTGAGGATTCATCATTAGTCATACTCGGTTATCAAGGATAATGGCAATATCTGTTGGGTTGACATCAACATTGAATGCACAAAGAGCAGCTCGATGAACAGTTCGGGAAGGAGCAGGGCCATATATGCGGATATTGGAGATGGAACGAAGGCTTTCGTGGAGATAATCAGCCAACTCTATCTGAAAAAGTGATATCGACAAGGGTTTGCATGAAGTCAGTTTATAACAACATAGTTAAAGAACCTCTACATATTACCAAACCTTGAACCAAATTATTTGCACAATCCATTATTTACAAATATTTCCATATATCCAATTCAGTATGGGAGAACAAGAAGCAACTGTTACTACCTCAATGGCATATATGGAAAACTAATCCATCATATTCTTCATAAGAGTCAAACAAGTACGATATACCATAGGCAAAGTAGCAATTTGAACTATTGACTTCAACTACAAATCTATCCAAATAAAAATAAGTATGAACTGATAAGGAATCGTCAACAAGAAGGAAAATGGCACGAGAACACCGTCACCTCATAATCATGGATTTTTTGCATGCCAATTTCTGATAGGTAATCCACTGCTGCTCCAAGACCTACGGCCTCTCCAATTGCGGGGGTTCCAGCCTCAAACCTAATTGAGTCAGACGATTGGTATTTGCTTAAGAAAGTGAGTTAACAGTGATCACACTAATGTAAAACTAAATCTCCTTACAGAAACTTTCAAATTCTCAAAGGGAAATTACTTCTGTCCGGGGGGAAAAATCTCTAAATAACACTGCCCCAGTAAGATATCTCCCAAGATTCAGAATAACTGATCATCTGCCATTCCAAAAGAAGTAGGCATTCCTACTGTCAGGTTCAAGATTAGTCTACCCTAAGCTTGTGCCTTGGTCAGTTAAGAGCTAAAATAATCAGGAAAACATACTGAGACTAACGGATAAAGAAACTTGTGATGTACATTGCTGGTGGCATCCCCGCATTACCAAGAGGAATTCAAAACATATGGATATTGGTCACTTATTTAGTTATTTGCGTCTCTCAAGCATGGCAAATTACTCTCTTATCCTCATGTATGTATCCTCTTATCAAGCAGTAGCGTATTCGTCAGGTATTCTAACAAGTTTATTCACCTGGAAGGAGGTTCTGCATAAGTAGAATTGTTTAGAAATACATCAGCAATCATTTCACCGCCACCTGGAACACGAAATCAACATCAGGCATCCTACACTCACCGTATTAAGAAAATGCAAGCACACACAGAACAAACATAAGAAAGAATGATCTAAGAAGCACTTCTTCTTGAAGATTCAGTACACCACTTCAAGATCATCTATAAGTTTTTGACAGCTTTCAGCTTTTGAAGGAATTCAATCCAAAAGTTTAGGAGGGGAAAGAAGGGCGTTTGGAGCAGGGGGTGAGATACGAATCCATCTATGGATAGGCAAAAAAAATTGCCAAAATTTTAGGGTAGGCTAATATGTCAAAATGGGCTTTGGAACCCATAACAAAAAACTAATTAGGCTTGGGAGTCACTCGGGTTGAAACTACAGGCATCAGCTATCTTTAGTCTCAAGACTCTGTCCCCAACTCATATTTTGAAGAACCACGTTTGATGATTTCGAGTATTCCAGGGGGTCTAATAAAGTGTAAGTCACTAAATTGCATCCCAAGTGGTCAATTCATGTTGTCATCAGCATTATGTGGAGACAGCTCTCGTCTAGTTTCCGTTTCGTGTTGCTTTTCTTTCTTTTTTGACTACTATTATTGTTTGTTTATCAAAAACGTAACTTTTCCAAGAAACAAAAAGAGAATTCTTCAGAAGACTATTACCAGAAAAAGAAAAGGGAATATGATCATTTTCACATACAACATAAAATTACCTAAGAAAGGAGGCATGACTAACAAGAGCTCGCTTTTCCCATACAAGAATCCAATGCCTGTGGGCCCACACATCTGAGACACGTTTGCGGGATGTGAATCTTGAATTTAAGCAAAAGTACAAGGAGTGTATTTAAAAATCAGAAGCAGTGACCTTTACACCTCATACCTTATGTGAAGATGCAACAAGAAAATCAACATCCAGGCTCTGCACATCAACAACCATGTGAGGCACACTTTGACAGGCGTCTACTAATACCTTTGCTCCCAATATATGTGCCCATGCTGCGATATCCCCGATGGGAAGCAAAGAGCCTACAAAAGGAGGAAAGTGTAATTAAAAATTTGATTGTTATATATTTTTGCGTAATCAACAACTGTAAGAAAGTAAGAAACTATTGCCGTGAAGACTATACTTTTCCTCATGTCATGATCATCCACAGAAACCAACAGTTGTGAAAAGCACGACTTTGTTGTTTTGCGCGGTACAACAAGGTGCACTCAAGCTTAGTTTCATATGCTATGAACTATTTTTGTATGTCAGAGCAGCTAGCTGACTTCCTTTATTAGTCTACTGACACCAAAAAATGATAAAGTCTAGCAGATAAACTACACTGAAACCTTTTCCAGAGGAGGTATGGAAGCAGTGTACAATCAACTAACCACATAATGAGTTTCCGTTAGATGGTCCCTGAGGAAAACTTGTCCAGTGTTGGTGTTCATAGCAAGTAGTAAACACCAAAGCTTTTGAGATAAAATGAAGTCTACCCTCTTTGTACTTGAAAATTTGTTATATACATCATTACCAAAGACCATTCAGCTGTGTACAATACTTTCAGTAAAATAACTTTTCCTTGCTCAAACTTTAGACTTGAAAATCTTAGAGTTGCAATTTCTTGACAATTATCATATATATAACATGTAATCTTGATGAAATGCCTTCAAAACTTGGAGAATAAAACCTTATCAACAAGATGCAAATTAAGAAAGGGAAAAAGAAGAGCCTTTACAGTTAATGGAGCACCTACCAAGAACGTTGGACACGTGGTGGACTACCACAAGCCTCGTGTTTTTAGAAATCATCTCCCTCAATTGCAAAACATCTGGAACTTCCTCTTCTGTTAAACGAACAAATTTCAGAATGGCGCCAGTTTTTTGAGCAACAACTTGCCAAGGAACAATAGCGCTATGATGTTCGGCTACCGTAAGGATAATCTGTAAGAGAAAAAATTAAACAAGAGAAGAATGAGTGGCAAGTCCTGGGATGGTGACAGTCAAATAATTATAAAGAATATTTTCTTCATAACTTCCAAAAATCTTAGAAAGGAAACAGTTACGCAGTCACAAGTTCATAAGAGAATACATACCTCATCTCCCGGTTTTAAATTTGTAAGCCCCCAAGAGTAGGCCACTAGATTTATAGCTTCGGTTGCGTTTCTTGTGAACACAATATCTGTAGATTGTGGTGCATTAACAAAATTCGCCACCTTTTTTCTCGCTGACTCATATTCAATTGTGGCCTTGACACTCATAGAGTGGAGGCCTCGATGCACCTTGGCATTATAATTTGAATAATAATCATTTATAGCCTTCAAAACAACATACGGTTTTTGAGAAGTCGCTGCGTTATCCAGAAACACTAATTCCTTTCCATTATCAGCCTCCTGAGAATTTCAACAAAAACATTTTGCGACTTTCAACTACTAAAAAAGAAAAGTCGTGTCATGGCCTCTGACAACAGAGCGCCCCATATATTCTCAAGCCATGGATAACTCCAATTCCAATCTAAGGGGTGAAAATATAATACCATATATTCAGCAATGGCTAGCCGAATGGAACATACATAATATATGCTATAAACTATCACTACGGACTTTTCTGCATAATTAGATTCAGAGTTATAAAAACTATGCATTTAAGCATGTTTGGGCAGAAGTAATTCAAGGTTGGATGACCTCCTGAGCAACTGTCGTTGAATAGCCTTAATAATGCTCGTTGAAAATCCCACATTGATGGATAACCATTCTGGTTAATGGGGGACAATATCTACAAACAAGGTCACCCTCGCGGCAGTTATTAAGGGTACACCATTTGGCCTTTATATGTATATACTATAGATAGTGTACATAACTATTTTATGTAACGAATTTCATAGGAAAGAGTGAAAGTAAGAATTTATTATCACAGGTCTAAGGTCCGAGTTTGATTTTATAGAGGGATCAAGCAACAAATAGAACGAATAAGATTATACATAGGATGTGATACAAGGAATTAAATGAAACCTATATATAGGATTGCCTAGCGGCAATGTAATACGGCTCGGCAGAGACGGGCGAGCTACTCGTGAGTAACTCGGGTATCGGCCTCTTAGCTATACGAACCTTACATACTTTGCTGAGCCGGGTTTATTTCCTTTACCCGCCGAGTCATCGGCGAATCAGTCCGAGTCGCGGGCAATGTAATACGGCTCGGCAGAGACGGCCGAGCTACTCGTGAGTAACTCGGGTATCGGCCTCTTAGCTATACGAACCTTACATACTTTGTTGAGCCGGGTTTTATTTCCTTTACCCGCCGAGTCATTGGCGAACCGGTCCGAATCACGAGTCTACCGACTCTATCTAATAGATAGACTATCAGTCAATTAATAATCGAAAACTACACTATTAGTTTGTTTTTTCCATTATTAATTGACTAATAGTGATTGACGATTAATTACATCCGTAGAAAACAAAACTAACCATAAACACTACATAAATTTTTAATAAAATATATGACAAGACATCCTTAAAATTAGAGAGAAAAAAAAATCATTTCCAACGGTATTCTATTTGACCTCTTCTTTTGATAAGTATATATTTTATTTCTAATAATTTAAAATTTTATTAGATTTAATCAGAGCTAAAAATGGTTATTTAATATATTAGTGTCAATTTAATTAAGTAAAAACTGACTAGGATGAGTTGACGCCCTCAAGATCAAGATAAATGCCTAAAAATAAAAATAGACATTCACCTTGAGGATGTCAACACAAATTTAAGTCACATCATCTATACATTAATTAAAGAAAATAGGGTTGGAGAAGGATTTTAGAAAAGATGGACGTGCATTTTATACGGACTTAGACAATTATCCTCACACACATTTTATTGGAAAAGCTCTAATAAACTGGAATACGTATAATTTTCTAAATCTTAGCTTTTCTTGCCATAATTGTCGATTGATTGACAACTGATTTTTCCATTATTAGTTGACTACTACATGTGGTATAAGATAAAAACTAATCATAAAACTTAAATATACTCGTATAATCGTGGTAAACATAACAAACTCAAATAGGAATTTCCATATTTATGAGCTTATTGACGAGTGTTAAATGTGAAATTCTAGAAATCAGTATAGGTAATGACTCGCCGAGTTATTCGGTGGGATCGGCTAGGATCCTGGCCGATCTGGGACCAACCCCCAATCATACAACATTGCCTAGTGTCAGAAGTATTGTCGTTCAGCGGTTGAGCTGTTGTCCCGCAGCACAGCCATCACTGCGTGGCATACCTATGCCGCCAACGACTCCATTTTCTTCCTGCTTGGCATACCCATCGCCCAGCAGCAAAAAAAAAAAAAAAAAAAGAGTATTCTACCTAATATTCTACGGCGCTGGGAAAATGCTCAAGTTTGACGATTTGAGCACTCCCATAGTGGGGCTTAAATCAACAGATTTGTCAATTTGAATGAGCATCCCATATGAATTGTCCTTGGTTAATTTCACTTAAATGGCTGTCATTGAAAGATGAGTTATTTATATTGATCTTTGTACAAGCCTTTTCAATAATAGGAGAAGGAAAAACTGGACTGAGCTTTGTAAGCTGCAGTTATTCAAAAGCGTAAACAATCGTGGTATTTGAAAATTCTCTTTTTATCTATTAAAGACGCAGAGATACCTCTCTGCATCATCCTATTCTCCGTTGGTCACAATATCCTCAATATTTTTCATGAAATACAGCGATTCTTGCTCGAATCTTAAAATATCAAAATCAACCAAACCTAGCTAACAAGATTCAAAATAACCAATTAAAAAAATAATTAATAGTTCTAGTGAACAGGTTCCTTTAACTTCTTTTCGTTTAGAAACTGAGGTACGAGAATAACATATAGTCTATTGGGAAGATCAAACCTACGCAACACTAAAAATAAAATAAGAAAATAGGTCGAATTAGGTTCAAAAGGTGAACCCGAGGTAACTTTGACATACACATATACAACAAATAATAGAATCCACTGACCTAATGAAGAATTGGGAAATCAGGTTTAGTAATATCCCCAAGTGAAATTGATTGAACTGGTTTGAAAGAAACTACTGAAGAAAACCTTTTAAATCCTTTGTGGATTGGTATAGAGGTAAAATTGGGGCTTACGTTTTTGAGAGGAGAAAGATGTTTGGGAAGTAGAGTTCCCGCTGGAGAACGATAACAGGAGATTGGGCTCCAGATCATCTTTATTTTTAGAAAAATTTGTTGTTTGGTCCTAGGCCCATATAGTTATTTATAGTAGGGTCCAACCGGATTTTATCCTTACCCTAAGGTTCAAAGTTTTTTAAATCAAGAAAATGACTATTATACCCTACAACTAAACACGTGTGAAGCAACATATTTCTCAGTATTCCATATATGTACTGCTGATCTATAATCTAAAAAACAAATACATGTTAAAAACAAGTAATAAGTCAATGAAAAACAAAATCAAACACTTTTATTTCAGTATTCCATATACATATACTTGTGGATCAATTTTTTTTTTTTATGAAACTATAAAGAATAACAAAACCAAAGCAGTATGTTTCAGTATTCCATACATGTACTGCTGATTCATAATCTAAAAATCAACTGCATGTCAAAAACAAGTAATGAATCTATAAAATTACAGTACTGAAACACTTTTATTTCAGTATTTCGTATACGTACTTCTGGATTATACAAAAAAATGATAAAACTATTTAAAAAAAACAAACAAACTAGCAATAGACTTGTATCCCACACTCTCATTTCTCATTTAATTTCCCATACAAACACCACCTGCAAAAAAAGGTTCAATATTTATTAGGCTATAACATTCGGAAATCGATTTCAGAGAATCCAAAACCAAATCAAAGCAGTATTTTTCAGTATGTCATACATGTACTACTGCATTCATAATCTAAAAATCAACTGCATGTCAAAGAAAAGTCATGAATCTATGAAAAAGCAGAACTGAAACACTTTTGTTTCAGTATTCCATATATGTACTTCCGAATTAAAAAGGAGAAGAAGAAGATAAAACTATAAAAATAGCAAAATCAAAGCAATAATTTTCAGTATACCATATACGTACTGTTGATTCATAACTTAAAAATCAATTTCCTGTCAAAAATAAGTAATGAATCTGTGAAAAACAGAATTGCACACTTTTATTTCAGTATTCCATATATGTACTTCTGGATCAAACAAAAAAAGTAATAAAACTATAAAATAAATAAAAAAATCAAATCAATATTCTTCGACATGCCATATATGTACTGCATTATTTTTCAGTATGCAATATGTGTACTTCTGAAACTCTTGTATTTCAGTATTCCATATACGTACTTCTGGATAAAACAAAAAAAAAGGCAACAAAACCGTAAAAATTAACAAAATTTTCAGTATGCCATTTATGTTCTGTTGTATTTTTCAGTATGCCATATATGTACTTCTGAAAAGTGAGAAAATCAAAAGCAATATTTTCCAGTATGACGTATATGTACTTCTGAAAAAAGCTTTTATCTCAGTATTCCATATATGTACTCCTGGATTAAACAACAAAAGTGATAAAATTCTATAAAAAACAATAACAAACCAAAGCAGTAATGAATGTATATATGAAAAATCAGAATCTGAACACTTTTATTTCGGTATTTCATATATATACTTCTGGATCAGACAAAAAAAGTGATAATACTATAAAAAACTAACAAAATCAAAGCAGTATTTTTCAGTATGACATATATTTACTGCTGATTCATAATCTAAAAACAGTTGTATGTCAAAAACAACTAACTAATCTATGCAAAAACAGAATTGAAACACTTTTATTTATATATTTTGTATATGTAATTCTGAATCAAATAAAAAAACTTTGTAAATCTAGGTTTTTGTCAGTACTGCAGATATGTACTGTCGATTCATACACAAAAACAAACTCAAACAAATCTAAAACCAACAAGATGAAACTGATATAATCAAATCTACTGAAGAAATGAACAAAAAACGTGATTATTCATCTAGATCTGAAATATTTTCATAAAAATAAAATAAACAATCAAGCATTCATAAAACAATTAGATATTAAAAATCCTAAAAGAACAATCAAGCATCCATTATACGAAGATGAAAACGTCAAGAACTCGATCAGATCTTCATGTTTCAGTTGAGAAACAAAAAAAAATGGAGAGAAGATTACGTACGCATAATAAGAGAGAAGATTACCTGGAAACCACGAAAGATCTTCGTAAGCAATCTTCATAAAAAAATGAATTGGAGAGAAGATTTCGTAAGAGGCAGTAGCAGAGAAGATGGGAGGGAGAGAGAAAAACGGATCTGAGCATGGAAAGAAAAATGAAAAAACCTAGATTATATTTGTGTTATAGTAGAAGGCTATTTCGGGAAATCTAAATATCTACTTAATAGGTTCCGCACGTGTACAGGACCTGAGCTTAAAAAATTGGGTCCATTTTTATGTTTTCTTTTAATTATGGACCTCCGGTTATTGGGCTTTAGTGGGTGGACCTTCCACTAATTAGTATCACTATATTAGTACCTATAGGTAATTCCTACTTATTTTTATTTTATTTTTGAAGCAAAAATTAAATCTCTTCTTTGCCAGATACCTAACTACCTAAATTTCGTGCCTTTATGTTATACTGTATGTATTCTTTTATATATGTACACGTGGGTTTTCAAAGGAGTTCAAGGGGCGCTAGGAAAAGGAGGTTTAATCAGAAGACTCAAAACTGAATCCATTCTAGTTCTAGGTACGAGGTTTGTCTCCGTGACAAAAGCTATCAGACGGACGATGTTCAACGGGGGACATCATCCGGCGGTGGGGAAATTTCGGCTGGAGTTTTTGCTTGGACGGCTGGGAAACTTCGTTGGTCGGGGTAGGTTAACGAAATTGGGGCGGTGTAAGATTCCAAAGCACCCTCTTTTCTCTCTTTTGCTTCTCTGAAACTATTATCTATCGGATCCGTAGGTGTTATCATGGTTAGGGGAAGGTGATGTAGTGCTTCAAAGAGGGTTGAATCTCGAAGATAATCCTTAAAAGGTGATGCAATTGTAGTAAAAAATCCTTCTCAGAAGATAATAAATTAATAATCTAGCATATATGATTGTATCGCCACCTAATTTTTCAATTTTCTCATATGATATCTAGGATTTTTGATTCGTTGTTATTTCGAATTATTCTTAACATTGTTGCAATATAGGGTATTAGGTTTAGGCAAAGTGTTTTTTCCAAATTGGGGTTTTTCTGGGTTTAGCAAATTTTAGGGTTTTGAATTGGTGTATTTCCAGTTTATCTTGGATCAATTATAATTTTTTGAAACCGTATGGAAACCGAGGTAACCAGCAATAAGATGATTTATTCTGTTTACCTTCAAACTGCTTTAATTCATATCGTTTTGTTGTTTTTTGGTTGTACAATCACATTTGTGGTGAATATATTCCGGTCTTATTTCTTTTTAGATTTCTTGAATGTATTCTCCCTTTGTTTGTAGGTATACCAAAAGTTGACACATTTATCAGTCTAAACACTCAGCACACTCGAAGGCTCCACCGCCAATATTCCTGTTTGGGGTCCAACCAGTTAACTCACCGGTGCACATGAATAACTTCAACATGCTGAAATTAGTTACATGATCTAAATTTATGTTGGGTTAACTGAGTTTTTCTAAAGAGAATTAAGAATCACTAGCCTCTGTCACCATCAGCACCACCAGGCCTGTTTTAGTGGAATGTAAGTAAACCCATACCGTCTCCTTTTATTTATTTCCTGATGAAGCTTCTAAACCAACATTAGTTATCATTTTCGACAGACCCGATGACAAAGTCACAAAGCTTCGCCTTTTTACGAGCAACAACAGGTCACTGCTCTTACCCTTTCTACGAGAGGGAACAGGAAGGAAAGGGCTGAGAAAGCGAAGGATGGTGAATATTTACTTCTTTTTAAAGCCAATATGCACTTCACATTCGAGGAGGAGATGATGCCTGAGATTGGAGATCTGCAATCTAATTTACTCTAATTGGGAAACTAAATTTCTCCATCCAGGTATTTTCTACTCTTTTGTCTTCAAATTTCAATGGTATTTAGCTAAATTAGCTAAATTTGTTCAGGATCAAAAAGTACTTGCTGAATATGTGTAATTTTCATTAACATCTTGAGTTTTGCATACTTTAGATTCTCTTCTCCAATTTTCGCTGGACACTTCATTGTATTTCTATAATTCAACTCATATCCAACTCTTTAGCTCCTGAGAATTTCAAATGATATACACAATGCCATGTGATAATTTCTTATCTTAATGCGTCTTAAGGCCTATTCCTATGGGTATGCCAAACCAACATATTTGTCATATTAGCACCCACTATGGGTATGCCAAAGTGCCAAACTCATATGCCTATTGTCAGTTATGACATATAGGCATACACGATGGAGCTTCCACCGAGCGATAGAGGTTCTATCGCTTTGCTGAGCGATAAATATTTTATTGCTGGCGATATTCTCTTTATCTCCGGCTATATTCTCTTTATCTACGAGTATTTTTATATATTTTATACTTTCCTCTCTCCTGCTTTTTTATTATCTTAATATATTTTCATAAATAAAGGGACCCACTAAAGATTTTATAATGCATAATATCCCACATGGATCCCACAAAACACACACCAATATATTTTATAATACATAATATCCCACATGGATCCCACCTAACACAATTAAATATATCATTTTAATCAAATTTGCCATATCTACCATGATGGAGGAATGAATTTGCCATGCCAAACTAAATTTTATACCACATCTCATAGGAATAGGCCTAAGCAATTTATTTATTTATTTTTCATCTGGAGTCTGACATTATTTGTTGTTCAGTTTTTTAGAAGCGAATAATAGACCAATCTCCACTCGTATCATTCCCATTACCATAAGAATATATATAAGCATGTATTCTTCTTTTAGTTCCGCACTCCTTACTCCCGCTGTCCTGCCATTGATTTAATAAGTTATTTTCAGTTGTTAGCAGAGAGCAGAGCTGCGGTCCTCTTCTTGACCGACTCCTGTACAATTGCTGTGCTATTTCCATGCAAGTGTGTTTTTGTCTCTATTTTGATCTTGCAGGTGATAATAAGTTAATGCTACTAGAGTTTTACTGTAAAACACCACGGGTTTATAGGTAGGGTTTTTATTGCACTTGAATAGCTTTGATGATGGAATCTAAAACCCCAGCGCTCACGAGTCACGACTTGAATGGCCCTATGGTATATAAGTTCTTCACAATTGGTTAATGGGGTTACCTTCTGCTATATTTGTTGCTTTTGATCTTCACTAAAAATTCCTTTAGTTAGCATCAATTAGTTTATTTTATTTTGGCATGTTCTTTCTAAAGAATAGTTTAATTTATTTATATTGGAAACGTGGGTTTGGATGATAAGGTTTTAGGGGATTTGGATCATATTTGGTAGAGATGTATGATGATTTTAGGCTTTCTATTTTTCATGGTATTGCTGACTACCATGTAGGTTATCTAATTGGATTGCAAAAAATTAGATACTGTGCATATGTAACATTATTCTGCAGGACCTTCTTTGGTGCTATTTAGAATATGGTTGAGTACTTAAATTCATTCTCTGTTGGATCTTTTTCAGGACTAAATGACACTAACGTTGATTCAAAAACATTGTTGAGGCCACTGGATGATGTTGATATGGAAGGAAAGCCTTCTACGTAGTTTTATCCCTTCAACTTCCATTCGAGATATCTACGACGTACATCAAATGCTCAATCACTGCTTTGGAGGTCATGAATAATATAGCTCAATACATATAGATAATATGTATATGTATCCTATCTTGCTGCGATTCAAGTGGTCTTTATTGACAAAGTTAGTTTCCTTATATAAAATGCTGCTCTACTTTTTGATACTAACCATTTACTTCTATTCCTTTTCCATGTCATAATTTTTATCAGGCGTCGTCAATCTGAGTTTTTACACCTTTGAGGCAGAAATTACAATCTAAGTTGAATACTCCTTCAAACTGGAGGTTCAAATCACTGGGATAACATCTGATTTTTTCTTGTTTGCTCTCTTGCCACCCATGTAAGTAGATCTCTTTAGATGAGTAGGAAAAAATAGACTTACCAATTCAATTTTACTTCTTCATTGGTTTTTTCTGAAACTAAAGCTGTGAATGCTAAATGCTTTAGTAAAATTAAGTCGATTGGTAAATCTATTTTTTCGGGGTATGAAATGTGCCCAAATGGATAGTATGCCTGCTGCTATATATATTCCTTTGAATAATGTGGTTGATGTTGATATCATACGCAGTCTAGCATTTCGGTTTTATTTGTGTAATCGATATAAATTGTTTACTTTTCTCACACGCTGCTGCTATATCATACGCCACCATGCCACGGCTACTGGCACACTGCTATGCCACGACTACTGGCATGCCGCCATGCCACGGCTATTCGCACGCCGCCATGCCACGGCTACGCCACTGGCATACCACTAGCATGCCGCTATGCCAATGGCGCCACTCCGCTATACAACAAGATGCAGACATAATCAATGGCCATCCTTCCTTATGAGATGCAATCTCAGCCATTCAAGTTCGCCACCGAACTGACAGACTTGTGGCAAGTTTCAGGCGACCAGCTGCCTAAATCTAGTGGCCATGGCTACGCCAGGCGCCACTTGCATTAACGTGCCACTGGCATGCACGAGTCATGCCAGCCACGCCAAATTGCCACTGCGCCATTATCATGCGCCAATACAAGGTAGCCATAATCAACGGCTACCCTCTTTCATGAAATGCAATCTTAGCCACCGAAGTTCGCCACCGAACTGACAAACTTGTGGCAAGTTTTAGGCAACTCGCCAAAACGAGCCCAATAGCCTTACATGTTATTTTCCTACGGTAAGTCCCTTGACTTTGACTTACCACACGTAGCAAAGTGCTACATATTTTCCACGAAAACACTCGAGATATCAAACACGTCACAAAGTGGGGGACGCTCATCAGGGTATTGGTCTGGAGGTTTACAGCGTGCGGCGTGCAATGCGCCCTTTACAAGAAAGTGTCATGAAGTGGGACAATTAGTGGTGATAAAAGTAACGGTGTAAACAATTCATTTCCTTCATCATGGAAGTGTAATGTCTGACAGTTACACGAATTCACTTCCTTCATCATGGAAGAATAACGTCTGACAGTTATACGTTACCCTATTCTTCACCACTCAATCGTTTCCACTTCCTACGAGACCAGGGTACGTTTCAATATGGCTTGTGTAAATAGGATTCACCTATTTTCACCAAAGGACAAGTTTTGGTCGGCAACAACGCAGTATCTAAAAATCACCTGGTAGCTTTCCATTCTGCTCGCCAGTTCTACTTTCAGATACAAGTCATAAACAACCACACCTTCAGAATCAACTATTCTGGTCTCAACACTCTCTTTGTTTCCCTCCCTAAGACCAATCGTCCTCCTTCACTTTGTGACCGAAGCAAGCCTGGAACGACCATTTCTTGGTTTAGGCCAGGATTGTATAGATTGATCTCTCGAATCAAAAGTACTCCCGTGCAGTACATTGTTTAGGGTCTAGACTCATTTCTCATCCACACACCCAAAATTACCAAAATCAGCAGAAACGGTTTTCACCCACAAACAATTGGCGACCATAGTGGAAGATTAATATTTCGGTTACAATATCAATTTCCAATTCCTAATTTCATTTTTCAACACCGATCTCAAGATGGTAGAACTCAGGTCCGGATCAGCAACAAACCCTTAGAATGCTAGCGCTAAAATCATCCCCGGTACTAACATTCCTTCCAGTGACATTAATATGCCATTTGCCAACACCAACGGCGCGGAAAATGTTCCTTCAGGTGTTACACCGCCGATCACCAGAGCCAGAGTCGATGCTGCCACTCCCAACGTTTCTTCAAGTGTGACATCTCCAACCGTCACCAGAACCGCTGCTACTCCACCATCAGGAAGAGAGACTGGAGGATCCAGAAGAAGCCGATTTCCTCTTACCACCGTTGATTTGATGGAAAGACAAAAGGTTCTCGTAAAGCTCAGACATACATGGCTACAACTCAGAAAGAGATACCTATTTTCCTCAAGACACTAACGGAGTGGCTACCACAAGAGTCACGTCAACCCCAGATGGAGCTGACAAGGAATACTTTTAACATCCGACGCAGGCACTTCAGTAGGACGCGCGTTTACAGATGAAGAGGCTCGCGTTTCTCTTGAAATCCCAGTAGAAAGGAATCAACAATCCAATTTCATCACACGTGAATATCATGAACGACTTCTCCAAAATCGGGGCAAAGAATATCACCAACCCTCCTGAGTTCACAGAGACCCTCTTCCCGTCAGGAGATGCATGATTTATGGGGACTTCGCCCACAAAATCATGCAGTCTATGATGAAACATTTATGTGAGATTCTGTATTTCTCCAAGGCGCAGCGTCAATACATATTTGCAGCCCTCAACCATATTGCATCAGGAAAACAGCTGTTTCCATCCAGGGAAGCCGTTTACAAACCCCAACCTCTCCTGGAAATCACGATTGATAGATGGAACTGGGGACTCCTAACCACTGTTCACTTGAAGGATGTCGAATTTGACAACACGCTGATTGACGCGGCCTCCGACTTCAACATTGTCACTGTCAAGGCTCTGAGAGTTGCAAGAGAAAATCAAACAGAAGAAGCGTATTCTTTCCCATGAGGAGAAAAACACGACTTGCCAACCAACACTATTTATGATGTCTTCCCATATGTCATATCGTATCAAGTCGTTTTTCGAAGTCAACGGTTAATAGCGCCCTCATTGGAGTTTTCTCCAGGAGACGCTTCGACGTTTCTCTCCAGGAGCCTCTTCAACATTCTCTCCAGAAGTCGTTCCACTTCAACGTTCTCCAGCAGCGGCTCCACTTCAACGTTCTCCAGCAGCCGCTCCGCTTCAGCATTCATCCATAAGCTTCTCCAGGATCGAAGCCGAAGCTTCAGCATTTTGTTCCATAAGCTTCAACGTCCTCTCCAAGAGCCGAAGCCGCTTCAACGCCTCCTTCCTTCCAAGGATCGTGCCGTAGCCGCCACTTCTTCCTGCCAAATATCGTGACGTAGCCGCCACACTCCCTCCTTCCGAGGTTCGTGCCTGTAGCCACTACACTCCTCCCTGTCATGGATCGTGATCACAACCACCCAAGGATCGCAGTTGTGGCCACTTTTTGATCCATCTCGCCAAACCTCGTGGTCTTGGATAGTTTACTCGCTTACGCATCCAGCTGATCCCTTTGCTTCCATGGACGCCCATGCAATTCCAGCCAACCTATTTTGGTTCCCACGACGATGTAGTCTCTTTTGATTACATCTTCTGCCAAGAACTGTTGCTGCTCGTTTGTCGATACCAGCCAGAGCTTTACCATAGCAACAATCATTACAAAGTTTCACGTGGAAGAAGTAATAGAGTCACCAGTACGGACGCAAGAGGATGTCTTTATCACGGCCAACTCACCGAACATACAAGATAGAAACATGTAAATCATACTTGGGGAGTGAGGCTCTACACGGGATCCCTTAACTGTCAAAGCTCAGAAGACACGGTCAACCAAAAAGTCATAACCACGACAAGGTCATCCACCCTTCAAAGGTGTAGCGTAAGAATATCATCACCTCTCTGTCTAGAAGGAGCCTGCAACACTTTACGAGTCCGCGGCGGATCCCAAGGCTACTTAGAGAAAACAACTTCAGTAACCAAAGATAAGTGCGACTGGGGACTGCTCATCACGGTCCATCCCCGACAACAATCAAGCATTCATGAGATAACTCTAGAGACGCGACTGAAACATTTTTCTTGAAGAGACAGAGGGAGCCACGATTAACGACATAACTCTCTCACTTTTACTTCTTCGTTATCCATAATGTTTCGTCCATGTGATATTCCAAGCATCCCAGCATCACATCCAGTAGAGTATGATAAGATTGTATCAAATCCCATAGGCGTGGATTCAAAGCGATGCAATTAAAGTAGGCTACACCTGGGGACTGAAGCCTCCTTCATGTTTAGAAGCTTAAACGCAGTCACCACCTTACCAGTGAACGCAGCAGAAGTACATCTTCCACGAGAAAATAGGCTCAGGATCATTACACATGGGGACTACTAGAATGGGATGCCTTCACTGCCCTCAACCAGGTTATTCCCGATTTCAACATCATCACTGTCGAAGTTTTACGATCCGCAAGAATTTCTCAACATGAAGTCGTACACGTGCATCAAAGACTCCAAAAGCACGCCACAGAGATACACTCACATATCCGGCCACGCCATCGGATCTAACAGAAGTATAACTGGGGACTTCTCACCGCATACCATTCCATACAATAGTCCAAGATTCAAAAGATCGTTCAAAGGATGTCGTTTGGAACGAAGTCCTTGAAGACTTGATAGCAGCACATCGGCAACGAAACGT
Organism: Papaver somniferum; assembly: GCF_003573695.1. Classification (NCBI taxonomy): domain Eukaryota; kingdom Viridiplantae; phylum Streptophyta; class Magnoliopsida; order Ranunculales; family Papaveraceae; genus Papaver; species Papaver somniferum. The sequence goes on along the minus strand of NC_039363.1, from coordinate 149,596,024 downwards.
CTCTCAAATCATCTATTTCACCCAATGGCTCCGAAAGATTTCGACCATACAAGCATCCACAACATATCATCATCGCAATCAGAAAGTCTAGGTACCAAATAACCTAAAGTCAAGGATGAATCAACAACGCAACCACAATCTCCAAGATTAGCCTGACATTATTTCATCCATACATCCCAAGAGTGCAATGGAATTTGGTAAATTTTGAAATCCACTGGAGAGGTCAGATACTTATTCTTCTGGAGTCAGAACCTTATTACACATTCTGGAGAAGATCGATGGTACTGTTCGGTGGACACATGCGAGAGCACCTACTTTGAGTTCTCCTGGATCGCCTTGCTGCTGATTATAACTATTGGAGATTGCTTTGTTGCCATTAATGATCGTTCTACCACCGCTAACAAATGACGAAGAGGAGACAGATACTGCAGATGAAAGCACGGAGCCGGATGAACAACAAAAAACAGAAGAGGGTCGATACCCCTTTTCATACGAACGCAGTTTCTAGAGTTTGAACAGAATAAGGATTCCCTATTGCTCTATGAACGGGAATAAATGACTGGGCGCACCACACTCATGCTCCATAGCCGAACAAGTAGTATGCCAATATCTTCGCTCCATGACCGAACCAGCAGCACGCCATCACGAGGAACACCAGTCGCTCAACCTGCAAATCTCCATGGCTCCAGCACTCTGCAGTCAATTCAACTCTCCTTGGCTCCAGCACTCCGCATTCAAGTCAACTCTCCATGGCTCCAGCACTCCGCGGTCAAGTCAACTCTCCATGGCTCCAGCACTCCGTGCTCAAACCATCTCTCCATGGCTCCAGCACTCCGTGGTCAATCCAACTCTCCATGGATCCAGCACTCCTTGGTCAAGCCAACTCTCCATGGCTCCATCACTCTGTGGTTAAGTTAACGCCAACAGTCCATCATTCCGTGATCCAGCCAGCAAGCTTTCCAAGTGCCATTTTCACCATTCCACGGACTGAAGCCAGCTTCCACCATCTCATGGACTGAGGCCAGTTTCCACCATTTTGCGGACTGAAGCAAGTTTCCACCATTCCGCGGACTGAAGCCAGTTTACACCAATACTGAAGAACAAGTAAAAGAAGAAACACTGGGATACGTACCTGAAATATGCTCGCCTGCTTTGCTGCTACTTCTTTTCCGCTAACACTAAGATGTGGAAACAAAACCAGTAATACGAGATGAAGAAGATAGGTAGTGCCTTTTTATAGGCACAACCCTTTTGAAGTTCGAGTAGAGAAAGGTTTCTTGTTTAGGATACACATGAAAAAAGGCAACCGGGCCCGCACTGACAATGCTCCATGGCGCCAACAGGCCGCGGCCAAGCCAGCGCCCACAGTTCACGCCTAAGTCGGGGCCAACAGTCCGCGTCCCAGCTAGCACCACGACCTGCGCCAACAGGCCACTCCCAGCGCCAACAGTCTGCGTCCTAGCCAGCATCCATCTTTGCCATTCCGTGTCCTATCCAGCAGTGCCATGGGCTATTCCTTAGTCAGCCAAAGCAGCGCCCTCCACCTCTCTGTATCCAGCAACGCCATTGACCGTTCCCTGGCTAGACAAAACAGCGCCATAGCCACTTTCTCCTGGCCATCCAAAAAGAACGCCATTGACCTAGCCAGCCAAAGCGGTGCCATCTTAGCAGTTCAAAGCAACACCATCTTCACCATCCAAAGCAGCGCCATCTTAGCCGTTCAAAGCAGCGCCATCTTCCCGCTCCACAGCCAGCCAAAGCAGCACCGTTCACTTTTCCGTAGCAGCAGCGTCATTGACCTAACCAGCCAAAGCAGCGCCATCTACCTTTCCTATCTAGCCAGCGCCCAATCCGCGTACCAAGTTCCATTACCATCTCATCCAATTAGTAGTCAAAATTTCAGCGCTAACGCCAGCACCTTATGGCCAAGTTGGAATAACGTAGAGCCGCCAACATGGATTACTCATGCCTTCCACCAAAGTTAGTTGAATTTCCTTGGAAATCTCTTCACGTCTTGCTCTTTCGATTTTACTCTTGTTTGTCACCATCCCATGCTTACCCTGCAAAAATTCCACTGTTACGTGCTAAGCAGGGGACTTAATGTTGACGGTGGTTTTTAGCTTAGGGTTAAAATCGTAAAACCTTGCATCTGATGTGACGTCACTCTGCAAGGAAACGGTGCCGTGAGTGCTAACCTCTCCACCAACATATTTATTGAGCCGTTCAATATATCTACATGAAATTTACCTAGACTGGCGAATGTAGCAACCATCCCAAATGTCCTGTAAATTTCGTCGCCTTGCCTATATTTAAGTTCCTTCGAATGCCTTATATGCTATGTTCTCCGGCTGAACCCTTAATGTTGATATGGCATCACGATTTGTGTTCACTCGCAGCAGAGTGGCAAAAATCTCCAAATATCAAGGATAAGATCTTTGCATAAGGTATTCAATCATAAAAACATGATGCTCTCTGGAAATGAACTTAAAAGAACTCTGTGTCAACACATAGAATTCAATAAATTGTCCTGATTGGTTCCCTCTAGAGCCGCCACACTCTCTCCAGAAGTGTAGCCGCTCCTTATGTTTGGTCGGCCCCCTTTTCGTGGCCAATCAAGTTTCTTTAAACTTTCCACCATACATTAAAGGCCAAACGCACCCTGCCGCGCCACCATACTAACTGGCAAGCCAAACACGCCCTGCCACGACAACATATTGATCGGCATGCCAACATGCCACTCTACCGCGGTAACATGCCAACATGCCACTCTACCACGGTAACATGCCAACACGCAACTCTGTCGCGGTAACATGCCACTTCATGGCAACCTGCCATAAATAGCCACCACAAGGCAAACCCTACTCCTGTGGCCGTTTACACACTACAGACTTGCCATAGTTCCTTTGGCATAGCCATGGCGCCATTCACACAAAAGTATCGCTATGCCGCGGCCGCATGCCACACGCACTAATTAGGGTTTCGACATGCCAAACCCTAATTTGGGAAAGTTGCTACCAAAGACAAATAACGTTTCCCAGAGCAATGGGATTGATGTGGAAACAAGACCAATGTTTCCGCGCCACATGTGGGTCCAACACAACGACGCCAGACCCTAGCCTTGGCCATGCCACCAAGCCCTAACTTTGGCCACAAAGCCAAATCTTAGCTTTGGCCGTGCTACAACACCACAGGCGTGGCCATGCCACAACGCCACTGGCATGCCGCTATGCCACGACTACTAGCACGCTGCCATGCCACGGCTACTAGCACATTGTTGTGCAACGGCTACTGGCACACCGCTATGCCACGACTACTGGCACACTGCTATGCCACAGCTACTAGCACGCCGCCATGCCACGGCTACTAGCACGCCGCCATGCCACGGATAAGCCATTGGCATGCTTCTATGCCACGGGTACGCCACTGGCGTACCACAAGCATGCCGCTATGCCAATGGTGCCACTCTGTTATAAAACAACATGCGGCCATAATCAATGGCCATCCTTCCTCATGATATGCAATCTCAGCCATTCAAGTTCGCCACCGAACTGACAAACTTGTGGCAAATTTCAGGCGACCAACTGCCTAAATCTAGTGGCCATGGCTACGCCAGGCGCCACTTGCATTAACGTTCCACTGGCATGCACGAGCTATGCCAGCCATGCCACATTGCCACTGCGCCATTATCAGGCGCCAATACAAGGTATCCATAATCAAAGGCTATCCTCCTTCATGAGATGCGATCTCAGCCACCGAAGTTTGCCACCGAACTGACAAACTTGTGGCAAGTTTTAGGTGACTAGACAAAATAATCCCAATAGCTTTACATGTTATTTTCCTATGGTAAGTCCCTTGACTTTGACTTACCATACGTAGCAAAGTGCTACATTTTTTCCACGAAAACACTCGAGACATAAAACATGTCACAAACTGGGGGATGCTCATCAGGGTATTGGTCTGGAGGTTTACAGCGTGCGGCGTGCAATGCGCCCTTTACAAGAAAGTGTCATGAAGTGGGACAATTAGTGGTGATAAAAGTAACGGTATAAACAATTCATTTCCTTCATCATGGAAGCGTAATGTCTGACAGTTACACGAATTCACTTTCTTCATCATGGAAGGATAACGTCTGACAGTTATATGTTACCCTATTCTTCACCACTCAATCGTTTCCACTTCCTACGAGATCAGGGTACGTTTCAATATGTCTTGTATAAATAGGCTTCACCTATTTTCACCATACGACAAGTTTTGGTCGGCAACAACGCAATATCTAGAAATCACCTGGTAGCTTTCCATTCTGCTTGCCATTTCTACTTTCAGATACAAGTCATAAACAACCATACCTTCAGAATCAACTATTCTAGCCTCAATACTCTCTTCGCTTCCACTCCTAAGACTAACCCTTATCCTTCACTTTGTGACCGAAGCAAGCCTGGAACGTCCATTTCTTGGTTTAGGCCAGGATTGTACATATGGATCTCTCGAATCAAAAGTACTCACGTGCAGTATATTGTTTAGGGTCTAGACTCGTTTCTCATCCACACACCCAAAATTACCAAAATCAGCAGAAACGGTTTTCACCCACAAAGAATAGTACTCAATACGGTAGAATAAGTAATATCAGAACACGCAACTACAGAGAAAATAGTTGGGTCTGGCTTCAGAATCCTAATGAAGTCTTCAAGTCCTTAACCTATAACAATTTTAGGAAAAACCTAGATTAAAGGAGAATCAACTCTAGTACGCAACTAGTATCACACAGAAGGTGTGGGGATTAGGTTTCCCAGTTGCTAGAGTTTTCCCCTATATAGTCTTCGAATCAGGGTTTGATAGCTTTGAAAAAAATAATCAATATTCAACGTTAGATGAAATCCTGATTTAAGATTCAAGCTAAGTTTGCTTAAAACCAAAGCAATATCTCTCAACCGTTAGATGGTCTTAGCTTGTTACGCACAAATGAAATATACCTTCATTTAGATATGGGTAACCGTACCTAAATGTCTATATTGAGTTGGCTCAACAATAGTTATCTGAAGTTAGCCATATGAAAACTTTTGTATTAACCACATTAATCTAACACTTCTATATCAAATGATAATCAAATGAATCTAATTGTGTTACTCATAGAATTGTTCAATTATTTATATTCTCGTAGAAGTATACAAGACACAATTGAAACAAAATCGGATTGATTCAAGAGAATCAATTCATGAACATTTAGCCACGGTTTGCAAAGATTGCATTCCTTAATTTATAGATGTATTTTTTCATGAGTATGAAATCATACTTAACCGATTTTAGAACTTAAACCAACTCAGTTTGCAAACGAGTACACAAACTTAAGTTTCGGAGTTTGGTCTTGTCTGACAGTTCACAAATGGGTACACATACTGTCGTCACGGACCTAACTCAGTAGAACCGTTCGCATACTAGTATGCAAACTATATTCCTGGACTTTAACAGTTAAAACCGTTCGCATACTGGTATACAAACTTGGTTTCCCGGCCTGAATCATACCATAACGGTTTGCATACGGGTATGCATATTGTGCTATATCCAGACAATGGTTAACAAGTTCTAAACTCTCATTTCAATCATTGAAACATCCTTAGAAGACGACAATAGCTATCTCATACAAACTATTAGCTTATAGGTAATTTTCAAGTGATCGAATGATCAATACGAAATATTCCGAGTCGACATCAAATGACTGTCTCACACAAATCATGTAAGATGTTTCAAGGAAATTTTCACATGATCATCTTTTGACTTATTATTTAGTTTCCAACAATATAAATTGTTCCCAACTAAACTCATCAAGAATAATGATGAACGTAGCTAAAGAAAAAAGCTTCCAACACATATTTCCAGAAACATATAACCGAGTTAAATTCTACTCGAAATATCAAATGTGTATATGTAAAAGTCTATATAGCTATATGACTTAGTCTCAATAGGAGATATAATACAATAGACTCCCGAGTGATAGATAAGTTTTAGTCTCCACATACCTTTTGTTGATGAAGTTCCTCCAAGCTCTCCTCAGTAAATCTTCGTCTTCAATCGATGAACGTCGTGAAGTATAAAGCTCAACTACACATTGTATCCTAGTCCGAGACATTACTATAAGTAGACTAGAAATCAAGACTTATAGTTTTGATCACCTAAACTTGACAAACAAGCTTGAGATAGCAACGCTTGCGAGTTCGACCGAGCAGTGCTCTAACAATTTTGACCGGTGAGAACTATGTGATATGGAAGGCGAAGATGGAAGATTAGTTATATTGTGAAGATATCTATGGCCCAATAGAGAGCAGGGGAAAAAAAGCCTAAGAAGATAGAAGATGAAGTGTGGAGTGTTGTTAACCGTAAAGTTGTTAGTTTTATTCTACAATGTGTTGATGATTATATTATTCATCATGTGTAGTGATAAGATAGCATATTCTTTATGGACAAGGTTAGAGGAGTTATATGATCAGAAATTTGCTTGCGGCAAAGCTTTTGACTGTGACAAGTCAAGAAGTAAATCAAAGTCTAAAGAAGACGTGGATTGTTGTAAGAATGGTAATTATTCAAATGAATGCAGGTAGGAAGAGCAAGATCCAAGGAAAGGGAATGTAAATGACAGACAAGTCAATGATGTTACAGTTGTGGTAACAAGTTGTGATATTACTTGATTTTCTGATTGTAATGATATATGTATGAGTTCTGCAGTTTCCAATTCAGAGTGGATAGTGGATTCCGGTGCATCCTATCATGGTACTCCTTGAAAAGATGTGTTTACCTCCTACAAGGCTGGTGATTTTGGTTCAGTCAGAATGGGAAACAGTGGTGTTTTGAAGATTGTAGGAATGAGTGATGTGAAGGTTGAGACCAGTGTTGGTTGCACATTGGTTTTCAGAAATGTGCGACATGTTCCAGATCTTCGTTTGAATCTAATGGCACTAGGAGTGTTAGATGATGAAGGGTACAACAATCACTTAGGTGATGGAAAATGAAAGATAACCAGGGGCTCCATGGTTATTGTAAGAGTCAAGAAACGTGGCACATTGTATAAGACACGAGTGAAGGTGTTGAAAGGTGATTTGAATGTTGTTGAAAAAGATTCAACCTCCGAGCTGTGGCATAGAAGACTTGTTCATCTTAGTGAGAAGGGAATTCAAATCCTCACCAAAATACAAGTATTGCCCAAGGCCAAAGGTATGCAATTGGGTAAGTGCACTCAATGTTTAGTTGGTAAACAAACTCGAGTTTCTTTTCATAAAGCTTTACCTAAGCGTAATTCTGGTATTATTGATCTTGTTCATTATGAAGTATGTGGACCTTTAAGGGTCAAAACACTTGGTGGTGCCTTTTATTTTGTTACGTTGATTGATGATGCTTTAAGGATGGTCTGGTCATATGCAATCAAGACCAAAGATGATGGTGTTCCAGTGTTCAAAATGTTTCACAGCATGGTGGAAAGAGAACCATGTAGAACCTTGATGTGACTTCGTTCGGAGAACGGGGGAGAGTATATTGGGCCACTTGAAGAGTATTGCAAGAGCATGGGCATATTTCATGAACAATCAATCGCAAAGACTCCACAACACAACAGTGTTGCAGAGAGGATGAACCGCATTATTCTTGAGAGAATTAGATACGTGTTATCTCATTCCAAGTTGTAGAAGCATTTTTGCGGTGAAGCAATGAATACTGTTTTGAACTTGATCAATCGATCACCTTTAAGACCGTTAGATGGAGAAGTAGCAGAGAAGTTGAAAATACGAGGGTACCCCAATATACCTCAATCTAAAACTTTTCCACCTATAAGTCCTTTCTCCGAAAGTGATTATCTATGGACTGAATTGAGACAATACAACTAATCGGTTCGCACTTCGTGTGATCGTCTATGGATACGAGATCGATACAATACGACAATAAGATAACTTGCGTGATTGACTATGGATACAAGATCGAGATAATAAAACAACGAAGTATGTTTCCTTGATAATAAGTTCGGACTTAGCCAAACACAATAGGATTGCTATCAAGTAAATAGGAATTAACGTTTGTGTATCTAATTATAATAAAAACAATTAAAATTACGGAAATAGAAAAGTAAAAGACACAACAAGATTTTGTTAACGAGGAAACCGCAAATGCAGAAAAACTCCGGGACCTTGTCCAGAATTGAATACTCTCAGGATTAAATCGCTATACAAAATCTAAACCAACTTCGTATAGTTGAGACCAAGCAACTAAACCTATAGTTCATCTAGTTCCGTCTGTATCCCTGCGCCTCAAACTTGCAATAAGTCACGCACTTGGAACAATTCCTTTGGTTCGTATTCCAAACAGTAAAGCAACAAAAAATCTGTTCGGTAACAATTGTTTTCAATCAAAGTGATATGAGTTTGACAAAAGGATCTTCCGTTTATCACAATAAACTCCTTTGTCGGGTTTCAAGATCTATCTTTTCAACAACTACCAAAGTAATTGTTAAGACTATGCAATCAATACTTCGAATCACAAAGAAACGTATTGATGCCGATCTACACAACTAATCAATCAAATCTATAAAAAGATAAACCGATTATAGTTGGATCTCCAGCCGATCAAGTTTTGTGCACACCAAATATTATGAACCCAAATCAGAAATCTTCTCAGATCTTCAACAAACACCTGCACACAATCAACTTGAATCTTTTGTGATCGATCATACACAGAACGGAGTATGTTAATATTGGATTATCACAAGACGTCTTTAGAACTACAAACAATTTAAAGATCCCCGTAGAAACTTTGGTCTAGTTTGAGTGAATCTTATATCAGAAGAGAAGATTCTCAAGCATAAACAAACTAGGTGCAATCAAAGTTCAACAACCGTTAGTCAATAAAATCAATCGAAAACTAATAATAAACTGCAATTATCTAGTTTCCCATCAACGGTACTCGTAGAGCTTCCCAATCCCAAAGGGGTCTTTAAAACGAGCGGTCGTAAGAGATTTCGGCTAATTAGGTTACTTTCGTCTCCGAATAGGCGGCTCCATCAGTAACAACACAACAAGGTAGTTTTGCTGGCTCTGAGGATTAGTTTGCTTGCAATGCAAACTTATATATTTATAGACCAAGGAAGTTTGGACACCAAGGAATTTCCAAAACCGAAAATATTCTCAAGATATGCAATATATTTCCAAATTCAGTTTTCATAATTCCTGGAAATGGTTTGTCTAAATATTGACCGAAATCTCAGCAGAAAATCTTCAATTAGTAAATGTGCATTACCAATTTTAACTTTCTAAAGATACGCATTTAATTGCTGTAAATTAAAAGCATCTAAAATTAAAAACCTTAATTAAAATATTCTCAATTTATTTCGATACGGGATTCTCCTTTAGCTATTAAGGAATATCTTTGAACAATAAAAGATAAAAGTTACTGGACATGTTCAAAGTATGTTGACATCTTAACTTTGTAAATCCTTTTTCATATTTACAATCTTGGAACCGATTTGCCACACTTCCAAACAAGTTTAGAATTGGTTCATATGACTTCCAAGAACTATGTGATTGATCAAGAACACTCAATCACCAATCATAGGTTTCATGGTTCTACCAAAACAAGTTTCGGTTATACCTCCATGTGGGTACTAGGGTCGGTCACACTAGCTATACAAAATTTTGTTGACTAGGTACTAGGATCGGTTACCACATGTACTCGGTTTCACAAGTCATCGGTTACCAATATCTAAGACTTGTTGGACCTCTTACAAGGATCGATTCCCCTTTCTTGTGATCGTTTGCACCTCTTACTAGGATTGGTTCCCCAATGTATAGAGTTGGTCATACCAATTACAACAAATCGATCATACCATCTCAGGTGATTACTTAAGATCGGTTTCACTAATAAAAGTCATACCAATACAAAAGTCAAGCCTTGTGAATAGTTTTACCAAGAACATAAATAAGTCATGAGAGGTTATACTAATCACACATATTGGTAATCCAAAGATTTGCAATGAATAACAAATACCAATAAGTCTAACGATTTCCCTTTCACAAAATAAGTTTATGAATTTACTTCCTTTAAACGAATGTAAAACATTGTTTTCTAGGACAAAATCTTCACCCATACCCATACATAATCATAATATCATTCATACGATTATGTCAATACCTTATATACGAAGTTCAAAATATAAGTGTTATACTTCGTATTGTATTCCTTAATACTACGTCTAACTAGAGTATAATCATTCACATCTTCACAGTTATGTTTTCAATATGCACGACTTGAAAGATAAGTTAGGGAATGAAACAGTTCAAGTCAAATATTACTAACCTCAAGAGGAAGGATGATGTCGTCGTTGTAGCTCCTTACTTCTTCGCTTCTTCAAGTCTTCACGTAATACTTGTAATGTCTCACATCCTAAAACTTTCAAGCTAACCTATACAAAGTTGACTCTAGCATATAATCAGGCGACTCTTTAAATGAGTTTTGGTTCACTAAAATATGAAAACCAAACTTGACATACCAACGCATGGTGGGTTCAACCGATCTATGCTCTAACAATCCCCCCTTGGTCAGTTTTAGTGACAAAATTCTTACATCATACGGATAAACAAATTACAAGAATTCATTACACATACGCTTGATTCCCAAATTCAACAGCACAATAACTTGTATACATTGAATCCATAAATGCCGTTTTTCACATTATAATAACAAACCTAATATTCCCCCTAAATGTAAGATAGGTAGATTTTTAATCCGCACGTCTTTGTTATTTCCTTTATCAATATGATATGCTACTCCCACTTAGTCTATGCTTTACTCTTTTCGTTAGATAAACAATAAAGCACCATTGTCCTTTCCTTAGTGATACCAAATCAATACTAATATCACTTGTTTACTCCATATATTTCTCCCCTTTTTTCACAAAATGACAAAGATACGAGCAAATAAAGGACAAACCGAAAGGATCTTACAAATCTCAAAAGACTTGCAATCTATAAGAGTTAAGCACGAGGGTTCCACACACCATTTTAGATAACCAATATCAAAACCGAAACTACAAAGTAATTTTGTTTTGATATGTTACCAAGGAAACAATTGCCCAAAGCAATTTTCCCTAATAGTTTAGCAAATCAAAAATTGACTAAGCACCTTAGTTCCTTTGGTAAACCGATTGCACAAATACAATCGCTTGTTCGATAAGACCAAAATAAAGATCAGAATTAACTCTATTTTTCTCATCAGGTTCTAATTATTCAAACAATAACTTAGACCTTTCACTTTTAAACAAGACAAGTACTAGGTTAGTTAACTAGCATTTCTTGTTAAGGCATTCGATTAGACTTGAATAACCGAAACCTCCACTTTGATAGTCTAATTAACTAAGATCATAATTAACTTAGTTTCTCTTATCCGGAATCGAATTGGACTAAACAATTCATCCCGAAAACCTTTTGTGAAGCCATAAACAATTCATAAAAACCAAATAAATCAACTTGCATAATTATTTATCTCAACCGGAAGCAATCGAAACAATCATAAACATTAAAGCACCACAATTGCACTGTAATTTCGTAAGCCTAAACAATTGATACCAAACAATAAAGCAAGATAACAATAATTTTTCCTAGCCGGAAACAATTGAATCACACAAACACATCCATAAACACATAATGGAATAAAACATCAATTGTAACGAAAATTTTTTAAGCAAAAGCAATAGATATATGCAATAAAATTAGACTTTTCTTAAACAGGAAAACAATTAACTAACAAAGTCGTTACCTCAAGTTCTGCATCCTCTTCTCCAATTATTCGCATATTTCCAGGGAGGATATCATCATGTTTTCATTCTCTTCCAAGAAAAAAGAACAACAAAAACAACAACCAACCTTTACCAGAGAAAGGTTGAAAACCGGTTTTTAACTAATGCAAAGCAAAAGTTGAAAACCCCGAAACACATATGCTTTTATGCTAAACCAAGACGATTCAACATATTGTAACTTTTTTACACATGAGTTTCAATCGTAACCCCTTATGATGGCTAGAACTTAATCCCGCTAAACCAAAAAGTCACCCAAACCATAAGGGTTCACAACATATGAGATCGAATATCAAGGTTAGAAAACCGAAATCAAACATCCTATGAACATACATAGCAATAAGATAAAGCATTCAAGCACAGGCTATGTAATCGAAAACTATCACAAGCAAAATTATAAACTAATATTTTTTATTCATAAAAGCTAGATAGTTTTATTCATAATAGGATTTACATAAAGTAGCCTAATTTCAAATAAGAATTTAATCTTATTTTTGCTTTGCATGCCTTGTTGGAGAATTCCTTTAGAAGAATCTCAGTTTCGGTTAGATCCTCTTTAGAATATTCTAAATTTATTTTAAATTCTCCAAGGTCTTCAGGCCATCTATATTTAACAATATATTGTTCATATCCAGAGATACTCATCTTAGCTGCAGCAATATCATCTTTGAGATCAAGATCTTTTCTTTCAATAAGTTCCATTGTTCCCTCAAACATATTTTGAGCAAAAATAGTTGAGAGAGATATCTTGATAGGGAAAGAACAATATTCGAAACAGAGTCCATATTTTCTTTTCTCATAATATATGGAGCTAGCCTCAAGAGTTCTTGCAATATTTTCACACACAAAAACTACATACAACATCATTACATTCTTTTCCTTCCATAATGAAAGAAATGAAAAAGAGAGGGTCTAACAACACCACCCAATATTTCTCTTATCAATCTGTATGGACAAACTCCAATATACTTTTTATTAGAATCAACTAGACAGTCAGACTCAATAAATAAAAAGATATATCAAAGAGTTTATATCTCAATCTATCGATTTAATCTTACTCAAGCAAACTGTGAGTCTCGATTAACGAGAGATAGATTTGTATGGTACCAAAGACCAATATCCAAGGATCAATCAATATCAATCAACAACCGTTAGGTCGGACTATCCAATTGATTGATCTAACGCACAACCTGTATTATTTCTATTATATAACAAATATAATGCGGAAAAGAAATAACACAGACACCAGAAGTTTTGTTAACGAGGAAACCGCAAATGCAGAAAAACCCCGGGACCTAGTCCATATTGAATACACACTGTATTAAGCCGCTACAGACACTAGCTTACTCCAAGCTAACTTCGGACTGGACTGTAGTTGAACCCCAATCAGTCTTCCACTGATCCAAGGTACAGTTGCACCCTTACGCCTCTGATCCCAGCAGGATACTACACACTTGATTTCCTTAGCTGATCTTACCCACAACTAAGAGTTGCTACGACCCAAATTCGCAGGCTTTAACAATAAACAAATCTGTCTCACATGGAAAAGTATATCAAAGGATAAATCTGTCTCGCACAGAAAAACCCTAAAGTTTTTGTTTCGTCTTTTGATATGTAATCAAGGTGAACAGAAACCAATTGATAATCCGGTCTTATATTCCCGAAGAACATCCTAGATTAATCAATCACCTCACAACAATCTTAATCGTATGGTAGCGAAACAAGATGTCGTGGAATCACAAACAATGAGACGAAGATGTTTGTGATTACTTTTATATCTTGCCGATCGGAAGACTCTCACGATCTCAATCCAATCAATCTGATTATACTCGTACGATAGAAGATGCAAGATTAGATCACACAACTACGATAACAGTAGTATCGGTCTGGCTTCACAATCCCAATGAAGTCTTTAAGTCGTTAACCTGGTTTTAGAAGAAGAAAATCAAAGGTTAAAGGAGAATCGACTCTAGATTACAAACTAGTAACACACGGACGTGTGGGGATTAGTTCGTAGAGTTGCTAGATGTCTCCTTATATAGTCTTTCAAATCAGGGTTTCGCCTTGCTCACAAAGAAAACGCTATCCACCGTTAGATGAACACTTGGTTTAGATTCAAGCTAATATATCTCAACCGTTAGATCGAAATCTTAGCTTGTCATACACAAATGAACTGCACGCTTCTAGGTTTGTAAACCATACCCAAACGTGTGCATTGTTGGTTCAATAATAGTCAACCAATAGGTTAGCCATTTGAGCATTTCATACCAACCATTTTATTCTTCACCATAACTAGTTTAAATGACTCACATGAACTAGTTAGATAGATGTTCAATTGCAAGGAAATATCATGTACTACACAAGACATAATTGAAGCAAAGATGATTCGATTCACATGAATTGGTTCATGAACATTATAGCCACGGTTTGCAAAAGCATCCTTCAGTATTTATGAGTTAAGTTCAGAAATCATCTTTAGATATATAACCTATACAAGTTGGCAGACTAGGTTCGCGGACTTGAAGTACTGGAAAGAGTTTTCAAACTCCAGCAGAATTCTCGGGTTCGAGAGCTTCGCTGGTTCGCGGACTGGGTTCGCGGAATTGTCTCACGCAACATAGTTTGATAACTCAACAGAAATTCTCGGGTTTGAGAACTTCGGCAGTTCGTGGACTTGGCTACTAGCCGATTTCCAGCATGGGACTTATGCACATATGTGTTTACACAACATACTTATGTCCACTATGGTTATGTAATCTAAACTCTCATTCCAATCATTGAAACATTCTTAGAGGACGTTATATAGTTGTTACACTATTTCTCGTCAAAACAATTTTCAAGATGATCGAAACATACATGACTTGCGTCACTAGGTAAAGAAAAACATGATCGAAGCGAAACGCTTACCAACACATATTTCGAGATATAGATAGGCGAGGTATACTCGGCTCGAAATACCAAATGTGTATATTCTAAGTCTATATATATAGCATACGACTTTTGTCTCAAGAAGTAGGAGATATAATAGATAGACTTTTGAGTGACAGATAAGTTTAAGTCTTCACATACCTTTTTTTCCAGAAGTTCCACCGGTTCCTTGAGTAGTTCTTCCACTTGTATGATGAATCGCCATGAAGTCCTTGAGCTTAACTACACTTACTATCTAGTCCGAGACTTAGCTATAATAGACTAGAAATCAGGACTTATAGTTTTGATCACTAACATTGACAAACATGCTTGAGATAGCAATGCATGCGAGTTTGACCGAGCAGTGCTCTAACAATCTCCCCCTTTGTCAATTTTAGTGAAAAACTATCAATACATATGGAATACAAAAAAGATAATGAAACTTTAATAGCTCCTATTCCATAAGTCTAATCTTCAACATTCCTTGAAATCTTCGTCCTTCCAAGTACTCAAATGATCCCAAAAGTTGTAAGTTTAGCATCACCGTTGTTGAAGATTCATAGCTATAACAATGAGAAAACTCGATATTATCGATCATTGTTATACAATTTTATAGTATTACTATACAGTGTCAAAGTCCAATTGTATCACAACTTCAACAATAATACTATGGTGATATGTATCACTCCCCCTTAGTCAATACTCCATCTCGATCATGGAAACCACTCCCCCTTACACAATGATCCAAAAACCATATGTATTTGTAGTGTGAACTACATATTAATTCTCCCCCTTTTTGTCAATGAAATTGGCAAAGGTACAAGAACGGGATCATAATGAAATTCCACAAGAGACATTTCATGACTAAAATAAAAGATGCACATCATCTTAATTTAGATGCAATCATATATCCGAAGCTAATAGCAGTCATCAAGGAGTTTAAAGATACAAGATAACCCCTCTAAAATTCCATAGCCGCATACCCCTCAAGATATGACCATTAAGCACAAGTTCAAAAGAACTCTCCCCCATTTGATGTCATTCCCAAGGGAACAACAAGAGCGACCTTAATTTCGAGAGAAAAGAAGGATTTTTAATGGACACCAAAAACCATGATAAGTGATTTTCTATATCCAAAAACTCAATCAAATTAATCACAAGTAAACCCATGATTAATTTAATCAGAATACGCAATCAAATTAAACACACAAGGTGATCAACTTAATTGTTTATGCTCAACATAAGAAAACTTACGGAACATATGACTACCAAAACCATTGGAAAATCATTAGGATAGCCGTTCATATACTCGACACAAGAAAAATCTTATGGAATATATGAATGCTCAACTAGACTAATTACAAGAGAACCCATAATTAATCTAATTGGAATACAAACAACCAAACTAATCACGAAAGTAATCAATTTAATTTTCATTTTTTTTGCTCGTCATAAGAGAACTTATGGAGAAAATAACTAAATAACCAAACAAGATGATTAATTTAGTTTACAAATGATCAACATAACAAACCTTACGGAACAACCAACCAAGTTAATAAAAAATAATCAACTTAGTCGTATCGTGCTCAACATAATACATATTACGGAGCCTCACAATATTTCATAGGATATGAATCAAAGAAGATCAATATTGTTAAATATACAAGGATCTCTTCTATTTTCAATCATTATTTGCATAACAATAATAGACTTTATCCTTGTTCACAAAAGATTTTAACCTATCTTCTATCAAAGAATTGACAATATAGGCTTAACTTTTGTGTTTGTCAAAAGTCTATTCATCCTTAAATCAATACATGAATACCGATCATGAACGACTTTACTTTTGACAAAATATGGGACAAGAAAGTTCACGAGCGTAAATACACAAATCCCATAAACATTGCAATATAACAAACCATAAGATTAAATATTGCAAACCCTCATCCTCCAAATATTTTTAGAATTTTAAAACACATAAACCTAAAAAATAACAAGAAGATGAAAAAAATAATAGCTATGTGTAGTCACAATTATCTCTATTCAAAGCACTAGTTATTCTTCCAACTAAGCCAAAAACAAGACATACTAGGCAACAAAATAACACGAATTACTCATCTTTTTCCTCATCAGAGATACTCCAAGATGCTTGAATTGCGTTCAAATCTTCCTTGAGCTCGGGAAACTTCGCTGCAACCAAGGAAAAATTGTTCTTGAACACACTTTACTCTTAAATCAACCTTACACACACCTTTATGAATTTATTGAAGAAGGCTCACGGTGGTAGGGTCACTAAAATCAAGAGAAGCAATTCTTTGTCGCTTTTAAGCATTTTCCCTTACACGCCTAAAGCTGCACGGACGAACCGGTTTGGGGACCCCAAGAGAGATTCCAATAGAATCACACCCACGATCATGGAAAATACGATTAACCAAGAAAGGGTAACCCAACATTTTGACGGGTGAAGTCATTGAGATCATTTGAAAGATGATGAACCCACAACTATCGAGATTTGGAATACCCGAATCAAGAAAGTAAACTAATTCCGCAAATTCGCGACTCCACCAAGAATTTTCAATTGTGGAGGGACAAAGATTGGGAATACCAAGTTTTCCAAAAGCCATCAAGGCAATACTAAGTTCATTAGTAGGAAACTTTCCTTGACTCCAAACCACCTTCTTTCCATACAGCCCAACCGAGATATCATCACAAGGTCTAGGGAGACACACGTTTCCCAACGGGATTTTGGTAATCCTAGAAATTAATTCTCTATCAACAAGGAACCTTTCTCTACCAATCATGGATTTGAATTCCATGTTGTTGTAATCAACATCATGTATATTAGCATAGAAAATCCTTGTAAGAGAATCAAATCCTTGACCAAGACTATCAAAGATATTTCCAAGCTTGAATTTTAAAAACATACCAAATCCTCTTCATGTCCACTAGAGAAATCCAACCTCTTTTCTAGAATTAAACCTTTTGAAGCAATTCTATCAAACACTCTAGCACAAGAATCGTCTACAAACCTAATTCAAAGAGATTTTTTATCACAAGATGGATTCAAACTAGAGGATTTTGACCTTTTGGAACTCCTTTTTGTGCCCTTAGAATACATCATAGATCTAGGAAATTGAAAGGAGCAAGAGGATATTACTTACTTGGAAAGAGAATTGAACACCCTTTCTTTCAACTACTTCAAAGAAGCTTTAATGGAGGCAAAACACAAAACCCTAGGTTCACGTACGCAGACGGGTAAGGAAAAAGACTAGGGTGCGCGAACTTCTTCTTTAAAAATACCACACATGGTCTTGGGCCCGTTTATGAACCGCAATCCATAAGAAGGATAGGATTTCCTTAGCAATTTGCACAACGGATATGCAATCTGTAACAACACAAGTGAATGACAACGGATGTGAATGGAAAGCTAAAACAAATAACAAACCTGTACACAACACAAACCATTTCTTTCCCCATTCCAATATATATACAAATGGGGAATTGCCAGCTTGTTACCAAGAGGCAGAATGTGCAGAGGGCTTCTCATGCAACATTTCTGGTTGATATGTGTGAACAGTCCCTGTTGTATAATCAAAATAATGATGATAGTCAGGGCAGTTAGAGATTTCTATTCTTTGTTTGTTCGGGCTAGGATGCCTCCATTTTATGGGTTGCAGAGTATTAACACTTACAGAACCCTTTTCGGAAAGGTTCTTAGACTTAACCGATTTAAGTTTTTCTAAGAAATTAAAAACGCCTTCGAACGCTTGGAACAAATCTTTATCAATCGATCCTGTGATAGTATTCCTCATAGAGATCAAGAGTTAATCTAGTGAGGTTCCATATCCTTGAGCGTATTGAGAGTTTTCTCAATCCTTCGTTCTTTTTATTTATTCCTTCTGATTGATCTTTATCATCTAAAACTTTCCTTTTAGATGAAGTAAGATTATTATGAAAAACCAGAGGTTTTGACCATAATAATTTTTGAACGATCTTTATGGAATTCTGGCGTGCGTTACAGATGCCAAGAGCAAGTTTTCCAAAGAAATTTCCCATAGGGCAATTTATAAGGAACGAACAAACACAAACTTGTTAGGTTTACGGTGGTTGCCGGCTCTGATACCAATTAAAAAAGCGGGGGTCTAACAACACCACCCAATATTTCGCTTAGCAATCTGTATGGACAAACTCCAATATACTTTTTATGAGAATCAACTAGACAGTCATACTCAATCAATAAAAACATATATCAAAGAGTTTATATCTCAATCTCTTGATTTAATCTTACTCAAGCAAACTGCGAGTCTCGATTAAAGAGAGATAGACTTGGATGGTACCAAAGACCAATACCCAAGGATCAATCAATATCAATCAACAACCGTTAGGTCAGACTATCCAATTGATTTATCTAACGCACAACCTGTATTATTTCTATTGCATAACAAATATAATGCGGAAAAGAAATAACACAGACACTAGAAGTTTTGTTAACGAGGAAACCGCAAATGCAGAAAAACCCTGGGACCTAGTCCATATTGAATACACACTGTATTAAGCCGTTACAGACACTAGCCTACTCCAAGCTAAGTTCGGAATGGACTGTAGTTGAACCCCAATCAGTCTCCTACTGATCCAAGGTACAGTTGTACCCCTACGCCTCTGATCCCAACAGGATACTACGCACTTGATTCCCTTAGCTGATCTCACCCACAACTAAGAGTTGCTACGACCCAAAATCGCAGGATTTAAGAATAAAAAAATCTGTCTCACACAAAAAAGTCTATCAAAGGATAAATCTGTCTCCCACAGAAAAACCCTAAAGTTTTTGTTTCGTCTTTTGATATATAATCAAGGTGAATGTAAACCAATTTATAATTCGGTCTTATATTCCCGAAGAACATCCTAGATTAATCAATCACCTCACAACAATCTTAATCGTATGGTAGTGAAACAAGATGTCGTGGAATCACAAACAATGAGACGAAGATGTTTGTGATTACTTTTATATATTTCCTATCGGAGAACTCTCACGATCTCAAGCCAATCAATCTGATTGTACTCGTACGACAGAAGATGCAAGATCAGATCACACAACTACGATAAAAGTAGTATCAGTCTGGCTTCAAAATCCCAATGAATTCTTTAAGTCATTAACCTGGTTTTAGAAGAACAAGAAAACCAAAGGTTGAAGGAGAATTGACTCTAGTTTACAAACTAGTAACACACGGACGTATGGGGATTAGTTTGTAGAGTTGCTAGATGTCCTCTTATATAATCTTCCAAATCAGTGTTTCGCCTTGCTCACAAAGCAAACGCTATCCACCGTTAGATGAAAACCTGATTTAGGTTCAAGCTAATATATCTCAACCGTTAGATCGAAATCTTAGCTTGTCATACACAAATGAACTGCACGTTTCTAGGTTTGTAAACAGTACCCAAACGTGTGCATTGTTGGTTCAATAATAGTGAACCAAAAGGTTAGCCATTTGAGCATTTCATACCAACCATTTTCTTCTTCATCATAACTAGTTCAAATGACTCACATGAACTAGTTAGAGAGTTGTTCAATTTCAAGGAAATCTCATGTACTACACAAGACACAATTGAAGCAAAGATGATTCGATTCGCATGAATCGGTTCATGAAATTTATAGCCACGGTTTGCAAAAGCATCCCTTAGCCTTTATGAGTTAAGTTCATAAATCATCTTTAGATATATATAACCTATACAAGTTCGCAGACTAGGTTCGCGGACTTGAAGTACTGGAAAGAGTTTTCAAACTCCAGCAGAAATTCTCAGGTTCGAGAGCTTCGCTAGTTCGCGGACTGGGTTCGCGGACTTGGCTCACGCAACATATTTTGATAACTCAGCAGAAATTCTCGGGTTTGAGAACTTCAGCAGTTCGCGGACTGAGTTCGCGGACTTGGCTACTAGCCGATTTCCAGCATGGGACTTATGCACATATGTGTTTCCACAACATACTTATGCCCACTATGGTTATGTAATCTAAACTCTCATTCCAATCATTAAAATATTCTTAGAGGAAATTATATAGTTGTTACACTATTTCTCGTCAAAGCAATTTTCAAGATGATCGAAACATACATGACTTGCGTCACTAGGTAAAGAAAAACATGATCGAAGCGAAACGCTTACCAACACATATTTGAGATATAGATAGGCGAGTTATACTCGGCTCGAAATACCAAATGTGTATATTCTAAGTCTATATATATAGCATACGACTTTTTTCTCAAGAAGTAGGAGATAAAATAGATAGACTTTTGAGTGACAGATAAGTTCAAGTCTTCACATACCTTTTTGTCCAGAAGTTCCACCGATTCCTTGAGTAGTTCTTCCACTTGTATGATGAATCGCCATGAAGTCCTTGAGCTCAACTACAATTACTATCCTAGTCCGAGACTTAGCTATAATAGACTAGAAATTAAGACTTATAGTTTTGATCACTAACATTGACAAACATGCTTGAGATAGCAACGCTTGCGAGTTTGACCGAGCAGTGCTCTAACTAGAAATCATATGAAGGTTTTTTGAACGAGGAAAAGAATTGCATGAGCTAATTATTTCTGAAATTTCTTCTGTCA
Organism: Papaver somniferum; assembly: GCF_003573695.1. Lineage (NCBI taxonomy): Eukaryota > Viridiplantae > Streptophyta > Magnoliopsida > Ranunculales > Papaveraceae > Papaver > Papaver somniferum. Next base: position 149,574,691 of record NC_039363.1, on the reverse strand, counting down.
AGTATCACAAGATTGCATTTTTCCACAAGAAGGTGAAATCATTGTATCACAAGAAGGAAAAGAATTGCTTATTTTCTACATAAGGTGAAATCATTGTATCACAATATTATGATACCACAAGAAGAGCATAACCGAACCTATTTATATTCCCTTCTTTTCTTTTTCAAGCCAACAATTCAAAAAGCAAAGGTTACCTACACAATTACCGAAAATTAAACACTTACCTTACACATGTAAGGGAAAAATCGCTAAGATTTGAGAGGTCATAGAGTCCTGGTTGACTCCCTTTTTGCTTTTCTACTGTGTAGAAGATCATCGAAAGATGATTGCACATTGACATCACTAGATATCTCTAGATCCCTTTTAAGTCTAAACACTAGACTTTCATAGTCATATTTATATAAGATTACAAAGGGATTGTTTTTCTTAGTGCTTGTTTTAGACGACTTTCTTTTGACTACCATTTCAGTCTTTGGTATCCACTTGTAGGTGGATTTTGAATGAAGGTTCTTCACTTCTTGCAACATTGCATTTTTCCAAGATGAAGTATTAGATCTCATACCCCTATTGACAAAGGCCTTACCCTTTATATCACCGTGCCTTTTAGGATATGAATTTGAATTATTGGAATGATTCTTTTGTTTCACAGGACAGTGACGGTCTGAGATTTTTTTAGAGGTGAATCTGTTTAACTCTTTTGAAACAAAAGATAGAGCATTCTACATCTTTTAAAGCTTACAATCTCTTTGCATATGACCTTTATCTCTACAATAATAACAATGCTTATTGAAAGGAGTAAAGTTTTTAGATTTACCTTTATGAAACTTTCGTCTACTATGCTGACCCTTAGTTGGAGTTTTCCTCTGACTATTTCTGGAGATGTTTCCCGTCAGAATCTCATTTGAGCACTTGGGTGAAGCAGGCGTACAGGTTTGTTCAGGTGGATCTTCTTGAGTGGAGGAGCAAACAGCCTTTACGAATTTCACTTCTTTGTTGATTGTCGAAGTATCAATTCCATCATATCCTAATCCACGTTTGTCGCCATGACTTCTTCCTGCTTATAATATAGAAGACAAATTGATAGTGCTATCGTTGAGTCTTTTTAGTCTTGCAACTTCTTCCTCAAGTGTCGTGATATTTTCAAGAGCACATGCTAGTTTGTCCTCAAGTGGATTATTTTTGAAAGAAACGGACTCTTCTTTTTCCTTATTCACTAAGTGTTGAGAATTAATCCTTGCTTCGGTTTCAACAAGTTTTTTGTTCAACAAATAATGTTTCCTGCTGAGTTTCTCAAACTCAAGAGTTTTTGAGTTCAAACTTTCTTTATAGTCCTTAAGGAGATATCTGGAATTCTGATATCCATAGAAGAAGCCAGAAAATATTTTTCTTGGTTTCCTATTTTCTGCTAATAAGAGCAAAAAGTCCAATTACATCAGAGGTAGAAAGTCTTTTTATGGAGACAACACCTAGTAATGAGAAAAATTCAGATAGATCTTCTTCAACATCTTGATCAATTTCTGAGTCATCATCTTCAGAAATCTCATCAAGTTGTTTTTCGAGACAGGTTTGCCACTCACAAGAATCTACATTATAGGGGGTCATCCTGTTCAGTAGGTTTTAACTGTTAAAGTCCAGGAACCAAGTACGCATACCAGTACGCGTACGGTTTCACCTGAGTTAGGTCCGGGACGAAAATGTGCGTACCCGTTTACAAACTTTCAGAAATAGCCAAATTCCGGAACTTAAGTTTGCGTACCGGTTTGCAAACTATGTTGGTGTTGATGGTGGATTTTTGTTCAAGTCTAAATTTGTAAAATCCATACTTAATACGCTGACATCATGCAGAGGATAAAGCTATCTGAGTGATGAATACTTCTTCACTTTACTAACTCACCTAGAATGGAGCATGTGGCAACAATCTCAGTATTCTGTGAATTAAATATACCAAAAACGGATCATGTAGCAACAATCCTGATATTCTGTGGATTTATAGAATTATTAATTAATGCATGATTAGCCTTGTATTTCCTTTGTTGTTCCCACAGAACTCTCATTATCGGTGCGGCATGATGAATGAGTGTTGCTCTCAGCAGAGTAACACGAATCTCCAAGTGTCAATAGTGAGGCATGCATGAAGTACCCATACAAGCTACATCTCTCGGTGTGTTATACTAGCCAGATTGAGTATATTTCCTAAGGGAAATCTGGACTGCCCGTGTCAGTCTCAGAAATAATCACGACCACGCAGGTTGGCCGCATGATTTAACCAGCCTAGACGATCCTCAGCAGGAGAAGGCTATCACCGCAATAACCACCAGCAGGCCCGTTTACGCCCTGGACGGTCGAACACATGCTATGCCCCCAAACGCCAGCCCTGAAAAAGGATGGTCGAGCTGGTATGAAGTGTCTAGTATACGCAAGACTGTCAAAAACAGTCTCAAAGAAATCGCGACCGTACGACTTTGCAAGACAAGTTGGACGGCTTGGATAATCCCGCGATTGATCGGAGAAGCGTTGGTATGCACATTGGCGGGCCCACTTTTCACCTGCCTGATCGGTTCTCTTACGACCAATCCATGGAGCAATAAACGATTGCTCAAAACATGGCTGGCGTGATGCTTTAAAATCCATGGAAGTCTACTAGTGTCTTAAATTGATCACGACCATCCAACTTCGCAAGCATGGTTGGATGGCTTAGATCACACCTAAGACCGTGGAACAAGTACGTGCATGCTCACCGACGGCCCAACATGGGCCCCACACGATCGTCCTCCTCAATGGTGGAACATAACTTGCAAAACTGATCGTTTGAAGTTGTGCGCACACGACCGATCCAAAACCCTAATTAGGGTTTGCGGCATGTTACATGTGTCGTTAATCAATCACGAGCGTCCATCTTCGCCAGCTTGGATGAAGGGTGCAGGAATAGACTAAGGAAGTTCAGAGAGTATCAGCGTGATCACTGTGGGCCCGTCTATCTCTATGTCCGACCGACCAAGACAAGCCATGGTTGGTTGCCTCGATTCGTGTGCCTTGAAGGTGGCATGCCTCCCCCCTTTAAGAATCCTTTGCGGCATAGGATTTCTATCGAGATTTTATCTCGGCCACTCCTCTTTACCGGTCAAATTGAGTGATCTAGATCGCGCCTTCATGAGACAGTGAGGTACGGATATGTACACCGGCAAGCCGTCTACACGCATACCCGGTCGGTCCTGCCAAAAACGCCTCCCATGCTTGGTTTCGACCAAGCTGAAGAGTGATGCTTGCGCACCTCTTCAAAACCCTAAAACTTCATCAACGGTCGCAGATGAGCGTCATAGATCATATCGTCCGTCCAACTCTACCAGCTTGGTTAGGCAGCCCATGCTAGGAGTTAAATGGACAATAAGGTGTCCTGGTGATTACCATCCATCACTCTACCACATCATGTGATCGGCCAAGGGAGGGCTTGCCTGTGCAGCCTCCAAACTATCATTCGAAGATAGCTAAGCATGCATCTGTTGTAAAACGCTTAATCCGCGACTTACTCCGTTAAGCCTTAAAACAACGATGGTTCATACACATTGATTATATTCGATGCATTACATGCATAGAGTATACGCGATATTTCATGAATATTGATTTCCTAAATAACTCAGTTATTTAACCTAGCATTGTATGCTACTCCCTGTGGGTCCCACGATCCACTCATTCGAGACATCAAGCATGTCACAAACTGGGGGATACTTACTGGGGTATTGATCTGGCGGTTTATAGCGTGCAGCGTGCAACGCGCCCTTACAAGAACGTGTCAGGAAGACATGGACGGTTAGCGATGATGGGAGAAGGGGGCCAAGACGTGATCGTGCAATCACTCACACACGACCCCACTACTTCATCACTCCACTTCCTACGAGAGACGAGGTTTGTGCTTTATGACTTGTATAAATAGGTCCATCACCTATTTCCAAAAAAAAAAAAAAAGACAACACAAGTAAAAACTAAGTGTTTTACGTATCCAGAACACCAGAACTGATAGCTTCCATTATTGCAAGCCAGTTCCTCATTCTGATACAAGTCATAAACAGCCAACACCTTCACAATCTCAACACCTTCTTCGCTTCCCTCCCTAAGATCAACCCCATCTCCTTCACTTTGTGACCGAGGTAAGTCTGGAACGTCCATTTCTTGGTTTAGGCCAGAATTGTATAGATTATTCTCTCGAATCATAAAGCAATCCCGTGCAGTGCATTTGTTTAGGATTTAGATTCATTTCTCATCCACACACACCCAAAATTACCAAAACCAGCAGAAATAGTTTTCACCCATAAACAGTTGGTTAAAGTTCTAAAATCGGTTAAGTATGATTTCATACTTATGAACAAATACATATATAAATTAAGGAATGCAATCTTTGCAAATGGTGGCTAAATATTCAAGAATTGATTCTCTTGAATCAAATCCGGATTTTGCTTCAATTGTGTCTTTTATACTTCTATGAGAATATAAACAATTGAACAAATTTATGAGTAACACAATTAGATTAATATTATTATCATTCATGTTTGATTGATCATCATAGTTGATCTAAAAGTGTTAGATGAATGTGGTTAATACAAAAGTGTTCATATGGCTAGCTTCGGTTAACTGTTATTTAGCCAACTCAATATAAAAGTTTAGGTAAGTTTACTCATATCTAATTGAAGGTATATTTCATTTGTGTGTAACAAGCTAAGACCATCTAACGGTGGATAGATATTGCTTTGGTTTTAAGCAAACTTAGCTTGAATCTTAAATCAGGATTTCATCTAACGTTGAATATTGATTTCTTTGTTTCAAAGCTATCAAACCCTGATTTGAATACTATATAAGGGAGAACTATAGAAACTGGAAAACCTAATCCCCACACCTCCTGTGTGATACTAGTTGCGACTAGAGTCGATTATCCTTTAACCTAGGTTTTTCCAAAACAATTATAGGTTAACGACTTAAATACTTTATTGGGATTCTGAAGACAGATCCAACTATTTTCTGTATGGTTGTGTATTCTCATCTTACTTGTTCTATCATAATGAGTACTATCTTCTCTAGGATTTGCTTGAGATTTATCTCCGATAAGTAAGATATAAAAAGTAATCACAAAGCTCTTCCACTCATTCTTTGTGATTCCACAATAAATTGTTCTACTACCATATAGTTAAGTTATTATGAGGTGATTGATATTTCTAGAATGTTCTTCGGGAATATAAGACTGGATTATCAATTGGTTCCTATGCACCTTGATTTATCAAAAGACGGAACAAAAACTTCGTAGGTATTTCTATGGGAGACAGATTTATCTATCAGAATAGACTTTTCTGTGGGAGACAGATTTGTTTATAAAGTCTTCGACTTTGGGTCGTAGCAACTCTTAGTTGTGGGTGATATCAGCTAAGGGAATCAAGTGCGCAGAGTCCTGTTTGGATTCAAAGGCGTAAGGAACGCGACTGTACCTTGATCAGTGTAAGATTGGTTAGGGATCAACTACATTCCAGTTCGAAGTTAACTTGTAGTAGGATAGTGTCTATAGTGGCTTAATACAATGTGGTTTTAATAAAACTTCTAGTGTCTATGTTATTTCTTTTCCGCATAATATTTGTTTATATAATTGAAATATCACAGGTTGTGCGTAGTTCAATCAACTGGTAAATCCAACCGTTGGTTGTTGATTATAATTGATGACACTTGAACATTGGGCTTTGGTACCGTTTAAGTTATTTATTATATCAATCAGGCTAACAGATTGTTATCTGTTCGATTGCATATTTGTTAGAGCATTGCTCGGTCGACCTCGTATGCGTTGCTATCTCAAGCATGTTTGTCAATGTTAGTGATCAAAACTATAAGTCTTGATTTCTAGTATATTATAGCTAAGTCTCGGACTAGGATAGAAAATTGTAGTTGAAATCAAGGATTTCATGGCGATTCATCATACAAGAAGAAGAAATACTCAAGGAACCGGTGGAACTTCTCGACAAAAAGGTATGTGAAGACTTGAACTTATCTGTCACTCAAAAGTCTATCTACTCTATCTCCTACTCTTTGAGACAAGAAGTCGTATGCTATATATATAGACTTTGATTATACACATTTGGTATTTCGAGCCGAGTATACCTCGCCTATATATATCTCGAAATATGTGTTGGTAAGCTTTTCGCTTGGATCAAGTTTATCTATACCTAGTGACGAAATTCATGATATGTTTCAATCACTTTGAAAATTGCTTTGACGAGAAATGGTGTAAAAACTATATAATGTCCTCTAAGAATGTTTCAATGATTGAAATGAGAGTTTAGATTACATAACCAGTGGTGGACACAAACATTGTTGTGGAAACACATTTATGTATAAGTCCTATTCCTTGAACCAAAGTTTGCGAACTTTGTTGATCAAGAGAAACCGAAGAATGGCGTGGTCCAAGTCCGCGAACACAGTCCGCGAACTGCCGAACTTCTCATCCCGAGAAATTTTTCCGGAGTTGACGAACTAGCTGCGTCCACGAACCCAGTCCGCGAACCGGCGGAAAGTCTTTGCCGAGATTTTCTGCTAGAGTTTGTAAACTCTACCAGTTGCTTAAGTCCGCAAACCTAGTCTGCGAACTTGAGAAAGGGTATATATCTGAAGATTATTTCTGAACTTAAACTTATAAAGACTAAGGAATGCATTTTTCAAACCGTGGCTATAAAAGTTCATGAACCGATTCGAGTGAATCAAATCATCTTTGCTTCAATTGTGCCTTGTGTAGTACATGAGATTTCCTTGTAATTGAACAACTCTCTTAACTAGTTCATCTGAGTCATTTGAACTAGTTATGGTGAAGAAGAACATGGTTGATATGAAATGCTCATATGGCTAACCTTTTGGTTGACTATTATTGAACCAACAATACACACGTTTGGGTACGGTTAATAAACCTAGAGGCGTGTAGTTCAAGTGTGTATAACAAGATAAGTTTTCGATCTAAAGGTTGAGAAATATTAATTTGAATCTAAATCAGGATTTCATCTAACAGTGGATATTGTTTGCTTTGTAGCCAAGGCAAAACCCTGATTTGAAAGACTATATATAGGTGACATTTAGTATTGTACAAAACTAATCCCCACACCTTACGTGTGATACTAGTTTGCATAGTAGAGTTGATTCTCCTTTAACCCTATGGTTTTATTTTCTCAAACCAGGTTAAACGACTTAAAGACTTCATTGGGATTGTGAATCCAGACCCATACTACTTTTATCGTAGTTGTGTGATCTGATCTTGCTTCTTCTATCGTACGAGTATAATCATATTGATTGGCTTGTGATTTTATATCTCCTATAGGCAAGATATAAAAAGTAATCACAAACACCTTCGTCTCATCATTTGTGATTCCACAATATCTTGTTTCGCTACCATACGATTAAGATTGTTGTGAGGTGATTGATTAATCTAGGATGTTCTTCGGGAATATAAGACCGGATTATCAATTGGTTCCTGTTCACCTTGATTATTATCAATAGACGGAACAAAACCTTTAGGATTTATCTGTGGGAGATAGATTTATCCTTTGATAGATTTGTCTGTGGGAGACAGATTTTTTTATTGTTAAAGCCCGCGATTTTGGATCGTAGCAACTCTTAGTTGTGGGTGAGATCAGCTAAGGGAATCAAGTGCGCAGTATCCTGCTGGGATCAGAGGCGTTGGAGCATAACTGTACCTTGGATCAGTGGGAGATTGATTGGGGTTCAACTACATTCCAGTCCGAAGTTAGCTTGAAGTAGGCTAGTGTCTGTAGCGGCTTAATACAACGTGTGTTCAATCTGGACTAGGTCCCGGGGTTTTTCTGCATTTGCGGTTTCCTCGTTAACAAAATTTCTGGAGTCTGTGTTATTTCAATTTCCGCATTATATTGTTTTATCTTTATAATTGAAATAATACAGGTTGTGCGTCAGATCAATCAATTGGAGAGTCCGACCTAACGGTTGTTGATTGATATCGATTGATCCTTGGATATTGGTCTTTGGTGCCATCCAAGTTATTTCTCTTTAATTGAGACTCGCAGTTTGCTTGAGTAAGATTAAATCGAGAGATTGAGATATTAACTCCTTGAGATACTTTTACCTAGATTGAGTCTGACTGTCTAGTTGATTCAATAGAAAGTGTTTCGGATTTTGTCCATACAGATTGCTAAGCAAAATATTGGGTGGTGTTATTAGACCCCCCCTTTTTCAATTGGTATCAGAGAAGGAAAACACGTTCAAGACCTAACAAGTCTGTGTTTGTAGCGATCTGACTCTCTGGACAAGAGTAGTATCTTTGATAAACGCATCACCAGAAATAAAAGGTCTGTCTCGTCTAAGTCTAATAAAGAGAAAGATACTTCAATCTCGAATATAGACGAACCTTGTGTTCTAACGAGACAGACGAACACTGACATGTGTGATTCCGATTACCCTTCAAAAGAAACCTTCTCTATTAATGAATGGGAAACAGCTGAAGAGAGTGAATTGATTCTAAATCTTGCTAGAATCCAAGCTGATAGATTTAATTGGTTGAAACACCATGTCAATGTTCTTCTTGGTGTAATAAGAGACTGCAAATTCAAGGAAAATACTGAAGATCATTCTTCACGTATGACTCTTGAGGCTAGCCTGGAAAAGGATGCCTTGGAAATTGAACATCGCTTGAGTAAACTCTCTATTCAAGGATGCTCTAAACAGTCTAATATACCAAGTACTTCTGCTACGACTGAAAACGTTCCTAAACCAGAAGTAATATCATAATCCCTTCCTGTAAGAAATGATGTGGTTGTGTCTTCCTCTAATCAAGGAATCTCTACACCACATGGAAGGAATAAGTCTCCTAAAAATGGTTTTAAAACTGTTTCTCCTGATCACCTCTTTGATCATAAAGTATGCCTCTTTTGTAATTCAAAAGGACATTATGAACGAGAGAGAAAATCCAGGTTGAATGACAAATCTATTGATAGTTTCCAACACACCTTAGATTTGATTCTTGAAGGTGTAACTGACATTCGCATGTCTAAACCAATTGGTTTTAGTACTCGCCCTGTGCTCTATACCAGGAAGGTCAGTTCAAGATGTTCCTCAAATGTTCAAAGGAGGGACAGTCTTCCTAAATCATTTCATCAAAGAAGAGTTCATAAATATTTCAATGATATAAAGGGAGATGATGTTGTTCTCGATGTGAAAAAGGAACCAGAAGAAAGAAGCAAAGATGGCAAAGACAATCTAAAAATGATAATTGAAGGTTATAAAGAGATCATTAACAGGTTGTCAAATTGCCCTGGTCAATCTACTTCAGGTAAAAATAAAAACTATGCATCTTATTTTGATGATAGAAAATTTTATGATAACTTTTCACATCATAATCGTTTTTCCTCAAGACTTTTGAAAAAGAGAGTGAACCGTAATCTACGGTCGTTTGATGAGCTCAAGGCTCATACTTGTGCTAATTAATCACAAGGTAGACTCTCATTCACAAAAATCCTGGTTGAGTGAGATATTGTCAGGTATACTTGATGGCAAAGTGTTTTCTGATTCTCTAAACTATTTTCTTATCGTCTTTAGCTAGAGTATCAATCACAAACATTTTTTCATAAATATTTTTTTGTGTGCTTTGTTTGTTTTATTCTTCTGGGTAATGTTGTACTCGAACAGATACCTGTTCTGGCCCGAGTTAACGGTTCTAAGAAACCCTAGAATATCTTCCACAAGAATAAATATCCGACCTCGTGGTTACAAGTCACGTACGTGTACTCCAGGTTGGTTTTGGTTTTTTTCAAGAATGTCTTCCTCCTCATCTTTCTACGGTGGTTTTTGCAAAAGGATTCCTTGACAAAGAGATTGTTGTTGAATCTAGTAGGAAGAGAAAAATTGTAGATAAATGTCATCCTAATGCTTCATGTTTCTTTGCCTATGATCATGAAAATGCTGAGAATGATGATATGATTTCTGCTGAAGTTGTTCATGACTTTCTTAAGTACTTTGGGGAAGCAAAACAACAGATCGTTGATACTCTAAAAGGTCTTGATAAGTTGAAAACTGAGTTGGAAAAGGTTGTCTCTGACCTTGATCTCATAAAACATCAAATCAATGATCTTCCCAAAGAGAATCATCTCTCCGATGATACAATGGTAGCTGTTGATCACAAGCTCAAAGACCCTATGACTCGTGAGGATCCTGAACCGTCCATATGATCTTAGTTCGTGTTCGGGCATAAAAATGGAGTCTGTTTTTCTTTAGCTTGTTCCCTAGTATGTCTTCTTTTTGGATTAGTTGGAAGAATAACTAGTGCTTGAATAACGATGATTGTGACTACATATATCTATTATTTTTCATCTTCTTGTTTCTTTTTTAGGTTTATTTGTTTAAATTCTAAAAATATTTGGAGGATGATGTTTTTGCAGTATTAATCTTTGTGATTTGTTATATTGCAATTTGTTATGGGATATGTATGGTTGCGTCCGTGAACTTGAATGTCCCATATATTGTCAAAAGTAAAGTCGTTTCTGATCAGTATTCACAACTGGTAAAAGAATGAATAGACTTTTGACAAATACAAAAGTAAAGCCTATATTGTCAATTCTTTGATGGAAGATAGGTTAAAATATTTTGTTTTCAAGGATTATGTCTATTAATGTTGTTATGAATATAATGATGGAAGATAGAATGAATCCTTGTGTATTCCACAGTAAAGATCTTTATTGATCCATATCCTATGTATTAATGTGAGGCTCCGTAATGTGTCTTATTTTGAGCACGATACAACGAAGTTGATTATTTTATGATTGGGTTTGTTGGTTGTTCCGTAAGATATGTTATGTCGAGCATTTTGAACTAAATTAATCATCTCGTTTGGTTATTTAGTTATTTCTCTGTAAGTTCTCTTATGTCGAGAAAAATAATTGACAATTAAATTGGTTACTTTTGTGATTAGTTTGATTGTGTATTCCAATTAGATTAATTATGGGTTCTCTTGTAATTAATCTAGTTGAGTATTCATATATTCCATAAGCCTTTGTGTTGAGTATATGAACGACTATCCTAATCATTGTCTAATGGTTATGTTAGTCATATGTTCCGTAAGTTTTCTTATGTTGAGCATAATCAATAGAGTTGATCACCTTGTGTGTTTAATTTGATTGCCTATTCCGATTGAATTAATCATGGGTTTACTTGAGATTAATTTGATTGAGTTTTTGGATATAGAAAATCATTCCCATGGTTTTTGGTGTCCAATAAAAATCCTTCTTTTCACTTGAAATTAAGGTCGCTCTTGTTATTCTTTCGGGAATGACATCAAATGGGGGAGAGTTCTTTTGAACTTGTGCTTAATTGCTATATCTTTGTGGGGAGTGCGGCTATGGAATATTAGAGGGGTTATCTTGTATCTTTAAACTCCTTGATGAATGCTATTAGCTTCGGCTATATGATTGCATCCAAATTAAGTTGGTATGTATTCTTTTGGTCATGAAATGTCTCTTACGGAAATTTCATTATGATCTCGTTCTTGTACCTTTGCCAATTTTATTGACAAAAAGGGGGAGAATTAATATGTAGTTCATACTACAAATACATATGGTTTTCGGATCATTGTGTAAGGAGGAGTGGTTTCCATGTGAGATGGAGTATTGACTAAGGGGGAGTAATACATATCACCATAGTATTATTGTTGAAGCTATGATATAATTGGACTTTGACACTGCGCAATTATACTATGACACTGTATAACAATTATCGAGACCGATGCTTTCTCATTGTCATAGCTACGAATCTTCAACAACGGTGATACTAGACTTACAACCTTTGGGATCATTGGAGTACTTGGAAGTGACGAAGATTTCGAGGAATGTTGAAGATTAGACTATGGAATGGAGCCACTGAAGTTTCATTATCTCTTTTGTATTCCGTAAGGATTGATAGTTTTGTCACTAAAATTGACAAAGGGGGAGATTATTAGAGCATTGCTCGGTCGACCTCGCATGCGTTGCTATCTCAAGAATGTTTGTCAATGTTAGTGATCAAAACTATAAGTCTTGATTTCTAGTCTATTATAGCTAAGTCTAGGACTAGGATAGAAAAGTGTAGTTGAGCTCAAGGACTTCATGGCAATCCTTCATACAAGAAGAAGAACTACTCAAGGAACCGGTGGAACTTCTCGACAAAAAGGTATGTGAAGACTTGAACTTATCTGTTACTCAAAAGTCTATCTACTTTATTTCCTACTATTTGAGACAAGAAGTCGTATGCTATATATATAGACTTGGATTATACACATTTGGTATTTCGAGCCGAGTATACCTCGCCTATCTATATCTCGAAATATGTGTTGGTAAGCTTTTCGCTTCAATCAAGTTTATCTTTACCTAGTGAAGAAAGTCATGATATGTTTCAATCACTTTGAAAATTGCTTTGGCGAGAAATGGTGTAACAAGTGTATAACGTCCTCAAAGAATGTTTCAATGATTGAAATGAGAGTTTAGACTACATAACCAATGGTGGACATAAACATTGTTGTGGAAACACATTTATGTATAAGTCATATTCCTTGAACCAAAGTTTGTGAAGTTTGTTGATCAAGAGAAACCGGAGAATGGCATGAGCCAAGTCCGCGAACTCAGTACGTAAACTGCCGAACTTCTCATCCCGAGAAATTCTGCTGGAGTTGACGAACTAGCTGCGCCCGTGAACCCAGTCCGCGAACCGGCGGAATGCCTTTGCCGAGATTTTCTGCTGGAGTTTGTAAACTCTACCGGTTTCTTAAGTCGGCGAACCTAATCTGCGAACTTAAGAAAGGTTATATATCTGAAGATGATTTCTGAACTTAAAGTTATAAAGACTAAGTAATGAAGTTTGCAAACCGTGGATATAAAAGTTCATGAACCGATTCGAGTGAATCAAATCATCTTTGATTCAATTGTGTCTTGTGTAGTAAATGATATTTCCTTGCAATTGAAAAACTCTCTTAACTATTTCATCTGATTCACTTGAACTAGTTATGGTGAAGAAGAACATGGTTGATATGAAATGCTCATATGGCTAACCTTTTGGTTGAATATTATTGAACCAACAATGCACGCGTTTGGGTACGGTTAACAAACCTAGAGGCGTGTAGTTCAAGTGTGTATAACAAGCTAAGTTTTCGATATAACGGTTGAGAAATATTAACTTGAATCTAAATCAGGTTTTCATCTAACGGTGGATATTGTTTGCTTTGTAACCAAGGTAAAACCCTAATTTGAAAGACTATATATAGGAGACATCTAGTATTGTGCAAAACTAATCCCCACACCTTACATGTGATACTAGTTTGCATACTAGAGTCGATTCTCCTTTAACCCTCTGGTTTTCTTTTCTCAAACCGGGTTAAACGACTTAAAGACTTCATTGGGATTGTGAAGCCAGACCGATACTACTTTTATCATAGTTGTGTGATCTGATCTTGCATCTTCTATCGTATGAGTACAATCATATTTATTGGCTTGAGATTTCATATCTACGATAGGCAAGATTTAAAAAGTAATCACAAACACCTTCGTCTCATCGTTTGTGATTCCACAACATCTTGTTTCGCTACTATACGATTAAGATTGTTGTGAGGTGATTGATTAATCTAGGATGTTCTTCGGGAATATAATACCGGATTATCAATTGGTTTCTGTTCACCTTAATTATTATCAAAAGACGGAACAAAACCTTTAGGGTTTATCTCTGGGAGACAGATTGATCCTTTGTTAAACTTGTCTTTGGGAGACAGATTTGTTTATTGTTAAAGCCTGCGATTTTGGATCGTAGCAACTCTTAGTTGTGGGTGAGATCAGCTAAGGGAATCAAGTGCGCAGTATCCTGCTGGGATCAGAGGCGTAGGAGCATAACTGTACCTTGGATCAGTGGGAGATTGATTGGGGTTCAACTACAGTCCAGTATGAAGTTAGCTTGGAGTAGGCTAGTGTCTGTAGCGGCCTAATACAGTGTGTGTTCAATCTGGACTAGGTCCCGAGGTTTTTCTGCATTTGCGGTTTCTTCGTTAACAAAATTTCTGGTGTCTGTGTTATTTCAATTTCCGCATTATATTGTTTTATCTTTACAATTGAAATAATACATGTTGTGCGTTAGATCAATCAATTGGAGAGTCCGACCTAACAGTTGTTGATTGATATTGATTGGTCCTTGGATATTGGTCTTTGGTACCATCCAAGTTATCTCTCTTTAATTGAGACTCGCAGTTTGCTTGAGTAAGATTAAGTTAAGAGATTGAGATATTAAATCCTTGAGATACTTTTACCTAGATTGAGTCTGACTATCTAGTTGATTCTATAGAAAGTGTTTCGGAGTTTGTCCATACAGATTGCTAAGCGAAATATTGGGTGGTTTTGTTAGACCCCCACTTTTTCAATTGGTATCAGAGCAGGCAAACACGTTCAAGACCTAACAAGTCTGTGTTTGTAGCGATCTGACTCTATGGACAAGAGTAGTATCGTTGATAAACGCATCACCAGAAATAAAAGCTCTGTCTCGTCTAAGTCTAATAAACAGAAAGATACTTGAATCTCGAATATAGACGAACCTTGTGTTCTAACGAGACAGACGAACACTGACATGTGTGATTATGATTACCCTTCAAAAGAGACCTTCCCTATTAATGAACGGGAAACAGCTGAAGAGAGTGAATTGATTCTAAATCTTGCTAGAATCCAAGCTGATAGATTTAATCGGTTGAAACACCATGTCAATATTCTTCTTGGTGTAATAAGAGACTGCAAATTTAAGGAAAATACTGAAGATCATTTTCACGTATGACTCTTGAGGCTAGCCTGGAAAAGGATGCCTTGGAAATTGAACATCGCTTGAGTAAACTCTCTATTCAAGGATGCTCTAAACAGTCTAATGTACCAAGTACTTCTGCTACGACTGAAAACGTTCCTAAACCATAAGTAATATCAGGATCCCTTCCTGTAAGAAATGATGTGATTCTGTCTTCCTTTAATCAAGGAATCTCTACACCACATGGAAGGAAGAAGTCTCGTAACAATGGTTGTAAAACTGTTTCTCCTGATCACCTCTTTGATCAGAAAGTATGCCTCTTTTGTAATTCAAAAGGACATGATGAACGAGAGAGAAAATCCAGGTTGAATGACAAATCTATTGATCGTCTCCAACACATCTTAGATTTGATTCTTGAAGGTGTAACTGACATTCGCATGTTTAAACCAATTGGTTTTAGTACTCTCCCTGTGCTCTATACCAGGAAGGTCAGTTCAAGATGTTCCTTAGATGTTCAAAGGAGAGACAATCTTCCTAAATCAATTCATCAAAGAAGAGTTCATAAATCTTCCTATGATAGAAAGAGAAATGATGTTGTTCTCGATGTGAAAATGGATCCAGAAGAAAGAAGCAAAGATGGCGAAGACAATCTAAAAATGATAATTGAAGATTATAAAGAGATCATTAACCGGTCCCGCGCTGACAACGCTCCATGGCGCCAACAGGCCGCGGCCAAGCCAGCGCCCATAGTTCACGCCTAAGACGGGGCCAACAGTCCGCGTCCCATCTAGCACCACGACCGGTACCAACAGGACACTCCCAGCGCCAACAGTCTGCGTCCTAGCTAGCATCCATCTCTGCCGTTCCGTGTCTTAGCCAGCAGCGTCATGGGTTATTCCTTATTCAGCCAAAGTAGCGCCCTCCACCTCTCCGTAGCCAGCAACGCCGTTGACCGTTCCCTGTCTAGCCAAAACAGCGCCATAGCCGCTTGCTCCTGGCCAGCTAAAAACAGCGTCATTGACCTATCCTGCCAAAGCGGTGCCATCTTAGCAGTTCAAAGCAACACCATATTCACCAGCCAAAGCAGCGCAATCTTCCCGCTTCATATCCATCCAAAGCAGCGTCGTTCACCTTTCCGTAGCAGCAACGCCATTGACCTAACCAGCCAAAGCAGCGCCATCTACGTTTCCTAGCCAACCAGCGCCCGTTTCGCGTACCAAGTTGCAGTACCATCTCTGCCAATCAGTAGTAAAAATTTCAGCGCTGACGCCAACACCCTATGGCCAAGTTGGAATTATGTAGAGCCGCCAACATGGATTCCTCATGCCTTTCACCAAAGTTTATTTGAATTTCCTTGGCAATCTCTTCACGTCTTGCTCTTTCGATTTTACTCTTGTTTGTCACCATCCCATGCTTACCCCGCAAAAATTCCACTGTTACGTGCTAAGCAGGGGACTTAATGTTGATGGTGGTTTTTAGCTTAGGGTTAAAATCGTAAAACCTTGCATCTGATGTGACGTCACTCTGCAAGGAAATGGTGCCATGAGTGCTAACCTCTCCACCGACATATTTATTGAGCCGTTCAATATATCTACATGAAATTTACCTAGACTGGCGAATGTAGCAACCATCCCAAATGTCCTGTATATTTCGTCGCCTTGCCTATATTTAAGTTCATTCGAATGCCTTATATGCTATGTTCTCCGGCTGAACCCTTAATGTTGATATGACATCACGATTTGTGTTCACTCGCAGCAGAGTGGCAAAAATCTCCAAATATCAAGGATAAGATCTTTGCATAAGGTATTCAATCATAAAAACATGCTGCTCTCTGGAAATGAACTTAAAAGAACTCTGTGTCAACACATATAATTCAATAAATTGTCCTGATTAACTTGCAGAAGTTAGGGTTTGGCGCCTCGCGCAGTATACCAGACCTTGCTTGTCAAAATTAAGCCTAGGCAAACTAGGTAATTAATTCACCATGGATTACCAGGTGCAAAACCTCGCCCAGAATCAGAAAAACAGGGAGTCATAGTAGCAAAGGGAGCGTGGCCATGCTTTAGGCCAGCTGGCGCCACTTGACATTGGACACACCCCACCCTAATCCGGCCCTATTTTCCTCGACCAATCAGGTCGCTTTAAACTCGCATGCGCATATAAGTTGTGGATGGGCTCATGCTTGCCGACCCCACTTCCCATTGACCAATCGGGTTGCTCTAGAGCCGCCACACTCTCGCCAGAAGTGTAGCCGCTCCTTATGTTTGGCCGCCCCCCTTTTCGTGGCCAATCAAGTTGTTCTAAACTTGCCACCATACATTAAAGGCCAAACGCACCCTGCCTCGTCACCATACTAACTGGCAAGCCAAACGCGCCCTGCCACGACAACATATTGATCGGCATGCCAACATGTCACTCTACCGCGATAACATGTCAACATGCCACTCTACCGCGGTAACATGCCAACATGCCACTCTACCGCGGAAACATGCCAACATGCCACTCTACTGCGGTAACTTTCCAACACGACACTCTGCCACGGTAACATGCCACTTCGTGGCAACCTGCCATAAATAGCCACCACACGGCAATCCCTACTCTTGTGAACGTTTCCACATTACGGCCTTGGCATAGCCATGGCGCCATTCGCATAAAAGTATCGTCATGCCGCGGCCGCATGCCACACGCACTAATTAGGGTTTCGACATGCCAAACCCTAATTTGGGCAAGTTGCTACCAAAGACAAATAACATTTCCCAGAGCAATGGGATTCATGTGGAAACATGGCCAATGTTTCCGCGCCACATGTGGGTCCAATACCATGAAGCCAAACCCTAGCCTTGGCCATGCCACCAAGCCCTAACTTTGGCCACAAAGCCAAATCTTAGCTTTGGTCGTGCTACAACACCACGGGCGTGGCCATGCCATAACGCCACTGGCATGCCGCTATGTCATGGTACTAGCACGCCGCCATGCCACGACTACTGGCACACCGCTATGCCACGACTACTGGCACACTTCTATGCTACGACTACTAGCATGCCGCCATGCCACGGCTACTAGCACGCCGCTATGTCACAGCTACTAGCACACCGCCATGCCACGGCTACTAGCACGCCGCCATTCCACAGCTACGTCATTGGCATGCCGCTATGCCAATGGTGCCATTCCGTTATAAAACAAGATGAGGACATAATCAATGGCCATCCTTCCTCATGAGATGCAATCTCAGCCATTCAAGTTCTCCACCGAACTGACAGACTTGTGACAAGTTTCAGGCGACCAGCTGCCTAAATCTAGTGTCCATGGCTACGCCAGGCGCCACTTGCATTAACGTGCCACTGGCATGCACGAGCCATGCCAGCCACACCACATTGCCACTGCCCCATTATCAGGCGCCAATACAAGGTAGCCATAATCGAAGGATACCCTCCTTCATGCGATGCGATCTCATCCACTGAAGTTCGCCACCGAACTAAAAAACTTGTGGCAAGTTTTAGGTGACTAGACAAAACAAGGCCAATATCCTTACATGCTATTTTCCTATGGTAAGTCCCTTCACTTTGACTTACCACACGTAGCAAAGTGCTACATGTTTTCTACGAAAACATTCGAGATATCAAACATGTCACAAACTTGGGGATTCTCATCAGGGTATTGGTCTGGCGGTTTACAGTGTGCGGCGTACAATGTGCCCGTTACAATAAAGTTTCATGAAGTGGGACAATTAGTGGTGATAAAAGTGACGGTGTAAACAATTCATTTCCTTCATCATGGAAGCGTAATGTCTGACAGTTAAACGAATTCACTTCCTTCATCATGGAAGCATAACGTCTGATAGTTATACGTTACCATATCCTTCACCACTCAATCGTTTCCACTTCCTACGAGACCAAGGTATGTTTCAATATGGATTGTATAAATAGGCTTCACCTATTTTCACCAAACGATAAGTTTTGGTCGGCAACAACGCAGTATCTAGAAATCACCTGGTAGCTTTCCATTCTGCTCGCTAGTTCTACTTTCAGATACAAGTCATAAACAACCACACCTTCAGAATCAACTATTTTAGTCTCAACACTCTCTTCATTTCCCTCCCTAAGACCAACCATTCTCATTCACTTTGTGACCGAAGCAAGCCTGGAACGACCATTTCTTGGTTTAGGCCAGGATTGTACAGATTGATCTCTCGAATCAAAAGTACTCACGTGCAGTACATTGTTTAGGGTCTAGACTCATTTCTCATCCACACACCCAAAATTACCAAAATCACCAGAAACGGTTTTCACCCACAAACAATATTACTCAATATGATAGAACAAGTAATATCAGATAACACAACTACAAAGAAAATAGTTGGGTCTGGCTTCAGAATCCCAATGAAGTATTTAATTCATTAACCTATAATGGTTTTAGGAAAAACCTAGGTTAAAGGAGAATCAACTCTAGTACGCAACTAGTATCACACATGAGGTGTGGGGATTAGGTTTCCCAGTTGCTAGAGTTTTCCCCTATATAGTCTTCAAATCAGGGTTTGATAGCTTTGAAACAAAGCAATCAATATTCAACGTTAGATAAAATCCTGATTTAAGATTCAAGCTAAGTTTGCTTAAAACCAAAGCAATATCTCTCCACCGTTAGATGGTCTTAGCTTGTTACGCACAAATGAAATATACCTTCATTTAGATATGGGTAACCGTACCTAAATGTGTATATTGAGTTGGCTCAATAATAGTTAACCGAAGTTAGCCATATGAACACTTTTGTATTAACCACATTAATCTAACACTTCTATATCAAATGATAATCAAATGAATCTAATTGTGTTACTCATATAATTGTTCAATTGCTTATATTCTCGTAGAAGTATACAAGACACAATTGAAACAAAATCGGATTGATTCAAGAGAATCAATTCATGAACATTTTGCCACGGTTTGCAAAGATTTCATTCCTTAATTTATATATATATTTTCTCATGAGTATGAAATCACACTTAACCGATTTTAGAACTTAAACCAACTCAGTTTGCAAACGAGCACACAAACTTAAGTTCTGGAGTTTGGTCTTGTCTGACAGTTCGCAAATGGGTACGCATACTGTCGTCACGCACCTAACTCAGGTAGAAGCATTCGCATACTGGTATGCAAACTATATTCCTGGACTTTAATAGTTAAAACCGTTCGCATACTGGTATACAAACTTGGTTTCCAGGCCTGAATCATACCACAACGGTTTGCATGCGAGTATGCATATTGTTCTATATCCATACAATGGTTAACAAGTTCTAAACTCTCATTTCAATAATTGAAACATCCTTAGAAGACGGCAATACATATCTCACACAAACTATTAGCTTATAAGTAATTTCAAGTAATCGACTAATCAATACGAAACATTCCAAGACGACATCAAATGACTGTCTCACACGAATCATGTAAGATGTTTCAAGGAAATTTTCACATGATCATCTTTTGACTTATTATTTAGTTTCCAACAATATAAATTGTTCCCAACTAAACTCGTCAAAAATAATGATGAACTTAGATAAAGCAAAAATCTTCCAACACATATTTCGAGAAACATATAAGCGAGTTAAATTCTGCTCGAAATATCAAATGTGTATATGTAAAAGTCTATATAGCTATACGACTTAGTCTCAATAGGAGATAGAATATAATAGACTTCCGAGTGATAGATAAGTTTTAGTCTCCACATACCTTTTGTTGATGAAGTTCCTCCAAGATCTCCTTTGTAAATCTTCGTCTTCAATCGATGAACGTCGTGAAGTCTAAAGCTCAACTACACATTGTATCCTAGTCTGAGACGTTGCTATAAGTAGACTAGAAATCAAGACTTATAGTTTTGATCACCTAAACTTGACAAACAAGCTTGAGATAGCAACGCTTGCGAGTTCGACCAAGCAGTGCTCTAACAATTTTGACCGGTGAGAACTATGTGATATGGAAAGTGAAGATGGAAGATTGGTTATATTGTGAAGATATCTATGGTCCAATAGAGAGCAGGGGGAAAAAAGCCTAAGAAGATAGAAGATGAAGTGTGGAGTGTTGTTAACCGTAAAGTTGTTAGTTTTATTCTACAATAGGTTGATGATTATATTATTAATCATGTGTAGTGAGAAGATATCATATTCTTTATGGACAAAGTTAGAGGAGTTATATGATCAGAAATTTGCTTGTGGCAAAGCTTTTGACTGTGACAAGTCAAGAAGTAAATCAAAGTCTAAATAAGACGTGGATTGTTGTAAGAATGGTCATTATTCAAATGAATGCAGGTAGCAAGATAAAGAACCAAGGAAAGGGAATGTAAATGATAGACAAGTCAATGATGTTACAATTGTGGTAACAAGTAGTGATATTACTTCATTTTCTGATTGTAATGATGTATATATGAGTTCTGCAGTTTCCAATTCAGAGTGGATAGTGGATTCCGGTGTATCCTATCATGCTACTCCTTGAGAAGATGTGTTTAACTCCTAAAGGCTGGTGATTTTGGTTCAGTCAAAATGGGAAATAGTGGTGTTTTGAAGATTGTAGGAATGAGTGATGTGAAGGTTGAGACCAGTATTGGTTGCACATTGGTTTTCAGAAATGTGCGACATGTTCCAGATCTTCGTTTGAATCTAATGGCACCAAGAGTGTTAGATGATGAAGGGTACAACAATCACTTAGGTGATGGAAAATGGAAGCTAACCAGGGGATCCATGGTTATTGTAAGAGGCAAGAAACGTGGCACATTGTATAAGACACAAATGAAGGGGTTGAAAGGTGATTTGAATGTTGTTGACAAAGATTCAACCTCCAAATTGTGGCATCGAAGACTTGGTCATCTTAGTGAGAAGGGAATTCAAATCCTCACCAAAATACAAGTATTGCCAAAGGCCAAAGGTATGCAATTAGATAAGTGCAATCAATGTTTAGTTGGTAAACAAACTCGAGTTTCTTTTCATAAAGCTTTACCCAAGCGTAATTTCGGTAATATTGATCTTGTTCATTATGACGTATGTGGACCTTTAAGGGTCAAAACACTTGGTGATGCCTTTTATTTTATTACGTTCATTGATGATGCTTCAAGGATGGTCTGGTCATATGAAATCAAGACCAAAGATGATGGTGTTCCTGCGTTCAAAATGTTTCACAGCATGGTGGAAAGAGAACCAAGTAGAACCTTGAAGTGACTTCGTTCGGAGAACGAGGGAGAGTATATTGGGTCACTTGAAGAGTATTGCAAGAGCATGTGTATATGTCATGAACAAGCAGTCGCAAAGACTCCACAACACAATGGTGTTGCAGAGAGGATGAACCGCACTATTCTTAAGAGAATTAGATGTTGTTATCTCATTCCAAGTTGAGAAGCATTTTTAGGGTGAAGCAATGAATACCACTGTTAATTTGATCAATCGATCACCTTTAAGACCGCTAGATGGAGAAGTAGCAGAGAACTTGAAAAGACGAGGGTACCCAAATATACCTCAATCTAAAACTTTTCCACCTATAAGTCCTTTCTCCGAAGGTGATTATCTATGGACTGAATCGAGACAATACAACTAATCGGTTCGCACTTCGTGTGATTGTCTATGGATACGAGATCGAGACAATACGACAACAAGATAACTTGCGTGATTGACTACGGATACAAGATCGATACAATACAACAACGAAGTATGTTTACTTGATAATAGGTTCGGACTTAGCCAAACACAATAGGATTGCTATCAAGTAAATAGGAATTAACGTTTGTGTATTTTAATTCTAATTACAATAAAAACAATTAAAATTGCGGAAATAGAAAATTAAAAGACACATCAAGATTTTGTTAACGAGGAAACCACAAATGCAGAAAAACTCCGGGACCTTGTCCAGAATTGAATACTCTCAGGATTAAACCGCAATACAAAATATAAACCAACTTCGTATAGTTGAGACCAAGCAACTAAACCTATAGTTCACCTAGTTCCGTTTGTATCCCTGCGCCTCCAACTTGCAATAAGTCACGCACTTGGAACAATTCCTTTGGTTCGTATTCCAAACAGTAAAGGAACAATAAATCTGTTCGGTAACAACTCTTTTCAATCAACGTGATATGAGTTTGACAAAAGGCTCTTCCGTTTATCCCAATAAACTCCTTTGTTGGGTTTCAAGATCTATCTTTTCAACAACTACCAAAAATAATTGTTAAGACTATGCAATCAATAAACGTATTGATGCTGATCTACACAACTACTCAATCAAATATATCAAAAGATAAACCGATTATAGTTGGATCCCCAGCCGATGAAGTTTTGTGCACAACAAATATTATGAACCCGAATCAGAAATCTTCTTAGATCTTCAACAAACACCTGCACACAATCAACTTGAATCTCTTGTGATCAATCATACACAGAACGGAGTCTGTTAATGTTGGATTATCACAAGACGTCTTTAGAACTACAAACAGTTTAAAGATCCTCGTAGAAACTTCGATCTAGTTTGAGTGAATCTTATATCAGAAGAGAAGATTCTCAAGCATAATCAAACTAGGTGCAACCAAAGTTCAACAACTGTTAGTCAATCAAATCAATCGAAAACTAATAATAAACTGCAATTATCTAGTTTCCCACCAATGGTACTCGTAGAGCTTCCAAATCCCAAAGGGGTCTTTAAAACCAGCGGTTGTAAGAGATTTCGGCTAATTAGGTTACTTTCGTCCCCGAATAGACGGCTATACCAGTAACAACACAACAAGGTAGTTTTGCTGGCTCTGAGGATTAGTTTGCTTGAAATTCAAACTTCAATATTTATAGACCAAGGAAGTTTGTACACCAAGGAATTTCCAAAACCGAAAATATTCTCAAGATATGCAATATATTTCCAAATTCGGTTTCCATAATTCCTGGAAATGCTTTGTCCAAATATTGACCGAAATGTCAGTAGAAAATCTTCAATTAGTAAATGTGCATTACCAATTTTAACTTTATAAAGATATGCATTTAATTACTGGAAATTAAAAGCATATGAAACTAAAAACCTTAATCAAAAGATTCTGAATTTATTTCGATCCGGGATTCTCCTTTAGATATTGAGGAATATCTTTGAATAATAAAAGATAAGAGTTACTGCACATGTTCAAAGTATGTCGACATCTTAACTTTGTAAATCCTTTTTATATTCACAATCTTGGAACCGATTTGCCACACTTCCAATCAAGTTTAGAATTGGTTCATCTGACTTCCAAGAACTATGTGATTGATCAAGAACACTCAATCACCAATCATAGGTTTCACGGTTCTACTAAAACAAGTTTCGGTTCTACCTCTGTGTGGGTACTAGGATCGGTCACACTAGCTTTCCAAAATTTGGTTGACTAGGTACTAGGATAGGTTACCACATATTTATGGTATCTATCTTGTACTCGGTTTCACAAGTCATAGGATCGGTTACCAATATCTATGAATTGTTGCACCTCTTACAAGGATCAATTACCCTTGCTTGTGATCGGTTGCACCTCTTACTGGGATTGGTTCCCCAATTTCTATAGTTGTTCATACCAATTACAACAAATCGATCATACCATCTCAAGTGATTACTTAAGATCTGTTTCACTAATAAAAGTCACACCAACATAAAAGTCAGGCCTTGTGAATAGTTTTACCAAGAACATAAACAAGTCATGAGCGGTTATACTAATCACACATATTGGTAATCCAAATATTTTCAATGAATAACAAATACCAATAAGCCTAGGGATTTCCTTTTCGATTCACAAAAGAAGTTTATGAATTTACTTCCTTAAAACGAATGTAAAACATTGTTTCCTAGGACGAAATATTCACCCATACCCATACATAATCACAATAGAATTCATACGATTATGTCGATGTCTTATATACGAAGTTCAAAAGATAAGTGTTATACTTCGTATTGTATTCCTCAATACTACGTCTAACTAGAGTATAGTCATTCACAGCTTCGCAGTTATGTTTTCAATATGCACGACTAGAAAGATACGTTAGGTAATGAAACAGTTCAAGTCAAATATTACTAACCTCAAGAGGAAGGATGATGTCGTCGTTGTAGATCCTTACTTCTTCGCTTCTTCAAGTATTCACGTAATACTTGTAATGTCTTACATCCTAAAACTTTCAAGCTAACCTATACGAAGTTGACTCTAGCATATAGTTAAGCGACTCTTTAAATGAGTTTTGGTTCACTAAAATATGACAACCAAACTTGACATACCAACGCATGGTGGGTTCAACCGAGGTATGCTCTAACAATCTCCCCCTTTGTCAATTTTAGTGACAAAAATCTTACATCATATGGATAAACAAATTACAAGAATTCATTACATATACGCTTGATTCCCAAATTCAACAGCACAATAACCTGTATACATTGAATCCATAAATGATGCTATTGACATTATAATAACAAACCTAATATTCCCCCTAAAGGTAAGATAGGTATATTTTTAATCTGCACGTCCTTGTTATTTCCTTTATCAATATGATATGCTACTCCCACTTAGTCTATGCTTTACTCTTTTCGTTAGATAAAACATTAAAGCACCATTTTCCTTTCCTTAGTGATACCAAATCAATACAAATCAATGCTAATATCACTTGTTTACTCCATATATTTCTCCCATTTTTTTTCACAAAATGACAAAGATACGAGCAAATAAAGGACAAACCGAAAGGATCTTACAAATCTCAAAAGACTTGCAACCTATAAGAATTAAGCACGATGGTTCCACACACCATTTTAGATAACTAATATCAAAACCGAAACTACAAATTAATTTTGTTTTGATATGTTACCAAGGAAACAATTGCCCGAAGAAATTTTCCCTAATAGTTTAGCAAATAAAAAATTGACTAAGCACCTTAGTTGCTTTGCTAAAACGATTGCATAAATACAATCGCTTGATCGATAAGACCAAAATAAAGATCAGAATTAAATCTATTTTTCTCATCAGGTTCTAATTATTCAAACAATAACTTAGACCTTTCACTTTTAAACAAGACAAGTACTAGGTTAGTTAACCAGCATTTCTTGTTAAGGCATTCGATTAAACTTGAATAACCCAAACCTCCACTTTGATAAGTCTAACTAAGATCAGAATTAACTTAGTTTCTCTTATCCGGGATCGAATTGGACTAAACAATTCATCTCGAAAACCTTTTGTTAAGCCATAAACAATTCATAAAAACCAAATAAATCAACTTGCATAATTATTTATCTCAACCTGAAGCAATTGAAACAATCATAGACATTAAAGCACCACAATTGCGTTGTAATTTCGTAAGCGTAAATAATTGATACCAAACAGTAAAGCAAGATAACAATAATTTTTCTTAGCCAGAAACAATTGAATCACACACACACATACATACACACATAATGGAATAAAACATCAATTGTACTGAAATTTTGTTAAGCAAAAACAATAGATATATGCAATAAAATCAGGCTTTTCTTAAACAGGAAAAAAATTAACTAACAAAGTCGTTACCTCAAGTTTTGCATCCTCTTCTCCAATTCTTCGCATTTTTCCAGGGAGGATATCATCATGTTGTCATTCTCTTGAAAGAAAAAAGAACAACAACAACCAACCTTTACCAGAGGAAGGTTGAAAACCGGTTTTTAACTAATGCAAAGCAAAAGTTGAAAACCCCGAAACATATATGCTTTTATGCTAAACCAAGACGATTCAACATATTGTGACTTTTTCACACATGAGTTTCAATCAGAACCCCTTATGATCCTTTGATAAAGCCTACCAACATGGGCTAGAACTTAATCTCGCTAAACCAAAAAGTCACCCAAACCATAAGGGTTCAAAATATGAGATCGAATATCAAGGTTAGAAACCCGAAATCAAACATCCCATAAACATACATAGCAATAAGATAAAGCATTCAAGCACAGGTTATGTAATCGAAAACTATCACAAGAAAAATTATAAACTAATATTTTTATTCATAAAAGATAGATAGTTTTATTCATAATAGTCTTTACATAGAGTAACCTAATTTCAAATAAGAATTTAATCTTATTTTTGCTTTGCGTGCCTTGCTGGAGAATTTCTTTAGAAGAATCTCAGTTTCGGTTAGATCCTTTTCAGAATATTTTAAATTTATTTTAAATTCTCCGAGGTCTTCAGGCCATCTATATTTAACAATAGATTGTTCATATCCAGAGATACTCATCTTAGCTGCAACAATATCATCTTTGAGAAGATCTCCTCTTCCAATGAGTTCTATTGTTCCCTCAAACATATTTTGAGAAATAATAGTTGAGAGATGTCTTGATAGGGAAATAACAACATTCGGAACAGAGTCTATATTTTCTTTTCTCAAAATATATGGAGCGAGACTCAAGATTTCTTGCAATCTTTTTCACACAAAAACTAGAAACAACATCATCACATTATTTTCCTTCCATAATGAAAGAAATCATATGAAGGGTTTTTGAATGAGGCAAAGAATTGCATGAGCTAATTATTTCTGAAATTTCTTCTGTCAATTTTTCCTTACTTTCTACATAAGGTGAAAGCATTGTATCACAAGATTATGATACCACAAGAAGAGCATAACCGAACCTATTTATATTTCCTTCTTTTCTTTTTCAAACCAACAACTCAAAAAGGAAGAATTCCCTACACAATTACCGAAAATTAAACACTTACCTTACACATGTAAGGGAAAAATCGCTAAGATTTGAGAGGTCATAGAGTCCTGGTTGACTCCCATTTTTCTTTTCTACTGTGTAGAAGATCATCGAAAGATGATTGCACATTAACATCACTATATATATCTAGATCCCTTTTAAGTCTAAACACTAGACTTTCATAGTCATCTTTATCTAAGATTACAAAGGGATTGTTTTTCTTAGTGTTTGTTTTAGACAACTATATTTTGAGTACCATTTCAGTCTTTAGTATCTACTTGTAGGTGGATTTTAAATGAAGGTTCTTGACTTCTTGCAACATTGCATTTTTCCAAACTTAAGTATTAGATCTCATACCCCTATTGACAAAGGCCTTACCCTTTATATCATCGTGCCTTTTAGGATAGGAATTTTAATTATTGGAATGATTCTTTTGTTTCACAGGACAGTGACGGTCTGAGATTTTTCTAGAGGTGAATCTGTTTAACTCTTTTGAAACAAAAGATAGAGCATTCTGCATCTTTCGAATCTTACAATCTCTTTGCATATGACCTTTATCTCTACAATAATAAAAATGCTTATTGAAAGGAGTAAAGTTTTTAGATTTACCTTTATGAAACTTTCGTCTACTATGCTGACCCTTAGTTGGAGTTTTTCTCTGACTGTTTCTGGAGATGTTTTCCGTCGGAATCTCATTTGAGCACTTGGGTGAAGCAGGCGTACAGGTTTGTTCAGGTGGATCTTCTTGAGTGGTGGAGCAAACAGCCTTTACGAATTTCACTTCTTTGTTGATTGTCGAAGTATCAATTCCATCATATCCTAATCCACGTTTGTCGCCATGACTTCTTCCTGCTTATAACATAGAAGACAAATTGATAGTGCTATCATTGAGTCTTTTTAGTCTTGCAACTTCTTCCTCAAGTGTCTTGATATTTTCAAGAGCACAGGCTAGTTTGTCCTCAAGTGGATTCTTTTTGAAGGAAACAGACTCTTCTTTTTCCTTATTCACTAAGTGTTGAGAATTAATCCTTGCTTCGGTTTCAACAATTTTTTTGTTCAACAAATAATGTTTCCTGCTGAGGTTCTCAAACTCAAGAGTTTTTGAGTTCAAACTTTTTTTGCAGTCCTTAAGGAGATATCTGGAATTCTGATATTCATAGAAGAAGCCGGAAAATATTTTTCTTAGTTTCCTATTTTCTCTGCTAATAGGAGCAAGAAGTCCAATTACATCAGAGGTAGAAAGTCTTTTTGTGGAGACAACACCTAGTAATGAGGAAAATTCAGATAGATCTTCTTCAACATCTTGATCAATTTCTGAGTCACCATCTTCAGAAATCTCATCAAGTTGTTTTTCGAGACAGCTTTTCCACTCACAAGAATCTACATTATAGGGGTCATCTTGTTCAGTAGGTTCACAGAATATGTTATTCTCAAGTGATGATTTTTCATCTTGACTTACGTTAACTGAATCACTCATTAGATTCATTTTCTCATAGGTTGGATCGCACCAAACACAGATTGTTAGATCTTTTTGTGTTTGCCTGCTCTGATACCAATTGAAAAGACGAGGGTACCCAAATATACCTCAATCTAAAACCACTACACCAAATTCAAGGATTAGTAACTAGATTTCACAACAGCTTTGCCCCTGTTGCGAATTTCAGTTGCAAACCTTTTGCAACAGTTTGTATTTGTTACAAAACTCGCAACTATTTATTTCTTATACGATTTGCAACAGAATTGATTTCTACGCGTGCGACCCGTGTATGTGGTTGGCCACACTTTCAAGCTGACTCGGTTTCAGCCCATTTAGATACTCGTAGTCAGCTTCAAAACTGACTCGATCTATATGATTATCGAGAACACCTCGTTCTCTTCTCCACATCTCATTCTTTCCTCTCTTCCTCTCTCTCGTTCTCTTCTGTTTCCGCTCCTCTCTCTTTCTCTTCTACCAGAAAAAAAAGTTCTCTCATTCCACTAAAAAATCATTGAAACCTGAAATCTATACTTTTGTTTTCTGATTTATTATCAAACTAAAATATAAACCTAAAACCCTTTTCAGTAATGAGCCCTAATTTATTTCCTAATTTCTTAAACCGTAGAAAATTACTCTGATTTTCTACACGTTTGAGACTCGAAAAGAAGAATCAGGTAGATCCATACCTGTAAATCTGATATCTGATTTCAGTTTTGGGTTTTTCGGTTTGTAATTATGTGTTTAGTTTTTGATTTCTAACTCTCACTTTTAATGAGGTAGAGATGTGATTTCTCAAACTCATTCTGGTACTGGAAAATTTTCTTTGATTCCTCTTACTATTTGTCAAATCGTTGATACTTCTAATTGAGAGTAAGTTCTGAAAACTCAAACCCTTTATTTTTAGTTTGATTTTATAATTTCAATTTGAGTTTTTGTATGAGGTACAGGTTTGTTTTCGTGGATTATGGTGTGGGGTTGCTTTGATCTCTGGTAATGGTTAGAGAATTGAGCTAAATGTATAACTTTTAGGGTATCGGGATTTGGGCAGGGGTTCTGGTGACTGAAAGTTGGCGGTTGTGGATGGTGGTTCTGGCAGTTAGTGGTTGTGGGTGGAGGTGTTGGTCTTTTGACAGTTGTGAGTGATTGTTCAGTTTAGTGTGGTGTTTTTGGTGGATGTCGTTGGTCTCCTGGAAACACCTTTATTCTTTCATTATTTTTTGGTCTATTTTCATGAATTTCTTAGTAAGTTTGAATCCTTGTTTTGTTTGTAGGTCTCTTTCTTTGAATTGCTCATTAAATTTGGACCATTGAATCTGTATTTAGGGTTCAGGGTAGGGTTGTTAAAAGAAGATATATAATATATCTTAATTTAGTTATTGAAAACTAAAAAAGAAGGAAGATGGGAAGAAAAAAGTCGAGTAGCAGCAGCTGTAATTGGGGGGGGGGGGGGGGGGGGAGAATGGAGGCGACTGAGAGAAGGATAAAGAGAAAGAGGGAGAGTATCATAATGAAATATTATATTTAGGGTTTTCATTTATCCTCTAAATAAATGGGTAGAATCTAATACTTGTAAATCAACGGTAGAAACTAAGTATAAAAATTAATCGGTTTTCCAATGGTTTTTGGTTCGGTTTTAGAAATCAAACCAAACCAAAACCAACACTATCGGTTTTCCACTTTCTACACCGTAACCAATCCATTAGTAAATGGTTCGGTTTGGTTTCTTCCTAATTGGTCTGGTTTGGTCTGGTTCCAGCGGAAAACCGAAACCATGTTCAACCCTAGTTCAGGGGATATATGTTTGTCATTATGGTACGCTCTGGTTGCTAGGAGTGCAGCTATACTAAAGGACTTTTAGTTGAAATCCATGTAATATATCTCTTTCCTTCTTATCTTTTTTTTTAATCTTTCCTTTATTATTTTTATCTTTCTTTTTTGTTTTTGTTTTTGTGCATGCTCGTCGTGACTATCTCATTGCATATTTGTTTTCTTAGTACTTGTTTAGAGTTGGGGATATCTATAGAGAAGTTGGTCTACCTTATGGCGTACTCAACATTATAACTGGATCAAGTCCTGAAGCTGGTGCTTCTTTAGCATCTCATCCTCATGTCAACAAGGTACAGTTATATCTCTCAAGTCCAAGAGCCTTTTTTCCCCACATGTGTGGTTTCTTATTTAAGTCGTGTAGTTGTATGTATGTATTCACCAGGTTATTGAATGTAAAGGACTTGAAATGGTTCGTCGGGAATGGAGTTTGAGGCAATATTTCTATATGTGTAGTTGTTGTTGGTACCGATGGTGTTGATAGTATTTCCCCGAGTTGTTAATTTGATATAAATTTTAATGCGCTTATTCAGTTTGATTTATCTGTTGTTTTTCATGTTTCAATATGATTTAATTTTTTTTTAAGTTTTTTTACTGATCGGTGAACATCAAATAACCTAAATTCTTTTATAGGTAGGGGAATTCATAGATCCATTAGATAGTCATAAGTCACATGTACCATGTACTGAACTAACTAAATGCATATTTTGTTATATATATATGTATATGTATCAATATGCCAGTCATGTATAGGTTGATTATGTTTATTGTCCATGATGATCTTTTAACTGGGTGCTAATGGGTCTAGGCTTCTAAATGCAGATTAGGTGCCACCGCATTAATGGAACTGATGATTAGCTCACGAGGTATGCTTGTGCTCTATGCAAAATGGTCCCTATTATTATTCTAATCTTCCATGATGGGAATTGGATGTTGATTTGTTTCACTTTCTTGTCTCGGTAGGTAGAAGAGAACGGAAAAGAACATGAAGAGCAGCGAACCCAAGAAGAAGAGGCTGTTGAGGTCGATGTTGATTTTACAGATGGTGTTTTTCTTGTAAACAGTAATGAAGCTGAAGAAGAGTGGGATACGGCTAATGAAGGATCTGATCCTAAAAGCAATTGGTTTGGATAGATAGGCATGTGAGTTTCTGAAACTACTTTGAAACAGGCAAACAAATAATTTGCGCTAGCTTTCGTTTTGGTTAACCTTTTTCATATCTATTAAACTTAGATATGGAAGAAAAACAGTAGTTCTCGAGTTCTGAAATCACTTAGAAACTGATTTTTTTTTCTTTACCACTAATCTTTTTAGCTAACCTTTTTTAGTTTGTCTATGAAAACTGTTATTTGTTTCCTCCTATTACTGTTACAATTCTTTTTGACGATGGATACTCTCATGGTGTACATGGGTTTTGCAGGTCGCAGATATGAGCATTAATGCCACTATTTACAAGGCTGGTTATGAAGCAACAAGAAGTTATACTTGTTTGAGCAATGTAGGTAATGAATGTTGAGTTTGTCTCCAGTTTTGTGCCTTTAAAATTGTATCTACTACTGCTATTATACTTCACATTACAACTGCAACTGCAGAATTTCTATGTTCTGAAAACTTAGGAAACGTTTATATACTGCCATTTTTTTGATACTTGGCGCATAATTTGTATGTCCTTGGAACTTAAGAAATATTTCTAGCTACAGCTTGGAAATTAAGAATTTTTTATGTATTTCCTAAGTTGTTCTTTTAAGAGGTATATAGAAGAACTCTTTAGTTTATGATTTCATAAATTTCCTAAGTTCAATGGATGTTGGTGTGTATAGTTCAACATATGAAATGACTATGTATTGCCTAAGTTATATCTCTTAGAAACTTACGGTTATATACTTTGAATGTTTTGCCTAAGAAGAGCTGAAGGATTTCAGTGTAATTCTTCCTGAAATTGTTGCAGGAGAATGATTTCCAAAAAATGAACTGGAGAACTGAGGAATTAAAACCTGATTCAAAAGTAAATAAATAATGGTTTTGACCGGTCTAAAACCTAATTTTTACTTGATTTGACCAGGTCAAAACCAGGGTTTGACAAGTCAAAACCACTATTTTTCTGTTGTTGCAAAATTTTCGCAATTGTTATAATTAGGGCTGCACAAAATCGAACCACGAACCGAACCGAACCGAAACCGTGTGTCTATTAACTGAACCGAAGTGAAACCGAATCCCCGTGGTTTAATCACGTTTCAGTTTAAGAAAATCGACTGTCCCAGTTTCGGTTGTTGCTCAAAACCGTACCGAAACAACCGAGAAAACCGTATATAGATGTAACAAATTTCTAGGCATCGATATTATATAAACAATTTATCGTAGCCCTTCATTTTAGGTTTAATAGTTTCCTTATATTTTTTCTCGACAGAGCAGAACAACTTTCACTCTTGTTATTCTTATCCTCGATTTCTATTCCCCTCTCTTCTACACAGAGAGATTCACCACCACTCCATCACCAGATGATAGAAGAGAGATTTACCACCGCTCTATCATCAGATCCATCTCAACCGTCTTCCTCTTCTTTGAATCAACTAATTAAGCTCCAAACGGCCATGGAAGATTAATTGTAAGGTTTCATTGTTTTCTAATTGATTTTTTGGATACTGTAATTGTAGCTAGTCTTCATCTTTTTATGGGTTTCTTAATGAGTTTTTGAAGTGGATTAAAGGTTAACTGTTTTTTATTTTGTTTTCTTTTTTTGCTTTTGGTTAGAATGCGTATGAAGGAATCAACAATTGTAGCAGGCTAGCAGCAGAACCAGATGCGGTGTTCAAATCAGATGTTAATGGTTGAAATCACTCAGTTTGAGAATTCAAGAGAAAGATGAACAGGTTAAAACTTTATTTTGCAGTTTGGGTTTTGTTTTTTTTTTTTGATTGTTGAGTTAATTTGTTTAATTTTAGCGGATTTTTAGTAAGTTGTTTGATTCATTTGTAAGAGGAACTTAATAGGAAGAAATGGAAGCTATTTAAAAGTTCAAGCGGTGAAATTGTTTGATGTGTTTTGGGTGTTAATTCTAATTATGTTACCCGGTTAAGTGTTTTTCTTTATTTTGAAGGTGATTGTTGCAATTGGTAAGGTTTCATTTGAGAGACCTGCATCCAAGAGATCTGAGAAGCACTAAAGTTTGATTTTTGGTTGGTTAGGTTTTGTATTGGGTTTTTAATTTTATTTGAGGAACCGAACATACATATCAGGCTTTGTTGGTGTTGAGGTACTTGTGTTTGTTAATTGTAGGAAGCATCAGAGATTCTAATGGCACGGTTGAACTTGAAAGCATAGGGAAAGGAAATGAAAAGAACTAGGTGTGCTAAAATTGGGAGCTCCAGACAAGATTGATGTGCTGAAATGACAAGCACTTATTGTTGGAGCTCTTATGGGATTGATACAACTCAAAAGGTTGTTTCAGTCTACACTATTTTGAATCTCTGTAATTTTTTCCTTATATATTTGTTTTGATTGGTTATTGAATGTTAATTTTCTCTAGATTATACTGATCAGGTAGCAATCTTGGAGACATAACCGCCTCTAATTTGGATTATGGTGTTTTGATTGATTATTTTGTTGAAGTCGCGGGTTAGAGTTGAAAGTGATGTATGATATTGTATGTATGCTGTTTTTGTTAAGGATACTTGGAGTAACAAGCTTTATCTCTAAGGTGAAAGCATTAACATCAAAATTTTCCAATCAATCTGTGTAGAATCTTTGCTGTGTCTAGATTCTTTTAATAGTAGAAGATGATTTTTTTGTCATATGCTGGTAGTAATCCCCACCTTAGCATGTAGCTAAAGATGGTTATGAAGATTTGTTTTTCTAGTCACTTTTGCCCAACCATGTTCATTTGTTTTTGTTGAGCAATAAAATCTGGATTTGTTTATTCATATCCATAACTTTCATTACACTTGAAAAAATTAAAATTCATTACACTTGAACAAATTAATCTGTGAAGCACAGAATCTGTAGAAGCATATGAAACAGTCTAATATTTCATTGCACAATTTTTATTCTTAGCATATTTTAACTCCTAATTTCTTATCTAGTCATGAAACTTCCACCTGATATTTAGATTTGGTTGGTTGTGACTTGCGATGCAGGCTTCGGTTGGAGTGGCAAGTGAAGTTGGAGACTTTGGATGCCCGCCCTTTCATGCCGTCAAGAACAACGATATTTACTAAATCTGTTGGATTTTATGTTTTAGTTATTAGATTTTTTTGTTTTGGCAATGTCTGTTGGAGTGATGTATTTGATATTTAAAAAAAATTAGTTTAACATGTTAATTTATAACTCTTTTTTAGTAAAATTATCTGTCAGTTTTTCAGTTAACCGAAACCGAGAGGTTCAAAACCGAACGAAAGCGAGTAGGCTAAATGGGTTAATCGGTTTCTAATATTGGAAAACTGGGTACTTCTTCTTCGTTTTTTTTTCCAACAACCGAACCGAACCATGTGCAACCCTAGTTGAGTCTCCAATGGCGGAAAATGATGTCGTGGCGACGGACGTGATTGTTCCTAAAGAATCTTTGCTAGTCACACATCCAATCGAAGGTGTCATTTTCGATCCTCCATTTGAGGCTCCTTTTGAGGGTCACGTGTTGATTGTAGAATTCAGCGTGCGAGTGAAATATGCGGGCTATACACCAAAATATAGGAAAGGTATGGACATATCGCAACAACCAAAAAGATCACCAACCGGTTTGTGTTGGTTAAGCGTGTGGAAGAAGCCTTATCTTCAATTCATGACATGTGCAACGCGACTTGCCACACTATTTCTGAAGATGTAATCTCGAGCTGAAGTTCCACCGGGATGTGTATGTAGACTTTGAGTTTAACGTCTCCTGGTTCTTTGAAGTATTTTCCAAGATCCAAAAGCTGCAGGCTGAAGCGGTTGAAAGTCCTTCCACGGATTTGATTAATCAACAAGAGGCGGAAGTCAAAAAGTTGTCTCGGGAGTTGAAGATGAAACATGCGGCTCTTCATAGCATGAAGGATGCTTTCTCCAAGAAGAACAAGCCATTGTTGGTCAATTTCCCTTGAGGTTTTGAAAGGCAAGAGACGCCTCATTTTATGGTTTTATTTTTTTTTATTTTTTTTTTATTTTGGAATAATGGCTCTTTGATCAATTGATATATTGGAATTCAAATTATGAATGTAAGTAGCACAATTATTATGGAAAATTGTGAAACCGTGAATATTGCATGAAAAGGGGAAATATGGGATGATATGAACTCTTGGGAAAATTAGGTTATCGGTTTCCACAGTCAATACGGAATTGATGTCTGTGTACACTTTTAATAAGTTCAAAACAATAGGTTGTGTAAATATTGTCTGACAAAACTTAATCGCTTTAGGGTCTTTCACAAAAACTGAATCTTCAGGGCGTAAATCCGAGTTTTTGTGTGACGCCATCCTTGTCGTGAGAAGTCCCCAGTCGTTCTTTATTGTCTGTGAAACATCTTTATGTCGATCCGCGATAAGGCGGAGAATCTCTAGTCCCCAGACGCAATTCTCCTGAATCTATCTTTTCTTGGACGATGCGCTTCAAAGCATTGCATTCACTGGTGGGATGATGGATGAATCTGTGAGAATGTAAATACCTTGAATCTAGCATTTCCTGATCAGTGGGTGGGGGCCATAACGGGGGTAGTTGGACTACTCCCTCTTATACCCAAATCTCCAGTAGCTCTATAACTCTTCTGATAGGCAACAATAAGCGTTGATATTTTGAGTCTGGATTCTCTCGCATCGGTGGCTGCCGTGGCGGAAGTTCCTGCAGGCTTTGGCATGAAGCTCTATTTGAGGGAGGAATTGACGCTTGAGCGATCATTGATTCATGAGTGGATCGTTTTATTCTACTATATTACTGAAAGCTAATTTCTCTTGAGGGATCTGCATCAGTGGCAGCAACACGAGGTGGTTGAGATGGATATGCGTCTTGGCAGATTTTCCCCTCTTCAGATGCCTCTTTCTTAAGTAAAGCAGTCGTGGCCGCGGACTGTTGGACGACCCTTTGAACCTCCGCGAGGGTTTGGAGGTAAATGTTTTCCAATAAAGACTCATAGGCGGCCTCTTTACTTTTGTCCTGTAGACACTGCGACATACTTGACAAATCTCCTTCCTTGATCTTGCGAAAATGTCTTGGCTCTCCGGTGGAATCCAGTTGGTTGTTCTTCGCCTGCTCGTGGCTACGTGATCCATTTGCATCTTCATTGGTAGAAATACAAGACTTGTCCAGAGGTTGAACGTCCTTCGTATTATTCTGGAAATTGGTGAGATCTTTCTGACATGTATTCGCCGATTCTTCCCTCAATCGACTTACATACTATTTAGGCCACGAAGCGTTTCATTTTGCCGCCTAATAATATCAACTTGGTTTGCAGCCATATCCTCTATCATTTTTATCACGCCTTCCATGGTGGTTGTCTTCTGGCTGTTCATTGCTTTTGAAATGTTCGAATGATCAGGATAAATTTGGGAAATTGGAATCTTTGACTGAAATGAGTTTTAGTTAATGAATGGATTAAACCTAAGACTAATTGGGATGGAAATGAAATCGAGAATTGAATCTGATATTGCAACCGAGAGATTAGTCTCCCACTGTGGTCGCAAGTTGTTTATGGGTAAAAACTGTTACTGTTGGTTTTGGTGAATTTGGGTGTGTGGGTGATAAACAAATCTAAACCTAAAACAAATGCATTGCACGTCAGTACTTTAGATTTGAGAGATCAATCTGTACAATCCCGGCCTAAACCAAGAAATGTCTGTTCCAGTCTTGCTTCTGTCACAAAGTGAAGGAGAAGGGTTGGTCTTAGGGAGGGAAGCGAAGAAGTTTTTGAGACCAGAATGGTTAATTCTGAAGGTGTGGCTATTTTATGACTTGTATCATAATTTGGAACTGGCTTGCGGAATGAAAGCTATCAGTTCTTTGGTATTTTTATGGATACTGTGTTGTTGTTCTCACCAAAACTTGTTTTTTGATGTAAAATAGGTAAAACCTATTTATACAAGTCATAATTGAATATATCCTGGTCTCGTAGGAAGTGGGAGTGATTGAGTGATGGAAGAGTGGAGTAATGTGTAACTG
This sequence comes from Papaver somniferum, assembly GCF_003573695.1. NCBI lineage: Eukaryota > Viridiplantae > Streptophyta > Magnoliopsida > Ranunculales > Papaveraceae > Papaver > Papaver somniferum. Next base: position 149,536,816 of record NC_039363.1, on the reverse strand, counting down.
CCAGAAACCACGCCTCAACTATGAAGGAAGCGGGCTCGTTTACACCCACTACTTCTTTCCTCAACTAACTGCCATGTTTTCCTGACACTTTATTATGATGGACGTGTTGCACGCCGCACGCTGTAAACCGCCAGACCAATACCCTGATGAGCATCCCCAGTTTATGACATGTTTGATATCTCGAGTGTTTTCGTGAAAAACGTGTAGCAGATTGCTACGTGTGGCAAGTCAAAGTCAGGAGACTTGCCATATTAAAATAGCATGTGGTTCTATTAGGCTTGCCTTGGTTGGCCGCCTAAAACTTTCCACAGTCCTGTCAATTTCATGGCGAATTTGGACGACTGAGATTGTAGGTTATGAGAAAGGATGACCATTGATTATGGCCACATACTTTTATATAGAAAAGTGACGCCATTGGCATAGTGGCACCTAGCGTAGCCATGGTATAGCGGTATGCCAGTGGCATAGCCGTGGCAGCTGTTTTGGCATATTGGTGTTAGACCCCAAATATGGCTCTGGTAACATTGGCCTTGTTGCTAAATTAAACTTAAGTCCTTAGGTGAATCACTTGAACTAGTTGGCATGACGACTTTAGGTAAATTAGGGTTTGGCGTATCGAAAACCTTATTAGCATGTGCGCTGCGACACGGCAGCGTGGCTGACACAGTTAGCGCATGCTAGTGGCACGATGGTGCAAGTAGCGCCGGGCGTAGCCATGGCCGCTATATTTTGGCACATTGGTGTTAGACCCAAATTTGGCGTGGAAATATTGGCGCTATTGCCACATCAATCCCAATACTCTGGGAAACGTTACTTGGTTTGGTTGGCGTATCAACTTTTCCTAAATTAGGGTTTGGCATGCCAAGACCCTAATTAGTGCATACGGCATGTGGCTATGGCGCATCGACGTTTTTTGCAAATGGTGCCATAGCCACTCCAAAGGAACCATAGCCCGGCTATCATGTGAAAACGGCCACAGGAGTAAGGATTGCCGCGGGTGGCTATGATATGGCGTCTTTATTAGGGTTTTCTGGGTCCCGCATGGCTCGTGGCATGTTGTGGGGTCCGAAGTGGCATCATTTGTACCACGAATGGAAACTAGGGTTTCGGCTATGTAAGGTCGTGTTTCTGGTTAGGATAACCACATTGAAGTCTATTATGACGTTAGCCACGAACAGAAGATGGGTTGGCACGTAAGTGCACTATTTATGGTATGTTGCCACGTTCGACATGCTTGTGTGGCAAAGTGGCATGTACGGTACGTTGGGAATGCACGTTTGGTATGTCAGTTAGCGCATTGGCGCAACTTTGGAAAGCCAATTTGGTATTGGCGCAATTTTTCCTCTCTTTTTTAACACTGCGGCAGGTTTAGAGCAACCTGATTGGTCGAAAAAGAGAAGGTCGGCCAAACGCGGGAGTGGTCACACTTCTGGTGTGGGTGTGGCAAGTTTAAAGCGACCTGATTGGTCGATGGTAAATAGGGCCGGCAAGTATGGTCCCATCCACAACTTATGTGTGTGTGTGGCGGGTTTAAGGAGACCTGATTGGTCGAGGGAAATAGACCCGGTTAGGCAACATGGGGCATGGCCAACGGAAAATGGCGCCGGCTGGCCTAAGGCATGGCGACGCCTCCCTTTGCTATTGTTCCTATTCTGCGGCTCCTTGATGAGTGCCAAATATTGTATATATTTGCACCTTTTTATTGGCATTTAACTCATCATTTGTGCACTAACGCTCCATTTTATCCCATATTCTGTGTTTTCGTTGTTTTCAAGAATAAATACTTTTCTCAATTAATTTTGCATTTTTAGGTACTAAATAAAGCCTGGTTAACTCACGGAGCGAAAAGAGCAAAGACACGGGAAAAAGCCGAAGGAAACTCTAGCGGAAAAGAAGTGAAGAATGCGGTATGGAAGACTCAAGGATGAAAATGGGCTTAACAAGGAAGAAATTGTTCTTAAAGAAGAAGTGGTCTTAAGATTACCTAAGCCCAAATCCATTTCCTAAACCCAAACCCATATCCTAAACCCAAAATCCAAACCCAAACCCGCTTCTCTCCTTAGCCGTCAGATTGGATCCATTCCATCATCTAACGGTCGCTTCATCAGAGTACATCGAGCTTTGATGTTCCTTTCTAACACTATAGCACCTAACTCCATCTTGGACCGTCAGTTTTGATGTATTCCATATCCAACGGTCGCTCCACATCCACTTCCATCGCGCCGTCGGATCATTCTCTCATATTTTCATCCAACATCTTCCCTTCGCTGACATCAAAATTTGATGAGCCCGCTCAACACCATAACCTAGAATACCTATTCCCCAAAACAAACAGCCCCTAACCCATTCTTCTCTCGAGCTCTTCTTCCCCTTCTTCCCAAAAATTGCAGAGCCTGCAAATCCCTCTCCCCGACACCACCAGCGTCTGCTCCACCATCTCCCATCCCTCGAGTTCCACCACCACAACCACCCGACAAAAACCCATCTCCTTAGTTTCCATATCTCTCATTCCTAGCATCATTCCTGGATGTTATGAATTAGGCAGTGAGAAGCTAGTGTTAACTAGGAGCGCAGAGAAGACCAAGAAGGCATGGGTTCGTAGCAGAAGAGGAAAGGAAGGACGAGCAAGAGAGCAGGGGAGACAAATTCAGAGAATCAGTGAGTGAATTCTCGATTTTCAAAATTCGGGTTCTTTCAAAATTAGGGTTTAGAAATTAGGGATTCATGTAAAACTATAAATAGAAGATGGTCTTGTGTGTGTGGGTATGCCCGGTATAGACGGAGCACCAAGCTCTTAGTGTTATGTAATTTTACTATTTCATCTGTTTCATCCAGTAGTATAATTTGATCATGTTTTAGTTCACTAAGCTAAGGTTGAGATGAAACCATAGATTTGTACTATGTTATTTATGTTGTTTGTGTGATTCTTGAATGCTTAAAATGTTGTATGATAGATTTAATCTCAGTGCATCAATACTCTGCTCTCACAATGTATGTCAAGCATCTATTGTAGTTAGGATAACATTGTGTTGATTGAACTGCAACTCATGTTTGATATATTATTGTTAATCCTTCGACTAGTTGTGCTTGATTAGACAATTAGTGCTCCGGGTTAATACTTTAGTTGCGATTGAACTATCCATTGGTGAAACACCTTAGGTAAGTGACGGACTTGACACTTCTTCCTTATTTGTTACAAGGACAAGAGTATCATACTCCGTTGAATGCTTAGTATAGGGATAGAGGTGGATTCAAAGCCTAGCAGTCCCTCCCATATCCCAAATTCCTTAGTCATTGTCATTGTAGGTTAGAAATTAGTTTGGGAAATATTAGAAAAACAACATCAGTTCCCTCCTTGTCCCTGAGGACTTACCCTGCTTATTTACTAGCTATAACAGCCCTGTATACTTGCAGGAAAATTAAAACATAGTTTTAGGTATAATTCCTTAGCTATCAAGTTTTTGGCGCCGCTGCCGGGGACTCGGTAGCGGCACTGTGTTGTTTCTATCATTTTCTGCATCTTGCTAGTTTGCTATCATCTTTGCTAGTTTACTGTTTCATCTTACTCTTTCTCTTTGCATTCTTGCATTTTAGCATAACTTCACTATCTGTCATATTGCATACTGCATTGCTTTCCTGCTACTGCCTAGCTTAGCATTCTTGCATAGTGCATTCCTGCATCTTGCATCACTTATTGTTTGCTGTTTTTCCTCATTGCTTCTTTGCTCCACCCATTTGCTTCAAAGAGACTGATCTTCTCTTCTGAGCCAGCAGGTACCTACTGTGGAGCAACATCTTCTGTTGCTGCTGTGCTTCTCTTGCTGTGCTGCTGTGAAGCCTGAACCTGTGGTGCTGCTGCCAAAGTTGGAAGGGAGAGGAACAGTAGCTGTGGGCTGAGGCAAAAATCAGACAAATCTAACCCATTTTACTGGGTGTGGTAGTCCAAATACCCTGCTGGGCCTGTTGCTGAAGCCTGACCCTGCCTTGCTGATCTGCTGGGCTGGGCTGGGGTGATTTTGTTGGAGTAGAAGCTGTGAACCAACTGGAGATGCTTGTGGAGTTGCACAGAATTTGAACCAAGCCCAACTGGGCTTTTGCAACAAACACAAAGGGACCAAAGCCCAACTGGGCTTCCCTTCCAAAAGGTAAGCCTAAACCCATTAAGAGAACCCAAATTGTGGGCTTCCATTTTCTGTTGGATTTGTAATTTTAATTACCTGTGGGCTTGTTTTAAATTGAAAATTGAACTTTTGAATAGTTTTTAAAAGCCCAACTGGGCCTCTAAACCAAAGTCTCCAAACAAAAACTGTGGGCTTCCCTTTCAAATTTGAAACCAAAATTTTCAAAACCCATTGGAACAAAACTTTTTGAAACCCACTTCCAAAGCCAACAGTGGGATTACCAAAAATTCAAAGTTTTAAAAAAAAAAAATTTGGGCTTCACCAACAGTGGGCCTACAAAATTCAAAGTTTCAAACCAACTTCCAACCCAACAGTGAGCCATCAAAGTTTTTAACACAACTTCAAAAGTCAAAACCCAACTAAAAACCAAATTGCATTCTCCCACCAATGTGGGCTTGCTCCTAACAACAAAACCAAAATTTTCTCCCAACTCAAAACCAAATTCTTGCTCCACCAATGTGGGCTTTCTCCCAATTTTAAAACCAAATTTGCTCCCAATAACCAAAATTTTTCTCCCACATTCAAACCAAATTTTCTTTTCAAAACCCAACAAATCCAAAAAATTTCAAAACCCATCAAAACCAAATTTTTCTGAAAACAATGGGCGAGTATGTGAATAAACCCCGTAGTCTCCATGAATACATGCACTCTAACAGAATAAGTCAGTTATCATGTATCGTCTTACCCCAGACTGATGGCCCATTTGAACTAAACGCAAGCATGATACAAATACTTCCTATATTTCGAGGGTTCGATTCTGAGAATCCCTATAATCATGTAAGAGAGTTTGAACAAATTGTCCGGGCTATACAACCTGACTATATGTCTGAAGACTCTTTGAAATTGCGTTTGTTTACATTTTCTTTAAAGGAAAGGGCTAAAACATGGTTTTACAGTCTGAGACCGCAGTCAATCACCACTTGGGACCAACTCACAAATAAATTTGTCAAAAAGTTCTTTCCCCATCATATGACCATCTCTATTCGTCAAAGTATTAATTGTTTTGTCCAGTTAGATGGAGAGACACTTTTTCATTATTTTGAACGGCTTAATGATTTGTTGTTTGAGTGTCCTCACCATGGCCTTGAGAAGTGGAGACTGGTCGCCATTCTTTATGAGGGACTAGACTTTAAGTCTCGAGCCTTGGTTGAATCTATGTGTAATGGTGAGTTCATTGATAAAAATGTGGACGATGCATGGTCATTTCTAGCTGAAGTTGCAGAGAAAACCCATAAGTGGGAAACCTATAGGGAAACTAGGACCATGCCACATGATATGGGTAATCACCATGAGTCAGATGTTGATTTTTCCAATGAGCTTAATTCTGTATATAGTGTTTCCTACCTTATTGCTGAAAATGTCAATCCATATTCACCTATTTTAGAAGCAGATGTATGGACGAAAAACACTAATGGTTTTGACAAAGTAGGATTTTCATGTATTTGTGATGATGATGATGATGATGTTATGTTAGAAGAACATGTCTATGCTGAAAATGTTATGGAACCTTTGGGTTCAAATACATTAGGCTTTTCTACCCCGACCTTCATGAATGATGTTTCTTCTAGTATTCCATATACATGTGATGAGGCTATTGATTTAGATATTGTGCAGTTATCCTGTGAAGAGCATGACTTAGGTAAGGTTGAATCTTCTGTTGACACTAATGATCCTATGCATGAAAATATAGTTGATGTGTCTGATTCCATACTTAAGCCACAATATATTGCTTCTTTTGATGCTGATTTGGATATTTCGGATAACTATGATTCTGAATTTGGACTTGTGCAATTGTTTTGTGATGATAAGCATGCTACACAACTTGATTATGACTTAGAAAATGCTGATGTGACTGATAATATTGGTACTCTTGAGCTCATGCATGTGAGAAACTTAGATGTCACCTTCCTACTTAAGTCACAATATGATAGCCTTCCACCCAACCTAGATTTGGTTTGTAACAATATTGTAAAACCAAATTTTATGAGAATACCTAATCTAGGCCTGGAACTGTGTGCCTCCCAAGTCCTCTTGGACTATTTTGCATCTAAATACAATACCTTTAAGGAGCCACAGTTGGAATATGCATGTTTGCCCGTCCCTAGTAAAGTCCATTTCGAGTTAGACCTTGTGCATGATGAACCCCCAAAACTGCGAGATTTTGTATCCAATAGTTATCTAGTGTAAAATCCAGGTTTAGGGGTAGATCATTTGGTTTTTCACTCTCACTCCCATTTAAGTCCAATTTTAGTTGTTTGAAACTGTCTATGTTTCAACACTTTGTCTTTTGGGTTGATCCTCAACTCTTTAGACTGTATGTATATAGTGAATTGTTTGTATATAATCTGGTAGGTAATGTTTAATGGAATCATATGTTTCTTGTATATATTGTGCTAACCCAATGTGAATTCAGTTGAGTTACTGTTGGGTTTTTCCTTGAATAATGGAGTTCAAAACTTGATTTCGCCAATATCCGATAATCTCTTTCCTTTTTCTACACTTAGCATCGTCCTCATGGTATGTGTTATAATCATGTTTATCTTTTGAAACATTGAGAACAATGTTTAGTTTAGGTTTGGGGGTGAAAAGTAAATACTTTGATAACATGCTATAATCGAAAAACAGAACTCTTTCTTTTCGGAAAAAAAAAAAAAACATAAAAATGGAGCTCATTTACCTTGAAATGTTGACTCTTGTGCATGTATGTAAACATAAGGATTCTTAGTCTGGATATTTAGGCACCCTGATTCTAGCACAATTCACATAGTGATAAGAAACTTGCACGCGCACGATCTACCAATACATGTATAGCCTCATCCTTGAGGTGTTCTATCGGAAGTCACGATTGCCAATCACTTTAGAATACTGAACGAAACTTGACTAGATTGTTCTTTGGTTGGTTGGCATAGAAGGTGGAGGTTACATTAAGAAAGACAACCATCGAATTTAACTGGGTGCATCAAAAAGGGCTACCTCTTGCAAAGTGTCATGTAATTTTTCGTTTCTTTTTGCTTATGTATCAAAAGAGTTACCATGTTGTAAATAATTTTTTCAAAAAGAAAAATAAAAAATAAAAAAAAATCAAGTAGTTATCAATTTCATCCTCTCTTGTTCCAAAAATAAAAGAGAGTAGTCAATGTAAATAAGAGTCATGTAAAGAGTCATCTTTTGTGTTTTTGTGTTACAAGCAAGGAAGGGTGTATGCCATTGATGTACAACGCGAGTAATTGTGAAATACCTCCAACTCATTCACAATTATCGTAAAGTCCGGACAGCTAGCTAGATGTCGACCTCGGTTTTTATCCTGAGAAACTATCTCTTGGTGATTAGTAGTCATAACATCCGATCTTTCTTTACACATGTGTAGATACACTTTACACTCTTATCACATGTCTTTATTTGTTATCAGTGCTAGGATTGTGCCTTTAATAGCTAGATTGACATCTCCATTTTGCTGTGAGCTTCTACTGTCTTGCACATGTCACATTTCATGGAATCTGAGCTTATATTTTGTCCTAGAACTTTGTAGGTACGTTCTAAGCAAACCTTCAAAGAGACTTCAACTCGTCCACTAGGGACACTTAGTGGTTTAAAAGGATTATTGCATTCGCTAAATGCAATCGAGAGACCAGCGACAGTGGTATAGGTAGGATTTCCTTAGTTTTGTTTTACTTGAGGACAAGTAAAATTCAGGTTTGGGGGTATTTGATGAGTGCCAAATATTGTATATATTTTCACCTTTTTATTGGCATTTAACTCATCATTTGTGCACTAACGCTCCATTTTATCCCATATTCTGTGTTTTCGTTGTTTTCAAGAATAAATACTTTTCTCAATTAATTTTGCATTTTTAGGTACTAAATAAAGCCTGGTTAACTCACAGAGTGAAAAGAGCAAAGACACGGGAAAAAGACGAAGGAAACTCTAGCGGAAAAGAAGTGAAGAATGCGGTATGGAAGACTCAAGGATGAAAATGGGCTTAACAAGGAAGAAATTGTTCTTAAAGAAGAAGTGGGCTCAAGATTACCTAATCCCAAATCCATTTCCTAAACCCAAACCCATATCCTAAACCCAAAATCCAAACCCAAACCCGCTTCTCTCCTTAGCCGTCAGATTGGATCCATTCCATCATCTAACGGTCGCTTCATCAGAGTACATCGAGCTTTGATGTTCCTGTCTAACACTATAGCACCTAACTCCATCTTGGACCGTCAGTTTTGATGTATTCCATATCCAACGGTCGCTCCATATCCACTTCCATCGCGTCGTTGGATCATTCTCTCATCTTTTCATCCAACATCTTCCCTTCGCTGACATCAAAATTTGATGAGCCCGCTCAACACCATAACCTATAATACCTATTCCCCAAAACAAACATCCCCTAACCCATTCTTCTCTCGAGCTCTTCTTCCCCTTCTTCCCAAAAATTGCAGAGCCTGCAAATCCCTCTCCCCGACACCACCAGCGTCTGCTCCACCATCTCCCATCCCTCGAGTTCCACCACCACAATAACCCGACAAAAACCCATCTCCCTAGTCTCCCTCTCTCTCATTCCTAGCATCATTCCTGGATGTTATGAATTAGGCAGTGAGAAGCTAGGGTTAACTAGGAGCGCAGAGAAGACCAAGAAGGCATGGGTTCGTAGCAGAAGAGGAAAGGAAGGACGAGCACGAGAGCAAAGGAGACAAATTCAGAGAATCAGTGAGTGAATTCTCAATTTTCAAAATTCGGGTTCTTTCAAAATTCGGGTTTATAAATTAGGGATTTCATGTAAAACTATAAATAGAAGATGGTATTGTGTGTGTGTGGGTATGTCCGGGATAGCCGGAGCACCAAGCTCTTAGTGTTCTGTAATTTTACTATTTCATCTGTTTCATCCAGTAGTTTAATTTGATCATGTTTTAGTTCACTAAGATAAGGTTGAGATGAAACCATAGCTTTGTACTATGTTATTTATGATGTTTGTGTGATTCTTGAATGCTTAAAATGTTGTATGATAGATTTAATCTCAGTGCATCAATACTCTGCTCTCACAATGTATGTCAAGCATCCATTGTAGTTAGGATAATATTGTGTTGATTGAACTGCAACTCATGTTTGATAGATTATTGTTAATCCTTTGACTAGTTGTGCTTGATTAGACAATTAGTGCTCCGGGTTAATACTTTGGTTGCGATAGAACTATCCATTGGTGAAACACCTTAGGTAAGTGATGGACTTGACACTTCTTCCTTATCTGTTACAAGGAAAAGAGTATCATACTCAGTTGAATGCTTAGTATAGGGCTAGAGGTGGATTCAAAGCCTAGCAGTCCCTCACATATCCCAAATTCCTTAGTCATTGTCACTGTAGGTCAGAAATTAGTTAGGAAAATATTAGAAAAACAACATCAGTTCCCTCCTTGTCCCTGAGGACTTACCCTGCTTATTTACTAGCTATAACATCCCTGTATACTTGCAGGAAAATTAGAACATAGTTTTAGGTATAATTCCTTAGCTATCACTCCTTTATTTCTTGTTTTCTGATTCTGGGAAAGATTTTGCACCTACTAATCCATGGCGGATTGATTACCTAGTTTGCCAAGGCTTAATTTCGAAAGGCAAGGTCTGATATACTGCGCAAGGCGCAAAGCCCTAATTTTTTCAAATTAGTCGGGGTAATATCTCAATCTTGTGAATTATCACAAAATTGATTGAATTCTATGTGTTGACACAGAGTTCTTTAAGTTCATTTCCTGAGAGCAGTATGCTTTCTGATTGAATACTTTATGCAAAGACCTTATCCTTGATACTTGGAAATTCGTGCTACTCTGCTGCGAGTGAACACAAATTTTCATGCCATATCAACATTAAGGGTTCAGCCAGGTAACATAGCACATAAGGCATTCAAAGAAACTTATATTAACTGAATAATACAGGCAAGGTGCCAAAATTTACAGAATATCTTGGATTGTTGCTACATGCACCATTCTGGGTAAATTTCATAAGAAAATATTGAGTTGCTCAATAAATGAGCCAGTGAAGAGGTTGAACACTCATCACTTTTACATGGCTTCGTTTCTTTGTAGAGTGACGGCACATTAAATGCAGGGTTTTACAAATTTATCCCTGAACTAAAAACCACCATCAACAGGGTTCAACTACAGTCCAGTCCGAAGTTAATTGGTTAGTGTCTGTAGCGGCTTAATACAATGTGGTGTTCAATCTGGACTAGGTCCCGGGGTTTTTCTGCATTTGCGGTTTCCTCGTTAAAAAAATTATGGTGTCTGTGTTATTTCTTTTCCGCATTACATTTTGTTATATAATTGAAATATCACAGGTTGTGCGTTAAGATCAATCAATTAGAATATACAGCCTTTGGTTGTTGATTTACATTGATTGACACTTGAACATTGGTCTTTGATACCGTTCAAGTAACTCCTCTTATATTCAATCAGGCTCGCAGATTTCTATTTGTTGATTGCGGATTGGATTAAGAGTTAGAGATATTAAACTCTTTGATATACTTTATTCTAGATTGAGTCTAACTGTCTAGTATATTCTCTAGAAAGTGTATTGGATAAGTCCTCTCAGATTGCGAAACGAATTATTGGGTGTGGTTGTTAGACCCCCGCATTTTCATTTTCGATTATTGATTTGATTGACTAACGGTTGTTGAAACTTTGATTGCACTTAGTTTGTTTATTCTTGAGAACATTCTCTTATGATATAAGGCTTACTAAAACTAGATCAAAGTATTGACGGGATCTTTAGAACCATTTTAGGATTTAAATACATCTTGTGATAATCCATTGTTAACATACTCCGTTCCGTGTGTGATTGATCACAAGAGGATTCAAGTGGTGTTATGCAGGTTATTATTAAAGAGAAATGAAGATCTGAACACGACAGAGTTTTTCTTATTAGTTTTCATATCTTGTGAATTGTGTGCACAAACCTTGATCGGCTGAGTTCCAACTAGAGTTGTGTTTCTCTTTGATAGACTTGATTGGCTAGTTGCGTGAGATCAACATCACCTTATAGTTTCTCTTTGAGATCTATATTGATTGATTGCAAATATAGAGTTTGGTTATCTCGGTAATCAAAGTTTAGATTGATTTAACTAGAAAAAGGAGTTTATTAGATTAAACAGAAGAGCCTTTGTCAACGACTTAGTAATATCTTATTACTAAGATTGAATAAAGTGGTTATCAAACAGATTTATCCTTTATTGTTTGGAATACGATCAAAAGGATTGGTGATTCACGTGCGTGACTCTAGAAGTCGAAGGCGCAGGGATACTGAGGAAACTAAGTAGTTAGGGTTAGTCTACTTGGTCCCAACTATACCAAGTTGGTATTATCTTTTGTATAGCGGCTTAATTCTGAGAGTATTCAAAACTGGATTAGGTCCCGGAGTTTTTATGCATTTGCGGTTTCCTCGTTAACAAAATCTTGTTGTGTCATTTACTTTATTTCCGCATTATAATTGTTATTATAATCAAGTAAATTACACACGTATGTTAATCCTAGTCACTTGATATTGATCCTATAGAGTTTCAGTTCAACACAGTACCTATTATTAAGTGATCACTTTGTTTTCGTATTATATCGATTTCATATCCATAGACGATCACTCAAAGTGAATACCATAGTTTTCGTGTTGTCTCGACTTTGTCCATGGACTATCACACTTGGTATCGAACTTATAGGTTGATATTTAAGCGATTGTGGTGTATTTGGGTATCCACGTCTTTTCATTAGGATTTGATTATGATATGGGTTCTTATAATCGCTTAACGAAGGAAGTAAGCGTGATTTTCTAACAAAGCGTGTTGTGTTTACATTTGTTCATGGAGGGATCTAAACCCTCCTCCGCTGGTTACGACTGTACGTTAATCATTAGATAAAATTAAATTTAAATCAAGACTTGCTCGTAATGGGACTTTGTCTCTGTTGGAGCGAACCAAAAGAAAATAATTTCATTTGTCATATTGTTGTCCAACTTCCATTTTAGAGATTTTTAGTCATTGAAATCCCAACATATAAGGAAAAAGGTACTCCGTAATATTGTAGTTGAGAGTGCGTAGTGGGTCGGTGATGACGATGGGTGGGTATTTTTGTTACTGGTGTGATTAGCATGGATAAATGTGTCTGAGTTAAATGTGTATCGAACTTGTCCTAGTTAATAAATCAAATACGATTTTTGCACTCCTCGAATCATTGTTTGTTCTCCCTCAAACAAAAATCAAACTCTTTTGGTATAGTGAGGTCTTAGTTTTATGGATGAGAGTAAACCTTGGTTTTTTAACTACTCAAGGAGATATACTCTCTGACAAACATCTTGTTTAACCAAATGTCGTTGAGTCTGATAGAATTCAGGTATAAAACCATCTAGTTCTGGAGATATCAAAGGTTCCAATGACATGAAAGCTTCATAAATTTCATATTATCAGAGATTTGAAGAAGTTCCTCATTGTTAAAATCAGAAATACAATGCAGAATATGTTGAATGAACTCATAACTATCTGTTGGTTAAAAACATGCATTTATTTTCTGAAAATGATTGGGAAGGAGATTTACAATAGAATCTGTATTTCTGACTCTATTTGTACCACCTTTGAAGTGTTATTGCCATTGAAAAATAAATAATTAGAGATATATGAAAATGATATAAAGAACAAGAGGGAGGAAAGAAGAACTGACATGAAGTAGACACCTTATGGCCTACCATTAACAATCATACATAAAAGCCTAAAATTAACAATCATAAATACAAGCAAGAAGATGACTGAGTTAACTCATTAAAATCATCGATACAGATTCTCACTCATAAAGATTTTAACTTAATTTGTTCATCTTTTAATAAGGTGAACATATTTCTGCAACGCTTAAAGAACAAGCTTCTATTCCAAACAGAGAGAATGATACTTATGGAGTACAATTTTTAATGATCATTCTTATATCATATGATATGTTTAATTTTTGTTGAACAAAATTATATATACATATATATATATATATATATATATATAAAAAAGCTTGGAGTTCAATTTTCCAAAGAAGAAGATACTTTCTCTCATTTTTCCCTTATATATTTTCTCCGACCTGAGTAAAGTCCGTCTGATAGTGTCTCACATCGGCTCAAAACCACTCTTTCGAAATGAGTTTTAGCCGATCTTGATAATGTAAATTGTTGAAGGGTGATTTTAGGTTTGAGGTTCTACCCATCCCAACTAACCAAATGACCTCACTTTACCAAGGATAGTAGGAGAGAGAGTTCTGTTTCCATTATACCTTGTCCTTCTTTATATAGACTTTCCAAAAAGCCCCTTCCTTTTATGACATCATGCCATGTGTCTTAAACCTCCTTAATTACTTTTCATGCCATTCCTTAATATAACCTCATTTGTCCTTCTTACCTCAAGGGTATCTCTTCATTGGACTTGGGCCTAGTCCCCAAGTCCCCATATCTCATACTAGATTTATCCTTCCCTTTAGGGGCACCCCCAGCCCGTTAGCGGGTTTCATTTTTCATGTATCAACATTAGTCCCCTGACTGTTGGGTCAATTGTTAAATGACCCAATAGTCATATAAAATCTTCTTTGGGCGCCTCTCTCTTCGTAGACGGTTGAGATGAGGATTTTTTTTCTTCCCCATTGATTCTATGATCATGGGCGACGTTTACCTTCCATCGTGCAAATTTCGGTTTCTGTCGGTTGCCATTCTCTCTGCATAACTGCCACGTTCAGTCGATGAGGTTCCTTATATATAAGGGTGTTAGTTTGTTTTCACTTCATCTTCCTTCTTCTTCCACTCTCTTCGAACGTATCCATACACTCGCCATGTCTAGCAGTTCCGCCCGTAGTTCGTCTGAAGAATCTAGTGAATCTGAAGGGACCGTGAACGAAGGTTCCAAGGAGACCGAGTACTCGGAGCAGGATGAAGTCTATTTACCTCCTCCAGCAGATGGTAAATCCTATACAATCGCAGAGTTTACAAGCGGGTCCGTTCTGAAACACGCGTTGAGGCTGAAGGAGCTCCGTGGAGGTAAGCGCATTTTTCCTCTTGACGATGTCTTAGTTCCTCGCGTTCTAAATCCTCATATATTTCCTTTTCCTTCTGCCCCTGGATGGCTCATGCAACCCGAGTCAGAGACTATGGATGCTTTTGTGTTTAAAACGGTGCCGCGAATAGCTATTCATCGTGGCGACTATGATCTTCCCCTCATTGATATTCGGTACAAGTCAAAAACTCATCTGGTGTGGCCGCATTGGGTATCCCACATATGCTTCAATCCTAGTTACGCGGTTGCCCTTCGTAGGGCGGGTATTGACGAAGCTATAAACTCGTCTCAAGCGGGAAGTGAAGAGATGTATACGTGATCTAACACGACTTTTTTCGCGCTGGGTTCCCCCTGTTCATACTCTTTTTACAGCATGGGGAGAAGCAACCATCGTTCTGGAGGATATAGTCTCCCTTACAGGGCTACCAATCCATGGTAGTCACTCGTATGACGAAGCTGATGTCTATGGAGCGCTGAACAACGAGGAAAAAGAGATGTGTACTTATTTGTTGAAATGTAAGGACGATTATCGTCGTGAATTGGTGCGGAAATACCAGGTGTTACCGAAGCAAAGTGAGGGCAAGAAAGTTTTTGGTTCAGACAAGAAAGGGGCATCTTCACCTGTTGTGAAGGGGAAGGCTAAGTGGGTTGAAGAAAAGAAGGTTCCTTCGACGCGCCCAACGGGCGAGCGACTACTATCTAGCTCTATCCGCTCATATGAGGCGATTCATGGCTCGTCAGCTCCTTCAACAGAGGCTGGTCATGAATGGGTTATAAAAACCAACCGACGTGCTTCCTTTCCTCTTTGGCTGAAGTATTGGGCTCCACAGATAGTTGATGGAAAAGTTCTTCCCCCAAAGCAAAAACAAAAAAATCCCAGCGCGGAGTTGGACACTTTTATTTTATTTTGGCTTTGTCATGATGTGTTTGAATACAGTCCACAGGATACCATTAAGGGTGAACTCGTGCTGATGGCGGTATCGCTGTCTCGCGGCGTTTCTTTCCCGCTTGCGCCGATGTTCATAGGTGTCTTGTATCGCCATCTAGACTTGTTCTGTCAGGACCTTCAGACAGTGGGTTCGTATCACAAGATTGAAAATTATATCCCGTCTTCCTTCATGCAAGCATGGTATTGGAAGCATGTTCCTCCATGCGCGCCTGATCCTAATGAGCTAGCAATTCACCGTGAGGAGGATGTTAGGAAAGATGATGGTTCGATCAAGAGGGTCCCCGTTATTTATGGCTATCCGCGGATGACCCTTTGGAATCTTAAGAGGAAAATACCCAAGGTCAATGTTGGCAAGCACTTAGACGTGGCTAAGGACTTCACGCCGTTTCCTTACCATGACGGTCGATCAGGTCCAGCGCATTATGATTTCATTGCGCCTTTTGACACGGAGTTAGACTCAATGAAGCTGCTAACAGAGGCATATTTGGATTCAGCGATGGCTGTGTTGCCTGGTTACCTCCCTGGTTTTTATGCTGGTAAGCTTATCGCCATGTCTTATAACACTGATCGTGCATCTCAGCAATTTGGGTTTGATCAAGGGGTTCACCATAGGTTTCCTCCTTTGGAAAGCTCTGATATTGGGGATGTCATCCCTAGTTTTGATCGTTTTGTCTTTAAGGGGGCGACGCGCCTGTCTGATCGAGGGATCAATTTTTCATTTAAGCAGCCTATCTCCGCGTGCCCCTTAGCGGTTACTGAAAGGTCCCACGAGTACCATGATCTATTATGGCGTCGAGCTTTAAATTTTCTTATGCGCGAGTCATCTCCTCCCAGTGACCTGTCTGTTCAAGATCTTCGACAATCCATACATCTGGGCGAATTAAACTCGATGATGCCGTAGCTGCTGAGCACAGCCTCGTTCTAGACACTAAAGGTCGCCCCTTGGAACCCCTGGTGACTTCTTAGGCTCCTCCTGAGGGTCCTGAGCCCGCGAAGCCAAATAAGGATTCAAAATAATTTTACGATCGTAAGCCTTCTCCGATAGAAGTAAAGCCGTCTGCTAACCCTTTGGCGTCGCAGGTACCCCTCTTTTTTTTTACACTCTTCTGTTGTTTGTCGTCGCCCCTTTACTCTTTAATTATATGAATGATGGGAGTTATTCTCAGGAAGTTCCCCATCCTAGTCGCTTGGGGTGGAAGGCCCCCTATTATGTGATGGAAGAGTATCTGAATATGCCTGAGAGCGAATGGACTGCTAAGATCCTTGCAAAGAACTCCGCGCCCTTGTTTTTCTGCTAGCGCCTCTCCCTTACAGCCTCGACAAAGTCATCAGAGAAGCGTGTCACAGTCTCCCAGGGGTATGAGCAACAGTCCAACTCCCTCATTTGTAGATCAATTAAGAAACCTTAGGGTTGAAATTCCTAAGGGTTCTGGTTGGGTGTCTTCTCGTCTTCAGGTATCGTCAGTTCATCCTCTTCGGGCTGAGATTGTCCGTGTTAGGGAAGAACCTCCAGTGTCTCCCAGTGTCGTTCTGCAATCAATGAGCCCGTCTGGGTCTAGCCGATCAGTTTTTGGTGGGTCCTCATCCCACGTGGCATTAACCGTTAATGATCCTGCAGGTAACTTCCTATTTAATACATGTCTTCGTATTTATCATTCTTCCTTCTTTCCCCTCCCTCTCCCCCCCTTTTTTTTTAAATCTAAGTTGTTTTTCGCAATGGTACTCATCTCTCGTTTTTCAGGCTCCACTACTGATTCCGAGTCATCTTCCAGCTCCTATGCATCTCGTCCTAAACCTACTGATATCCCGCCTGACTCGTCAATTCCTGATGTTAGTCTCCCTTCTCTCTTTTCTTTTGTTCTCGCTTTTTTTCGTGCTAAAGCTTCATTACTGGCATTAGGATATGAGTAAAAAGCGCAAGGAAACTGCGAATCGTGACATGGACGGCGCACGACGCGTAGTCCCCAGTGGCGACGGGTCTTCCAAACGTGCTCGGATGGACGATAGCGGTTCATCTGCTCTTTCGGAAAAACAAACTGATGTTCCTGTTGTCAACGCGCCGGATATCCCTGTTGTGTCAGAAGATTCTGAAGACGCGGAGCTTCATTTCCCTTCGGTGGTGAGTGCCGTCGAGGCTGGCGTAGATCCCTCCACTCACACCCTTGTTCACGACTTTTGGGTTCCAACCGTTTTTGCCACTACTTATAGAGATGTCGTGGAGCGTGGTGGTGGTCATAGGGCGAAGGCGGGTCTGCTGGACGTTCGCATTCTATGTTACATGACTAGGAATCTCTTGGAGGTCGCTGATAAACTCACCCGCTGTTTGAGGGTAAAAACAGTTTCTGCTGATTTTGGTAATTTCTAGTGTGTGGGTGAGAAACGAGTCTAAAACCTAAACAATGTACTGTAAGGGAGTACTTTGATTCGAGGGATCAATCTGTACAAATTCGTTATAAACCAAGAAATGGTCGTTCCAGACTTGCTTCGGTCACAAAGTAAAGGAGAAGGGTTGGTCTAGGTAGGGAAGCGAAGAAAGTGTTGAGACCAGAATAGTTGATTCGGGAAGAGTAGTTGTTTGACGACTTGTATCATAAAGTGGAAAGATAACATATGGGAGAGCTAACAAGTGATTTCTGAGTGCAGCTGCAAAAAACAAAAGTCCCATTATAAAGGAGGTATGGATGACAGTTGCCTGTGCAACCATGAGAGAATTGTGGTTCCAAAGAAATAAGAATTTATTTGAGGAAGTGAAGCCTCGCAATAACTGTTTAAATGCAGAATATATAAACTAATACAGGAAGGAAGCCACAGAATGAAAGGGAATAAATTGAGTCAAGATTATGATTCTCAGGTACTATCTTTCTTCAAAATTGGTGACAGAAACATCAAATTTAACTACATCAAAGAGAATTTCTGGACTGCTCCTGCAAATGGCGTTATTTTATTTTGTTGTGATGAAAAATATTTTGGAGAATGATCGGATTTTAGATAGTGTTAAGAAGGTTGTCATTCACTCGGACTTGTTGAAATTGATTCTAGGCTTAAATATAAAAATACTAAAAATAAGAAATTATATATAAAATATGTCACGGGATGAAGAATTTACTGGGACTCTGGATTTCACTGTATTTCATATTCAAGTGGTTCAGAAATTAATCCTAGGCAATTATAGCTCCAAACACAAGAAATATTAACTATATTCTTTGCCAAAATAGATTTCGTAAAACATCAATTGTAAATTACAAGCATAGTGTATCAAAAGCACCTAACACTAAGCACACACTATCAAACAAGATAACAATTGATTAATATAAATCATAAATCATTTAAAATCGGTGCAAAAAGTAAATAAGGAATTAATTAAATTACCCCAAGGATGAAATACAGCTTCCTCCGTTGTCCCAGTAATGGGGTCTAGCTCCGCATGGTGAAAACACACTCAAAAAGATAATTCATTGCTCAAAAAGGTGTTTTTATTGAAGAATTATTATGGAACATAGATTCGTAACGCTTCACAGATGTTACAGAACCTATTGTTACAAAGAAAAGATGACAGGGCTATTTAGATAGTGATCTATTCTTCGTCTTCTTCTTCACCGGAAGTGCAGCAATGGCTTCTGCAACTTTCCTTTCTCCGGCCTCAGGTCTCTGCCGTATCCCCCTAACACCCCATCCTCTCTCTGCTAATCCAAGACCCTTTTTATACTCCACAGCGAAAAGATTCTTCCCTCATAAATCCCAAATATCTCCGTAGTAATAACATATATTTTCACAGGATTATTTCCTTCTATTCCTCATTCACGATGTTATCTCGTGGCTTCTTGCATCTGGCATAATATAAACACGTTGAGTACGTGTTTTAAATTCTCCAAACACACGGATATTCCAAAAGTATCTCGGAATAATCTCGAGAATACTTCATCCTCTGTTTCGTGGGAAAAACACGTAACTTCCCTTGGTATTCGATTCCAGCTCACTTAACAGTCTTGTTTCAGTGAAACAGGTCTATCAAATCCCGCTTCGAACTCCGGTTAAATCTCCCTCCAATCATTACCAGAACCCGAGAAAACTATCCTCCCATGTTTCATCGAGTTCCCGATCATCCAGTCCAACTTAGTTGAATTCTTCACGTATACCGACCATGTTGAATCGAATCAAGTCTATCCCAGCCAAAACTAGTGATTGAATCTTGATACAATTCCTTCAAATCTGGTACAGAAAGTTACGCAGGTGGTAAATATTTGAATGTGAATTTCCCGCCAAAAACATATTCCCGTGAAGAAGAAGATGGTTTCCCCATAAACAAAACTGGGGTTCCCTTAGCAGGTTCCCAACTGAGGTACCCTTTAACTGAAATGAGAGTCTGCATAACACGTCCTCCGGGGGTGCTCCGCATAATTTTTCGAGCCGATTTTTCCAAAAATGTTTATTTCCTAAAAATACCTACAAACACACAAAACACCAAAATAAGCACAAATTCGAGTACCAACAATACAGAAAATTGAGGACAACTTAGACATAAAAAATATGTCTATCAAATACCCCAAACTTATTATTTGCTAGTCCTCTAGCAAATCTAATCTAGAAAATAAAATGACTACACTTAGCACGTGCAGGAAGCCGTTAAATAGGGCCGGAGGGTTTACCATAGGTGTACCCACAAAACCTTTACTCCATACCCTAGCTATCTACGCAGAACCTTGGAAGGCACTAAAGAATCTCCTTGGTTGGCATACTCTCATTGACTACAGGAGGAAGTACTCTGATGCGAAATTCCAATTGTTGTACACGAGTTTGCACTCAAGCATACTAAAATTCATATAAGTGACAGAGCTCTACTCAGATAGTTTCTGGAAATCATAACCGGAGTCAACCAATCACATGAAAAGATTAAGAAGATGGATGTAGAAAAAAACGTAGATGGTTTCGATGTTGACTAAGGTGAACGGTGTTTCCCATATCTGTCTGAAGGCCACTACTAGGATGAACCTATCCTAATGCACTGAGATACCGGTCTGACTAATATCAACATAGCTGGCATATACAAAGGGACCAGCGGGTGATAATCCTAACTCTAGGTCAACACAACTGGCATATACAAGGGCACCAATGGTCGACTTTATTGAATTTATTCTGGTTGGTCTGATGGTATGGTCTCAATTTCTCTCTTCTTCTTGTTTGTATCTCAATCACTCTATTTCACCCTAGAAATGGTAACAACTTGAATCGTGTGCCCCACCAAATCACTTAGAAACATAGTTAAAAGAAAAGAAAATAAAAAAACAGAAGTGAAAGGGATTCGACGAGATATGGCGAAACTACCATGTTTTTTTTTCCTAACACCTGAGCTCCGTGCTTTTATGAATAGACTCTATTTAGATGTTTCCATCCAACTCAGATTGGTTCCTCAACTCCTACAACCAAGATGCTTCCATCCACTTAAATTGGTTAGTGCCATCCTTAATAAACATAAATTTCTAGGCTCTGGAGTTTATTTATTGTAACTAAAAAGTTTCTCCCATACCTCCAAACTTAAATCTAACATTGTCCTCAATGTTCTAAAGATAAAATTAAAAGCACGAACAAGGAGAAACTGTTACCATTTGAAGCAAAAGAGTTAAGGAAAGATATTACCGTGTTGCATGAGATTGGGTTACCTCCCAAGAAGTGCTAAGTTTAACGTCTTCAGCCAGACCAAGAAAGGATTAGTCACCTTATAAAATCATAAAGTAATAGCCGAAATATCTAGTGGGTCATCAAAACCAAATAGAGATATCACAAGCAAAAGGAATCTGCAACATGCCAAGAAAATTAACAAATAAAGCACACCCTTGTCTAGTTTCCTGTTTAAGACAACTACATCTAGCTGTGGTTCGGGTTCAGGTTCAATAATTGGGTCTAGATAAAATATTTTCATGGATTGCGTTTCCTCATAAGTTAGATCCGAATGTTCAGGTTCTAGAGTCTGGAAAAACTCAAATAAAAACTTAGAAGCACATAATAATAACCTGAATAATTGAGGATCTTCTAAGTCAATCAGATTTGACTTATACAGCTGTCCACAATAAGAATGGTGGTCTTCCTTAAACAAATATGTCGACCCTAATATCCTAAAGTAATTAGGTTTAGTCTCAAAACTTAATAATTGACACATCTGAAACTTATACGTTCCCAAAATTGGTTGAAAAATATTTGGTGGGAAAACAAAGTCAAACTGGGTATTATCGCCTAGCTAAACCACATCAACCAGAGGATGGGTTTCTAACAACTGAACTTCTTCCTGGACATTATTAGGTTCGGGAGAGCTAACATGAAGGTAATCTGGCACAATGGTTGAGGCACATATATCAAGTCCCAAGTGAGGAACCTTTCTAAGAGTTAAAGCATATGGATAATGATAATCACCCCCAAACTTAGAGTTTTTCAGTGTCTCTAGAAAGACTAGTTACAACTTCCCTAATTTCTAGGTCATCAGATTCCTGGAAATGGTCAATTGATTCTTCTAAGTTAGGTTCATCCTCACTCATCTCTACGAGTTCTTTGTCTAAGACTATTGTTTCTAAATCTCTAGACTCAAAATAAACTCGTTCCTCTAAACCTTTGTTGGCTTCGTGAAAAGGAAATACTACATCGTCTAAAACAGGGATATTTCTAGCCAAATACTCATCCTTTTGAATAGGTGAATAATTAAAATTATTTGGATTTGTACTAGAATTAACATTATCATTATAAAGCTCATTGGGAGTAACAGATTCCTTATCACTATGCCTATATATTTCAGATTCTTCATTAATACTATCCTCATCACAGTCATGATTATAATAACATGAAAATGACCTAACCTCATCTAAACAAGTAGTGTTAACAATTATAACCTCGTCATCTTGATTATGTGAATAAAAACTATCTTTATTTTCAAGGGTGGTATTGGGAACACTATATTGGAATTTAAGACTATCTTGAGCAAATCTTTCCACAATCCTATTTGTACTTTCAGTAAATTGCTTGAGGGAATCTTCTAGAGACATCTTAATTGTTTGATCTAAGGACTCTTCTGGAAGCGGAATATTATAAGTTTCCTTCATAAATAAGTGAAACTTCTGTGTTGACTCATTGAAACTCTTGAGAGACTCTTCTAGAGAAATAGGAGGATCGTTTTGCTCGTATGACCCGTGCGCATGTGGATAGTAATTGGGCTCACCATGGTATGACCCGTAACCTTCAAAAGGTTGATGTTCCCAACCACTATTCACACTATGGTCAAAGTAGTAATGTCCATTCTGTTCAGTTGAATATTCGTTGTATTGGCTATTGTACCAGTTTGGCATTCTCAAAACAAAATAAAACCCACTGACAGGGGATTCGTGGTTGGATAGAGTCTTACCTCCCGTACCAGACGGGCGATGAACCGTTGAAGTCGACTCGGGCCACGACTCCTATGTCATGTACGAACCCGAGGGGCCGAGGCGATATCGTAATCGCCGTCCTTCCCTGCAACAGTTTTATTTAATTCACCCTTCCTTAGGGTTTTAAACATATTAATGTCCAATGTTCCAAAATAAAGTTCAAAAAGTCCAAAAAATATGAAATTACAAAAATAAAAACATATTTACAGTTTCTAAAAATAAAACAAAATAAAATAAAATATCTATATACAAAAAATCTTCTTCTTCACTCCTTTTGGATTCCTTTTTTCTTTCCTTCTTTGGCTTCGCTTTTGTTTTCAGCACTTTCTCCCTTTTTCTTTAGCTCAATTCCAAATCTGAAAACAAACAAGAAATACCAAAAGGCATAAAAAAGAACAAAAATAATAAAAATAAAAATAAAACCTAAAAACAAATCAATACACAAGTCCTCGTCGGTGACGCCAAAAATTGATCGGATTTTAGATAGTGGTAAGAAGGTTGTCGTTCACTCGGACTTGTTGAAATTGATTCTAGGCTTAAATATAAAAATACTAAAAATAAGAAATTATATACAAAATATGTCACGGGATGAAGAATTTACTGGGACTCTGGATTTCACTGTTTTTCATATTCAAGTGGTTCATAAATTAATCCTAGGAAATTATATCTCCAAACACAAGAAATATTAACTCTATTCTTTTACAAAATATATTTCGTAAAACATCAAATGTAAATTATAAGAATAGTGTATCAAAAGCACCTAAGACTAAGCGTACACTATCAAACAAGATAACAATTGATTAATAGAAATCATAAATCATTTAAAATCGGTGCAAAAAGTAAATAAGGAATTAACTAAATTACCCCAAGGATGAAATACAACTTCCTCCGTTGTCCCAGTGATGGGGTCTAGCTCCGCATGGTGAAAACACACTCAAAAAGATAATTCATTGCTCAAAAAGGTGTTTTTATTGAAGAATTATTATGGAACAGAGATTCGTAACGCTTCACAGATGTTACAGAACCTACTGTTACAAAGAAAAGATGACAGGGCTATTTAGATAGTGAAAAGATTCTTCCCTCATAAATCCCAAATATCTCCGTATTAATAACATATATTTTCACAGGATTATTTCCTTCTATTCCTCATTCACGATGTTATCTCGTGGCTTCTTGCATCTGGCATAATATAAACACGTTGAGTACGTGTTTTAAATTCTCCAAACACACGGATATTCCAAAAGTATCTCGGAATAATCCCTAGAATACTTCATCCTCTGTTTCGTGGGAAAAACACGTAACTTCCCTTGGTATTCGATTCCAGCTCACTTAACTGTCTTGTTTCAGTGAAACAGGTCTATCAAATCTCGCGTCAAACTCCGGTTAAATCTCCCTCCAATCATTACCAGAAAACCCGAGAAAACTATCCTCCCATGTTTCATCGGGTTCCCGATCATCCAGCCCAACTTAGTTGAATTCTTCACATATACCGACCCTGTTGAATCGAATCAAGTCTATCCCAGCCAAAACTAGCGATTGGATCTCGCTACAATTCCTCCAAATCTGATACAGAAAGTTACGGAGGTGGTAAATATTTGAATGTGACTTTCCCGCCAAAAACATATTCCCGTGAAGAAGAAGATGGTTTCCCCATAAACAAAACTGGGGTGCCCTTAGCAGGTGCCCAACTGAGGTACCCCTTAACCGAAATGAGAGTCTGCATAACACATGTCCTCCGGGGGTGCTCCGCATAATTTTTCGAGACGATTTTTCCAAAAATGTTTATTTCCCAAAAATACCTACAAACACATAAAACACCAAAATAAGCACAAATTCGATTACCAACAATACAGAAAATTGAGGACAACTTAGACATAAAAAATGTGTCTATCAGAGAACCAGGAAAAGCAGGCATGGGAGTAATTGCAAGAGACTGCAACAGTCAGGCAATTGGCACTCTTACAGGTGGAATTGGTGTTGTTTTATCTTCTATTACAGGGGAATATGCAATACTCTGTGCACTTGAATGGGTTGTTTATCTAGAATGCACCAATATAATAATTCAATCAGATTCAAGTACTGCTATTGAATGTTTTAAATATAGTAAAATACCTTGGTATATTAGAGAAAGTTGGTTGAAAGTAAGCATGAAATTAGCTGAAGTTGAATTTATTCAACGCCCAAAGGAGATGAATTTCACAGCAAATGAATTAGCAGAAAGAGGAGCAGGTTTGAATGCAGGGGAGAAAATCATACATGTTGGAAGACCATGTTTCCTAAAGAGAATAGAATTGCCAGGAGTAGCTTATCTTAGCTTATGCTAATTCAAGAGTCCAATCTTTATTATTCCACTCTATTTTGGTCCTGAATAAGTTCTGTTTTAGTCTTGTAATTTAGTGGTCTGTACTTTAGTCCTGTAAAACTTTTGTTTTGGATTTTGCCTTTCAATTTAATAAAATGTGTGATTCATCAAAAAAAATTGCTTTGATGCTAATAGTGTGTGAAAACGGCTATTGACATTATAGAAGAATATTTCAGTGATTGAAATAAAGAGTTGATGATGTAACCATCTTTGGATATAAGCATATATAGTGTGTTCGCACATTAATATATAAGTCCATAAAACGGAAACCAAGAGTATGCATATGTGTGTATACGAAATTGGTGAAGGAGACATGTTAAGTATGCGTACCCGTACGCATACTGGCGGAAGTTCTCGAACCGAGAATTTCTGCTGAGTTTGGTTTTGGAAAAATTCTTAACTAGTCACCTTATGTATGCGTACCCGTATTCATACTAGCAGAAGTTTTTGAACCGAATTTTTTTTGCTGAGTTTGGGAGTTCCCAAACTCAAAACCGGTTGCTTAAGTACGCATACGTAAGCTGGTTACTTTGTCAAATTGGTCAAGTCCATGAACTTAAACATTTAAATCATAAGGAATGCAATCTTTGCAAACCGTGTCTATAATGTTCATGATTGATTCAAGTGAATCAAACCAATTTGATGTCAATTGTGTTTTGTAAACAATTGAACAACTCTTAACTAGTTTCATTTGAGTCATTTGAACTAGTTATGGTTAAGATGAATAAGGTTGATATGAGAGTAATCATATGGCTAACCTCGGTTAACTATTTGTGAACCAACATGGTGTACACGTTTAGGTACGGTTACATAAACCTAAATGAGGGTACATTTCATTTGTATAACAAGCAAAGTTCTATCTAATGTTTGAAAGATATTAGCTTGGTTGAATCAGGTTTTTCATCTAAAAGTGAATATTGAATGCTCTGTTACCAAGGTAACTTGGATTGCAAACCATGATTTGAAAACTATATAAAGGTGAACTCTAGAAACTAGGAAACCTAATCCCCACACCTCATGTGCGTTACTAGTTGCATAACTAGAGTCAATTCTCCTTTAACCTTAGGTTTCTTATCGAGACCCTGTAGGTTAACGACTTGAAGACTTCATTGGGATTGTGAAGCCAGACCCAACTATTATCTTTGTAGTTGCGTGATCTGATCTTGTTGTTTCTATCGTGTTGAGTGCAATTGAAATAATTGGCTCGAGATTTTATATCTCCGATAGGCAAGATAGAAAAGTAATCACAAACAAACTTCGTCTCATCGTTTGTGATTCCACAATAACTTGTTTCGCTAGTCGATTAATTTTATTGTGAGGTGATTGATAATACTAGGCTATTCTTCAGGAATATAAGCCTGGTTTATCAATTGGTTCCTGTTCACCTTGATTTATCAAAAGACGGAACAAAAATTCTTGGGTATTTCTGTGGGAGACAGATTTATTCAGTCCTATAGACTTTTCTGTGTGAGACATATTTGTCTATCAAGTCTTCGACTTTGGGTCGTAACAACTCTTGGTTGTGGGTGAGATCATATAAGGGAATCAAGTGTGTAGTATCCTGCTGGGATCAGAGACGTAAGGAGCGTAATTGTACCTTGAATCAGTGTGAGATTGATTAGGGTTTGTTTATGGGTAAAAAATGTTTTGCTGGTTTTGGTAAATTTGGGTGTGTGGGTGAGAAACAAATCTAAACCTAAAAAAAATGCACTGCACGGGAGTACTTTAGATTCGAGAGATCAATCTGTACAATGCTGGCCTAAACCAAGAAATGGTCGTTCCAGTCTTGCTTCGGTCACAAAGTGAAAGAGAAAAGTTGGTATTAGGGATGGAAGCGAAGAAGGTGTTGAGACCAGAACGGTTAATTCTGAAGGTGTGGCTATTTTATGACTTGTATCAGAATTTGGAACTGGCTTGCGGAATGATAGCTATCAGTTCTTTGGTATTTTTCTTGATACTGTGTTGTTGTTCTCACCAAAACTTTTTTTTTGATGGAAAATAGGTAAAACCTATTTATACAAGTCATAATTGAATACATCCTGGTTTTGTAGGAAGTGGGAGTGATTAAGTGATAGAAGAGTGGAGTAATGTGTAACTGCCAGAAACCACGCCTCCACTATGAAGGAAGCGGGTTCATTTACACCAACTACTTCTTTCCTTCACTAACTGCCCTGTTTTCCTGATCCTTTCTTATGATGGACGTGTTGCACGCCGCACGCTGTAAACCGCCAGACCAATACTCTGATGAGCATCCCCCAGTTTGTGACATGTTTGATGTCTCGAGTGTTTTCATGAAAAACGTGTAGCAGATTGCTACGTGTGGCAAGTCAAAGTCAGGATACTTGCCATAGGAAAATAACATGTGATGCTATTAGGATTTCCTTGGCTGGTCGCCTAAAACTTGCCACAGGCATGTCAATTCCATGGCGAATTTGGACAACTGAGATTGTAGCTTATGAGATATGATGACCATTGATTATGGCCACATCTTGTTGTATAGCAAAGCGGCGCCATTCGCATAGTGACGCCTGGTGTAGCCATGGTATAGCGGTATGCCAATGGCATAGCCATGGCAGCTGTTTTGGCATATTGGTGTTAGACCCCAAATATGGCTCCTGTAACATTGGCCTTGTTGCTAAATCAAACTTAAGGCCTTAGGAGAATCACTTGACCTAGTTGGTATGGCGACTTTAGCTAAATTAAGGTTTGGCGTATCGAAACCCTTATTAGCACGTGCGCTGCGGCACGGTGGCGTGGATGATATAATTAGCGCATACCAGTGGGACGATGGTGCAAGTAGCGTCGGGCATAGCCATGACCGCTAGATTTTTGGCTCATTAGTGTTAGACCCAAATATGGCGTGGAAACATTGGCCATGTTGCCACATCAATCCAAATACCATGGGAAACGTTACTTGGCTTGGTTGGCGTAGTAACTTTTCCTAAATTAGGGTTTGGCGTGCCAAGACCTTAATTAGTGCATACGGCATGCGGCATGTGGCCGTGGCGCATCGAAGTTTTTTTCAAATCGCCAAAGGAACCATAGCCAGACCATCATGTGAAAACGGCCACATGAGTAAGGATTTCCGTGGGTGGCTATGATATGGCATCTTTATTAGGGTTTCCTGGGTCCCGCATGGCTCGTGGCATGTTGTGGGTCCGAAGTGGCATAATTTGTACCACGACTGGAAACTAGGGTTTCGACCATGCAAGGTCGTGTTTCTGGTTAGGATAACCACATTGAGACTGTTATGATGTTAGCCACGAACAGAAGATGGGTTGTCACGTAAGTGCACTATTTATGGTATGTTTCCACGTTCGGAATGCTTCTGTGGAAAAGTGGCATGTCCGTCACATTGGGAATGCACATTTGGTATGTCAGTTAGCGCATTGGCGCAACTTTGGAAAGCCAATTTGGTATTGGTGCAATTTTGCCTCTCTTTTTTAATACTGCGGCAGGTTTAGAGCAACCTGATTGGTCGAAAAATAGAGGTCCGGCCAAACGCGGGAGTGGCCATACTTCTGGTGTGGGTGTGGCAAGTTTAAAGCGACCTGATTGGTCGATGGGAAATAGGATGGAAAGTATGGGCCCAGACACAACTTGTGTGTGTGTGTGTGGCGGGTTTAAGGCGACCTGATTGGTCGAGGGAAATATGGTCGGTTAGGCAACATGGGGCGTGGCCAATGGAAAATGGCGCCGGCTGGCCTAAGGCATGACCACGCCTACCTTTGTTGCTGTTCCTATTCTGCGACTCCTTTATTTCTTGTTTTCTGATTCTGGGCAAGGTTTTGCACCTACTAATCCATGGCGGATTGATTACCTAGTTTGCCTAGGCTTAATTTCGACAGGCAAGGTCTGATATACTGCGCAAGGCGCAAAACCCTAATTTTTGCAAATTCATCAGGGTAATATATGAATTTTGTGAATTATCACAAAGTTGATTGAATTATATGTGTTGACACATAGTTCTTTAAGTTCATTGCCAGAGAGAAGTATGCTTTCTGATTGAATACTTTATGCAAAGACCTTATCCTTGATACTTGGAAATTTGTGCTACTCTTCTGCGAGTGAACACAAATTGTCATGCCATATCAACATTAAGGGTTCAGCCGGGGAACATAGCACAGAAGGCATTCAAATAAACTTATATTAACTGAATAATACATGCAAGGTGCCAAAATTTACAGAATATCTGGGATTGTTGCTACATGCACCATTCTGGGTAAATTTCATAAGAAAATATTGAGTTGCTCAATAAATGAGCCAGTGAAGAGGTTGAACACTCCTCACTTTTACATGGATCGGTTTCTTTGTAGAATGACGGCATATTAAATGCAGGGTTTTATAAATTTAGCCTTGAACTAAAAACCACCATCGACATTAAGTCCCCTGCTTAGCACGTAACAGTGGCCTTGTTGCGGGGTAAGCATGAGATGGTGTCGTACAAGGATAAAAATCGAAAAGGCAAGTCATGAAAAGATTGTCAGGAAAAATTCGACTAACCTTTGGCAGGAGACACGAGCAGTCTATGATACTTGTGTTGGCAACTTTGGCATATTTCTGACTTGGCCACATGGTACTGGCGTTGGCGCTGTAACTTCGTCCACAAACCGTTGATGCTGGCGCTGCAACCTTGGCCACAGAACAGTGATGATGACGCTACAACCTTGGCCATGGAAAGGCGGAGATGGCGTTGCTGACTAGACCACGTAACGACAGAGATGGCACTACTAGTTTGACCACGGAATGCCAGAGATGGCGTTGCTGGCTTGGACGCGAAATTTTGGCCCGGGCTTGTCCACGGACTGTTGGCGTCATGGGGCGTTGCTACCTCGGGCCCGAATGCCTTCTTACGTGCATAGGTCAAACGAGAAACCTTCCTCTAATCGAACTCCAAAAGTGATATGCCTATAAAAGGCACTGCCTATCTTCTTTATTTTTTATTGTTGGTTTTGTTTCCACGTCTTGGTATTAGTGGCAAAGGTATAAATCAATGGAGGGAATAGCAGCAATAAAGCAGGCGAGCATATTTCAGGTACGTATTTCGACGTTTCTTCTTTTGCTTGCTCTTCTGTGTTGGTGTAAACCCTAGCCATAGGTATGACCTCTATGTATTTACAAAAATACTTTCAATATGAATGATTCCTCTTCGCTCATGATATTGTAGCAGTGTTAGCCACAACATGAAAAACAACGAAACCAATCAATATGTTATGTGAGAATGTATGCGCGGATAACTATGTTTGCTCCTTCCATAAAACCTAGCTGTAGGGTTTCCTTTTGTCCATGAGTACAACTCCGGTGGCAAAACATGATATGGCCGAGAGCATATTTCCTGCGGCATTGTATGATTTTGGTCAAGAGCATATTTCCCGCGACATCACATATATCTCGTTGAGCATGCATCAGTCCCTATTATTTTTGGACGTGAGTGTTATAACATGCGGCCAAAGGAGAAATTTCCCGTAGAAAGTTTATTGTTGACTCTCGATTATTGTACCCAGATTTTGAGAAAATCTCCATGCATGGTTTTCTTCAAAGTAGTAACTTTTCCAATTTTGCTCTGTTGTAGTTACTTCGAAAGTGAAAAGCAGCATAAGGAATTTTGTTAAGATGTCACCTGAAAGCAGTTCTGCCGCTGCGTCGAGAAATGCTAACAACACCAAGCCGAACATGGATGGCGAATTTTTTACAAAATCTGCTGCAATTACGAGGACCCATCCCAAATTCGTGGCGACCCTTCTGACTGATTCAGAGAATGAAGGAGAAGTCCAACCGGTCTATCCAGGGCGTATAATGAGGTTTTTCCTCCAGAAGAAAGAGTATCCGGCCTCTCCCATGGACTTAAAAATCTATCATAGTCCATTGCGCTCTTATGATAAATGGATGAAATTCATGATAGGCCAAGACCATGTAAGGGTAATCTGACTGGGGCGCAAATCATGAATGATGTTATGGTGTCTGTGACACTTTGATGTGATTTGTAGATAGTGGTAAAAGTGGTTCGATTCTCAGACTTGTGAAGGATATTAATTAGACTTAAATTCTAATATTAAAATAGAAAACTCACTAAAAATTATAGCAAACTCAATCAAAGATGATATCAATAATAAAAGAAACACTAAGGCTAAGATTCCACTATTTTCCAAGTTCAAAGTGATTAAACCAATACTTATATTTATGCAATTTTCTTGTTTAATTTGATTCTAAAATATTACAACAAGTAGATTTTCAAAAGTAATAATTGTAAATACCAAGTATGAAGCATCAAAAGTCTTAAAACTAATCATACTCCATCAAAATAGATCACAATCACTCAAATAAAAATCATATTCAATAATAGTTCAAGGCAAATAATCATATAATTATTGCAAACAAAAAGATAAAATAGAATATACAACTTTTTGTTGGAAAAATAGATTCCTCTATCGCCTAAACAATGGGGTTTAGCTCCTCATATTAATCATGATCTCAAAATATGTGTTTGTTGCTCAAAAGATGATTAGAAGAGTTAAAAGTAATAACACAGACTGTTTGCAACAGTGTATTGGTGTTGCAAAACAACTGTTACAATGGAACTGTTACAGAAAAACTGTTGCTTTGTAACTCATTTTAAGACCCTAAAATACGACTTCCCTGCACAGCTTAATGTTCTTCAGCTGTTAAACAACGACACTGTTCTGCGACTATTTACCGTGCGTCAATGTTCTTCGCGTTCTTCTTCTCCAGCAGCAACAGCATCAGAAACAGAGTTTGGTAAAGCTCTGATTTCTTCTTCTCTGGCTCTCCTTAGGTTCCAAAACTCTCTACACCTTTTCTATATGACCCAAGACATCTATTTATATCAAAAATATCGATTAAATCTCTCCCAAATCTTCAAAAATCTCTTTCCTTCTCTTCACGGCCAAGTTGCGTCAATTTCTTGTTTTAGGATTTCTACGCGTTTCTGAGCTTTCCTTTTTATTCTAAAATCTTCCTTAGATAGAAACAAATCTTTGGGAAGGTTTACAGTGCTTTAATCTCTCTAAAATTCCCTAAAACAGGTCACACACGTGACTTTCCATATTTTCAGTTGTGAGAAAAATCCTTCGATCGAGCCCAGTCTAATCGATTTAAACACCCATATCAGATTCCTAGACCCATAAGGAGTCTATCCTATGAAAATCAGAGGTTTAATTTAATCGACCTCAAACTCCTCCAAATCACGATTGCCAAAACTGTTTTTCATTGCACTATTTTCCCGCCAAAAACCTGGTTTTTGAAATGTTGAAGATGGTTGCCCCTTATCCAGAGTAGGGGTGCGATTAGCAACTACCTGGAAATGGGATGCCCCTTAGTAATTAGGTTACCCCTTATCCAAAGCGAGAGTCCGAATAGCAAATGTCCTCCGGGTGCTTTCCAACAACTTTTCGAGCCAATTTTTCCAAAAATGTTTATTAGCCAAAAATACCTACAAATAAATAAAACACCATAATAAGTACAAAAATGAGCTCTGGCAATATATAGAATCGAGACAAATCGGACACAAAAATGTGTCTATCAAATACCCCCAAACCTATTATTTGCTAGTCCTCGAGCAAAAATAAAATAATAACTCACTGTCGCAGGCATCGTCGATTGCATTTAGCGTATGCATTAAGCCTTTAAACCCCTAGGTGTCCCTAATGGCGGATTGTTGTCTCCGGAGGGCTTACCAGATGTATACCCACAAAACCTTTATACTCCAGACCCTAGCTATCTACACAGAACCTTGGAAGGCACTAAAGAATCTCCTTGGTTGGCATACTTATTGACTACAAGAGGAAGTACCTTGATGCGAAATTCCAATTGTTGTACACGAGTTTGCACTCAAGCATACTAAAATTCATATGAAGTGACAGAGCTCTACTCAGATAGTCGCACTATGGACATCAATATCCGGAGTCAAAACTAATCACATGGATAGATCAAGAAGATGAATATAGAAAAACATAGATGGTTTTGATGTTTATTAGGTGAACGGTGTTTCTCATATCTGTATGAAGGCCTCCTCCAAAATGAACCTATCCTAATGGAATGAGATATCGGTCTGACTAATATCAACACACTGGCATATACAAGGGTAACAGTGGTTGATAATCCTAACTCTAGGTCAACACAACTAACATATACAAGGGTTCCAGTGGTCGACTTTATTGAATTTATTCCAGTTGGTCTGATGGTCTGGTCTGGTCTTTTTTTTTTTGTCTCAATCACTCTAATTCACCCTAGCATTGGTAACAACTTGAATCGTGAGCCCCACCTAATCACTTAGAGAAACATAGTTTAAAAACAAAATAAAATAAAAACAGAAGTGAAAAGGACTCAACGAGATATGGTGAAACTATCATGTTATTTCTAACACCTGAGCTCTGTGCTTTTATGAATAGACTCTTTAGATGTTGCCATCTAGTCAGATTGGTTACTCAACACCTACAACCAAAATGCTTCCATCCACTTAGATTGGTTAGTGCCATCCTTAATAGGGATAAATTTCTAGGATCTGGAGTTTATTTATTGCAACGAAAAGGTAACAAAAATTTCTACCCCACCCCCAAACTTAAATCTAACATTGTCCTCAATGTTTCTAATCAAGAACAATACCAAAATATAAGAACATGAGGAAATGTAAAGAGAGAAGTCGGAAAGATAGTACCTGGGTGAAGTGTAACCAAAAACCTACAAAAATATTATACAACATACAAAATCGCCTCGATGGTCAATCAAGGTAAACAGGGTCCTCCAGAGGGACCTCCTCAACATCACCTGTAGGAAAAGGCTCTAAAAAGGGCTTCAATCGCTGACCGTTAACCTTCGAAGAACTACTACCATCTGGTGTCTCAATCTCAACAGCGCCATGAGGAAAAACAGTACGGACCACAAAAGGACCGGTCCACCGAGAGCGCAACTTCCCGGGGAATAGATGCAAACGAGTGTCATACAGAAGAACTTTTTGACCTGGAGAAAATGACTTTCGTAAAATATTCCTATCATGCACAAGTTTCATTTTGTTCTTATACTCCTTAGCACTATCGTATGCATCTCTACGAATCTCGTCCAACTCATTGAGCTGGAGCTTTCTTTGAGCTCCTGCCTTGTCAAGTGAAAAGTTTAAGTTCTTAATAGCCCAATAGGCTCGATGCTCTAACTCAACAGGCAGGTGACATGCCTTGCCAAACACTAAACGATAAGGTGACATTCCAATGGGTGTCTTAAACGCAGTACGGTAAGCCCATAAGGCATCAGTAAGCCTCGACGACCAGTCTTTCCTATTTGGATTAACTGTTTTCTCTAGAATACGTTTAATTTCCCTATTGGAAACCTCTACCTGACCACTAGTCTGAGGGTGATATGGGGTTGCTACTTTATGGGTAATACCGTATTGTTTCATTAAAAGAGAAAACGGTCTATTACAAAAGTGTGAACCTCCATCACTAATTATAGCTCGCGGCGTACCAAAACGTGTAAGTATATTCTCTTTCAAAAACTGGACTACGACCCTGTGGTCATTCGTTCTACACACGGAACCGCCTCAACCCACTTAGACACATAGTCTACAGCGACAAGTATGTAAAGATAACCAAACGAAATAGGAAATGGACCCATAAAATCAATGCCCCACACATCAAAGACCTCAATCACTAAAATAGGGTTCAAAGGCATCATATTTCTACGGGAAATGGTTCCTAACTTCTGGCAACGCTCACAAGAAACACAATGACTATGGGAATCTTTAAACAACGAAGGCCAGTAAAATCCACACTGCAAAATCTTAGCAGCAGTCTTCTTAGCACTAAAATGACCCCCACATGCATGTTCATGACAAAAGGAGATAATACTAGACTGGTCACTCTCAGATACACATCTCCTAATAATCTGGTCCGGACAATACTTAAACAGATAAGGATCGTCCCAAAAGAAATGCTTAACCTCGGCTAAAAACCTAGAACGATCTTGCTTACCCCAATGTTGAGGGGTTCGACCAGTAACAAGATAATTCACTATATTTGCATACCAAGGTGATTGGGAAACAGAGAACAATTGTTCATCAGGAAAGCTATCCCTTATAGGAAGGGAATCACTAGGGGAACTAACAACTAGCCTAGACAAGTGATCTGCTACTACATTTTCTGCACCCTTTTTGTCTCTAATGTCTGGGGAAAATTCCTGTAACAATAGGATCCATCTAATCAATCTAGGTTTGGTATCCTTCTTAGATAAAAGGTATTTCAAAGCAGCATGATCTGTATAGATTATGATCTTAGAACCTAATAGGTAGGACCTAAACTTATCCAAGGCAAACACGATGGCTAAAAGTTCCTTCTCGGTAGTTGTGTAGTTCATTTGGGCATCATTCAGAGTTTTGCTAGCATAATAAATCACATGAAGTAATTTGTTTTCTCGTTGTCCTAAAACGACGCCTATAGCATAATCTGAAGAATCACACATAATCTCAAAGGGTAGGTTCCAGTTAGGTGCCTGGACTATCGGGGCAGTAGTGAGTAAAGTTTTAAGCTTCTCAAAAGCCTCTAAACAAGCATCATCAAAGACAAACTTAACATCTTTTGCAAGCAAATTGCAAAGAGGTCTAGAAATCAAGCTAAAATCCTTAATGAATCGACGGTAAAAACCTGCATGCCCTAGGAATGACCTAATATCTTTTACGGTTTTTGGGACCTGTAAAGTCTTAATAAGGTCAACTTTGGCTTTGTCTACCTCTATACCCTTTGAAGAGACGATGTGCCCTAATACAATTCCTGATTTAACCATGAAATGGCATTTTTCCCAATTAAGCACTAAATTTTTTTCCTTACACCTAGTCAACACTAATGTCAAATGATGCAAGCACTCATCGAAAGATGAACCAAACACTGAAAAATCATCCATAAAGACCTCTAAGAACCGTTCTACCCATATCAGAAAATATGCTCATCATACAACGCTGAAAAGTTGCAGGGGCATTACATAGCCCGAAAGGCATGCGTCTATACGCAAAGGTACCAAAGGGACAGGTAAAAGTGGTTTTCTCTTGGTCTTCTGGGGCAATAACGATCTGATTATAACCGGAGTAGCCATCTAAGAAGCAATAGTGACTATGTCCAGCTAATCGCTCTAGCATTTGGTCGATAAAAGGAAGGGGAAAGTGATCCTTCCTTGTGACCTTGTTCAATTTCCTATAGTCAATACACACACGCCATCCCGTGGTCACTCGGGTTGGGATTAATTCATTATTATCATTCTGGACTACAGTGATACCTGATTTCTTGGGGACAACCTGAACAGGGCTGACCCACTTACTGTCTGAAATTGGGTAAATAATACCCGCATCTAACAACTTAAGCACCTCTTTTCGAACTACCTCTTTCATGTTAGGGTTCAGTCGACGTTGCATCTCCCTAGAAGGTTTGGAGTCTTCCTCTAAATGAATCTGATGCATACACACAGTAGGACTTATACCCTTAATGTCTGCTATAGTCCACCCTAAAGCTTCCTTATTGTCTTGAAGTACATTTACTAGCCTACTTTCCTGATCACTATCCAAATTGGAAGCTACAATCACAGGTAAAGTCTCAGATGGGCCTAAAAACACATACTTTAGAGTATCGGGTAGTGGTTTAAGGTCCAACTTTGGGGGCTCTTCTAAAGAAGGAATTAGGGTAGTCTCAGAAACTGGTAACGGTTCGAACCTAGCTTTCCATCTATCAGTGTCTAACACAGGGGTAGAATCTAATAGAGCATTCACCTGTTCAATAGTGCTATCGTCGTCAAAATCTAAACCAAAATGGGATAGACAACTTTCTAATGGGTCTTCAGACAAGATGTTTGGTAATGACTCCTGAACTAAGGCTTCTATCATGTTCACCTCCTCAACACATGTGTCATCTAGCTCATGAGGTTGCTTACTGACATTAAAAATGTTCATCTCCATAGTCATATTACCAAAAGATAAACTCATCACACCATTTCGACAGTTAATGATCGCATTAGACGTAGCTAAAAATGGGCGACCTAAAATCACAGGTATCTGGTTCTCTGGGTCAGGGACAGGTTGGGTATCTAGGACCACGAAATCCACTGGATAAATAAACTTGTCGACCTCAATAAGAACATCCTCGATAACACCTCGAGGGATTTTAACAGACCTATCAGCTAACTGCAGTGTCATCTGAGTAGGTTTCATTTCACCAAGTCCTAGCTGTAAGTATACATGGAATGGCAGTAAGTTCACACTGGCTCCTAAGTCAAGTAAAGCTTTTTCTACCCGGAAGTTACCTATTGTGCAAGCAATGGTAGGAGAACCTGGGTCTTTGTACTTTGGAGTTGTGGTGTTCTGAATGATTGAACTTACGTGACTAGCTAAAAAGGCTTTCTTATGGACGCTAAGTTTTCGCTTTCGCGTACACATATCCTTAAGGAACTTGGCATAAGCAGGAATTTGCCTAATTGCATCTAATAAGGGAAGGTTTATGGTAACTTGCTTAAAAACCTCCACTATGTCATTAAAGTTCGATTCCTTCTTTGTTGGTACTAATAGCTGAGGAAATGGGGCTCTAGGCCTAAAATCAGACCTTTCAGGAACCGAATTCACATCATCAGAAACTTTATCAGTCTCTTCAGCTACTGGTCCTGAGAGGTGAGATCCTGAGGGGTGAACTACAGTATGTTCACTATCGGGCATGGTTACCTTATTGTCTACAACTCTACCACTTCTAAGGGTTCTAACAGCATTCAATTGATTCGATGGTTTTGCACCTAATTCATGAACTCCTCTAGGGTTGGGTTGTGTTTGACTAGGAAACTTACCTTTTTCTCTCAAAGAATCACTTATCAGACCACCTGGGTTTTTAACTCGGAAATAGCCTGACTATTTTCTTGTCGTCTATCCTGTTACTAGCTTGTAGACTCTGTTCTACGGATAACTGAATTTTGCAGTTTGCTGAGTTAACAAGGCGAGAGATTCCTCTAAACTTAGGATTTTCTTATCTGACTGATTCTGAAACTGAGCTAGTCCTGAAGGATTCTTAGTATAGCCAAAACCTGGGGGAGCATTAGAATTACTAAACTGACCTTGACTTTGGCCCTTAGACCACGAAAGGTTCGGATGGTTTCTCCAACCAGGATTATAGGTTTCTGAATATGGGTCAATCTTTTGACGTTATCAAATCTAGTGTTATATATAAAGATCATTGGCCTGCTCTTCAATATTCTGGCCTTCCCAAAAAGGCTCCACTCTACCACTAGTCTGGCCCACTTCTAAGGCTTCTAACCTTTTTGCTATAGCAGCAATTTTGGCATCTGATTCATAGCCTCCTTCTACCCTATTAACGTTTCCTCTACTTAAAAGAATTTTTTCTGGGGTGCCCTACTATTTTCCCATTGCTGGGTTTTTTCGGCGATTTCATTAAAAAATTTCATCGCCGCATCAACAGTTTGGTTTTCAAATCCACCAGTGCATAGAGACTCAACCATGGTCGTTGTGGAATAATCTAAACCCTCATAAAGGATCTGAACTAGCCTAACCTTTTCCAAACCATGATGAGGACACTGGGATAATAAATCATTGAACCTTTCCAAATACCTATATAAAGATTCTCCCTCTTGTTGTGAAAATGTGCATATTTGCGTCCTAATAGACGATGTTTTGTGCCTAGGGAAAAACTTATTGAAAAAGGCAGATGTAAGTGGTTCATATGTCTCAATTGACTCGGAGTCCAAACTATACATCCACGACTTGGCCTTATCTTTCAGGGAAAATGGGAATAACCTAAGTTTCAAAGCATCATCATCTAAGCCTCTAATTCTTAGAGTACTACAAATTTCCTCAAAATCCCTAACATGGTAATAAGGGTTTTCATTTTTTTTCCCTAAAAAGATTGGGAGCATCTGTAAGGTCCCAGGTTTCAGTTCATAGGGTGCCTCCGTTTCAGCTAACTTAATACACGAAGGACGGGTAGTCCTAGTTGGATTCAACAAATCTTTCAAAGTTGCCATTTCTGGCGCTATCGGAGCAACACGGATTCTCTCCTCAGTCAAAGAACGTTCAAAAACAGACTCTTCAAAAGCTGGACTTTCTAGATTAAGGTAATCGAGACGCTTCGAACTACTAGGTTTATCTTTAACAAATCTACCTAGTGCGTCTCTTTTACGTTCAGGCATACAATAGAATTTTCTAAGTTGGAAGGGTAAGCAAACACAGATCAAGGCCGACTCAACCAAATCAAACCTATTGATTTCTAGCAAACAAAAAGCATGATGGATCCACTTAGATTGTTTCTAGACTAGCTTCTAATCCTTCGAACGGGAATTCGTTACAACTTAAGCAAACCCCTCTGGAATCAATCCGAGTTAATGTAAGTTGAATAGAGGTGAGGGAAGCTCGGTGGAGCTTTGATACCCAAGGCCTCACCGGTATTACAAGGCGGCGCAGTCACACATTCAACTTACAGAAATCGTCAAGAACTTCGAAGTATGCTTAAAAGAGTAACCAATATTTTTCGAATGACTTTCCTGTTAAGCTCGTTACCCTAACGGTCTCGTTCTAGTCAAAATTTTAGGCTTAGGTTCGCGTAGGTTACGTGTTCCTAAAGCGGGCAAGAAGAGAACGGTGATGAAATCCGAACCCTTATCTTGTATGGCCAGGCCTTTCCCTTTACTAGAAAAATAAATGTCCGTATTCAGTCCTCAACATATATGCATACGAAGGAGTCCAGTAACTCACTGACAGGGGATTCGTGAGTGTTTAGAATCTTACTTCCCGTTCCAGACGGGGGATGAATCGGTTGTAATCGACTTGGGTCACTGACTCCGATGTCTAGTGTACGAACCCAAGGTGCAGAGACAATATCGTAATTGTCCTCCTTCTCTGCAAACAGTTTATATTTAAAGTACCTTTCCGTAGGGTAATAAAAAAAAATAACGTCCAAAAGTCCAAAAAAATAAAGAAAAATTACAAAAATAATAAACCCTAATACAGTTTTTTTTTTTAAATAAAATAAAAAAAACTAAAATCATCTAAAATAAAATTGTCTTCTTTTCTGTTCTTTTTGCTTTAATCTTTAGCTCCAAGTCTTTATGAAATCACCAAACTCCTTGGCTCAATTTTCTTTATGATCCAGAACCTGTAGACACAAGATAAATACCCAAAAACATAAAAAAGGACAAAAATAAAAAATAAAATAAATAAAAATAAAAATAAAAAATAAAATAAATCTAAAACCCTAAAAACGAGTCCGCGTCGGCGACGTCAAAAATTGATGTGATTTGTAGATAGTGGTAAAACTGGTTCGATTCTCAGACTTGTGAAGGATATTAACTAGACTTAAATTCTAATATTAAAATAGAAAACTCACTAAAAGATATAGCAAACTCAATAAAAGATGATATCAATACTAAAAGAAACACTGAGGCTAAGATTCCACTATTTTCCAAGTTCAAAGTGATTAAATCAATACTTATATTTATGCAATTTTCTTGTTTAATTTGATTCTAAAGTATTGCAACAAGTAGATTTTCAAAAGCAATAATTGTAAATACCAAGTATGAAGCATCAAAAGTCTTAAAACTAAGCATACTTCATCAAAATAGATCACAATCACTCAAATAAAAATCATATTTAATAATAGTTCAAGGCAAATAATCATATAATTATTGAAAATAAAAAGATAAAATAGAATATACCACTTTTTGTTGGAAAAATAGCTTCCTCTATCTCCTCAGCAATGGGGTTTAGCTCCTCATATTAATCATGATCTCAAAATATGTGTTTGTTGCTCAAAAGATGATTAGAAGAGTGAAAAGTAATAACACAGACTGTTTGCAACAGTGTATTGGTGTTGCAAAACAGCTGTTACAATGGAACTGTTACAGAAAAACTGTTGCTTTGTAACTGATTTTAAGACCCTAAAATACGACTGCCCTGCGCAGCTTAATTTTCTTCAGCTGTTAAACGACGACACTGTTCTGCGACTGTTTACCGTGCGTCAATGT
Source organism: Papaver somniferum (assembly GCF_003573695.1). Taxonomy (NCBI): domain Eukaryota; kingdom Viridiplantae; phylum Streptophyta; class Magnoliopsida; order Ranunculales; family Papaveraceae; genus Papaver; species Papaver somniferum. The sequence continues at coordinate 149,495,869 of NC_039363.1, read as the reverse complement.
TCTTCGCGTTCTTCTTCTCCAGCAGCAGCAGCAGCAGAAACAGAGTTTGGTAAAGCTCTGATTTCTTCTTCTCTGGCTCTCCTTAGGTTCCCAAACTCTTGACACCTCTTCTATATGATCCAAGACATCTATTTATATCAAAAATACCGATTAAATCTCTCCCAAATCTTCCAAAATCTCTTTCCTTCTCTTCACGGCCAAGTTGCTGCAATTTCTTGTTTTAAGATTTCTACGCGTTTCTAAGCTTTCCTTTTTATTCTAAACTCTTCCTTAGATAGATAGAAATCTTTGGGAAGGTTTACAGTGCTTTAATCTCTCTAAAATTCCCTAAAAAAGGTCACACACGTGACTTTCCATATTTTCTGTTGTGAGAAGAATCCGTCGATTGAGCCCAGTCTAATCGATTTAAACACCCATATCAGATTCATAGACCCATAAGGAGTCTATCCTATGAAAATCAGAGGTTTAATCGACCTCAAACTCCTTCAAATCACGATTGCCAAAACTGTTCTTCACTGCACTATTTTCCCGCCAAAAACCTGGTTTTTGAAATGTTGAAGATGGTTGCCCCTTATCCAGAGTAGGGGTGCGATTAGCAACTGCCTGGAAATGGGATGCCCCTTAGTAATTAGGTTACCCCTTATCCAAAGTGAGAGTCTGAATATCAAATGTCCTCCGGGTGCTTTCCGACAACTTTTCGAGCCAATTTTTTCCAAAAATGTTTCTTAGCCAAAAATACCTACAAATAAATAAAACACCATAATAAGTACAAAAATGAGCCCTGACAATATACAGAATCGAGACAAATCGGACACAAAAATGTGTCTATCACACTTCAAATCAGAAAAGATGCTACAGGTTTTATTACTTTCATCTCCATATGGTTTTCGGAAATTCACACGGCTATATGTAGATGGTCAAAGATGACCATTACTTTAGAAAGTGTAGTCGTTCTGTTGAGTCTTCCAATAATGGGGAATCTGGACGTTGTCTTGTCTGAGGAAGAAGAACAAGTCATGTTACTCTGGTCACGAAATCAACAGAATATGTTCGGTAACATTATGAGGAAAAATGCTTCTATAACTGGTGGGTGTCCGAATGGTTCCCTGATGAGCCAAAGCCGGATCAGGTGTTGGATGATACAATCCATGTTGCTGCATTTTTAGCTCTGTGGTTATCCAGGAACATTTTTTTTGATGGTTCTGGCAAGAAGGAGATAAGGCAGAAGATCTTCAAATTTGCTATCAAATTAGCGAAAGGCGTTGCTCTTCCCATCGGTAGTTTGTTCCTTGGCTCCTTGTACACCCATCTGGATCACTTAGAAACTGACATGTATGTTTCTAATGGGTATATGAAAGAAGACTCGTATGTCCATGTCGCCTTTCTCTAAGCATGGTTGTGGGAGCATTTCAAAGATTACGCTCCTAAACCGAAAACATCATTTGCTGATACATATGGCGGCTCCATGATACTTCGTTGGTTGGAGAGGCGTCCAAAACCTGGCTCAAATCTCATTGAATTTCTTGACAACGCGCATAGAGTTGACTTTCGTCCTTGGGATCCAGTTCGCACGTCTATAGTTCAGCCGAACACTTTTGCTTCTGCCTCGAACATGACGTTGCATTCTGCCGAAGAGAACATGAGCATTGGAGAAACTGTGTTTATGCGAAGCTGCATTCCTGGATATGTGTCATTTTTTCAAAGGATCCTGTGAAGTGGTTCCTTACAACATTGACAGGTCTGCTCGTCATATGGGTTTTGATTAGGGGGTTCCGTTTCGCCATCCATTCACGGCTCCAAAAGAACTGTTGCCAACCGTTTTCAGTAGTCGTGTCTTTGCGTCCCATAAAAGTCTCCCCTTTCTGCTCCCAGAACGAAAACCGGTGAAACCTCTAAATATAATGTTTTCTGGAAGGAAGATTTCCTCTCTATTCATCAATTCGTGCAGGATGTTGTGACAGTTCCACGCGGCAATCCCTCTTCTAAAGTTCTGGAAAAACACGGATTGTTGAGGTTGCTTTCTTCGGGTAAGCGGAAATCTGACAGTCCCCGGGAAAAAGAGCGAAGGTCGAAAATTCGTGCAGGCGGCATCCAATCGGGTTCGACGGCCCTTATGACTTTCAGTTCTTCCAACATGCAAGTATGTATGATTTTCTTTTTGATTTGGCCGCATTGCATAGATATTCTGAATTGTCGCCACTGAACATCCCTTCCCCTTTTTGACTCAGGGTCTTAATAAGGTAAACACCTCCACCAGACTTGCACGTGGCCAAAAAAAGGCGCCTTCTGAATAAAATTCTGGCGATACTGAGCCCCTTAACAGTGAAGAGGAAGATAAAGAAGAAGAAGAAAGCTCAGAATCCAACGGTGATGAGAAAAGTACTTCAGAGCCTAGCAGTGAGTCTTCTTCCAGTCCCAATGGGACCGCAGATGAGTCGGTGAGTTTCCCACACGTTTTCTTATTGGACTATTTATTTATACGGAATAAATATTCAATTGGTGATATTTACAGGAAGAAGCCGCTTCTGAAGATAACCCTGAGATGGAGATTCATGGAAATGAAGATGTAATTGTGTCTCCAATCATGGAAACCGTATCCGCTGGTAATCTGGAGATGAAGGTTGATCGTCATGAAGGTGCTGCTGAGTCCAGGGCTGCACAAAACCGAACCACAACCACGAATCTAACCGAAACCGTGCGTCTATTAACCAAACCGAAGTGAAACCGAATCCCCATGGTTTAATCACGGTTGTCAGTTTAAGAAAACCGACTGTCCCAGTTTCAGTTTCGGTTGTTGCCATCGATGTTATACAAACAATTCATCATAGCTCTTCATCTTAGGTTTAATAGTTCCTTATATTTTTTCTCGACAGAGCAAAACAACTTTCACTCTTGTTATTCTTATCCTCGATTGATATTCCTCTCTCTTCTACACAGAGAGATTCACTACCGCTCCATCACCAGATCGTAGAAGAGAGATTTACCATCGCTCCATCATCAGATCCATCTCAACCCTCTTCCTCTTCTTTGAATCAACTAATTAAGCTCCAAACGTCCATGAAAGATTAATTGTAAGGTTTCATTGTTTTCTAATTGATTTTTTGGATACTGTAATTGTAGCTAGTCTTCATCTTTTTATGGGTTTCTTAATGAGTTTTTGAAGTGGATTAAAGGTTAACTGTTTTTGATTTTGTTTTCTTTTTTTGCCTTTGGTTAGAATGCGTATGAAGGAATCAACAATTGTAGCAGGCTAGCAGCATAACCAGATGCAGTGTTCAAATCAGATGTTAATGGTTGAAATCACTCAGTGTGAAAATTCAAGAGAAAGATGAACAGGTTAAAACTTTATTTTGCAGTATGGGTTTTGTTTATTTTTTTTGATTGTTGAGTTAATTTGTTTAATTTTTAGTGGATTTTTAGTAAGTTGTTTGATTCGATTTGTAAGAGGAACTTAATAGGAAGAAATGGAAGCTATTTAAAAGTTCAAGAGGTGAATTGTTTGATGTGTTTTGGGTGTTAATTCGAATTATGTTACCCGGTTAAGGGTTTTTCTTGATTTTGAAGGCGATTGTTGCAATTGGTAAGGTTTCATTTTAGAGACCTGCATCCAAGAGATCTGAGAAGCACTAAAGTTTGATTTTTGGTTGGTTAGGTTTTGTATTGGGTTTTCAATTTTATTTGAGGAATCGAACATACATATCAGGATTTTTTTGGTGTTGATGTACTTGTGTTTGTTAATTGTAGGAAGCATCAGAGATTCTAATGGCACGGTTGAACTTGAAAGCATAGAGAAAGGAAATAAAAAGAACTAGGTGTGCTAAAATTGGGAGCTCCAGACAAGATTGATGTGCTAAAATGACAAGCACTAATTGTTGGAGCTCTTATGGGATTGATATAACTCAAAAGGTTGTTTCAGTCTACATTATTTTGAATCTCTGTAATTTTTTCCTTCTATATTTGTTTTGATTGGTTATTGAATGTTAATTTGCTCTGGATTATATTAATCAGGTAGCAATCTTGGAGACATAACCGCCTCTAATTTGGATTATGGTGTTTTGATTGATTATTTTTTTGAAGTCGCAGGTTGGAGTTGAAGTGATGTATGATATTGTATGTATGATGCTATTGTTAAGGATACTTGGAGTAACAAGATTTATATCTAAGGTGAAAGCATTAACATCAAAATTTTCCAATCAATCTATGTAGAACCTTTGCTGTGTCTAGATTCTTTTAATAGTAGAAGATGATTTTTTTTCATATGCTAGTAGTAATCCCCTCCTTAGCATGTATCTAAAGATGGTTATGAAGATTTGTTTTTCTAGTCACTTTTGCCCAACCATGTTCATTTGTTTTTGTTGAGTAATAAAATCTAGATTTGTTTATTCATATCCATAACTGTCATTACACTTGAGCAAATTAAAACTCATTACACTTGAACAAATTAATCTGTCAAGCACAGAATCTGTAGAAGCATATGAAAATGTCTAATATTTCATTGCACAATTCTTATTCTTAGCATATTTTAACTCCTGATTTCTTATCTAGTCATGAAACTTCCACCTGATGTTTAGATTTGGTTGGTTGTGACTTATGATGCAGGCTTCAATTGGAGTGGCAAGTGCAGTTGGAGACTTTGGATGCCCGACCGTTCATGCCGTCAAGAACAACGATTTTTACTAAATCTGATGGATTTTATGTTTTAGTTATTAGATTTTTTTGTTTTGGCAATGTCTGTTGGAGTGATGTATTTGATATTTTAAAACAATTAGTTTAACATGTTAATTTATAACTCTTTTTTAGTAAAATTATCTGTCAGTTCTTCAGTTAACCGAAACCGGGAGGTTCAAAACCGAAAGAAACCGAGTAGCCTAAATGGTTTAATCGGTTTCTAATATTGGAAAACCGGGTACTTCGGTTTCGGTTGTTTTTTTTCCAACAACCGTACCGAACCGAACCATGTGCAGCCCTAGTTATAATCTGTTGCGAAATTCCAGTGTCGCAACTGTTTCAAACTGTTGCGACCATCTAATTTCGTAACTGTTGCGACAAATTCACGTTGCAACAGTTTAAAACTGTGGCAACCGAAAATTCACAACTGCTTATAAGCCGTTCCGAAAATTTACAACATCGACTTCGTAATAGAGCTGAACTGTTGCAAGCCTACTTTGTAACTGCCAGTTATTGTTGCTAATCACTAAATTTGGTGTAGTGAACTTTTCCCCCTATAAGTCCTTTATACGAAAGTGATTGTCTATGGACTGAGTCGAGACAATAAAACTAATCGGTTCGTACTTCGTGTGATCGTCCATGGATACAAGATCGAGACAATACGACAACAAGATAACTTGCGTGATTACCTATGGATACAAGATCGAGACAATACAACAACGAAGTATGTTTACTTGATAATAGGTTCAGACTTAACCAAACACAATAGGATTGCTTTCAAGTAAATAGGAATTAACATTTGTGTATTTTACTTCTAATTATTATAAAACAATTATAATTAGAAAAGTAAAAGACACAGCAAGATTTTGTTAACGAAGAAACAGCAAATGCAGAAAAACCTCGGGACCTTGTCCAAAATTGAGTACTCTCAGGATTAAGCCGCTATACAAAATCTAAACCAACTTCGTATAGTTGAGACCAAGAAACTAAACATATAGTTCACCTAGTTTCGTCTGTATCCCCGCGCCTTCAACTTGCAATAAGTCACGCACTTGGAACAATTCCTTTGGTTCGTATTCCAAACAGTAAAGGAACAAAAAATCTGTTCGGTAACAACTTTTTTCAATCAAAGTGATATGAGTTTGACAAAAGTCTCTTCCGTTTATCCCAATAAACTCCTTTGTCGGGTTTCAAGATCTATCTTTTCAACAACTACCAAAGTAATTGTTAAGACTATGCAATCAATATTTCGAATCACGAAGAAACGTATTGATGCCGATCTACACAACTAATCAATAAAATCCATCAAAATATAAACCGATTATAGTTGGATCCCCAACCGATCAAGTTTTGGGCACACCAAAGATTATGAGCCCAAATCAGAAATCTTCTTAGATCTTCAACAAACACCTGCACACAATCAACTTGAATCTCTTGTGATTAATCACACACAGAGCGGAGTCTGTTAACGTTGGATTATCACAAGACATCTTTAGAACTACAAACGGTCTAAAGATCCTCGTCGAAACTTCGATCTAGTTTGAGTGAATCTTATATCAGAAGAGAATATTCTCAAGCATAAACAAACTAGGTGCAATCAAAGTTTAACAACCGTTAGTCAATCAAATCAATCGAAAACTAATAATAAATTGCAATTATCTAGTTTCCCACCAACGTTACTCGTAGAGCTTCCCAATCCCAAAGAAGTCTTTAAAACGGGCGGTCGTAAGAGATTTCGCCTAATTAGGTTACTTTCCTCTCCGAATAGACGACTCCACCTGTAACAACACAACAAGGTAGTTTTGCTGGCTCTGAGGATTATTTTTCTTGAAATTAAAGCTTCAATATTTATAGACCAAAGAAGTTTGGAAACCAAGGAATTTCCAAAACCGAAAATATTCTCAAGATATGCAATATATTTCCAAATTCGGTTTCCATAATTCCTGGAAATGCTTTGTCCAAATATTGACATAAATCTCAGTAGAAAATCTTCAACTAATAAATGAACATTACTAATTTTAACTTTTAAAAGCATATAAAACTAAAAACCTTAATTAAAATATTCTCAATTTATTTCGATCCGGGATTCTCCTTTAGCTATTAAGGAATATTTTTGAACAATAAAAGATAAGAGTTACTGCACATGTTCAAAGTATGTCGACATCTTAACTTTGTAAATCCTTTTTCATATTTACAATCTTGGAACCGATTTTCCACACTTCCAAACAAGTTTAGAATTGGTTCATCTGACTTCCAAGAACTACGTGATTGATCAAGAACACTCAATCACAAATCATAGCTTTCACGGTTCTACCAAAACAAGTTTCGGTTCTACCTCCATGTGGGTACTAGGATCGGTCACACTAGCTTTCCAAAATTTGGTTGACTAGGTACTAGGATCGGTTACCAAATATTTATGGTATCTAACTTGTATTCGGTTTCATAAGTCATAGGATCGGTTACCAATATCTAAATCATGTTGGACCTCTTACAAGGATCGATTCCCCTTGCTTGTGATCGGTTGCACCTCTTACTAGGATTGGTTACCCAATGTCTAGAGTTGGTCTACCAATTACAACAAATCGATCATACTATCTCAAGTGATTACTTAAGATCGTGTCATTAATAAAAGTCATATCAATACAAAAGTCAGGATTTGTGAATAACTTTACCAAGAACGTAAACAAGTCATGAGCGGTTATACTAATCACACATATTGGTAATACAAATATTTGCAATGAATAACAAATACCAATAAGCTTAGCGATTTACCTTTCGATTCATAAAACAAGTTTATGAATTTACTTCCTTTAAACGAATGTAAAACATTGTTTCCTAGGACGAAATCTTCACCCATACCCATAGATAATCACAATAGCATTCATACGATTATGTCGATGTTTTATATACGAAGTTCAAAATATAAGCGTTATACTTCGTATTGTATTCCTTAATACTACGTCTAACTAGAGTATAATCATTCACATCTTCGCATCTATGTTTTCAATATGCACGACTTGAATGATACTTTAGGTAATGAAACAGTTCAGTTCAATATTACTAACCTCAAGAGGAAGGATGATGTCGTCGTTGTAGCTCCTTACTTCTTCGCTTCTTCAATTCTTCACGTAATACTTGTAATGTCTCATATCCTAAAACTTTCAATCTAACCTATACGAAGTTGACTCTAGCATATAATCAACCGACTCTTTAAATAATTTTTGGTTCACTAAAATAGGACAACCAAACTTGACATACCAACGCTTGGTCGGTTCAACCGAGCTATGCTCTAACAGAAGTTTTGGAGAGATAAAGAGCCTACTTATGATCACTTGAGAGTGTTTGGTTGTAGGGAATTTTTTCATATCCCAAAAGATCAGAGGTCAAAGCTTGATGACAAAGCGAAGCAGTGTGTGTTCCTAGGCTATGGAACGTAGAAGTTTGGATACAAATTTTGGGATCCAATTAACAAGAAGGTTATCAGAAATAGGGATGTGGTATTCCTCGAAGATCAAACTATTGAAGACTTTGAGAAGATCGAAATTCCAAAGCTTCAAGAAGACATGATCTTAGATCCAAATCCATTTGTTCCTTCTCTTGAACAACATGATGATGATGTTGATGGTAATGGTAATGAAGAACAAGACACGAACATGAGGATGAACCTCATGAAGATGTTCCAGTGGGTGATGTCGATCAAGAAGTGCAACAACAATGACCACAAGCTGAGTTGAGAAAATCCAGCAGGCCTAGATTACCTTCAACAAAGTATACACCACACGAGCATGTGATGCTCACAGATGCAGGTGGGACAGAGTCTTATGAAGAAGATATTAATGTTCCTGAAAGTCAGAAGTGGTTGAAATCCATGAAAGAATAGGTGGTCTCTTTGAATGATAATGACACCTTTGATTTGGTTGACAAGCCAGAGAACCAAAAAATTCTGAAGAATAAGTGGGTGTATAGAATCAAGACTGAAGATGGTAACTCACAACCAAGATATAAATCACGCTTAGTTGTGAAGGGTTATGAGTAGAGAAAAGATGTTGAATTTGACGAGATTTTCTCACCAGTTGTGAGATTTTCTTCTATTCGGGTTGTCTTGGCATTAGCATTAGTTTGGATCTTGAGATAAAACAACTAGATGTCTAGACAACATTTCTTCACGGTGTGTTGGAGAAATACGTGTATATGACACAACCCGAGGGTTTTGAATTCAAAGGCAAAGAACATATGGTGTGCAAGCTAAAGAAGAGTCTATATGGTTTGAAGCAAGCTCTTATAAAATGGTATAAGAAGTTTGAATCGTTCATGTAGGAATATGGGTACAAGATGACAACTTTAGATCATTGTGTATTCATTCAAAAATTTGTTGATGGTGATTTTCTTACTCTTTTGTTATATGTTCATGTTTTTTGTTGGCAAAGATAAGAAAAAGATTGGCAGGTTGAAGTCGGATATGAGAAAGTCTTTTTCTATGAAAGACTTGGGTGCAGCAAAGCGTATTCTTTGCATGAAAATCTCACGTGATAGGAAATCAAGGAAGTTGTGGATATCACAAGAAATTTATATTGAGAAGGTGTTGAAAAGATTCAACATGGACAAGGCTGAACCGGTAAGTTGTCCACTTCCAAACCATTTTAAGATAACTCGTGATTAATGCCCTGCTGAATGATGTTGAGAAAATGGATAAAATTCCTTATGCATCCGCAGTTGGTAGTTTGATGTATGCAATGGTGTGTACAAGGCCTGATATAGCTTACGCAGATGGAGTAGTAACCATATTTCTAGCCAATCCTGGTATGGAGCAACGGGAAGCAGTGAAATGGATACTACGGTATCTAAGGGGTACTTCTAATATGTGTTTGTGCTATGGTGGTGATGATCCATAGTTAGTGGGTTACACAGATTCAAATTTGGCAGGTGCTCAAGAAAGTATCAAGTCTACATGGGGTTACTTATTTACCTATGCATGGGGAGTGTGTCTTGGAAGATGTGTGGCATTTTCCACTATAGAGGTAGAGCACATTGCAGCCACAAAGAGTTGCAAGGAGATGATATTGATGTAGACGTTTTTTAGAGAACTCGGTGTGAAGCAAAAAAAAGGTTCATAGTTTACTCTGACAACCAGAGTGCCATTCATCTCAGCAAGAATCGAGTTTTCACTCGAGGACCAAACATATCAATATTAGGTACTATTGGATATAAGAAGTTCTCGATGAGAAGGTCTTGCATATTGAGAAGATCCATAAAGATGACAACGGACCTGATATGATGACAAGCATATGTATTTCTGCAGCAGAGCAGGTTTGGTAGTGATGGGTACCTCGCCATAAGTCGTAAGGGGAAGATTTTTTTGGGCTTTTACTCATTATGTACCCGACCCAACAGTCAAATTACCCTTATCAAATGAGGGGATATATATAGAAGTGCCTTGTTAGGCTATAAAAAAGACATCGGAAGATGTTTTCTACTTCACGGTATTATCTTCTCAAGTTGTGAGAAAATAAAACAGGTAGAGAGAGAGTGAGTGAGAAACATAGGAAGGTGAAGCCACCATTTTTGGTGAGATTTAAGTTAATCTTTGAAGAAGAAGAAAGGGTTCTTGTTAAGGGTCCTTTTAGTTTGTTGTGATGAAGATTTTTCTATCAATTTCCACATTTCTTTAAAAGGTTGAAAATATAGGGTTTGTTCAAAACTTAGTAGTAAGTATCTCTTACTCTTGATATTGTCAATTGATAGTGAATCTCACCTATTTAGGTGAATGAATTGTTGATCCACCCTAGTGGTGAGTGTAATTAGGAAAATTTGCTATCCACGTGCTTTATGCACCTTGAGGTTGTTGTTATCCCCAAATTGGGATAATTGTGTGTAATCCATTATTGATTATAGTGGAAGATTTTCCCCTGGTTTTTTACCCTTTACCTTGGAGGGGCTTTTCCACGTGATTGTCGGTGTTGTGTGATTGCTTCTTATATCGTCGTAGTTGTGTTACTTCCGCATTTGTGTTTCACTGCTTGTGTAGTTTTCGTATTGCGCATAGCGGCTCAGATTTGTAACTCTCCCCTAACATAATTTAGGGGTGTTGAAACTTTAGAAAAATCCAAAAAGGGAATCAGACGAGATTACTTGCTCATAATGTGGACGAATATGCTTGGAGGATTTAGATGGATAATCGGCAAGATGATGTGCGAGACAGTCCTCTTTATTGATATTTGTTTTTTGTTATTGCAGAAATTAGGAGCCTTGAATAAGTCATGTGCAGATATAATCTTGGACACAACAAGAACGACAATTGTTTCTGTAGAGGTTAAGTTACTATTTTCTCATAGTATGATGAAATTGCTGAGAGTGCTCCGTATTAAATTAGGATTACTAACTATACACTTTGTTATTAGATAGATTTGGTATATGATTATTTTGGTTTACGTACAACTTTTAAGATGAATATACTGCTTGAACTAGAATGAAACCACAAAACACTTTTTCATTAACCAACACAGAAGAGAAGAAACTCTTCTTATATAGAGACAGTACAGAGTACAGGCTGTCATAATAACACTCAACATGTACAAACACAATGAACTAACGACACATAGTTTACATACTCATGGCAGACCCTATTACAGATAATGTTATTACAGTTTGACAGCAGAAACCTTGAGATGAACTAGAAAGTCATACAATCAAGTACATACTGTCATTAGCCCCCTCAAGCTGAAGTGGTTGCATCACCTTCAGTATGTGTTTCAAGAATTCAAATCTTAGAGTACTGAGACCTTTAGTGAAGATATTTGCTGCCTGTTGTAATGTAGAATTATAAACAACCTGCAAATTCTTGGACTGAACCAATTCTCTCACAAAATAAAAGTCCAGAGCTAGGTGTTTTATCCTGCTGCGAAAAAATGGATTTGAAGCCAATGTGATAGAGCTTTTATTGTCACAGGCGTTAGATGGAGGAGCAGGAATAAAAATGTAAAGATCCTTGAGAATGTGAGAGATCGAAAGAACTTCTGTAGAAGTAGAAGCAAGAGACATATACTCTGCCTCTGTACTACTTCTGGATACAATAGGATGTTTCTTGGATGACCAAGAAATTGGATTTCCACCAAAAAAAGATACAGTATCTACTCACTGATCTTCTATCATCTGGGTTACCATCCCAGTCAGCATCAGTGTAGTCTTGCAAATCATTAAACCCTGTAGAAAATAAAAAATAATGCCCAAGAGTGCCTTTGGTATACCTGAGAACCCTCTTAGCAGCCTGAAGATGTGCAGTAGTTGGAGCATGCATAAACTGACAAATATGATTGACCGCATAGCTAATGTCAGGTCTTGTCCATGTGAGGTACTGTAATGAGCCAACTAGAGACATGTACTCTGTAGGATTGGTGAGAAGGTCCCCATCTGAAGCAGAAAGATTGAAGTTTGCAGGGAAAGGAGATGTGCAAGGTTTGATTCTAACAAGATTGCATTTCTGAAGTAGTTCAATGGAATACTTTGTTTGACATAGAAATAGACCTTTAAAATTTATAGTGACTTGCAAACCCACAAAAAAATGTACCCTAAATGATGGATGATCTTGTTACAGTGAGAAACATCATTGCCAGTAATAATGATGTCATCCACATAAACAAGCATAATGGTAAGCTTAGACCCCAATTTCTGAAAAAGCAAAGATGGATCAGCTAGAGATGGTTTGAAGTCAAGAGAGATTAAAGCATATGCAAGTTTCTCATACCATTCCCTTGGTGCTTGATTTAAACCATATAAGGACTTGTTGAGTTTACAAACATAGTCAGGTTGATCATTATCTTTAGAGCATGGAGGTTGTATCTCCATGCAAGAAAGCATTTCTAATATCAAGCTGCTTAATATCCCGATTAATATTCACAACCAGAGCAAGTACAATTCTTATAGTTGTTGGTTTCACCACATGGATGAATGTATCATTGTAATCAAGACCCTCAAGTTGACGATAGCCCTTGGCAACAAGCCTGGCTTTGAAACTTTCAATAGTACCACCTGCCTTATATTTCACCTTATATACCCATTTGCATCCCACCAAATTTTATGAAGGATGTGGTGGTACTTTTTTTCGAAGTATCAGCTTCAAGAAGAGCAGTATGTTCTTCATCCATGGCAACACACCAAAAGGGATTCTTCTTAGCTTGAGAGTAGCGTGTTGGTGCAGGAGGTTCAATAGTGGTCATATAAGAAGCTGGTAATGTATTTTTAGTAGAGAAAAGAACCTTAGGCTTATAGATGTGGTTCTTAGCTCTAGTAGTCATACTATGTGCATCAGTGGTCATGGTTCTCTAAGCTGGTAGATAAATATCAGGGGATAGAAGTGGAATGTGAAATGTATGAGGTGACAGAAGAAGTAGAGAATGGTAGAGGAGTTCATGTACTAGATATGGAAGATGAGATGGTAGATGATGAGGAATCCAGGAGGGTAATAGACATATCAAATTTAGAAATAACCTCACTAAAAGTAGTGGTGGAAGTAAGAAATGAGTACGGAAAGACCTGTTCATGATAAACAACATGTCTGGAAACATAAACTTTATGAGAAATAGGATCCAAACACCTATAGTCTTTACTTTGAGAGTTATATCCTACAAAATACATTTAGTACTTCTAGGTTGAAGTTTATTAGAGACATAAGGCTTGAGCCAGGGAAAAAAAAGACAACCAAAACACTATAGAAATTGATAATTAGGTTATTTGTTGAACAATTTATCAAAAGGAGAGAGAGAGTGTAAATATTTTGTTGGAAGATTATTTATTGTGTAATTAGAAGTAGCCAGAGCATCAAACTAATAAGAAAGTGGGAGACAAGCTTGTATGAGAAATGTTCCGGTAATGTCAAGCAGATGTTTCTGTTTGGATTCAGTTACACCATTTTGTTCTGGTGTATGGGGACATGTGAGTTCATGAATAATACCATAAAAGGAAAGAAAAGAAACAAGTTCATGATTCACAAATTCACCGCCACCATTAGTTCTTATAATTTTGATAGTAGTAGATAGTTGATTTTAGATAGTAGTTTTGAATTGGAGGAAAACATGAGTGAAATCTGATTTAGCAGTGAGGGGAAAAACCCAACAAAACTTAGTGTAATCATCAATAATATTGACATAAAATTTATAACCATTTACAGAGTTAACTGGAACAGGACCCCAAACATCAAGAAACAATGAAGCAGAAGTTGCTATTTGAAAGGGTTTTTTATGAAATCTACCCAATTGACACTCACTAGACATAATGGGATTTAACAGGACATTGTCAAGATTTATTGTTCTACATTTTTACGAAAAGACTCAAAAGAAGGATGTGCTAATCTTTTATGCCATACTTCAGATGAAGTAGCAACACAGGAAAAAGTTGATTCGTAAGAAATGTGGCTGTGATTCTGTGAATAGGATAAAGACCATTTTCACTTGTCCCTTTGAAGAGAGTCCTCCCTGATCTCAGGTCCTTGATACAAAAATAAGTGGAGGTAAAGGTTAAAGCACAATAATTGTCTCTAGCAAACTTATGAATTGAGATGAGATTATGTGAGGATTTAGGAACATGGGGAATTTTATTTAAATGAAAATTTTTGGAAGGAAAAGATAAAGTTACGTAGCCTTGCGATGTGGGCATTTGATGCTTAGGCATCACTATTCCATGCCGCGAACCCGATAATGCATAATCATTGTGCATTTTGACGAAACGGTCTATACGGACTAGGCGATTACCATTTTTGCTAGGCTACGGCCTTGAAAACGAGATGGTTAAGCTTATGTCCCTTCAGGATGAACTACGGTCTGTGCTTGATCCCTTTAGAGTAGGGAATGGTACGTAGGCATCCGCAATGAGTTGCAACATTGCCAGTACAGCACGTTATCGCTCATATCATCTAATTTAGAGATGATTGCGGCACTTTGGCCTCTCATCTCATCTGGCTCGATAGCTCGATGCAAGAGATGATTGTGGCCATACTTGATGAGGCAAGTTGCATGCCAGCCAATGGATGCTCATACTTCCTATCAAGGCGTTCGACATAGGCTAAAAACCCGAATGTCGTAATTTATCTCAAGAGGAGTCCATTTTGATGGGAAAGGCGCAAAGATCAAGACATGTTGATATATAGATCCACATGGTCACTAGAATTTAGCCAAATTCCATCGCTTAGGGCCTCAAAACGTTGTTTCTGCCGTTTTAGGAAAGTTATTGGTTTACTTAAAAAACCCTTCGTAGAATAAGGGTAAGTTGGAACGGTGTGGAAACTAAGTTAGCTGTATCATGCTCCATGAGCATGCCTGCAAGGGCAAATGGACGTGCATTTGCCTAGATTTAAGGCCCGGATCGTAGCTTCATCATGGAGCATCGGGGAGATTACGGCCTGTGGGGCAACACGCCAAAGGCGTAAGTTTCCGGTCCGTCACAGTTGGTATCAGATCAAGTTCCGAGAAAACTCTAGGGACTTGTGCGGAGTGGACTCATTGGCGAATATTTTCCCTAAAGGAAACTTAAAGTTGGAGAGTAGGCCAACTTTTGCATGGAAAGAGTTCGTAACTGCTATGCTAGTTATTTAGCGAATCGACTTCAGCTTGTTTGAGTGTTGTGAGTTAGCCTAGCCTAAGTGGCACCCCACTTACGAGTGGATATCCGGAAGATCGTCTGGGACGGTCGGTAGACAATGGGACTGATCATCCCCACACATTGGAAACTGTCCAATGGTGCGTTGTCAGGCCCGGATAGCATCCCACTTACAAGTGGCAACCTGGATGACCGTCAGGGACGGTGGACAACTGGAAATTGTTCCACACAGTACTGCGCAAAAATCTTGTCATTCCGATGACACCTTTCAACTTGTGAACCTTAGGGATTCCTGGGTGGTAGTATGAGATTTCATCTAGGATACCTGGTCGAGATATCCTCTTGGCACTGGCCAATTACGATTCTTGGTATTGTTGTGGGAAATTTTGGATTCCTGGGTAGGCGGTATGGGACGACTGCTCAGAAAGTCAAAATTGTTGTTCACGATAACTTGAAGAAACTCGTGATTTCTAAGCATCTGGTATGGGACTTTTTCTCAGGAAATCCAAACCGAAGAGATTGTCCACAATATTTTTGGTTTTGAATTTCGGGGATAAAATTCTTTAAAAGGGGTGAACAATGCAACACCCAGTGTTTTTAGCATGGCGCATTCTAAATGATGTGTCATGGTCTGATATGAAGCTTCATTCAAATCTTCCGATGCTCGGTAAGAGGTAGATTGGCTTAAGGACAATATCACGCGAAAATGGCGCAGTATGCATGGCATTTGGCCATGAGCCAAATATCGCATCATCATGATGCATAGGCCAGTTCGGTAGATTTCCTTGAGCTTGCAGTGTAATCATTGCGCATTATGGATGCTATTGGCCTAGAGCCAATATCGCACAATCATTGTGCATCAGGCTAGAGAGGGCTGGCCGAACGAGTGTTGCGCAATCATTGTACGCAATGATTGCGAAGTAACGCAATCATTGCGACGAACAGTGAAGCAGGCATGTCATATTGGTCCCCTTTCCATACTTGTAGAAATTCCATTAAAACATATATGGGGAGGGGTACTTGGTTGAAGGTGCATATGCGGACTATGTACCAAGTAAGCTTCATAGCTTAGACAAAGGAATATAAATGATGCCTAAGGCTCATTTATATTTACGTATCCTTGCGATGTGGGCATTTGATGCTTAGGCATCAATCACGCCGCGGACCCGATAATGCATAATCATTGTGCATTTTGACGAAACGGTCTATACGGACTAGGCCGTTACCATTTTTGCTAGGCTACGGCCTTGCAAATGAGTTGGTTAATCTTCTGTACCTTTTGGATGAACTACGGTCTGTGCTTGATCCCTTTAGAGTAGGGAAGGGTACATAGGCAGCCGCAATGAGTTGCAACATTGCCGGTCCAGCACGTTGTCGCTCATATCATCCAATTTTGAGATGATTGCGGCACTTTGGCCTCTCATATCATCTGGATCGGTATCTCGATGCAAGAGATGATTGTGGCCAAACTTGATGAGGCAAGTTGCATGCCAGCCAGTGGATGCTCATACTTCCTATCAAGGCGTTAGACATAGGCTAAAAACCCGAGTGTCGTAATTTAGCTCAAGGGGAGTCCATTTTGATGGGAAACGTCCCAAAGGTCAAGACATGTTGATATATAGATCCACATGGTCACCATAATTTATACAAATTCCATCGTTTAGGGCCTCAAAAGGCCGTTTTTGCCGTTTTAGGAAAGTTTTTGGTTTACTTAACAAACCCTTCGCAGAATAAGGGTAAGTTGGAACGGTGTGGAAACTAAGTTAGCCGCATCATGCTCCACGAGCATGCCTTCAAGGGCAAATGGACGTGCATTTGCCTAGCTTTATGTCCCGGATCGTAGCTTCATCATGGCGCA
Organism: Papaver somniferum; assembly: GCF_003573695.1. Lineage (NCBI taxonomy): Eukaryota > Viridiplantae > Streptophyta > Magnoliopsida > Ranunculales > Papaveraceae > Papaver > Papaver somniferum. The sequence goes on along the minus strand of NC_039363.1, from coordinate 149,478,756 downwards.
TCGGGGAGATTACGGTCTAATGGGCAACGCGCCAAAGGCGTAATTTTCCGGTCTGTCACAGTTGGTATCAGAGCAATTTCCGAGAAAACTCTAGGGACTTGTGCGGAGTGGACTCATTGGCGAGTAGTTTCCCTAAAGGAAACTTAAGGTTGGAGAGTAGGTCAAATTTTGCGTGGAAAGAGTTCGTAACTGCTACGCCAGTTACTTAGAGAATCGAGTTCAGCATGTTTGAGTGCTGTGAGTTTGCCTGGCCTATGTGACACCCCACTTACGAGTGGATATCCGGAAGACCTTCTGGGACGGTGGGTAGACAATGAGACTGATCATCCACACACATTGGAAACTGGCCAATGGTGTGCGTTGTCAGGCCCGGCGAGCATCCCACCTACGAGTGGCAACCTGGATAACCGTCAGGGACGGTGGGCAACTGGAAATTGTTCCACATTGTACTACGCAAAAATCTTATCATTCCGATGACACCTTTCAACTTGTGAACCTTAGGGATTCCTGGTTGGTAGTATGCGGTTCCATCTAGGATACCTGGTCGAGATATCCTCTTGGCACTGTCCAATTACTATTCTTGGTATTGTTGTGGGCACTTTTGGATTCCTGGGCAGGCGGTATGGGAAGACTGGTCAGAAAGTCAAAATTGTTGTTCACGATAACTTGAAGAAACACGTGATTTCTGAGCATCTGGTATGGGACTTTTGCTCAGGAAATCCAAACCGAAGAGATTGTCCACAATAGTTTTGGTTTTGAATTTCAGGGAAAAAATTCTTTAAAAGGGGTGAATAATGTAACACCCAGTGTTTTTAACATGGCGCATTTTAAATAATGTGCCATGGCCTGATATGAAGCTTCATTCAAAGCTTCCGATGCTCGGTAAGAGGTAGATTGCCTTAAGGCCAATATCACGCCAAAATGGCGCATTATGCTTGGCATTTGGCCAAGAGCCAAATCTCGCATCATCATGATGCATTAGGCCATTTCGGTAGATGTCCTTGAGCTCGTAGTGTAATCATTGCGCATTATGGATGTTATTGGCCTAGAGCCAATATCGCACAATCATTATGCATCAGGATAGAGAAGGATGGCCGAACGAGTGTTGCGCAATCATCGTACGCAATGATTGTGAAGTAACGCAATGATTGCGAAGTAACACAATCATTGCGATGAACAATGAAGCAGGCATGTCATTTTGGTCCCCTTTCCATACTTGTAGAAATTCCATTAACACATATATGGGGAGGGGTACTTGTTTGGAGGTGCATATGCGGACTATGTACCAAGTAAGCTTCATAGCTTAGCCAAAGGAGTATAAATGATGCCTAAGGCTCATTTATAGTTACTTAGCCTTGCGATGTGGGCATTTGATGCTTAGGCATCACTATGCCACGCCCGGTTTATACGGACTAGGCCATTACCATTTTTGGTAGGCTACGGCCTTGCAAACGAGTTGGTTAAGCTTCTGTCCCTTCAGGATGAACTACGGTCTGTGCTTGATCCCTTTAGAGTAGGGAAGGGTACGTAGGCAGCCACAATGAGTTGCAGCATTGCCGGTCCAGCACGTTGTCGCTCATATCATCTAATTTATATAGTATTGCGGCACTTTGGCCTATCATATCATCTGGCTCGGTAGCTCGATGCAAGAGATGATTGTGGCCAGACTTGATGACGCAAGTTGCATGCCAGCCAGTGGATGCTCATACTTCATATCAAGGCATTCGACATAGGCTAAAAACCCGAGTTTCGTAATTTAGCTCAAGAGGAGTCTATTTTAATGGGGAAAAGCCTAAAGATCAAGACATGTCGACCTATAGATCCACATGGACACAAGAATTTAGCGAAATTCCATCGTTGAGGGCCTCAAAAGGCTGGTTTTTCCGTTTTAGGAAAGTTTTTGGTTTACTTAACAAACCCTTCGCAGAATAAGGGTAAGTTGGAACGATGTGGAAACTAAGTTAGCTGCATCATGCTCCACGAGCATGTTTGCAAGGGAAAATGGACGTGCATTTGCCTAACTTTAAGGCCCGGATCGTAGCTTCATCATGGCGCATCGGGGAGATTATGGCCTACGGGGCAACGCGCCAAAGGCGTAATTTTACGGTCCGTCACATTTTGTATCAGAGCAAGTTCCGAGAAAACTCTAGGGACTTGTGCGGAATGGACTCATTGGCGAGTATTTTCCTTAAAGGAAACTTAAAGTTGGAGAGTAGGCCAACTTTTGCACGGAAAGAGTTTATAACTGCTATGCAAGTTACTTAGCGAATCGAGTTCAGCTTGTTTGAGTGCTGTGAGTTTTCCTGGCCTAAGTGGCACCCCACTTACGAGTGGATATCCGGAAGACCGCCTGGGACGGTGTGTATACAATGGGACTGATCATCCCCACACATTGGAAACTGGCCAATGGTGTGCGTTGTCAGGCCCGGCTAGCATCCCACTTACGAGTGGCAACCTGTAGATGGTGGATTTTCGACAAGGGCAAAATTGTAAAACCATACTTCGGATCCGGAAATCGAATGAGTATTGAGACTCATGTCTCTCATTAAAGCATGAAAGCTCATGCCATAAAACCTCTGACTGAGAAGGTTGTCTCTCAGAATATATGTAGATGTGTAGTCTCCCAGCTGAGGCCATGGCACATCTCATTAATACTGAACAATTTCGGTAATTATTGATACTCCGGATTCGGCAATCGGATGAGGTATTGAGACTCATGTCTCTCATTAAATCATGAAAGCTCATGCCATAAAACCTCTGACTTAGAAGGTTGTCTCTCAGAGTATATGTAGATGTGTAGTCTCCCAGCTGAGGCCATGGCACATCTCATTAATACTTAGGAATTTAGGTAATTACTTCTATATAGAATCGAAAGATTGGACGGCTCCTAGACAACATGAATGCTAGTATAGAGCGACAATGTCTTCGGGATGCAACCAGGTTTTCCCTGACTATATAGGAGAAATATGATACTCCAGCAAGTTCATATTGCTCAACTCTCAGATAATTAATGCTCCTAGATAGGAAGCCCTTCTAGTATAGAGCCCTCAGTTAATTATCTCTAATCTCCTGAATATCCAGCAATATTCTACGATTCTTCGTTATATTTCGTCACTTCAATTTGTGGTTCTTCCCAGCAGAATTCCACGGGTTAATGATAAATATTCAACGAAACAGGCATCTGAGCATCGAATAAGCCCTGACTAAAAAGGTGCAAGTGTACTTAGCAATAATGCACAGACCAGCATTTGAATGCGCAAACGAGCATTTCAAAATACGAATGAATGATGAACCTATGCAAAATAGGAAGGAAAAATAATAATAAAAAAATATTAGCAAAGGAGCCAGGGGACTGGGCTCACCAACGGGTCGGTCATGTCGTGACCAGTCCCAGCCCAATTTTATATTTTTATCATATTTTATTATTTTTCTATGATCTCATGAAAATTCTCTCATTCGAGCAAATCTCCTTCGTTTCAAGGAAATTCTCTAATCTCATGATATTTCTTTATGTCAAAGAAAATAATAAAATTAGGGAAAGGTGTCACGGTACCGAGCACCAGCCGGCCGGCCATGCCCTAGTTCTGATCGGTCTCACACCTCACGGTTCCCCATTGTTTTATTATTTCCATCAATCCATGAAAATTCTCTGATTTCATGAATTTTCCCTAAAATCATGAAAATTCCCTGATTTCAGGGATTTTCCCTAAACCCATGTAAAATATTATAAAATTAAGAAAACTTGTGGGACCGGGCCCTAGACGGCCGGCCAGGCCCTAGCCGGTCCCACACACCTCTTATTTTAATATTACTATTTGTTTCGTTTTCCTAATTCCATAAACTCCCTGATTTCAACAAAATACCTTGGTTTCAACAAATCTCTTTGATTTTATGAAAATTCCCTAAAATCATGAAAAATTACATAAAATTGGGAAGAGTGCCCTGGGACCGTGCCTGTTGGCCGGTCGGCCAGGCCTTGGCCATTTCCGGTCCCACACCCCATCATTCTCTGTTTTATTATTATTTTATTTCTCTCATCTCATGGAAGTTCCCTAATTTCATAAAACGCTCCAGTTTCATGGGATTTCCCTCAATTCAGAGAAAATACATAAAATTACATAAAACTAGGGAAAATGTAAAGGACCGTGCTTGCCAGCCGGCCGGCCATGCCCTAGCCGTGGCCTGTCTCACACCTTGCAAATCCCTATTTTTATTTATTATTTTTTACCATCTCATGTATTTTTCCTAGTTTCAGCAAAACCCTGGATTCTGCATATTTTCTCAAATGTTGCTCAAACGTGCACCAGAAAATATCAAAACTCTCAGGACTGAGACATGGACACTATGGTGACATGGGCACATCCCCTTGACCGACCAAGGGTGACCCTAAGCCTTGCAAACGGACTGTCCCACACGTTTTAATAATCTTAACCTAATTTTCTCAATTGCTCATATTAGGTTCAAACTCTTTCGAACAATCGAGAGTTTGCTCAAATGACCATCCATTGGTTCCACGGCCACCAAGAGCCGGTCTCACGACCACTTGGCCGGTCCTTCATCTTTTCACAGCTAGGTTTTATTATTATTTGTCTCTCACACGAGCATTATTTTAATAAATGATTAAACCGGCATTTAATCATTCTTATACCAACTGGTCCTCAAGAGACTTTGGTATGTTTCCCATTCGAGCGTCTGGGCGTTACATGATGAACTCATCATCCCATGTAGCCGATTCTCGCGTCACGGTTGATTTGCAATAAATCACCATTTCGGTAAAATTAGAGTTTTGAATCCAGAGCTCTACAGAAACATGATTCTGAGCAGATTCAAATACCTTGATAATTTTATGTTGATTCCATGGTCGACATTTTTTTTTACTCGACCCAGCAGTCAGTATCTTAAATTAGTATTTAATTCGGTCCTGCTACCAACAATTCATCAAACGAGCAATATTTGCTCACACTAGCAATATTTACTCAAATCAGCAATATTTGCTCAGATCAAAGAATATTGGTTCAACTATCAATATTCAAAAATTGAGCAACACAGTTTGCTCGTTTTAGGTTATCAACATAATAATACGTCGTCTTAGCAGACATGTTCAGAACATTTGCAAATTATGTTCAACTCAGCAATATATGGACTCATTGTCCCATAAAGTCAGCAACTGACTCCACAATCACGAGATTTCAATCGTGTCACATGGGGGGATATTAACTAGGGTTTTGGTCTGGCGGTCTACGGCACGTGTGTCCATACACACGATGAGAATGTGAGCAAGTCGTGCAATCATTTGGAAGAGTCAGCAAAGTAGTGGGTGGAAAATTAACCAAGTCTCTGCACGATGAGCAACTGGTTTTGACATGATTTCCCACTTCCCCACTCTATGATTCCAGCAACTGTCACACTTCATGGGATCATGGTGTTTTCAACTCCGGCATTATAAGATGTCTCTAAATCTTGATTGAAAGGACAATATTCAAACACTCGAACATTTGTCTACACAAGAATTTCTCAGCAAGTTCATACAGACAATCTTTCGTCTACACGAACTCATCGCCTGAGCAATCACTCTCAATCGAGTAAAATTCAATCATTCAGAGCGTTCTTACGCTTAATTCACAATACATCTACAATCTCATATCATCATTGATCTCACACATTCCTCAGCTTCCCTCCTACAGATCAACCCATCCTCTCTTGTGACCGAATTGACTCTGGAACGTCCATTGTTCTTGGTTTAGGCCGGATTCTTACAGATTGATCTCTCGAACTTAAAGCACTCCCTTCTTGCAGTGCATCTATGTGAGGTTCAACATTTCGCTCGGTTCAGGGAGTCTCCGTACGGTCGACTCTTCAATTCCGCAAAAACCAGCAAATCATTTTTCCCCATCTACAGATTGGCGACCACAGTGGGAGATTAATCTCTCGGTTGCAATCTCAAACTTTCACAAGATGGTTGATCTTAGGTCACGCACGATCGCAGATCCTAACACAAACGACGCTAGCACTAGCAACAATAACAATGAGGATATCCCGGAAACCATTCCGGTCTCTAACACTAGCGGTGGTGATGTCATTCCTCCTCACGCTAACATAGAAGGTCATCTCCTGTTCGGCCGGCACCCCGAGGAAGTCATGGGGAATCCACCACCTGCCATGGCTGATCTCATCAAGGTGTAAGAGACTCTTGCAAAGAATCAAACTGACATGGCTGCAACACAGAAGGAGCTGTGCAATTATCTCAAGACTCTCACTGACAAGATGTCAGAGAAGACTCAAGAAAAAGGAAAAGAAAAAAAATCCTCAGATGCTGATCCCGAAGTAGTTCCAATTCATACAGTGGATGACAGCGAAGTCCGCAAAGCTGCAGAAGATCCATCAGCAAAGGAATCATTGAATTTCATTACTCGTTAAGATTTGGAACGTCTCTTGGAGAACCGTAGAAAAGACAAGACATCACATGTCCATCGTCACCAACCTCCGTACCCTGCTGCTACGCAAAGGATTCCTCTTCCAAAAGGTTATACCTCTCCAACCTTCACTTTGTATGACGGAACAAGAAATGCTCGGGAACATGTTTCCCGGTTCCTGGAAGCCTTGGGTGAACATGAACATAACCATGTTGTTCGCCTCAAAGAATTTTCAAAATCCTTGAAAGGCAGAGCATACACCTGGTACAACAACATCGCACCAAGAACTTTCAGCAATTTGGGAGAAATGATTAACGCCTTCTACAGAAAGTACTTCTTTGTGTCAGAGCAAATTACTCTCTCTGATTTTGGAAGAATGTTTCAGAGGAGCAATGAACACCCCAATGATTACGTGAAAAGATTCAGAGTCCAGGCCCTGGACTGTCATGATCCAAACGTCACGGAGAAACAACTTGTAGACTCGTGTATCAACGACATGATCCCGGATACAGAGATTTATTGGAAAATCTTCGTTTCCAGACCTTCTCAGAGCTTCATGAAGCGGCGAAGAGATCGTCAACTACTGCACCAGCTTTACTGGAAAGAACAAAAGCTACAAAGGCTGAAGAACCGCGAGACACTCGAGGTAGCAGACGTCTGATCAAAAAACAGTACAACCTCCAATCTTCCACAAATGTTGTCGCATAAGAGAGCAAATGGAAAGCAAAGTCACAACGCAAGAACACTTCTCCGGCTCCTCTGAAAGCACCAAAGAAAGATAACCAATATTGAAATGCACAAACCTTGACTCGGCATCAACGAATGGACATACTCAAACTTCTCTCTTCTCATGAAGGAGTAATCGAGTTACTAGAAGTCTGGGTTCAAGATGGTGCAATAAAATTGTCGTTCATCAGGAGAGAGCCAACTGAAAAAGAAATGGACAATCCCAGGTACAGTCATCTTCATAGATTCATCAATCATCCAACAAGCAACTGCATTATTTTGAAGCACATTTTCAAATAGAAGGTTAATATACAATAGCTTCAACTGGGGACTGAAGGAGTACACAAGAATCCTCCCCAGACAGAACCTTTACACTCTCTGAACAACCTATCAAAGAGGCAGTTCATACCTTGGACGAACGTGAATTGCTCTATCTGTCGAAGGCACAAAGGAGAGATATGTTCACAGCACTGAACCACATCGTGTCAAGAAGTCCATTCCGGAAATACTTCTTGAGCCTACAGCCACAGACCAAGAGATATACGACTAGGGACTGCTTACCACAGTCAATCTCAGAAGAAACGAATTTGGAAGAACGTTGGTCGATGCTGGCACCGCCATCAACAACATTCCACTGAAAACCATCGGATCTACATGCATCACTCGACAAGAATCTACTCATGATCCTATATCAATCAGAGACCTTGAAGGAACGTTCGGAAATACTTATGGCTACATCACTCTCAAAGTGAACATAAGTTCAACCTGGACAGAAACCAAGTTTCACATAATCAGGAAGATCCAGGATATGACGTGTCCTTCAAACGAGCATGGATCCACGCTGAAAATATGGGTACTTACAAAGCGCCTTTGGTTACACATCTCTCCAACGAAGAAAGTTCTGATCTAGAAGTTTTGGCGGACGTTCCACCATCAGAGCACTTGGAGGAATTTCGAACTTTGACGAGGTTGAAACAGGAGCCTGCAAAAGATGCATACACATTCATCAAAAGGTCCTTCACTCAGGAAAGTCTCATTCCTCCCATGTCTATGTCATTTATTTCCTCACATGCTATTCTATCATGGGGACTCAATTCTGCTAGCATCTCTGCTATTGCAAGACGCTATAAGTGGGTAATCTCACTTCAGCAATATTTTACCAAGTAGTTGAATCTGACATTTCTCCGAGTCGAGCATCTCACTGAGACATTCATTACTGAGATGATGTTCAAACATGGCAAAGAATAATTTGGGAATTTCTCCATAGCCTTGCAGAAGTGTTCACGTGTGCCACAAAATCAGAAAGCTCTGATGTCTGCACAAGTGTTGAATCCCACTACCGCGCGACTAAAGGAATGTTGAGTCAAAAGAAGATAGTTGGGACCCAAATGATCAAACCTCAGACATGCTCAAGTGATATGACGCTTCAACGCTCAAGAAGCCTTCAAATTGTGCTCCCAATCAAAGAGTACACCTCCTATAACGGCGCACCTAGCTTCAGCACAAATATCTCGATGATGACACACTGATTCAACACCAGCGCAATCAAAGTATAACTAAATTACAATCGCTAATTCTTCATTATCCCATGATAATACTTCTGAAGCAGATGCAACATTATTCATCCATGGATGGCACAAACTCCTTCAACATACACTGGGGACTTGATCTTATTGGAATTTACAATCTGATGTGATTCCATGAAACTTCATCAACGGAACCTCTCTACATCACAAGCCTTGCACGACCAAGGAACTTTTCTACTCACATCCAGAATGGAGACTGTCGTTGTTAACTTCCACAACAATATCGATTCCCTGACGAAGCCACTTCACAGTAAAGTCATATTCAGGAGAATTTGGGTTGAAATCCTAGAACATATTCATCTTAGGAATGCTCAACTCACCAACTAGTTCGTGAATGTAAAAGGCTCACTGGATGAAGGAGCAAAGGCTATATCGATAATCATGGTTCTAGCCCTTTTCGGTCTCTGGAGAAACCTCAACCATAGTATCAACATCAACAAGGATATGTAGAGCAACTCCATTCATAGTCTCAGCATCAACAAGAGCATCTGGAGAAAATTCAGTTGTGGTCTCAGCATCAACAACGGTCTCAGGAGCAACATCCTCATGACAAGGCTTCATCAACTAACCATTCTCTGAAGTGTTACACATGAAGTGGACTTCTCTAAGAACTAATGATTCATATCAAGATGTGTAGACATGATAACATGTTCACATGAAATTCTTCCTAAAGCTTACACGACTGGCGGGCAGAATTCAAAGTCTTCTACAAGATCTTCTCATCACCTTTACAAATGAGATACAACACACTTCGTTCCATGGGTTTACAAAAACGTACCAATGGGTTAGGAGTGGGACAATTCTTCTTGGAAGAAAGATGTTCTTCTATGTCTCTTCTACAACATACCAAAAGGGTACATCAACCGGATACACGAGCTGAAAGATATGGCATTTACCGTCAGGTCTACAAAATCTGAAAAATTTGTACGGGATTACAAATTACAAATGTGCATGCTTCGTTGGCTGACCTCTCCAACTCCAAATTGAGTGATTCTTTCCTCGTGTGATAACTCAGTCTCTTAGATTCAAAATTTGGGGTCAAGCACCGAATTCCGACACTATATGAGGTTCCTACAACTTCCAGAGCATACAACATGCAAGCAACAATTCTTAGACGGGATTCATAACTTCCACAGTCGATCGGTGTCCACCGGATCTTTCCACTAAGTCCTTCATCAAGGTACCTTCAACTTCGACCACCTAGGTCTTTACATCAATTTTTCTACCTGGGTCCTCTATCCAAGTCTTGCCAGAAGAAGAGAAAACGAAAAGGAGAGATTTAACAAAATACTGGGGACTGACGGTCTACTGATCATGGTGATCAGTTTCACAGTCCAAGACCCGTGGCACCAGACTCTCATGTACTAATAATTAATTATAAAAGGAATGCTACCACCAGGAAATGCAACCATGGTCATTACATCACCCCCTCTTGAGAGCAACCTCAGTTATGGTCCCGTGACCAGGGTTTCAGAAGTGATGTTTCTACGACTGACAGAAACAAGATGGCACTGCAAGCACCATGCCCATGTATCAATCAAGGGGTCCTGATCTCAAATGAATCAATGACATTAAAATCCTTCACCAACCATTCCAGACACAATCTAATGGTCTAAAGACACAACATGAGTGTTTTACAACAAGCTCGCCTGAGATGATTTTACACTGTCAAGCACAAAGCAGCGAGCTGGGAGAAATTGATGAAGAATCTAGGGATGGGTCATATACCATTCTCTTCGTATGTATTTACTCTACAACATATCCAAAATTCATATCAATTGGAGAAACTAGAAAAAAGATGTGGCCAAAACATTGGACTACATACCAGCTGAAAAATTTCTGGAAGTCTCCTGGAAGTTTACTGTTTCGTCAATTTTGGCCCTTAAACGTGCTCAAAAGCCGAAAATCTTTTTTGCTAAAGCTTGGAAATTTTCTGAGGATGAAGAAACAAGGGTAAATCACGAAAATCCGACATCGGACGAAGATTCTACAGCATTTTCAATAAAGACCTGACTTCTGAATTTTCTGATGACGAATTATGACGAAGTTCTTCATTCATCTACGCCTTCCGCACGAGATCAGACTTCATCTTCAGCCGCTAGTCTCATTTGCTGAAGCCGGCGGCGTTTTGCTGATAAGCTGCAAGCCTTTCATCTTCAGCTTTCCTTTTCAGTAATAACTCATCTCGTCCCTGCTTCTCTTCTGCATCCGCTAAGGCTAAGAAAGCGTTGATTCCATCACGGACGAATACCAGATGATCGAGAGAGATAAATGCATCATCTTTCCAGCATCTCTGAAAGGTTGATTCACCTCGGCATGAACATCTGCAGAAGTCTTTATCTTTGACTTGATATTTCCGGAGTGTTCCCCGGAAGGGCCAGAAGAGTGGTTGTAACCAGAAGTCACCACTATCTGAGGCGAAAGACATGGAGTCATGGATATACCAATAAAAACGTGTAACAAAATGGTAACAATCCAACTCTTACTTATTTACAATTTCACTAGCTGTGGTGATTATAACGTCAGAATTTCGAAAACTTGCTCGTTCCCTCAAACCTGCAAAGATGAGAAAAATTCATTATTCAAAATCATGACTTGATTTTCATAAAACCGTGAACAACCCACGTGAATTTTAACATCCACTGGTTTTTCAAAAACTAGAAAGACGTCCATTCTACAATTGTGAAAACTCACATACAGACATTATTTCACCATGTATAATGGTCTACTTTCAACAGTTGTTCAAAATCAAAACATGATTTTACAAAATATATAAATATTTAACGTGAAACTCACGTAAATTTGAAAAATATATCTATACATTTTTGCTCCCTTGCACGAGCATCTGTCTTTGAAGCGAGAGTATATTTTCAAAGATTTCTGAAAGCTCGAAGATAAAAAAATTTCATGAAAGCTCATAAACAAAATTTTATTACTAACAGACGTGCGTTTATTAGAAAAAAAAAAGAACTTTTCTCTCGTACGAGCATCCACCTTTGAAACGAGAGTTTATTCCACTTTGTGAAATCTCACATATTTTAAAAAATAAAATTTTGGTTTTTGTGAAAGCTCATAGACAAAATTTTATATTATCAGACTGAGGTCTATTTTGTTTGTTCCTTAAACTGACGAACGAACGGGCGTCTGTTCCTAAAACAAGGATTTCTTTTCTTGGGCCCGGACCCATGAATCCTAAATCAACCAAGGTTCCACCATCAAATCGGTGGTTCTACACCAATTTATGCTCGCTGAATGACGTTATGTTAGGCCGGTAGCATCTTATCTTACAAGTTCAATTACTTATTTTTGTCTGTACCTGAAAAATCACCATTCAATGTTGATTGAGGAACATAACTGTCCCTCACTAAGCACGGGACTTAATGTAGATGGTGGATTTTCGACAAGGGCAAAATTATAAAACCATACTCCGGATCCGGCAATCGGATGAGTATTGAGACTCATGTCTCTCATTAAAGCATGAAAGCTCATGCCATAAAACCTCTGACTGAGAAGGTTGTCTCTCATGGTATATGTAGATGTGTAGTCTCCCAGCTGAGGCCATGGCACATCTCATTAATACTGAGCAATTTCGGTAATTATTTATACTCCGGATTCGGCAATTGGATGAGTATTGAGACTCATGTCTCTCATTAAAGCATGAAAGCTCATGCCATAAAACCTATGACTGAGAAAGCTGTCTCTCAGAGTATGTATATGTGTAGTCTCCCAGCTGAGGCCATGGCACATCTCATTAATACTGAGCAATTTCGGTAATTATTTCTATATAGAATTGAAAGATTGGACGGCTCCTAGACAGCATGCCTGCTAGTATAGAGCGACAACGTCTTCGGGATGCAACCAGGTTTTCCCTGACTATATAGGAGAAATATGATACTCCAACAAGTTCATATTTCTCAACTCTCAGATAATTAATGCTCCTAGATAGGAAGCCCTGCTAGTATAGAGCCCTCAGTTAATTATCTCTAATTTCCTGAATATCCAGCAATATTCTACGATTCTTCATTATATTTCATCACTTCAATTTGTGGTTCTTCCCAGCAGAATTCCACGGGTTAGTGATAAATATTCAACGAAACAGGCATCTGAGCATCGAATAAGCCCTGACTAAAAAGGTGCAAGTGTACTTGGCAACAATGCACAGACCAGCATTTGAATGCGCAAACGAGCATTTCAAAATACGAATGAATGATGAACCTATGCAAAATAGGAAGGAAAAATATTAATAAAAAATATTAGCAAAGGCGCCAGGGGACTGGGTTCACCAACCGGCCGGTCATGCCGTGACCAGTCCCATCCCAATTTTATATTTTTATCATTTTTTATTATTTTTCCCTGATCTCATGAAAGTTCTCTCATTCGAGCAAATCTCCTTCGTTTCAAGGAAATTCTCTAATCTCATGATATTTCTTTATGTCAAAGAAAATAATAAAATTAGGGAAAGGTGTCACGGTACCGAGCACCAGCCGGCCGGCCATGCCCTAGCCGTGGTCGTTCCCACACCTCACGGTTCCCCATTATTTTATTATTTCCCTCAATCCATGAAAATTCTCTAATTTCATGAATTTTACCTAAAACCATGAAAATTCCATGATTTCATGAATTTTCCCCTAAACACATGTAAAATATTATAAAATTAAGAAAACTCGTGGGACTGGCTAGCCGGGTCCTACACACCTCTTATTTTATTATTACTATTTTTTTTGTTTTCCTAATTCCATGAAAACTCCCTGATTTCAACAAAATACCTTGGTTTCAACAAATCTCTTTGATTTTATGAAAATTCCCTAAAATCATGAAAAATTACATAAAATTGGGAAGAGTGCACTGGGACCGCGCTTGATGGCCAGCCAGCCATGCCTTGGCCATTTCCGGTCCCACACTCCATCATTCCATGTTTTATTATTATTTTATTTCTCTCATCTCATGGAAGTTCCTTAATTTCATAAAACTCTCCAATTTCATGGGATTTCCCTCAATTCAGAGAAAATACATAAAATTACATAAAACTGGGGAAAGTGTGTGGGACCGTGCTTGCCAGACGGCCGGCGTCCCACACCTTGCAAATCCCTGTTTTTATTTATTATTTTTGACCATCTCATGTATTTTTCCTAGTTTCAGCAAAACCCTGGATTCTGCATATTTTCTCAAATGTTGCTCAAACGTGCACCAGAAAATATCAAAACTCTCAGGACTGAGACACAAACACTATGGTGACACGGGCACATCCCCTTGATCGACCAAGGGTGACCCTAAGGCTTGCAAACGGCCGGTCCCACACATTTTAATAATCTTAACCTAATTTGCTCAATTGCTCATATTAGGTTCAAACTCTTTCGAACAATCGAGAGTTTGCTCAAATGACCATCCATTGGTCCCACGGCCACCAAGAGCCGGTCTCACGACCCCTTGGCCCGTACCTCATCTTTTCACAGCTAGGTTTTATTATTATTTGTCACTCACGCGAGCATTATTTTAATAAATGATTAAACCGGCATTTAATCATTCTTTCACCAACTGGTCCTCAAGAGACTTTGGTATTTTGCTCATTAGAGCGTCTGGGCATTACATGATGAACTCATCATCCCATGTAGTCGTTCCTGCGTCACGGTTGATTTGAAATAAATCACCATTTCGGTACAATTAGAGTTTTGAATTCAGAGTTCTACAGAAACATGATTTTGAGCATATTCAAATACTCTGATAATTTTATGTTGATTCCATGGTCGATATTTTTATTTACTCGACCCAGCAGTCAGTATCTTAAATTAATATTTAATTCGGTCCTGCTACCAACAATTCATCAAACGAGCAATATTTGCTCAGACTAGCTATATTTGCTCAAATCAGCAATATTTGCTCAGATCAAAGAATATTGGTTCAACTATCAATATTCAACAATTCAGCAGCACAGTTTGCTCGTCTTAGGTTATCAACATAATAATACCTCGTCTCAGCAGACATGTTCAGAACATTTGCAAATTATGTTCAACTCAGCAATATATGGACTCATTGTCCCATAAAGTCAGCAACTGACTCCACAATCACGAGATTTCAATCGTGTCACATGGGGGGATATTAACTAGGGTTTTGGTCTGGCGGTCTACGGGCACGTGTGTTCATACACACGATGAGAATGTGAGCAAGTCGTCCAATCATCTGGAAGAGTCAGCAATGTAGTGGGTGGAAAATTAACCAAGTCTCCGCACGATGAGCAACTGGTTTTGACATGATTTCCCACTTCCCCACTCTATGATTCCAGCAACTGTCACACTTCATGGGATAATGGTGTTTTCAACTCTGGCATTATAAGATGTCTCTGAATCCTGATTGATAGGACAAGATTCGAACACTAGAACATTTGTCTACACAAGAATTTCTCAGCAAGTTCATACAGACAATCTTTCGTCTACACGAACTCATCGCCTGAGCAATCACTCTCAATCGAGTAAAATTCAATTATTCAGAGCGTTCTTACGCTGAATTCACAATACACCTACAATCTCAGATCATCATTGACTCACACATTCCTCAGCTTCCCTCCTGCGGATCAACCCATCCTCTCTTGTGACCGAATTGACTCTGGAACGGCCATTGTTCTTGGTTTAGGCCGGATTCTTACAAATTGATCTCTCGAACTTAAAGAACTCCCTTCTTGCAGTGCATCTGTGTGAGGTTCAACATTTTGCTCGGTTCAGGGAGTCTCCGTACGGTCGACTCTTCAATTCCGCGAAAACCAGCAAATTATTTTTCCCCATCTACACAACCTGGATGACCGTCAAGGACGGTGGGCAACTGGAAACTGTTCCACACAGTATTGTGCAAAAATCATTCCGATGACACCTTCAACTTGTGAACCTTAGGGATTCATGGGTGGTCGTATGGGATTCCATCTAGGATACCCGGTCGAGATATCCTCTTGGCACTGGCCAATTGCGATTCTTGGTATTGTTGTGGGCACTTTTGGATTCCTGGGCAGGCGGTACGGGATGACTGCTCATAAAGTCAAAATTGTTGTTCACGATAACTTGAAGAAACCCGTGATTTCTGAGCATCTGGTATGAGAGTTTTACTCAGGAAATCCAAACCGAAGAGATTGTCCACAATAGTTTTGGTTTTGAATTTCGGGGACAATATTCTTTATAAAGGGTGAATAATGTAACACCTAGTGTTTTTAGCATGGCGCATTCTAAATGATGTGCCATGGCCTGATATGAAGCTTCATTCAAAGCTTCCGATGCTCGGTAATAGGTAGATTGGCTTAAGGCCAATATCACGCCAAAATGGCGCATTATGCTTGGAATTTGGCCAAGAGCCAAATATCGCATCATCATGATGCATTAGGCCAGTTTGGTAGATGTCCTTGAGCTTGTAGTGTAATCATTACGCATTATGGATGCTATTGGACTAGAGCCAATATCGCACAGTCATTGTGCATCAGGATAGAGAGGGATGGCCGAACGAGTGTTGCGCAATCATCGTACGCAATCATTGCGCGTAATCATTGCGATGAACAGTGAAGCAGGCATGTCATTTTGGCCCCCTTTCCATACTTGTAAAAATTTCATTAAGACATATATGGGAAGGGGTACTTGGTTGAAGGTGCATATGCGGACTATGTACCAAGTAACCTTCATAGATTAGCCAAAGGAGTATAAATAATGCTTAAGGCTCATTTATAGTTACGTAGCCTTGCGATGTGGGCATTTGATACATAGGCATCACTATGCCACGCCGCGGACCCGATAATGCATAATCATTATGCATTTTTGCGAAACGGTCTACACGGACTAGGAAATTACTAATTTTGCTAGGCTACGGCCTTGAAAATGAGTTGGTTAAGCTTCTGTCCCTTCAGGATGAACCACGGTCTGTGCTTGATCCCTTTAGAGTAGGGAAGGGTACGTAGGCAGCCGCAATGAGTTGCAGCATTGCCGGTCCAGCACGTTGTTGCTCATATCATCTAATTTAGAGATGATTTCGGCACTTTGGCATCTCATATCATCTGGCTCGGTAGCTCGATGCAAGAGATTATTGTGGCCAGACTTGATGAGGCAAGTTGCATGCCAGCCAGTGGATGCTCATACTTCCTATCAAGGCGTTCGACATAGGCTAAAAACCCGAGTGTCGTAATTTAGCTCAAGAGGAGTCCATTTTGATGAGAATCGGCCCAAAGATAAATACATGTTCATATATAGATCCACATGGTCACCAGAATTTAGCCAAATTCCATCGTTTAGGGCCTCAAAAGGCCGTTTTTGTCGTTTTAGGAAAGTTTTGGGTTTACTTAACAAACCCTTCGCAGAATAAGGGTAAGTTGGAACGGTGTGGAAACTAAATTAGCTGCATCATGCTCCACGAGCATTCATGCAAGGGAAAACAGACATGCATTTGCCTAAATTTAAGGCCTGGACCGTAGCATCATCATGGCGCATCGGGGAGATTACGGCCTGCGGGGAAATGATGTGATTTGTAGATAGTGGTAAAAAGTGATTCGATTCTCGAACTTGTGAAGGATAACTTTAGATTTAAATTCAAAACTAAATAGAAAACTCACTAATAATTATAACAAACACTGACAAAGTTGGTATCAATATTAAAAGAACACTAAGGCTAAGATTCTACTATTTTCCAAGTTCAAAGTGATTTGGTCCAAATATTTATATTCATGCAATTTTCTCATTTAATTTGATTCTAAAATATTGCAACTAATAGATTTTCAAAAGTAATAATTGTAAATACCAAGTATGAAGCATCAAGAGTCTGTAAACTAAGCATACTCCATCAAAATAGATCACAATCACTCAAATAAAAATCATATTCAATAATAGTTCAAGGCAAATAATCATAATAATAACTACAATAAATTAAATAAAATAGATTGTACCGCTTTTTATTGGAAAAATAGCTTCGTCTATCGCCCCAGCAATGGGGTTTAGCTCCTCATATTAATCATGATCTCAAAATAATTGTTTATGGCTCTAAAGATGATTAAAAAGATGAAAAGTGATAATACAAACGATAAGCAACAGTTTGTTGGTGTTGCAGAATCACTGTTACAGGGAGAAATAGTAGCTAAAGACCTAATGCAACTGCTGTGATGAACGATACATAGGTACTGCTGTGAAACAATGATAGTTTGCTGCGACAGTTGCTTGTGCGTCAATGTTCTTCGTGTTCTTCCTCTTCAGCAGCAGCAGCAGGATATTGTATTTTTCCTGCAACTCGATCTCTGGAGCTCTCTATTCTCCTCTAAACTTCTCCTAAGGTTTCGTACCCCTTATATGACTTATCCCCTCTCCTTTTATAGGCCACAGCTCGATTAAATCTCCCCCAAAATCTTGGTTTATCTCCACAGCAAGTTTCAGAGTTTTCTTTCTGCCAAACTCTCTTCACGCGTATTTGACCTCTCCCAATACTTCCAAACTCTTTATTAGATAACTACGAATGTTGGGGAAGCTTTTCTAGCCTTTAATCTCCCTGAATTATCGAAAAATACTCCAACAGCAACCCGTGACCACAACACCTCTGTTTCCTTCTCCCGGTCGATCTAACCCAATTCATTCGATCCAATCACATATACCGACCCTGTTATGCTCTAGGAAGTCCATCCCAACAAAAATCTGAGATTGAATCTCATTAAATCTTCCCAAGAATGCGAACCCTAATCTGCATGCATGCTGGTTTGTTTTACCGCCAAATTTGAAATTTGAATTTGTGAAGAAAGGGGGCTCCCCCTAGCCAGCGTAGGGGTGCCTTTAGCAGCTGCCTTAAGGGGTGTCCTGGGGTGCCTCTTATCCAAACCGGGGGTCCGAATAGCAAGTGTCCTCCGGGTGCTTCCGGACAACTTTTCGAGCCAATTTTTTCCAAAAATGTTTATTGGCCAAAAATACCTACAAATAAATAAAACACCGTAATAAGTATAAAAATGAGCCCTAACAATATATAGAATCGAGACAAATCGGACACAAAAATGTGTCTATCAAATACCCCCAAACCTATTATTTGCTAGTCCTCGAGCAAAAATAAAATAGAAATAAAATCCTAACTCACTTTCGCAGGCATCGTCGATTGCATTTAGCGTATGCAATAATCCTTTAAACCCCTAGTTGTCTCTAGTGGCGGAGTGTTGTCTCCGGAGGGCTTACCAGAGGTATACCCACAAAACCTTTATACTCCATACCCTAGCTATCTACACAGAACCTTGGAAGGCACTAAAGAATCTCCTTGGTTGCATACTTATTGACTACAGGAGGAAGTACCCTGATGCGAAATTCCAATTGTTGTACATGAGTTCGCACTCAAGCATACTAAAATTCATATAAAGTGACAGAGCTCTACTCAGATAGTCGCATACAAACTCAAAATTAAACAAATCACATGGATAGATTAAGAAGATGGATATAGAAAAACATAGATGGTTTTGATGTTGACTAAGGTGAACGGTGTTTCTCATATCTGTCTGAAGGCCACTGCCATAATGAACCTATCCTAATGGACTGAGATACCGATCTGACTAATATCAACACACTGCCATATACAAAGGTACCAATGGTCGATAATCCTAACTCTAGGTCAACACAACTGGCATATACAAGGGTTCCAGTTGTCGACTTTATTGAATTTATTCCAGTTGGTCTGATGGTCTGGTCTCAATTTCTCTTTCTTTTTTTTTCTTTTTTTTTTAATTTTTTTTTGGCTATCTCAATCACTCTATTTCACCCTAGCAATGGTAACAACTTGAATCGTGAGCCCCACCTAATCACTTAGAGAAACATATTTTAAAAATAAAAAAAATAAAAATAGAAGTGAAAAGGACTCAATGAGATGTGGCGAAACTACCATGTTATTTCTAACACCTGAGCTCTGTGCTTTTATGAATAGACTCTTTAGATGTTTCCATATAATCAGATTGGTCCCTCAACTCCTACAACCAAAATGCTTCCATCCACTTAGATTGGGTAGTGCCATCCTTAATAAGGATAAATTTCTAGGCTCTGGAGTTTATTTATTGCAACGAAAAGGTAACAAAAAGTTCTACCCCACCCCCAAACTTAAATCTAAAATTGTCCTCAATGTTTCTAATTAAAGAACAATACCAAAAATATAAGTAACATGAGGAAATAGTAAAGAGAGAAGTCAGAAAGATAGTACCTGGGTAAAATGTAACCAAAACCTACAAAAATAATATACAACATACAAAATCGCCTCGATGGTCAATCAAGGTAAACAGGGTCCTCCAGAGGGACCTCCTCAACATCACCTGTAGAAAAAGACTCTATAAAGGGCTTCAATTGCTGACCGTTAACCTTCGAAGAACTACTACCATCTGGTGTCTCAATCTCAACAGCGCCATGAGAAAAAACAGTACGGACCACAAAAGGACCGGTCCATCGAGAGTGCAACTTCCCGGGGAATAGATGCAACCGAGTGTCATATAGAAGAACTTTTTGACCTGGAGAAAATGACTTTCGTAAAATATTCCTATCATGCACAAGTTTCGTTCTTATACTCCTTAGCACTATCGTATGCATCTCTACGAATCTCGTCCAACTCATTGAGCTGGAGCTTTCTTTGAGCTCCTGCCTTGTCAAGTGAAAAGTTTAAGTTCTTAATAGCCCAATAGGCTCAATGTTCTAACTCAACAGGCAGGTGACACGCCTTCCCAAATTCTAAACGATAAGGTGACATTCCAATGGGTGTCTTAAACGCAGTACGGTAAGCCCATAAGGCATCAGTAAGCCTCGACGACCAGTCTTTCCTATTTGGATTAACTGTTTTCTCTAGAATACGTTTAATTTCCCTATTGGAAACCTCTACCTGACCACTAGTCTGAGGGTGATATGGGGTTGCTACTTTATGGGTAATACCGTCTTGTTCCATTAAAAGAGCAAACGGTATATTACAAAAGTGTGAACCTCCATGACTAATTATAGCTCGCGGCGTACCAAAATGTGTAAGTATATTCTCTTTCAAAAACTGGACTACGACCCTGTGGTCATTTGTTATACACGGAACTGCCTCAACCCACTTAGACACATAGTCTACAGCGACAAGTATGTAAAGATAACCAAACGAAATAGGAAATGGACCCATAAAATCAATGCCCCACACATCAAAGACCCCAATCACTAAAATAGGGTTCAAAGGCATCATATTTTTATGGTAAATGGTTCCTAACTTCTGGCAACGGTCAAAAGAAACACAATGACTATGGGAATCTTTAAACGACGAAGGCCAGTAAAATCCACACTGCAAAATCTTAGCAGCAGTCTTCTTAGCACTAAAATGATCCCCACATGCATGTTCATGACAAAAGGAGATAATACTAGACTGGTCACTCTCAGATACACATCTCCTGATAATCTGGTCCGTACAGTACTTAAACATATAAGGATCGTCCCAAAAGAAATGCTTAACCTCGGTTAAAAACCTAGAACGATCTTGCTTACCCCAATGTTGAGGCATTCGACCAGTAACAAGATAATTCACTATATTTGCATACCAAGGTGATTGGGAAACAGAGAACAATTGTTCATCAGGAAAACTATCCCTTATAGGAAGGGAATTATTAAGGGAACTAACAACTAGCCTAGACAAGTGGTCTGCTACCACATTCTCTGCACCCTTTTTGTCTCTAATGTCTGGACAAAATTCTTGTAACAAAAGGATCCATCTAATCAATCTAGGTTTGGTATCCTTCTTAGACAAAAGGTATTTCAAAGCAGCATGATCAGTATAGATTACGATCTTAGAACCTAATAAATAGGATCTAAACTTATCCAAGGAAAACACGATGGCTAGCAATTCCTTCTCGGTAGTTGTATAGTTCATTTGGGCACCATTCAGAGTTTTTCTAGCATAGTAAATCACATGGAGTAATTTGTTTTCTCGCTGACCTAGCACAACGCCTATAGCATAATCTGAAGCATCACACATGATCTCAAAGGGTAGGTTCCAGTTGGGTGCCTGGACTATCGGGGAAGTAGTGAGTAAAGTTTTAAGCTTATCAAAAGCCTTTAAGCAAGCATCATCAAAGACAAACTTAACATCTTTTGCAAGCAAATTGCAAAGAGGTCTAGAAATCAAGCTAAAATCCTTAATGAATCGACGGTAAAAACTTGCATGCCCTAAGAATTACCTAATATCTTTTACGGTTTTTGGGACCTGTAGAGTCTTAATAAGGTCAATTTTGGCTTTGTCTACCTCTATACCCTTTGAAGAAACGATGTTCCCTAAGACAATTCCTGATTCAACCATGAAATGGCATTTTTGCCAATTAAGCACTAAATTCTTTTCCTTACATGTCAAATGATGCAAGCACTCATCAAAAGATGAATCAAACACTGAAAAATCATCCATAAAGACCTCTAAGAACCGTTCTACCATGTCAGAAAATATGCTCATCATGCAACGCTGAAAAGTCGCAGGGGCATTACAAAGCCCGAAAGGCATGCGTTTATACGCAAAGGTACCAAAGGGACAGGTAAAAGTGGTTTTCTCCTGGTCTTCTAGGGCAATAACGATCTGATTATATCCAGAGTAGCCATCTAAAAAGCATAGTGACTATGTCCAGCTAATCTCTCTAGCATTGGTCGAAGGAAGGGGAAAGTGTCCTTCCTTGTGACCTTGTTCAATTTCCTATAGTCAATACACACACGCCATCCCGTGGTCACTCGGGTTGGGATTAATTCATTATTATCATTCTGGACTACAGTGATACCTGATTTCTTGGGGACAACCTGAACAGGGCTGACCCACTTACTGTCTGAAATTGGGTAAATAATACCCGCATCTAACAACTTAAGCACCTCTTTTCGAACTACCTCTTTCATGTTAGGGTTCAGTCGACGTTGCATCTCCCTAGAAGGTTTGGAGTCTTCCTCTAAATGAATCTGATGCATACACACAGTAGGACTTATACCCTTAATGTCTGCTATAGTCCACCCTAAAGCTTCCTTATTGTCTTGAAGTACTTTACTAGCCTACTTTCCTGATCACTATCCAAATCGGAAGCTACAATCACAGGTAAAGTCTCAGATGGGCCTAAAAACACATACTTTAGAGTATCGGGTAGTGGTTTAAGGTCCAACTTTGGGGGCTCTTCTAAAGAAGGAATTAGGGTAGTCTCAGAAACTGGTAACGGTTCGAACCTAGCTTTCCATCTATCAGTGTCTAACACAGGGGTAGAATCTAATAGAGCATTCACTGTTCAATAGTGCTATCGTCATCAAAATCTAAACCAAAATGGGATAGACAACTTTCTAATGGGTCTTCAAATAAAATGTTTGGTAATGACTTCTGAACTAAGGCTTCTATCATGTTCACCTCTTCAACACATGTGTCATCTAGCTCATAAGGTAGCTTACTGACATTAAAAATGTTCATCTATAGTCATATTACCAAAAGATAAATTCATCACACCATTTCGACAGTTAATGATCGCATTCGACGTAGCTAAAAATGGGCGACCTAAAATCACAGGTATCTGGTTCTCTGGGTCAGGGACAGGTTGAGTATCTAGGACCACGAAATCCACTGGATAGATAAACTTGTCGACCTCAATAAGGACATCCTCAATAACACCTCGAGGAATTTTAACAGACCTATCAGCTAACTGCAGTGTTATCTGAGTAGGTTTCATTTCACCAAGTCCTAGCTGTAAGTACACATGGTACGGAAGTAGGTTCACACTGGCTCCTAAGTCAAGTAAAGCTTTTTCTACCCGGGTTTACCTATTGTACAAGCAATGGTAGGGGAACCTGGGTCTTTGTACTTTGGAGTTGTAGTGTTTTGAATAATTGAACTTACGTGACTAGCTAAAAAGGCTTTCTTATGGACGCTAAGTTTTCGCTTTCGCGTACACATATCCTTAAGGAACTTGGCATAAGCAGGAATTTGCCTAATTGCATCTAATAAAGGAAGGTTTATGGTAACTTGCTTAAAAACCTCCAATATGTCATTAAAGTTCGATTCCTTCTTTGTTGGTACTAATAGCTGAGGAAATGGGGCTCTAGGCACAGAATCAGACCTCTCAGGAACTGAGTTGGCATCATCAGAAATTTTATCAGTTTCCTTAGCTAGTGGTCCTGAGGGGTGAACTACAGTATGTTCACTATCGGGCATGGTTACCTGATTGTCTACTATTCTACCACTCCTAAGGGTTCTAATAGCATTCAATTGATTCGATGGTTTTGTACCTACTTCATGAACTCCTCTAGGATTGGGATTAGTCTGACTAGGGAACCTACCATTATCTCTCTACTTAAGGTCTTAGCTATTTGGCCGACTTGAAGTTCTAACTTAGCAAGGCTCTGAGCATTAGTTTGAAAATTCTGCTTGGTTTCCTGTTGAAAACTAACATGGCTCTGTGCTAACATTTCCTGAGTTTTTGCTAACATTAATAGATTCCTCTAAGCTAGTCGTTTTATTTTCTGGGCCTGATGTATTCCTAGTGTAGCCAAAACCTGGGGGAGCATTAGAATTATTAGACTGACCCTGACTCTGGCCCTTAGACCATGAAAAGTTCGGATGGTTCTCCAACCAGGATTATAGGTTTCTGAATATGGGTCAAACTTCTGACGATTATCAAACCTAGTGTTATTATATAGAGCATTGGCTTGCTCTTCATTATTCTGGCCTTCCCAAAAGGCTCCAATCTACCACTAGTGTTACCCACTTCTAAAGCTTCTAACCTTTTCGCTATAGCAGCAATTTTGGCATCTGATTCATAGCCTCCTTCTACCCTATTAACGTTTCCTCTGCGAGAAGAATTGTTTTCTGGGGTCCCCTACTACTTTCCCATTGTTGGGTCTTTTCGGCGACTTCATGCAAATATGTCATCGCGTCATCAACTGTTTGGTTCTCAAATCCACCAGTACACATAGATTCTACTGTGGTTGTGGTGGGATAATCTAAACCCTCATAAAGGATCTGAACTAACCTAACCTTCTCTAAACCATGATGAGGACATTGGGCTAATAAATCATTGAACCTTTCCAAATACCTATACAAAGTTTCTCCCTCCTGTTGAGAAAACGTGCAGATTTGCGTCCTAATAGACGATGTTTTGTGCCTAGGGAAAAACTTGTTCAAAAAGGCAGATGTAAGTTGTTCATACGTTTCGATTGACCCGGAAGCCAAACTATATAGCCACGATTTAGCTTTATCTTTCAGGGAAAAGGGGAATAACCTAAGTTTCAAAGCATCATCATCTAGGTTTCTAATCCTGAGGGTACTACAAATTTCCTCAAAGTCCCTAACATGGAAATAGGGGTTTTCATTTTCTTTCCCTAAAAAGATTGGGAGCAGCTGTAAGGTCCCAGGTTTAAGTTCATAAGTTGCTTCCGTCTCAGCTAACCTGATACATGAGGGACGAGTAGTCCTAGTTGGATTCAACAAAGCTTTCAAAGTTGCCATTTCTGGCGCTATCGGAGCAACAAGGATTCTCTCCTCAGTCAAAGGACGTTCAAAAACAGACTCTTCAAAAGTCGTACTCTCTAGATTAAGGTAATCGAGACGCTTCGAACTACTAGGTTTCTCTTTAACAAATCTACCTAGTGCGTCTCTTTTACGTTCATGCATACAATAGAATTTTCTAAATTGGAAGGGTAAGCAAACACAGATCAAGGCCGACTCAACCAAATCAAACCTATTGATTTCTAGCAAACAAAAAGCATGATGGCTCCACTTAGATTGTTTCTAGACCAACTTCTAATCCTTCGAACGGGAATTCGTTACAATTTAAGCAAACCCCTCTGGAATCAATCCGAGTTAAAGTAAGTTGAATAGAGGCGAGGGAAGCTCGGTGGAGCTTTAATACCCAAGGCCTCACCAGTATTACAAGGCGGCGCAGTCACGCATTCAACTTACAGAAACCGTCAAGAACTTCGAAGTATGCTTAAAAGAGTAACCAATGTTTTTCGAATGATTTTCCTGTTAAGTTCGTTACCCTGTCGGTCTCGTTCTAGTCAAAATTTGAGGCTTAGGTTCGCGTTTTGTGTCATTTTCCTAAGGCGGGCAAGAAGAGAACGGTGATGAAATCCGAACCCTTATCTTGTATGGCCAGTCATTTCCCTTTATTAGGAAATTAAAGCAGTCGTTTCAAGTCCTCAACATATATGCATACGAAAGAAGACAATAACTCGTTGATAGGGGACTCGCGAGTGTTTCGACAAACTTACCTCCCGTTCCAGACGGGGGATGAATCGGTTGTAGTCGACTCGGGCCACTGACTCCGATGTCAAGTGTACGAACCCAAGGTGCAGAGACAATATCGTAATTTTCGTCCTTTTGTGAAAACAATTTATATTTAAAGTACCCTTCCGTAGGGTAATAAAAAAAATAATGTCCCAAAGTCCAAAAAGAAAAGAAAATTACAAAAATATAAACCCTAATACAGTTTTTTTTTAAAAAAATAAAATAAACAAACCCTAAACTAAAATTGTCTAAAATAAAATTGTCTTCTTTTCTGTTCATTTTGCTTTAATCTTTAGCTCCAAGTCTTTATGAAATCACCAAACTCTTTGGCTCAATTTTCTTTATGATCCAGAACCTGTAGACACAAGATAAATACCCAAAAACATTAAAAAAAATCTAAAACCCTAAAAACAAGTCCGCGTCGGCGGCGCCAAAAATTGGTATGATTTGTAGATAGTGGTAAAAAGTGATTCGATTCTCGAACTTGTGAAGGATAACTTTAGGCTTAAATTCAAAACTAAATAGAAAACTCACTAATAATTATAACAAACACTGACAAAGTTGGTATCAATATTAAAAGAACACTAAGGCTAAGATTCTACTATTTTCCAAGTTCAAAGTGATTTGGTCAAAATATTTATATTCATGCAATTTTCTCGTTTAATTTGATTCTAAAATATTGCAACTAATAGATTTTCAAAAATAATAATTGTAAATACCAAGTATGAAGCATCAAGAGTCTATAAACTAAGCATACTCCATCAAAATAGATCACAATCACTCAAATAAAAATCATATTCAATAATAGTTCAAGGCAAATAATCATAATAATAATTGCAATAAATTAAATAAAATAGATTGTACCGCTTTTTGTTGGAAAAATAGCTTCCTATATCGCCTCAGCAATGGGGTTTAGCTCCTCATATGAATCATGATCTCAAAATAATTGTTTATGGCTCAAAAGATGATTAAAAGGATGAAAAGTGATAATACAGACGATTCGCAACAGTTTGTTGGTGTTGCAGAATCACTGTTACAGGGAGAAATAGTAGCTAAAGACCTAATGCAACCGCTGTGATGAACGACACATAGGTACTGCTGTGAAACAACGATAGTTTGCTGCGATAGTTGCTTGTGCGTCAATGTTCTTCGTGTTCTTCCTCTTCAGCAGCAACAGAATATTGTATTTTTCCTGCAACTCGATCTCTGGAGCTCTCTATTCTCCTCTAAACTTCTCCTAAGGTTTCGTACCCCTTATATGACTTATCCCCTCTCCTTTTATAGGCCACAACTCGATTAAATCTCCCCCAAAATATTGGTTTATCTCCACAGCAAGTTTCGGAGTTTTCTTTCTGCCAAACTCTCTTCACGCGTATTTGACCTCTCCCAATACTTCCAAACTCTTTATTAGATAACTACTAATGTTGGGGAAGCTTTTCTAGCCTTTAATCTCCCTGAGTTGTCGAAAAATACTCCAACAGCAACCCGTGACCACAACACCGTTGTTTCCTTCTCCCGGTCGATCTAACCCAATTCATTCGATACAATCACATATACCGACCTTGTTATGCTCTAGGAAGTCCAGCCCAACAAAAATCTGAGATTGAATCTCCTTAAATCTTCCCAAGAATGTGAACCCTAATCTGCATGCATGCTGGTTTGTTTTACCGCCAAATTTGAAATTTGAATTTGTGAATAAAGGGGGGCGCCCCCTATCCAGAGTAGGGGTGCCTTTATCATCTGCTTTAAGGGGTGCCCCTTATCCAAACCGGGGGTCCGAATAGCAAGTGTCCTCCGGGTGCTTTCCGACAACTTTTCGAGCCAATTTTTTTCCAAAAATGTTTATTGGCCAAAAATACCTACAAATAAATAAAACACCATAATAAGTATAAAAATGAGCCCTAACAATATATAGAATCGAGACAAATCGGACACAAAAATGTGTCTATCAGGCAACGCGCCGAAGGCATAATTTTCCGATCTGTCACAGTTGGTATTAGAGCAAGTTCCGGGAAAACTCTAGGGACTTGTGCGGAGTGGACTCATTGGCGAGTATTTTTCCTAAAGGAAACTTAAAGTTGGAGAGTAAGCCAACTTTTGCACGGAAAGAGTTCGTAACTGCTATGCCAGTACTTAGCGAATCGAGTACAGCTGTTTGAGTGTTGTGAGTTTTCCTGGCCTAAGTTACCTCCCCACTTACGAGTGGATATCCGGAAGACCGTCTGGGACGGTGGGTAGACAATGAGACTGATCATCCCACACATTGGAAACTGGCCAATGGTGTGCGTTGTCAGGCCCGGCTAGCATCCCACTTACGAGTGGCAACATGGATGACCGTCAGGGACGGTGGGCAACTGGAAACTGTTCCACACAGTACTGCGTAAAAATCTTGTCATTCCGATGACACATTTCAACTTGTGAACCTTAGGGATTCCTGGGTGGTAGTATGGGATTCCATCTAGCATACCTGG
Source organism: Papaver somniferum (assembly GCF_003573695.1). Taxonomy (NCBI): domain Eukaryota; kingdom Viridiplantae; phylum Streptophyta; class Magnoliopsida; order Ranunculales; family Papaveraceae; genus Papaver; species Papaver somniferum. Next base: position 149,450,343 of record NC_039363.1, on the reverse strand, counting down.
TCGTATATCCTCTTGGAACTGGCCAATTGCGATTCTTGGTATTGTTGTGGGCACTTTTGGATTCATGTGCAAGCGGTATGGGACGACTGCTCAGAAATTCAAAATTGTTGTTCACGGTAACTTGAAGAAACCCGTGATTTCTGAGCATCTGGTATGGGACTTTTGCTTAGGAAATCCAAACCGAAGAGATTGTCCATAATAGTTTTGTTTTTGAATTTCGGGGACAATATTCTTTAAAAGGGATGAATAATGTAACACCCAGTGTTTTTAGCATGGCGCATTCTAAATGATATGCCATGGCCTGATATGAAGCTTCATCCAAAGCTTCCGATGCTCGGTAAGAGGTAGATTGGCTTAAGGCCAATATCACGCCAAAATGGCGCATTATGCTTGGAATTTGGCCAAGAGCCAAATATCGTATCATCATGATGCATTAGGCTAGTTCGGTAGATGTTCTTGAGATTGCAGTGTAATCATTGCGCATCATGGATGCTATTGGCCTAGAGCTAATATCGGACAATCATTGTGCATCAGGTTAGAGAGGGCTGGACGAACGAGTGTTGCACAATCATCGCGATGAACAGTGAAGCAGGCATGTCATTTTGGTCCCCTTTCCATACTTCTATAAATTCCATTAAGACATATATGGGAAGGGGTACTTGCTTGAAGGTGCATATGCGGACTATGTACCAAGTAAGCTTCATATCTTAGCCAAAGGAGTATAAATGATGCCTAAGTCTCATTTATAGTTACGTAGCCTTGCGATGTGGGCATTTGATGCTTAGGCATCACTATGCCACGCCGCGGAACCGATAATGCATAATCATTGTGCATTTTGACGAAACGGTCTACACGGACTAGGACATTACTATTTTTGCTAGGCTACGGCCTTGCAAACGAGTTGGTTAAGCTAATGTCCCTTCAGGATGAACCACGGTCTGTGCTTGATCCCTTTAGAGTAGGGAAGGGTACGTAGGCAGCCGCGATGAGTTGCAGCATTGCCGGTCTAGCACGTTCTCTCTCATATCATCTAATTTAGATATGATTGCGGCACTTTGGACTCTCATATCATCTGTCTCAGTAGCTCAATGAAAGAGATGATTGTGTCCAGACTTGATGAGGCAAGTTTCATGCCAGCCAGTGGATGCTCATACTTCCAATCAAGGCGTTCGACATAGGCTAAAAACCCGAGTGTCGTAATTTAGCTCAAGAGGAGTCCATTTTGATGAGAATCGGCCCAAAGATCAAGACATGTTGATATATAGATCCACATGGTCACCAGAATTTAGCCAAATTCCATCATTTAGGGCCTCAAAAGGTCGTTTTTGCCGTTTTAGGAAAGTTTTTGGTTTACTTAACAAACCCTTCGCAGAATAAGGGTAAGTTGAAACGGTTTGGAAACTAAGTTAGCTGCATCATGCTCCACGAGCATGCCTGCAAGGGCAAACGGACGTGCATTTGCCTGGATTTAAGGCCTGGATCGTAGCTTCATCATGGCGCATCGGGGATATTACAGCCTGTGGGGCAACGCGCCAAAGACATAATTTTTCGATCCGTTACAATTGGTATCAGAGAACGTTTCGAGAGAACTCTAGGGACTTGTGCGGAGTGGATTCATTTGCGAGTATTTTCCCTAATAGAAACTTAAAGTTGGAGAGTAGGCCAACTTTTGCACGGAAAAAGTTCGTAACTGCTATGCCAGTACTTAGCGAATCGAGTTCATCTTGTTTGAGTGCTGTGAGTTTTCCTGGCCTAAGTGGCACCCCACTTACGAGTGGATATCCGGAAGACCGTCTGCGACGATGGGTAGACAATGGGACTGATCATCCCCACACATCGGAAACTGGCCAATAGTGTGCGTTGTCAGGCCCGGCTAGCATCCCACTTACGAGTGGCAACATGGATGACCAGGGACGGTGGGCAACTGGAAAATGTTCCACACAATACTGTGTAAAAATCTTGTCATTCCGATGACACGTTTCAACTTGTGAACCTAAGGGATTCCTGGGTGGTAGTATGGGATTCCATCTAGGATACCTGGTCGAGATATCCTCTTGGCACTGGCCAATTGCGATTCTTGGTATTGTTGTGAGCACTTTTTGATTTATGTGCAGGCGGTATGGGACGACTACTCAGAAAGTCAAAATTGTTGTTCACGGTAACTTGAAGAAACCCGTGATTTCTAAGCATCTGGTATGAGACTTTTTCTCAGGAAATCCCAACCGAAGAGATTGTCCACAAAAGTTTTGGTTTTGGATTTCGGGGACAATATTTTTAAAAGGGGTGAATAATGTAACACCCAGTGTTTTTAGCATGGGGCATTCTAAATGATGTGCGATGGCCTGATATGAAGCTTCATTCAAAGCATCCGATGCTCGGTAAGAGGTAGATTGGCTTAAGGCCAATATCACGCCAAAATGGCGCATTATGCTTGGCATTTGTCCAAGAGCCAAATCTCACATCATCATGATGCACTAGGCCAGTTCGGTAGATGTTCTTGAGCTTGCAGTGTAATCATTGCGCATTATGGATGTTATTGGCCTAGAGCCAATATCGCACAATCATTGTGCATCACGCTAGAGAGGGATGGCCGAACGAGTGTTGGCGCAATCATTGTACGCAATCATTGCGCGCAATCATTGCCATGAACAGTGAAGCAGGCATGTCATTTTGGTCCATTTTCCATATTTGTAGAAATTCCATTAAGACATATATGGGAAGGGGTATTTGGTTGAAGGTGCATATGCGGACTATGTACCAAGTAACCTTCATAGCTTAGCCAAAGGAGTATAAATAATGCCTAAGGATCATTTATAGTTATGTAGCCTTTCGATGTGGGAATTTGATGCATAGGCATCACTATGCCACGTCGCGGACCCGATAATGCATAATCATTGTGCATTTCGACGAAACGGTCTATACGGACTAGGACATTACTATTTTTGCTAGGCTACGGCCTTGCAAACGAGTTGGTTAAGATTCTGTCCCTTCAGGATGAACCACGGTCTGTGCTTGATCCCTTTAGAGTAGGGAAGGGTGCGTAGGCAGCCGCAATGAGTTATAGCATTGCCGGTCCAGCACGTTGTCACTCATATCATCTAATTTAGAGATGATTGTGGCACTTTGGCCTCTCATATCATCTTGCTCGGTAGCTCGATGCAAGAGATGATTGTGGCCAGACTTGATGAGGATCATGCCAGCCAGTGGATGCTCATACTTCCTATCAAGGCGTTCGACATAGGCTAAAAACCCGAGTGTCGTAATTTATTTCAAGAGGAGTCCATTTTGATGGGAAACGTCCCAAAGATGAAGACATGTTGATATATAGATCCACATGGTAACCAGAATTTATCCAAATTCCATCGTTTAGGGCCTCAAAAGGCCGTTTTTTCCGTTTTAGGAAAGTTTTTGGTTTACTTAACAAACCCTTCGCAGAATAAGGGTACGTTGGAATGGTATGGAAACTAAGTTAGCTGCATCATGATCCACGAGCATGCCTGCAAGGGAAAATGGACGTGCATTTGCCTAGCTTTAAGGCCCGGGTCGTAGCTTCACCATGACGCATCGGGGAGATTACGGCCAGCGGGGCAACGCGCCAAAGGCGTAATTTTCCGGTTCGTCACAGTTGGTATCAAAGAAAGTTCCGAGAAAACTCTAGGGACTTGTGCGGAGTGGACTCATTGGCGAGTATTTTCCCTAAAGGAAACTTAAAGTTGGAGAGTAGGCCAACTTTTGCGCGGAAAGAGTTCGTAACTGTCATGCCATGACTTAGCGAATCGAGTTCATCTTGTTTGAGTGTTGTGAGTTTTCCTGGCCTAAGTGGCACCCCACTTACGAGTGGATATCCGGAAGACCGTCTGGGACGGTGGGTAGACAATGGGACTGATCATCCCCACACATTGGAAACTGGTCAATGGTGTGCATTGTCAGGCCCGGCTAGCATCCCACTTACGAGTGGCAACCTGGATGACGTCAGGGATGGTGGGCAACTGGAAACTTTTCCACACAGTACTGCGTAAAAATCTTGTCATTCCGATGACACATTTCAACTTGTGAACCTTAGGGATTCCTGGGTGGTAGTATGGGATTCCATCTTGGATACCTGGTCGAGATATCCTCTTGGCACTGGCCAGTTGCGATTCTTGGTATTGTTGTGGGCACTTTTGGATTCCTGGGAAGGTGGTATGGGACGGCTGTTCAGAAAGTTAAAATGGTTGTTCACTATAACTTGAAGAAACCCGTGATTTATGAGCATCTAGTATGGGACTTTTGCTCAGGAAATCCAAACCGAAGAGATTGTCCACAATAGTTTTGGTTTTGAATTTCGGGGACAAAATTCTTTAAAAGGGGTGAATAATGTAACACCCAGTGTTTTTAGCATGGCGCATTCTAAATGATGTGCCATGGCCTGATATGAAGCTTCATTCAAAGATTATGATGCTCGGTAAGAGGTAGATTGGATTAAGGCCAATATCACGCCAAAATGGCGCATTATGCTTGGCATTTGGCCAAGAGCCAAATATCGTATCATCATGATGCATTAGGCCAGTTCGGTAGATGTCCTTGAGCTTGCAGTGTAATCATTGCACATTATGGATGTTATTGTCCTAGATCCAATATCGCACAATCATTGTGCATCAGGCTAGAGAGGGCTGTCCGAACGAGTGTTGCGCAATCATTGTGATGAACAGTGAAGCAGGCATGTCATTTTGGTCCCCTTTCCATACTTGTAGAAATTCCATTAAGACATATATGGGGAGGGGTACTTGGTTGAAGGTGCATATGCGGACTATGTGCCAAGTAAGTTTCATATCTTATCCAAAGGAGTATAAATGATGCCTAAGGCTCATTTATAGTTACGTAGCCTTGCGATCACTACACCATATCCAGATTTTTGCAACGTTTTGTTTTTCTGGTATGCAACGGATTTGCGTTGAGATGTTTTTCCGTTGCTCAAATTCCAAGTAAGTTGCACTAAATTTTAGGGATCAGATAGAATATTAAGAAAAAGGACACGCTGGTAATTCATTTAAATGAATGGGGTCTTAACTGTCTATTATCCATACCTTTTAATAATAACCTAGCATTTATATTATTTTTTTTTCCTTATCCTTATCAAGTCTCTCTGCAGAATGATATTTTTTTCTCCGCCTCTTCATTTTTATCTTCTCTTCACCCAGATCTCTTAGAAATGAACATAATCTGTCAGAAATCAATACAATCTTCTTAGAACCAAACCGAATTTGTGAAATCTGATGGACTCAGTTTGATTTGTGAATGAATTTTGTGAGATCTGCTGGACTCAATTTTATTTGTGAAATGGGTTTCGATAAGATTGAGTTTAAGCTATTTTCTTTATCTCTTTTCTTTTTTTCAGAAACCCATTATATAAGGGTTTTAAGCTAACTTATTGGTAAGATCTCTTGAACTCATCTCACAAATATATAGAATCCCATCTTTCATAAACCTAATCTTCGGTAACTATTCTCTCTGTTTTTATGAATTTGGGGTTTGAGTTTGATTACCGCATATCTTCACATCAGGTACTGATTTTATAAATTTTATTTTTGGTTTAGTTTTGATTTTCGTATTTATAAGTAGATAGAATCATCAAGGTTTAACAATTGTAGGGTTATTTTTCGTTTGGGTATTTTTTAGTTTGTTTCCATAGAATTTAATTTCTTAGATCTGAGATTTATGGATTTGTGTTGTGCTAATCTGGTTGTTTTGGTTTTTCTTGTTGATACCTGAAGTTATTGATTCTGAGAAGGATGATTCCGACCCTTTGGTTCAGGTATAAATTTCGTTTGTAGGCTCAAGTATAAATTCAATTTTTTTCTGGTTTTAAGAATCATTTAGATTAATGACATCTTCACTGTTTCTATTGTAGGCTCAGGTATAAATTTCACCTGCTTACTTGAAGTATTGAGTATACATGATGTTGGAAGCTTTACCTTTTGGTTTCTTTTTTTTTTTGGATATTTTCGAGGGATATGTAATTGCAGCAGTAGTGTTCGGATATTGGACAGTTGCAAGACCAAGTGCTTTTATTGCAGCAGTAGCTCACACTGGCGACGGTTGATAAAGTCACCATCTTCTGAACAGGTAGTCAAATTGTTAACCTAAAGCTTGAGGCAGTAGTTGGTTGTCAGCAGCTCGTTTATGTTGCACCAGAATTTTAGTATTTGTTTTCATTTGGACAAAATGGTTACACGTGTCTAAAGTATTGCCTTAACTTTCTTATGGGATAACAATCTTATTTCATATTAAACATTTATGTTATACTAAGCTTAGTCATAATAGGGTATACAATACCTTAGACCTGATCAACATTTGCTCACTGGTAAACTCGGCTCTGTAGATGGTCAATTTTGAGGGAGATGTGTTTTGGAGTCTTGAGAAAGATAGATCTCATGGAACATGGATAAGGGTACTGACGTTGTTGATGTAAGTTGATTACTTCCCTGCAACTCTTCGTTATATTCTCAAACATATCCTACTGTCATAAAAATGTTTGGTCTTTTATTAGTATTCAAAATACAAAGTGGAAGAGGTGTTCCATCTTCCAAATGGCAAATATGATTCAGGGTATTGTTTAAGAATTTGAATTTCTTAGATTGGTTGACAGGGTAATGGCTTGACTAACATTCTTGGGGTTTTCTAGATATCATAAGGAAAATCATATGGCCTACAGTTCCCTTGGATTGATGTTCTTAATCGTTACCAAGCCAATATTAACAGCAATGTTGCTGCATGTAGAAGAGAGTGAGAGTATTTTGCAAGTGTCCCCGAGTACTGGCGTTTCACTCATGGGATTGGTTCTGAGTAGCAAAAACTATCTAATGTTGAAAAAAATCTTCTATATCTTGTGCGTTTTATTTTGGAATAGGGTGATTAACTTTATCACATCTGTCTCTTCTGAAATCTGTATTTAGTTAATAATGAACTTTTGTTATTTCACACTAAAATTGAAGCATAATGGTTGATTTTGCAGGTATAATAGAATGGGAAACCACCCTGCGACAGTAGATAAAGTGTCCCAAACTTCATGGGAGATCATGTGTCATCTTATATTGGTACTCCCATATATTCTTAATTCAAATTATTGTATTTATTCGTGTGCATTTTGAGGTCATTACTGACTTACAATGGTTGTTAAACATCTTGTAATAGGTGAAACAATGCAAATGGCCTGCACATCAGAACAGTGCTGTAGGTAAGGTATCCCACGGATGGTTCCATATCTCGTAGAGTTCGCCATCGGAGCTAGTTCAGTTGTGTAGCGAATTTATTATACTCCCCTCAAGAAAGATATGTGCATACCAGGTAATTGGAAGAGATGTTATTTGTTTGAACTTCGATGATTTTGACATGCTCAAAAGTACACTTTATGTTGTGAACTATCTTTTGCACTCAGCAGAATATCCCTTTTCTGAACTATGTTCGATTTATTTATTCTCTCCATACTCTTTTAGTTGATTTGATTCTTTACATTCAATTTGATTTATTATAGCACTGGAAAGGTCCGAAAGAATTTTTTAAATGATGCATCTATTGGCAGCAAGCACATGCTGTTGGAATTTTTCTTGGAGCTAATATAGTCGAAAGTGTAGGCTAAGAATGAGCAGTGCAGTTGATAGTTAAGGCCAATACTACACTGAATCCGGGCTAAGAACGATAGGTGAGTAAATCTATTGCTTTTTTCCAACATATTAAACATAATAAACAGGCAGTTGGACTCTCAGCATGGCCCTTTTATCTAGTCCAGTTATCAAACATTTTTATCTCAAGATTTGAGAGTACTGATGACCGAGGATTGAATCAATGAAAATCAGCAGTCCGTTTTTATGAGTTGATGATCAATATATTGTTAATGATGCCTAAAATATCAGAGTAGTGTCAATTGTCTTCATAGATGTGGGTTCAAACTAAGTCCATAATGTTGTAAAATGTTGCAAGGGTAAGGGTTTTATATTATTTGTAAATACTGGAATCTCAGAAATACTAATACAAATTTTGTAATTTACTTCTTTTTTAATTCTGATAACACATTTGCAACGTATATGAGTGTTGCTTAAATTATTATATACGTTGCACTAATCTGATTAAAGCAACGGATGACGCAACGGATGAAACTTTGCTTTGATTTATTTAAGCAACGTATACATAAAATTTGTGACGTCGTGTGGGAAACCTACATAAGCGTTGCTTAAATTATTAGCAACGAAAATTAACGTGGTAAATTTGGGTTTTTTGGTGTAGTGGATGTGGGCATTTGATGCTTAGGCATCACTATGCCACGCCGCAGACCCGATAATGCATAATCATTGTGCATTTTGACGAAAAGGTCTATACGGACTAGGCCATTACCATTTTTGCTAGGCTACAGCCTTGCAAACGAGTTGGTTAAGCTTCTGTCCCTTCAGGATGAACTACGGTCTGTGCTTGATCCCTTTAGAGTATGGAAGGGTACGTAGGCAGCCGCAATGAGTTGCAACGTTGCCGGTCCAGCACGTTGTCGCTCATATCATCTAATTTAGAGATGATTGCGGCACTTTGGCCTCTCATATCATCTGGCTCGGTAGCTCGATGCAAGAGATGATTGTGGCCATACTTGATGAGGCAAGTTGCATGCCAGCCAGTGGATGCTCATACTTCCTATCAAGGCGTTCGACATAGGCTAAAAACACGAGTGTCATAATTTAGCTCAAGAGGAGTCCATTTTGATGGGAAACGGCCCAAAGATCAAGACATGTTGATCTATATATCTACATGGTCACCAGAATTTAGCCAAATTCCATCGTTTAGGGCCTCAAAAGGCCGTTTTTGCCGTTTTAGGAAAGTTTTTGGTTTACTTAACAAACCCTTCGCAGAATAAGGGTAAGTTGGAACGGTGTGGAAACTAAGTTAGTTGCATCATGCTCCACGAGCATGCCTGCAAGGGCAAATGGACGTGCATTTTCCTAGCTTTAAGGCCCGGTCGTAGCTTCATCATGGCGCATCGGGAAGATTATGGCCTGCGGGGCAACGCGCCAAAGGCGTAATTTTCCGGTCCGTCACATTCTACTTGGCTCCCTCAATTGGCTAAGGGGCATCCAGACTTGTTCGACCATAAGTTGTGACCGACCCAACAAATATGTCATGTCATGTGGTATGGTAAATGAGTTTCAATTTAGTGGTATGGTAATCAACCTGATGTAGTTTTTTAGTGGTAAATAAAGTTCGTTCAACTCGGACTTGTGTAGACTTGATTCTAGACTTAAAAATAGAAAACTCTAGAAACAAAGATAACAATGATTGTCACAATATCGAGAGGTTACTAAGATTTAGGATTCCACCAATTCTCATAATCATGTGGTTCAACTAATAATTATATACATTTATAGTTCCAAAGATAATAATTTATTGACTTTAATTCATTGCCAAAGGTATATTTTGAAAGTAATGGTTGTAAATCTAAAGCATGGGACATCAAATCACTTAAGCTAAGTATGACCCGTCAATTGAAATCACAATCATTCAATAAAAATCATAAATCGATTAAAAATCAATGCAATAAGTCATACAAGAATTAATAGAATTACCACAGTTATGAGAAAGGGCTTCCTCCATTATCCCAGTATTGGGGTTTAGCTCCTCATGCCAAAAACACACTCAAAATAATAACCCATAGCTCAATAGGTGTTTTTATTGAGAAATATGAGAAAAAGTATAAATCAGCGAGTTTGTAACAGATATAATTGTTACAGAACTCACTATTACAGAGAAACCCTAACAGCAGTGTTGCTAACTCTGTTAATTGTTCAATATTGCTACAAAGGTATTGAATTTGAAAGAATAGGCAATAGTTTTCTGCGACTGTGTTTATCTGTTGTTCTTTGGTTTTCTTCTTCTCCTCCCTGTTGATGATGAAAACTCCCGCAACTCTTGATTTTTGCTCTGTAGCTCCTCCAGACCCTCCGTTCGGTCCCCAAACTATCGATACCCCTTCTCTGGCCTCTATAGTCTCTATTTATACACAACGGGGTCTCAAAATCCCGAGAATATTTTTGTTTTAATTACTTTATTTCTTTGCTGCCAAGATACGATAATATCTCTTCAAATCTTCTTTTACGCATCCTCCAAGCCAAATCAAACGTTCCAGACTCTCTTAGGGATATCGTCAAATCAAATAGATAATAATATTCCCTTATCTCCACGTAAATATCATTCACAAGAAATCGAAATAGGAAACCCGATAATATTTTTCCATGTTTTATAAAATTCCGATAATATAGCCAATTCCAATTGATTCCAACAGCCATACCATAACCTTTATGCTCTAACAGGTCCAGCCCACGACAAAACAACGATTTAATCTCCAACGAAACATCTCACACAAATCAAAACAAACCCGAGAAGTCATTCTCCCCTGTTTTCTTCAACTTCGTTGTTACAGCCAAGTTGTTTGAATCTAATCACCATATAATCCCTGTTTAACTAAAATAGGCCTATTGCAATTGATTACAACGATTGAATATGTCCATAAGTCACCCAAAATCGAATCCTAATTTTAGCCGTGAAAATCAAATTCTCCCGCCAAAACCAGAAATTCAAATGAGGAAGATGACCTCCTCCTTATCCGTGGCTGGTCTCCCTTTAGCAACTAGGGTGCAGAAAGTAATTTCTGGGGCGTAAGTAGTGCTTTTCAGGTTGCATTCAACAACTTATCTGGGTGCATTTAATACTTTCTCAATGGTACTTTTCGAGCCAATTGTTCACCGCAAAAGCTTATTTCTTCAAAAACACCTACAAAGACATAAAATACCAAAATAAGTACAAAAATGTGTACTAACAATATAGAAAATCGAGATCAAAATAGACACATAACTGCGTCTATCAAATACCCTCAAACTTATTATTTGCTAGTCCCGAGAAAATAAAATCTACAAAATAAAATCCTAACTCACTGTCGCAGGCATCGTCGATTGCACTTAGCATGTGCAACAAGCCTTTAAACCCCTAGGTGGCCCTAGTGGCCGACTTATAGTCTCGGGAGGGCTTACCAGAGGTATACCCACAAAAGATTTACTCTAGACCCTAGATCTCTACGCGGAACCTTGGAAGGCACTAAAGAATCTCCTTGGTTGGCATACTTATTGACTAAAGGAGGAAGTACCCTGATGCGAAATTCTAATTGTTGTACGCGAGTTTGCACTCAAGCATACTAAAATTCATATATAAGTGACAGAGCTCTAATCAGATAGTCGTATTATGGACATCAATATTCGGAGTCAACAAATCACATGGATAGATCAAGAAGATGGATATAGAGAAAAAAATAAATGGTTTTGATGTTGACTAAGGTGAACGGTGTTTCCCATATCTGTCTGAAGGCCACTGCCAAGATGAACCTATCCTAATGGATTGAGATACTGGTCTGACTAATATCAATGCAACTGGCATATACAAGGGAACCAGTGGTCGACAATCCTAATTCTAGATCAACTCGTCTGACATATACAAGGGAACCAGCGGTCGATTTATTCACTGAACATTAACAATAATTCATATTTTTTTTAACAACATGATTAGATCTTGCGGATCCAAGCGCATACTTCTTGTCAGCAGATTACATGGTAATTCCTGTGGATACTGTGTTTCGCGCTTGTTTAGGCGACGGAGATAGGGAGAACACACACATATTGCTATCCAAGTGTCAATTTTTATTTTTGAGAATTATCCCGTTTGGTTTGATTGGTCTGGTCTTTTTTTTTAAGTAACTCAATCACTCTATTTCACCCTAGCAGTGGTAACTCGATGTGTTGGCCCTACTAAATCACTTAGAAACATATTTTAAAAAGAAAATAAAATAAAAACAGAAGGTGAAAAGGACTCAACGAGATATGGCGAGACTACTATGTTATTTCTAACACTTGAGATCTGTGCTTTTATGAGTAGACTCTATATAGATGTTTTCATCCATTCAGATTAGTTCCTTAACTCCTACAACCAAGATGCTTCCATCCACTTAGATTGGTTAGTGCCATCCTTAATAGGCATAAATTTGTAGGCTCTCCTGGTGTTTAAAATAATGCAACTAAAAAGTTTCTCCCATACCCCCAAACTTAAATCTAACATTGTCCTTAATGTTTTAAAGATAAAATTAAAAGCATGAACAAGGAGAAACTGTTACCATTTGAACAAAAGAGTTAAGGAAATATATTACCGTATTGCATGAGCATGGGTTACCTCCCAAGAAGTACTGAGTTTAACGTCTTCAGAAAGACATAAGAATAATCACCTCATATCATAAAGCAATAACCGAAACTCTTTTGGATCATCTGCATCAAAACGTGTTATCATAGATAAAAGGAAAATGCAGCAAAATAAGAAAGTGAAAAAATATAGCACACCCTTGCCTAGTTTCATGTTTAAGACAACTACATCTAGTTGTGGTTCAGGTTCAGGCTCTATAAATGGGTTTAGGTAAACCTCTTTGGGATGGATTTCCTCGGTGGAAAGATCCGATTCAGGTTGTAGAGTCTGGAAACACTCAACTAAGAACTTTGAAGCACATAATAATAACCTGAATAATTGAGGATCCTCAAAGTCAGTCAGAGTTGACTCACACAGTTGACCATAATGAAAGCAGTGGTCAGTCTTAAGCAAATATGTCGATTCTAATCTCCTAAAGTAATTAGGCTTAGTCTCAAAACTTAATAACCGGCATATTTCAAACTCATACGTTCCCACAATTAGAAGAAAAGTTGTTGGTGGGAAAACAAAGTCAATCTTGGTATCATCACCTAGGTAAACCACATCAACCAGAGAATGGGTGTCTAACAACTGAATTCCTCTATGAAGATACTCTTGTTAAATGGTAGAGGCATATATTCCAACTCCACCCCCAAACTTAGAATTTTGGGTGTCTCTAAATAGACTAGTCACAATATTCCTAATTTTTAGACCATCAGGTTCCTGAAAAAGGTCAAGTGCTTTCTCTAAGTTATAATTAGGTGGTTCATCCTCTAAATGCATTTGTTGCATAAAAACTGTAGGACTTATGTCCTTAATATCCACTATGGTCCACCCTAAAGCTTCCTTATTGTCTTGAAGCACAGTCACTGGCCTACCCTCCTGATCATTATCCAAATCGGAAGCTATAATCACAGGCAAAGTCTCAGCTGTGCCTAAATATGCATAATTAGGGTCCAACTTAGGAGGCTCTTCTAAACAGGGGATTAAGGTAGATTCGGAAGCTAGTAATGGTTCAAACCTAGCTTTCCACCAATCAATATCTAACACAGGAATATAATACAATAGAGCATTTACTTGTTCAATGTTGCTATCATCATCGAAATCCAGGCTAAAATGGGACAGACAACTCTCTAACGGATCTTCTAATACAATGTTTTGTAATGACTCCTGAACTAAGGTTCCTATCATGTTAACCTCTTCAATGCACGTGTCATCTAGCTCAGAATGTATCTTATTGACATTAAAAATATTCAGTTCAATAGTCATATTACCAAAGGATAGATTCATGATACCATTTCGACAATTTATGATCTCGTTAGATGTAGCTAAAAATGCGCGACCTAAAATCACAGGTATCTGGTTCTCTGGGTCAGGGATAGGTTGGGTATCTAAGACCATGAAATCCACAAGATAAATAAACTTGTCGACCTCAATTAGAACATCCTCTATAACACCTCGAGGAATTTTAACATACCTATCAGCTAACTGCAGTTTTATCTTGGTAGGTTTCAATTCATAAAGTCCCAGCTGTAAGTACACATGGTACGGAAGTAAGTTTACACTGGCTCTTAAGTCAAGTAAAGCTTTTTCTACCCGATGTTTTCCTATCGTGCAAGTAATGTTAGGGGCACACGGGTCTTTATACTTGGGAGTTGTGGTGTTCTGAATGATCGAACTTACATGACTGGCTAAAAAGGCTTTCTTAGGGACACTAAGCTTGCGCTTTCGCGTACATATATCCTTGAGGAACTTGTAATAAGCCGACATCTGCCTAATTGCTTCTAGTAACAGAAGGTTTATGGTAACTTTCTTAAAAACTTCCATTATGTCATTAAAGTTGGATTCACTCTTTGTTGGTACTAATAGCTGTGGAAATGGGCCTCTAGGCATAAAATAGGGCCTTTCAGGAACCGAACTGGGATCATCAGAAAGTTTATCAGTCTCCTCAGCTATGGATGGTCTTGAAGGGTGAACTATAGTATGCTCACTATCGGGCATGGTTACCTGGTTGTCTACTACTCTACCACTCCTAAGGGTTCTAATTGAATTAAACTGATGTGATGGTTTTGCACCTACTTCATGAACTCCTCTAGGGTTGGGTTGTGTTTGACTAGGAAACCTACCTTTTTCTCTCAAAGACTCATTTATTAAAAAAACCTGGGTTTTTAACTTAGAAATAGCCTGAGAATTAACATGGCATATATTTTTGCTTTCTTCTATGCTTTGTGAAAGCGTTTGGTGAATCTTATCAGTGTTTCGAATAAACGAGATGAGAGTTTCTTCTACACTTGAAATTTTCTTATCGGACTGATTCTGAAACTGAGCTGGTCCTGAAGGATTCTTAGTATAGCCAAAACCTGTGGGAGCATTTGAATTACTAAACTGACCTTGATTCTGGTCATTAGACCATGTGAGGTTCGGATGGTTTCTCCAGCCAGGATTATAGGTTTTTGAATATGGGTCAAATTTCTGACGATTATCAAATCTAATGTTATAGAGCATTGGGTTGCTCTTCAATAGTCTGGCCTTCCCAAAAAGGCTCTACTCTACCACTAGTGTGACCCAATTCTAAATCTTCTAACCTTTTAGCCATTGCTGCATCGTAGCCTCCTTCTACCCTATTAACGTTTCCTATGCCTAGAAGAATTGTTTTCTTGGGTTCCCTACTATTTTCCCACTGTTGGGTATTTTCAGCGGTTTCATTCAAAAATGTCATTGCATCATCAACTATTTGGTTTTCAAACCCACCTGTACACATAGATTCTACCATGGTTGTAGTGGAATAATCTAAACCCTCATAAAGGATCTGAACTAGCCTAACCTTTTCTAAACCATGATGAGGACATTGTGTCAACAAATCATTGAACCTTTCCAAATACCTATACAAAGATTCTCCCTCATGCTGAGAAAACGTGCAGATTTGCATCCTAATAGACGATTTTTGTGCGTAGGGAAAAACTTGTTCAAAAACGAAGATAGAAGTTGTTCATATGTTTCGATTGACCCGAAAGCCAAACTATATAGCCACGATTTGGCTTTATCTTTCATGGAAAAAGGGAATAACCTAAGTTTCAAAGCATCATCATCAAGGTTTCTAATTTTTAAGGTACTACAAATTTCCTCAAATCCCTAACATGGAAATAGGGGTTTTCATTTTCTTTCCCTAAAAAGATTGGAAGCATCTGTAAGATCCCCGGTTTAAGTTCATAATTTGCTTATGTTTCAGCTAACCTGATACACGAGGGACGAGTAGTCCTAGTCGGATTCAACAAAGCTTTCAAAGTTGCCATTTCTGGCTCTATCGGAGTAATAGGGAATCTCTCCTTAGTAAAAGACGGATGTTCAAAACTTGTCTCTCCAAAAATTGGACTTTTTAAATTAAGGTAATCGAGACTCTTAGAACTACTAGGGTTCTCTTTAATAAATCGACCTAGCGCGTCTCTTATATGTTCAGGCATACACAAGAATTCAGCAAAAATCTATGCACATGCAAATGATGGGCTCACTAATTTAGGTAAGCTTGGGTTACCACAGCAAAATATACCCAAAGGTACGAGGCTGAGGTTTGTGGACTTTCAGCTGGTAACTCCCATAAGGCCCAAGGTACGGGTTCAACTTACTAATCCACGAGTTTTCTTAAACTCGGTGATCTGACGAGGGATGCAATTGGTGTGTGCAACTGTGTGTTTTTTTTATAATAAAGAAAAATAAACAAGCAAGCAACATAAATAATTACAAGTCCAAAATAAAGAAAATAAAACTAACAAAAATAAACAAATTATAAAATAAATAGAGTCTTGGATTTTCTGCAATTTTATGGCAAGTCCAACTTTCCACCTTCCGTTTCAAGCAAAACCCGCACACGAAAAAAAAAATACCCAAAATAAAATCAAAGAAAATAAAAATAAAAATCTAAAACCTAAACCTAAAGACAAGTCCCAGCAGCGGCGCCAAAAATTGATGTAGTTTTTTAGTGGTAAAAAAAGTTCGTTCAACTCGGACTTGTATAGACTTGATTCTAGACTTAAAAATAGAAAAATCTAAAAACAAAGATAATATATACAATGATTGTCACAATATCGAGAGGTTATTAAGATTTAGGATTCCATCAATTCTCATAATCATGTGGTTCAACTAATAATTCTAGACATTTATAGATCCAAAGATAATAATTTATTGACTCTAATTCATTGCCAAAGGTAGATTTTGAAAGTAATGGCTGTAAATCTAAACCACGGGACATCAAATCACTTAAGCTAAGTATGACCCATCAATTGAAATCACAATCATTCAATAAAAATCATAAATCGATTAAAAATCAATGCAATAAGTCATACAAGAATTAATAGAATTACCACAGTTATGAGAAAGGGCTTCCTCCATTATCCCAGTATTGGGGTTTAGCTCCTCATGTCAAAAACACGCTCAAAATAATAAGCCATGGCTCAATAGGTGTTTTTATTGAAGAAATATGAGAAAAAGTATAAAGCAGCGAGTTTGTAACAGATATAATTGTTACAGAAGTCACTGTTACAGAGAAACCCTAACAACAGTGTTTCTAACACTTTAATTGTTGCAATATTGTTACAAAGGTATTGAATTTGAAAGAATAGGCAACAGTTTTATGCGACTGTGTTTATCTGTTGTTCTTTGGTTTTCTTCTTCTCCTCCCTGTTGATGATAAAAAACTCCCGCAACTCTTGATTTTTGCTCTGCAGCTCCTCCAAACCCTCAGTTCGGTCCCCAAACTCCCGATACCCCTTCTCTGGCCTCTATAATCTCTATTTATACACCACGGGGTCTCAAAATCCCGAGAATATTTTTGTTTTAATTACTTTATTTCTTTGCTGCCAAGCTACGATAATGTCTCTTCAAATCTTCTTTTACGCATCCTCCAAGCCAAATCAAACGTTCTAGACTCTCTTAGGGATATTGTCAAATCAAACAAATAATAAGATTCCCTTATCTCCACGTAAATACCATTCACAGGAAATCGAAATAGGAAACCCGATAATATTCTTCCATGTTTTATAAAAATCTGACAATATAGCCAATTCCAATTGATTCCAACATGCTCTAACAGGTCCAGCCCACGACAAAACAATTATTTAATCTCCACCGAAACATCTCACACAAATCCAAACGAACCCGAGAAGCTATTCTCCCCTGTTTTCTTCAACTTCGTTGTTACAGCCCAAGTTGTTTGAATATAATCACCATATAATCCCTGTTTAACCAAAACATGCCTATTGCAATTGATTACGTCGATTGAATCTTTCCATAAGTCACCCAAAAATCGAATCCTAATTTCAGCCGTCAAAATCAAATTCTCCCGCCAAAACCAGAAATTCAAACGAGGAAGATGACCTCCCCCTTATCCGTGGTTGGTCTCCCTTTAGCAACTGGGGTGCAGAAAGTAATCTCTGGGGCGTAAGTAGTACTTTTCAGGTTGCCTTCAACAAGTTCTCTGGGTGCCTTTAATACTTTCTCAAGGGGTACTTTTCGAGCCAATTTTTCACACCAAAAGCTTATTTCTTCAAAAACACTTACAAAAACATAAAATACCAAAATAAATACAAAAATGGGTACGAACAATATAGAAAATCGAGATCAAAATAGACATATAAATGCGTCTATCACGGCAGGTGTGTGAGATTAAAGGGGTTAGTTGTCAGGAGTATTGGTAGTGGGTTTTTGAATCCGCACCACCAAAGCCATTTCACGACTAAAGAAATAAACAGAAGTAAAGAATTTAAAGAATTTCCATTTCAAAGCATGTGAGGGTCACTAGGAGTTAAGAGTAATTGAAATGGGTTAGTTCTAATTTTTCTTTTCTTTTCTTTTCTTGTTTAATTATCTACAAAAATATTAGATTATAGGAATATTCGCTTTTGATGTGGGTGTTAGGAACTGCACTGAGCTTGTTGTCACTTTCAAAGATAAATTTTACTCATGCTAATTTTAGTTATTCATTGCATTGCAGCAGGGTAAGAGCTTCTGATTTTCTCTAAGTTTTTAGCCTTGATGGTGTGGTTGTTCAGATTGTTGTAGCTGGAAAAAGAAGCATGAAGTATGAATTCCAAATCATTGATGATGCGAGAGTTGATAGTTGAAGATCGAAAATTTATTTAACCTTTTCATGTCTCGGAGTTTGCTTACTAGGTGCATGTGAGGCAGGGTGAGAGTAGATTGGGAACCAATATGTTGTATTGGTGTGATGTACTTTTAAGTTTTAGAAAATTTTGTTCTACGGGCCTCTCTATGTTTTTCCGTTACGAAAGCAACCATTACTTGCATTTTAATGTCTGCTTGAACAAAACTATGTCGAATTTTTCGACTCCATCAAATCCGCATCAAGTTGAAAGAGATATGCTAAGTTTGGCTTTGAATTTTAAGCTTAAACTGAATCTTTGAGGCAGTAGCATGTTCAACATGATGTCAGTGTTTTGTGTAGGCATAGTGTGTGCATTTTCTCTATCTAAGATACAAGAGAACATCTTATTTGTGTATAACAAAGAAAAAAATAAAAAAGTTCGAAATAGATTAGGTTTTGATATGTATGACACTCACAAATAGATTAGGTTTTGATACGTATGACACTTACATCGCCCGTACTTCTTTGCTAGGTTGACATAAATTTTTATAACAGCTCTCTCAATTATCAATATAAATCAGAAAAGCTGAGGGTGAACCGAAATTGGTGGACCATCGAAATCCAGTCATTAGATGCTGTTACGGGGTTCCATTCAGGTTTTAAAAATCTCACCCCTACTAATTCCTATGGCGGAAAGTATTGGTCCACTTTTATTGGTCCGCCTCTTGGCCCTTCAGATTGTAAATGATCTTACACAGCAGTTTTAGCGTCAGAAGAACCGACTAGGGCCAGGCCACGCATCCCGACAGCAAAGTCGCAATCGAGTTTTTGTTAAGAAAAAATAAATATTATAATAGATAACCATTGAATAATCAACAAGTGGAAAATAATCATGAATACTTTCTTAATATCCATCAGAAAAACAAGTTGAACAACTCCAATTATAAAAACAACATTTAAGTGTGGTCGGGTGGCATAATAACAATATATATATATATTTTAATTCTCAAACGAAACAAAGAGGATTTGGACAAAAGCATCGCGATTCTCATGACCGAGTTACACGTGGGATCTTTTTCACCCAGAAACTCACATGAATCTACTGTATAGGGACACCCTAAAGATACGACTTGATTTTGAATCTTCATTGGACCCATTAGGAAAGAATCTACAAGGAGCCCACTGTTGATAATCTTTTTCAAATTCATCATATCTGCCACTAGGGGTCGAAATAAAATAGATATCGATAAAATTAAAGGATAGCCTACTGCAACGGCCGACATAGTGCACTTTGACGAAACTAGACTAGACTATAGTTATTATGTACTTTTGAGTTAAATGGAGATATGTTCCTCCTTTAAAAATCTATGTTCTTTCTAAAAATAAGCACATTCCGAGATGTACAACATTATTATTTACTACGTTGAAAATTAGCCGTTGAAAATTAATGGATTTTCAATCATTATAAAATTGATAAATAGTGAAGTTTAGGACTACTGTTAGAGCATTGTTCGGTCGAACTTGCAAGCATTGCTATCTCAAGCTTGTTTGTCAAGTTTATGTGATCAAAATTATAAGTCTTGATTTCTAGTCTACCTATATCCATGTATCGGATTAGGATAGAATGTGTGGTTGAGCTTTAGATTTCACCGCGTTCATCGATTGAAGACGAAGATCTACTGAGGATAGCCTGGAGTAACTTCATCAATAAAAGGTATGTGGAGACTAAAACTTATTTATCACTCAGAAGTCTATTTTATTTTATCTCCTAATGAGACTAAGTCGTATAGCTATATAAACTTTTATATTTTACACATTTGATATTTCGAGTTGAGTTTAACTAGGTTATATATTTCTCGAAATATGTGTTAGAAGCTTTTTGCTTTAGCTACGTTCATCATATTCTTGACAAGTTTAGTTGGAAACAATTTATTTGTTGGAAACCAAATAATAAGTCAAAAGATGATCATGTGAAAATTGCCTTGAAATATCTTACATGATTTGTGTGAGACAATCATTCGATGTCGACTCGGAAAGTTTCGTATTGAAAATTCGATCACTTGAAAATTACTTATAAGATAATAGTTTGTGTGAGGCAGCTATTGTCGTCTTCTAATGATGTTTCAATGATATGGAAGTTTAGAACAAAAACCTTTATCTGGATACAGCACAGTATGCGTACCTAGTATGCAAACTGTTTTGGTATGATTCAGGTCCGGGAACCTTGTTTTCATACCTAGTATGCGAACGATTTTAACTGTTAATATCTGGGAACCAAGTTTGCATGCCAGTATGCGAATGGTTCTGCCCGAGTTAAGGTCCGGGACAACAGTATGCATAATTGTTTGCAAACTGCTGGACAAGACCAAAGTTTGGAAGTTATAGTTTGCGTACCTGTTTGCAAACTTAGTGGTTTAAGTTCTAAAATCGGTTAAGTATGTTTTCATACTCATTAACAAATACATTTATGAATTAAGGAATGCAATCTTTGCAAACCGTGGTTTAATGTTCATGAATTGATTCTTACGAATCAATCCGATTTTGATTCAATTGGTTCATGTATATTTCTATGAGATAGTGAATAATTGAACAACTCTATGTGGAACACAGTTAGACTCATTTGATTATCTTTCATGATTGATTGATCATCATAGTTGATCTAGAAGTATTAGATGAATGTGGTTAAAACAAAAGTGTTTATATGGCTAACTTCAGTTAACTGTTATTGAGCCAACTCAATATACACGTTTAGTTACGGTTACCCATATCTAAATGAAGGTATATTTCATTTGTGTAATAAGCTAAGACCATCTAACGGTGGAGAGATATTACTTTGATTTTAAGCAGACTTAGCTTAAATCTTAAATCAGGTTTTCATCTAATGGTGAGAGCAAACCCTGATTTGAAAGACTATATAAGCGAGAACTCTAACAACTGGAAAACCTAATCCCACACACTTTCATGTGTCCTAGTTGCGACTAGAGTCGATTCTCCTTTAACCTAGGTTTTTGCATAACCATTATAGGTTAACGACTTGAAGACTTTATTTGGGATTCATGAAGGCAGACCCAACTATTTTCTCTGTATTTTCATGTTCTGATCTTACTTGCTCTATCATATTGAGTTCTATCTTCTCTAAGATTTGCTCGAGATTTATCTCTGATAGGTAAGAAATAAAAAGTAATAACAAAGCTCTTCGTCTCATTCTTTATGATTCCACAATAACTTCTTCTATTACCATATAGTTAAGTTATTGTGAGGTGATTGATATTTCTAGACTGCTCTTCCGGAGTATAAGACCGGATTATCAATTGGTTCATGTTCACCTTGATTTATCAAAAGATGGAACAAAAACTTCATAGGTACTTATGTGGGAGACAAATTTATCTATCAGAATAGACTTACCTGTGAGAGAAATATTTGTTTATAAGTCTTCGACTTTGGGTCATAGCAACTCTTAATTGTGGGTGAAATCAGCTAAAGGAATCAAGTGCATAGAATCCGGCGTGGTTCAAGAGGCGTAAGGAACACGATCGTACCTTAATCGGTGTGAGACTTGGTTAGGGCTAAATTATATTCCAGTTCGAAGTTAACTTGTAGTAGGCTAGTGTCCATAACGGCTTAATATAGTGTGGTGTTCAAATATGGACTAGGTCCCGGTTTTTTTTTTTACATTTCCGGTTTCCTCGTTAACAAAATTTCTGGTGTTTGTGTTATTTATTTTCCGCATTATATTTTTATATAATTGAAATATCACAGGTTGTGCGTAGTTCAATCAATTGAGAAATCTTACCTTGTTTGTTGGATAGAAATTGATTGGCACTTGGACATCGGTCTTTGGTACTGTCCAGGTGATTCTCATACCAATCAATTCACGGATTCTATCTTGTTGAATTGCTGATTGATTTGAGAAAGAGATTCAACTCTTTGATATATTTCTTAGATTGAGTCTGACTATCTAGTTGATTCTCTCGTAATTATATTGGAGTTATTCCATACAGATTTGCGAATGAATTATTGGGTGTGGTTGTTATACCCCCGCTTAATTTTTCAATTACGGTAAAATAATTGAGTATCAAACATCACTGAACAAACGAAGACGTTTGGAGGACTTCATCGACAAAGAGGTATGTGAAGACTGAACCATCCTATTTACTCACAACATTTAGAATTTTATCTTGTGAGACTATGTCATATGATTTAATATTGCAAAAAAGAAATTTTGAGTCAAGCTTGTCTTAATAAATCTCTTAAAATATGATTTAAGCAATGAATCGATGTTCATAGATCCTTAACAATCTTGGTTAAGAACAATTTATTGTTCATGAATTATTTTGGTTTCAAGTTGATCATTTGAAAATTGGCCAAGCAATTATATTTATTATCAATAGCCATTTGGAATGTTTCAAATTGCTTAAGTAGAGTTTTCAGAACTATCTGAATTTTGGTTACAGGGTATGTACGCATACCCAGTACGCGTACTCTATTAAAATGAGTTCGGGCATGAGCAGAGGTATAAATACCAAGTACGTGTACCTCAATGGCCCGAGTTTGTGTACGACCAAGTTAAGCATATAACGCGTACCCTTGGAGCTTGTGTTCGCGGAAGGAGCATAGCGCATACCGTCACACATACCTCGCCAGTCTGAAAATAAGCAGAAACTCGCGAACTGTTTTCCAAATATGTTTAACTTTGTTAAAACTCTATTAAACGCTTCTACGACAACTTTTATAAATGAATCACTATGTTTTTGTGAATCATGGTTTAAGTCTTTAACATTGATGAACATGACTTTTGCTCTAGAGTTCAAAAAATATTTTCAATATGAACTATCATTGTACACGGTTCCAGAACCCTGAACCATAGTACATATTCTTTTGTGTACTTTCAAGGCGGTCTTCTCACATGCTTACATGAGTATCTAATAAAAATTTAATCTAAATTGAGAAAGTGTTTGCTTCTCAAATTATCTTAGCTTGAATTCAAAGCTACCTAGAGTCTTGAAAATCTATAAATAGAGAGACTCATGCAACATGATTTTTCAATCCCTAGCACTTTTGCGTCCTAGTTCATGAGCTAAAGTCATCCTCTAAAACCTAGGTTTCCTATGTGAAACATAATTAGGTTACGACTTAAAACTTCACTCAGGGATTCGTGAAGCCAGGTCAGACTATCTTTTACATGATATTTCTTGTATTCTGATATTGTTTTTATTATTCTTTGAGGTGTTTGTAATCTCATAACATGAACGAGATAGATAGAAATCACAAAGTTCTCTTCGTCTCAGACATTATAATTCCTCAAGATAAATATTTAAACTCTTCTTTGATTTGTTTGGATTGTTCTCGAGAGATGATTAATAATACAAGATTCTCAGCTAACCGGGTGTAAGTGTTCCGGATTCGTGAAGTTTGTTGGATTTTGTCCATTGAGAACAAATTCTAAACCTAAATCGGCATGTCAAAAGGAAAATCAAATAGTCTTACATGTTAAAGAAAAATTAGTATCAAAAGCATTCACTTAGGTTAAAGCAACTCTTAGGCTGTAAAGGACGTCAACTAAGGGAATCAATTGCGTAGAGCCTTGCGAGGTTCAAGAGACGTAAGGAGCACGATTGCAGCTAAACTGCTTGGAGAGTTAATTCGGTCCCAAATACATTCTAGTTCGAAGTCTTATAGTAGGATAATATTTGTAGCATCTTAATACAGTTTGGTATTCAAAGCTGGACAAGGTCCCAGAGTTTTTCTGCAGGTGCAATTTTCCTCGTTAACAAAACTTCTGGTGTATTGTATTTTTCCTTTTTCGCATTATACTGTTTTATCTTTGTAATAGGAATATCAAAAGTAGTACGTAATCAATTTATATAGTTTAAGTAAAGATTTATTTAGATAAAAAAACAAGACTCGCTTTTGTTGAATTTGTACCTTGTAAGATAGACTGCAAGTTTTATACTTGTTTGAATTCAGATTCTTTAGATATTTGTATATGACTAGATGGATCTTGGATATTGATTTGTGAGATCTTCCAAGAACTTTTATACACAATCAGGTTCACAAACTTCTTAGTCTAAACATATTTATTGTGGAAGGCAAGAAGAAAAACTCTATAGTCATATTGTTAGAGGATCTTTAATCTAGATATACTTGTAATTGTATTAGGATTTGTCCATACAAGTTTCTGAACAAAAAATTTGGTGATGTACTTGGTACCCTCTCATTTTCAATCGCCTAATAGCGAAGAAAATAATAGGCCTAAGAGCGAAGAAAATTACTAAAAATTAACGAAATAACTTCTAAATCAAAATTAAATATACAAGCACTAATTAAAGGTAAGTAATATATGCTCAGTAAAGGAGGAAAAAGGTGAACGATTTTTTCTAGGGGTTTTGAGAGGGCAAGGATAAATAACTTTGTCAACGTTTCACTCGTCTAATGAAAAACTTGTCAAATGAACTTTAAAGATAAATAAGACAAAATCATTGAATTTGAATGTCCATGACACAAGTCAGTATTAGCCAGTAAGGCAAGGCTGAAAACAAAGGTTTTTTCATCAAGAAAAACATTATCTTGAAAAAAGTTCACGACCTATTGTTGCACAAAAATATATATATTTTTCTTTGTTTTCAGAAGTTTTCTTAAAAATTGTTCCCTATCTAACTTTTGAATTTCCGATTTTTTTTTTAACTTAAAGAGTTACTTCTTAAAGCTAAATGAACCTAAGCCGAGTTTGGTATTGCTGTGAGTTTTTGAAATCGCTTTTCTGTTGTGCTGTAAGTTAAAATAGTTTTTGAAAATCAATTTTCTTTTGTGCTGTAAGTTAAATAATTCGACATTTGGTAAACTATATTATATATAAAATGCAGTGGAACTAATAGACTTTAGCTTCTGTTTCGTAAATTTTCACGTTGAGATGATGGTTAATTTTTCTTTTTAATATAATAACAAAATTTAAATAGAGATTCAATTAATTAAAATACTATTTTTGGAGATAAATACTTTGGAAGAAATGTACCACACAATTATGCGCTAAAATTTGTTACAAGTTTATTACAAAGTTTTATTTTGTGAAAGAAAAAAGGCAAATCCAAACGGGCTATACTTCAAGCGAAATACACCAAAGAATAGCAACGCTGCCACAAATTCCAGATGCTTTGAAATAGCGTCTCAGCTTTTTTAATGCAAGAAATGTTTTTCTTATATAAGTAAATAAATAAATATTTTTTTCTTACCACTTAAATCATCCTCAGTTATATGAATTTACAGACTTTTATTCTATATCCCACAGTAAGATTAAAATGAATTATTATATCCTATCTCAGTTATACACAGTAAAATTCTAACATTGGTAATCAGTGTGCCAGTTTATATGAAATTTGGTACTCTCCCAATAAATTGGTAACACTAGTAGATATGCTAAAATCGACCTTAAATGGACGCTTGATGTTTGATATGCCAAATCCTAAGGCTAAGTCCTTTGGTGTGCTAAACTAGCAGCTAGATTAGCAGTACACGTCAGCTAGGACAACCTCCTAAGTCCTATGGTATGCTAATCTAGCAGCTAGATTAGCAGTCCACGTCAGCGACCAGTGCTGTTGGTTCAGCATAGCCAATCTCAGCCGTCAGATCAAAAATAAATCTAGATGCACTGAACGATTCAGCAGAAAGGTGATTTTAGTAGCGCTGAACCATTCAATGCAACTATCTTGCTGCTAATTCACATGCGAACAAATATCAGAAGAAAACTAGTGTTAATAAATAAACAACACATTTTTTTTTGAATTACAATATTTTTTGGCTAATCTAGCTGTCAAATCTAGCCCATATGACTTAGCCCAAACAATTGTTACTCCACACTATTCTGACAAGGGCCAAATAACTCTCACAGTGGTTTTAGATGGACGTTGCATTCCAAAGCTCAGCACTGACCTATGGTCTTCAATTATTTAACATGACGCATTAGAAAATCATGAAATTCATAACCCTGCTGCAAAATTTAACTTGTAGTCAAACGTCGTTCGCATCACATATTCACATGGTCTCAGAGCATCACATATATTCACATGGTCTCAGAGACACAAAATATCACACGATTCACACTCCTGTAAACAAATAGTTACAGGCTTACAGCTTGCCGACGGGATTATAAATACGAACTAGTGACCGAACTTGTTCCGTCTCCGCACCATTCCACACAGCAATTACAAGCCGTCTAGGTTTATTCTCATTTCCCTAAACCCTCTCTATGATCTTCCCTGTTCTCTTTCTCAGATCCCAAATTTCTTTGACTCTGTTTTAATCATTAAATCTCCTTCTTTTTCTCCGCTTTACCTCCATTCTATATTTACATTTTTGTGTATTTTTAATCAAATTTTTTGATTTCTAAACATTTCCTTTCCGGGTTTTGTTTTGCAGATCATAATTAAAAAATCTCTCTTTTTGAAGGTCTGATTGATAATTATTTTTCTTGAGGAATTTGAGAGAGCTTGATAAAGGCGGTGAAGTGATAACAGATCTAGGGATTTGAACAATAATGGTTGGAAGTGTTGGAGCTGAATTGGAAGTATCGCCATCAATCGTTGAAATGAACGGAAAAGTTGAAACGAATGGCAAGGTTGAACCATTACCAGAAGAGATTGTTCCGGTTATTCCGATTGTTTTAGCTGAAAATGGAGCAAACGAAGATCAGAAAGTTATAAGAGAAATAGTACTTGGAAGAAATGTTCATACAATGTCTCATGCTGTTACAGAACCCGAAGCTGATGATGAGATTACTGGTGAAAGAGAAGCTTGGATGGCTAGTGTATTAGCTAAATACAGAAGGTCTTTAATTGAAAGGACTAAGAATCACTTAGGTATATTTCAAACATTAGTTCTCTTTAACTTCTTATTTTGTTCGAAATGGAAATTTATTGATTTAGGTGTATTTGTTTGTAGTGATATGGTAGAATTTGAAGAGAAATGGTTTGTTGGATTGAGTTTATTTTTGCTACACAGCATAGATTTGGAACCACCTTGAAAAATAGTATCCTGATTTTGACAAATGTTTATGTATCAGAAAATCATGTAAAAATTGAGACCGATATGCTTTACCAGAGAAAGACCTAGTTTGCCAACTTTAGGGGAACGTTGCAATATAGGATAGTAGAATAGAAGCAGGAAAGGGAGAAATAGAGATTCTTTTTTTTTTTACATATGGAATAGCTAAAGTTTAAGCATGGTTTAAAAAGGCGCTTTTGGGGCGCGCTTTTGGTCGCTTTTTTGCGCTTCAGGTCCTAGGCGCTTCTAGAGCGCCGCTTTACGAATCTGTTTATATTAGGAAGTGAAAAGTCGGCGTTTGAAGCCCAGTATGGCCTATTTCACGTTTTCTAACTAAATACTAATAAACCTAATTTATAGGGCATGATGATCATGATGACTATCTACATGATGATATGAATGATGCAGACATTCGTGGCTAGTATATTTAAATAGCTCTTGGGTAAAATATGCAATATCAGTATGCCATATGCTTAGTTAGTCGAATTGTTCCTTTCATTATGTCTGAACTTCGTAGCTTTCTTTTATTAGGTTGATAACTTCTTATTTATATATATTATTATATATTTCAAAAAACTCGCTTCCACTTTACGCTTTTGCAGCGCTTTACGCTTTGGTATGAGTGCGCTTCGCCCCACGCTTTCGCTTTTTAAAACCTTGAGTTTAAGCATGCTGATTCTTTTTTATAATTTTGTTCCGTAAGTTAAGTTAAGTTATTCTGAAGTCTATGGTAAACCTGGAGAATCTTAATAAAAATAGTCAAAAAAATGACTACTTTTTTGAATTTTTAACGCATGGAGTTTGTTGGCGGGATTGGTAAAATACCTTCAAAGGATTCCAGTAGGAATATTTTTTGATGATTTTTTATGTGATTACTGTTTAAAAGATTATGAAACATTTTGTGTATGTGGTTGGTTGTTTTTATTGATTTCGTTTACACCAGAGCAGCTTTGTGTTATTGAAACAAGTGCTTGATTAGAATAGTAAAAGGAAATTGAATTTGTTAGGTTGTGTTTGTTTTTTTATTGGCAACATGAAAAAACTGCATACTTATAGCATTGGTTTGAAGAATTGTGCAGTTGAAAGCCATTATTGAAGACTGGTAAGCCTTTTAAGGTGGTTTTGTCCTTGGCTGCATAGACTTTCTGCAGGGTTTTTAGTGAGGTGATTCTAGCACAACATAAGCCTCAGTTGCCTAGTAAATTTGGTTGAGTTGTCCTTGTAGTATTTCTGGACTTACAATTGACGGGATGCATACGATTTGAAGGGTGAGACAATATTGGCCTAGTCTATTAGATTATGCATGTTTCATTATCATGTGTCTAGCTGAATTTTAAGAACCTAAATGGCAATGTGAGGAAACGTTCTGAAACCATTACAAAAAACTAGTAGTTGATATAATCGAGGAAAGACATGAACACCGAGATGAAAAAACATCTCTGTTCTTTACATTTTTTTGTTCTCTACACTAATCATAAGATATTACTGTGTAGATTGATTATCTTATCTTTCCTATGCTGAACTTGCATCTACATCCATAGCCAACTTTACTATCCTCGCTAACAAATTGTAACGCTCTGGAGTTAATAAAATGTTTACCTTGAAGTGATGCACATTATTTCTTTCATATGCTATTTTGTTTGAGTTTACGTGATGCACATTGTTTCTTTCATCTGCTAAAATCTTAAATCTATTTAGGTTACCCGTATAATCTGGACTTCGATTATGGTGCTCTTGCTCAGCTGCAACATTTCTCCATCAACAATCTTGGTGATCCCTTTATTGAGAGCAATTACGGTGTCCATTCCAGACAGTTTGAAGTGGGTGTGCTAGATTGGTTCGCTCGACTTTGGGAAATAGAAAATCATGAATATTGGGGTTACATTACAAATTGTGGTACAGAAGGCAATCTTCATGGTATCCTTGTAGGGTGAGTATTTCTTGTTTAATTATTTCAAAACGACTAATAATGACTTTTATAGGTTTTCTTGAAGTAATAGTAATGAAAATTTTGTGCTTGTGTAGGAGGGAAGTTTTCCCAGATGGAGTTTTGTATGCATCACGAGACTCCCATTATTCTGTCTTTAAAGCTGCACGAATGTACAGAATGGACTGTGAAAAAGTTAGCACTCTGATCTCCGGGGAAATTGACTGCGCAGATTTTAAAGCCAAACTGCTCCGTAACAAAGACAAACCAGCCATCATTAACGTCAATATAGGTGTGCCATTTGCTACTCTTAAGGTTACTAAGAAGCTAACTGTATAGAATTAGTAGCCTCAGTTAACATTGTATACTTTTTCAGGAACGACTGTTAAAGGAGCTGTTGATGATCTCGACCTGGTTATAGAAACCCTTAAAGGAGCTGGTTTCTCCGAAGATAGGTTTTACATTCACTGTGATGGGGCTCTATTTGGGCTTATGATGCCTTTCGTGAAACGTGTAAGTTTTTCTGTCTTTCTCGTGTTTATTTCTTCCTGCACTCAGATGCTGCTATTTGAGGAGGTACAAGTTCAAAAGCAGGCATGCTTACACCTTCCTGTGCCACATACGATAAGACTTGCAAATTATGTTGGACACACCTGATTGTCCTCTTGAGAGATCTTCCAGTTGAAATAATTTCAGATCAAAAGGAAAAATGAAATCTGTACAAAGAATCCCCAAAACATAACTTTGTATATATCTTGGTAGCGTATTTGTCATATAGAAGTTAGAACTAACAAAAGGGAAAGTATCTAAAAATGAAATGGAAGTCATTTTTGTTTAACAACTACATTCTCCAAAAGCTGTTGAATAATCAAAATATCACATTTTTCTTTGGAGTTTTATCTATGTTTGAATCTTGAAGTTGATTTAAAGAAGGATACCAGAGTTGATACAAAAGTTGTTTGTTGGAAATCCAAATCATGAGAACCTATTTCGAATTTTCTCATTGTTTATTAGTTTGTTTGCAAGTTTATTTCCATATTGGAAACTAAAGCACCTCTCTTCATTTCTGTTTTTCGCCTTTTATTATCTTGCTACTTACTGCTTACGTTGTTTTTGACATTGAGCAGGCTCCTAAAGTATCATTTAAGAAGCCAATCGGAAGTGTTAGTGTTTCGGGTCACAAGTTCATAGGATGTCCAATGCCTTGTGGTGTTCAGATAACAAGATTGGAACACATCAATGCTCTTTCAAGGAATGTCGAGTACTTAGCTTCACGAGATGCCACAATCATGGGCAGTCGCAATGGTCATGCTCCAATCTTCCTGTGGTACACGCTGAACCGTAAAGGTTACCGAGGATTTCAAAAGGAAGTCCAAAAGTGCCTCAGGAATGCCCATTATTTGAAAGATCGTTTACGTGCTGAAGGAATAGGTGCCATGCTTAACGAGCTCAGTAGTACTGTTGTATTTGAAAGGCCTCAAGATGAGGAGTTTATTCGTCAGTGGCAACTTGCTTGCCAGGGCAGCATTGCACACGTTGTGGTTATGCCCAGTGTCTCAGTTGAGAAGTTGGATGATTTCTTGAATGATCTGATTGAGAAACGCAAGACCTGGTTCCAGGTGGGAAAGGTTCAGCCTTCATGTATTGCGGTTGACATTGGGAACGAAAATTGTGCTTGTCCTCAACATAAATGAAGCCCTTCTTGTACCGAGAGCTCTTCAATTTTGTTATTGTTGTTACCTTTAGCGAACCATCTGGTATTTTAATTGAAGAAATAAAATGATTTTAGTATTTTGCATGCGCTTATGTTCTCCCTCCCTCCCTGTTTATACTTTACATATGTATCAGCACCAATATGGTGGATTCCTTGTTCTTTGAGCACACAAGCAGGTTTTGTTTGTCAGAAGATATCCATCCAACTAGATTGATCTGACATCATCTGCTTCTCTTTAATTGGTGGTGTTTGCACCATACCTGTGTAGGTTACATATAAAGCGTAAAGGCATACGGTTGACGCAGTTCCCAAGAAGGGATGCAGCAAGACAATTATACAAGTGTTGGGTGGTGGCATAACCTCTCTCTCTCACTTAGTGACCGACCTAATGCTAAAGAGTCTGATCTAGTATCCCTAAAAAAGTTACGGATGTGAATGAGATTTCAGGTGGCATTCAGTGAGACCGTCGTACTATTAGACGGCAAAGAAGACGTTATGCGAAGAGATATATGGAGAGGCCAGAAGGGTTATCTTTTGGTGTTGAAGATGAACAATTCTACATAGTACATTGGGTAACGTGTTGGGGATAAAAGACTTGTAAAAGTCATGGATTACGGAAAGTCAAATCTTGGGAGAATGTTTCGGTTGGTATGCATAAGATGTTATGCAGTCAACTAAAACAGATTAAAGAAGAAACACAATTTAACGTGGTTCGGCTATAGTCTACGTCCACGGGAGAAGAATGGTTAGGGTTTCTTATTATCAATGGAGGTTTTACAAGAAGTGTATATATATATCCAATACATGCCACATATTCGTATAGATAGCAACATATCTAGAGAATATTTTCTTGCAGTGTAAGCCAATCATAAATAGATAAACCAAATATTCTCCTTTGTTCCAACACTCCCCCTCAAGTTGGTGCGAAGATATCAATGGATCCCAACTTGGATAGAATTCCATTGAATTGCTTGACAGGTAAACCCTTAGTAAAAACATCTGCCAGTTGTTGATGACTACGAACGAAGGGAGTGCATATTACTTTGGCCAATACCTTCTCTCTAACAAAATGACAATCCACTTCTATGTGCTTTGTACGCTCATGAAAGGTGGGATTTGATGCGATTTGTATCGCTGCTTGATTGTCACAAAACATCTTAGCTGGCTGAGGTGACAGAAAACCCAAATCTTTAAGTAATGCTCGCAGCCAAACAATCTCACAAGTTGTTGAAGCCATGGCTCTGTATTCTGCTTCAGCACTTGATCGAGAAACAACATTTTGTTTCTTGCTTCTCCATGTAACCAGATTACCACCAAAGAATATGCGGTACCCTGTTGTTGATTTACGATCAACTGGACATCCAACATAATCAGCATCTGAATATGCTGTTATACAGTAGCTATAAATTGAATAGGCTTCATTCTTTGTCATCAAAACTCCTCTTCCTGGTGATCCTTTTAAATACTGTAGAATCCTAGTTACTGCATTTAGATGTTTAACACGAGGTGTATGCATATAACGACTGACTAAGCTTACTGCATGTGCTATGTCAGGTCTGGTAACAGTGAGATAAATTAACTTTCCTACTAACCTTTGATATGACCCAATATCACTTAACACATCACCATCATTATCAAGTTTGTTGCCAATTTCTGTAGGAGTATCACAAGGCTTTACTCCCATTTTTCCTGTAGCCTTCAGCAGATCCAACACATATTTTCTTTGATTCAGAAAAATACCCTTCTTTGAGTAAGAAACTTCTAATCCCAGGAAATACTTCAGTATTCCTAAATCCTTGATGTCAAATCTGGAATGAAGCATTGGTTTAAGATTTCTAATTTCTTGTTGATTGTCTCCTGTAATCACAAGGTCATCAACATACACTAGAACTATAGTTGTACCAAGATTACTTCTTTTAATAAACAAGGAAGAATCGGCAGAGCTCCTTTTGAACTTATTCTGGATGAGTACTGAACTTAGCTTTGCATACCATGCACGTGGTGATTGCTTTAAACCATATATTGCCTTCTTAAGCTTGCAAACCATATTGCTCTCTCCTTCTCGAGGGTGTCCAGGTGGTATACTCATATACACCTCTTCTTCTAGATCACCTTGTAAGAATGCATTCTTCACATCCATTTGAAACAATTTCCAATCTTTATTAACTGCAAGAGACATAAGAACACGAAAAATATTCATCTTTGCAACTGGTGCAAAAGTTTCTGTGTAGTCTTCTCCATATCTCTGAGTAAAACCTCTTGCCACTAATCTTGCCTTATAACGCTCAACAGTTCCATCACTTCTGTATTTAATTTTGTACACCCATCTACATCCAACAGTTTTCTTCCCGGGAGGCAACTTGACAATACTGTATGTATTATTTACATCTAAGGCACGTAACTCATTCTCCATTGGTGCCCTTCATTTTGGATTACACTTTGCTTCATTATAGTTTTTAGGTTCTTGATGACTGGATATAACACTTAGAAATGCAGAGTGTGAAGAACCTACATGATCATAAGTTAAATGTGCTTGTATAGGATACGCAGCGGAATGATATGTAAAGAAATCTTTGTATTTCTCTGGAGCCTTCTTCTCACGACTTGAGGTTCTGACAATTGGTACCACTGGTTGTGGAACCATAACCTCAGTTTCTGGAACTTGATGCGGCACATCTTGTAGTCCTGTATTATCATCAGTAACATTAACATTATTGTCTGAAGCTTCTTCATGAACTGCTTCATTATGCACATCCAACACTGCAGTAGGTAAGTCCACCAACTCTACCCCATCACCATTATCTCTGTGGGAATCTGTTGCAGTAGGTATCTCATTAATAACTGGAAGTGGGGCCAAATCTGTATAACACTCCCCCTGAGACCGACTGCCAGAATCACACTGAAAATAAGTCATTGTTTCATCAAACACAACATCACGAGAAATCTGTAGCTTTCTAGTGGGTGGATGATAACAAATATATCCTTTCTTTGTAGAAGAGTAACCAAAGAACACACACTTAGTTGCCCATGAATCCAGTTTATCACGATGCTTTGCCTGTAAATGTACATAACACACACAACCGAAAACTCTAAGATGAGAAATGTCAGGCTGATGATGTTTTAAAACCTCTAATGGAGATTTGAACTCAAGCACACGACTAGGCAGACGATTGATCAAGTAAGTGGCCGTCAGAGAACCATGAGACCAAAATTTCTTTGGAACATGCATCTGAATCATAAGAGCACGGGTTGTTTCCAGAATATGACGGAGTTTCCTTTCAGCAACACCATTTTGCTGTGAAGTACCAACACAGCTAGTTTGATGGATAATACCATGACTACGCAAATAACCTGGAAGAGGGCCTTTGACAAACTCAGTGCCATTATCGGATCTAAAAATTTTAACCTGTGCATCAAATTGGTTGCGGATCATACAATGAAAATCCACAAATACAGATGAAACTTCAGATTTGGATTTGAGTAAATAGATCCATGTAGCACGTGACCAATCATCTATAAAGATAACGAAATATTTGTACCCATCATAAGCATCAATTGGAGCAGGACCCCATAAATCAGAATGAATTAATTCAAAAGGCATTGTAGCTCGAGTCACAGAGTTAGGAAATGGAAAACGAGATTGTTTAGAAAACTGGCAAACATCACAGACTTGAGACTGAACAGAAAAAGTGGGAAAAATCCTAGACAAAACACGACTGGAAGGATGTCCAAGTCGTTGATGATAAAGAAACTGCGGAGTTGATCTGTGAGTGAGACATGCCATGTCACTAGAGCGTAACAGGTACAATCCATGAGAAAAGATGCCTCTACCAATCGTCTTCTTCGTCTTTCGATCCTAAAAGATGACCGAGGTAGGGGTAAATGTAACATCACAATCCAGAGAATTAGTGATTTGACCAACAGATAACAATTGAGTAGGAAACGAGGGGACAACAAGTGCATTAGATGGCGGAAAATCTGGAAAAAAATGCACTTTCCCACTGCCCAGCACAGGAGCAGTAGAGCCATTAGCAACAGACACATTTTTATGAGAGCTGCGAATAAATGCATGAACTGACGAAGGATCATTTGCCATATGATCTGTAGCTCCTGAATCAATAATCCAAATGTGACGGTTGGAAACAGGCGTAGTAAGAAAGGCTAGCAGGTTACCTGAAGTATGGTTGGCCTTGCGCTCATTCTTATTACTCAACTGGTGAAAGAAATCCTTTAACTGGTCTATGGTAAAGGATGAATTGTCAGCTACAGCAGCTCGAGCAAGCTTATTTTTGTCAAAATTAGCTTTAAGATGAGGATAAATATCCCAAAAACGATCCTTGGTGTGACCAGTTTTATTACAATGATCACAATGAAAAACTTCTCTCTTACCCTTAGCACGAGAAGTCTTGTCCTTATCAAATGGCATGGCTCTTCGTTTATCATCTCTGGAGCTCAGAAGAGCACTGGATTCAGCAGCATCCAGGTCTACAATGCTTTTAGAAACAGGATTCATAACTTTCTTGCGTGTCTCTTCACGTTGCACAGTCGCACAGACACTAGACAAACTTGGCAATTCAGCACTCATGAGAATAATGCTTCTAAGAGATTCATACTCTGATGTGAGGCTACTGAGCACATCAAAAATTTTATCCTCCTCAACCCTCTTTAAGAGAATTTTGGCATCAGTTGTATGAGGACGATATGTATCCAGTTCATCCCACTTCCTTTTTAAATAACCAAAATGCTCAGTAAAACTTTTCGTACCTTGTGCAGCCTCAGCAATCTCACGCTTCAGCTCAAACACCCGAGCAGCATTATTCCGTAAGCCATACAGACTAGCAACAGACTTCCACAAATCCTTTGCAGATTCTGAAAACGAGAAAATTTCCGAAATATGTGGTTCCATCGACTGGAGAAGCCACGTAAGAACCAGTTGATCATCAGCAATCCAATCTTCATACTTTGGATCTTTAGCATCTGGACAAGTACTATTCTCAGCAATATACCCAGACTTTCTTTTACCCCCAAGAGCAAGAGCAGCAGCCCTAGACCAGTTGACATAATTGACATCATTCAGCAAGACAGAGGTTAAACACAAACTAGTATTATGATCTGATTGTGCCATAGTAAACACACAGAGAAACGAAACTTGATTACAGAGAAACGGCCAGGATCGTTAACGATCCCATGATACCATGTTGGTATGCATAAGATGTTATGCAGTTAACTAAAACATATTAAAGAAGAAACACAGTTTACGTGGTTCGGCTATAGCCTACGTCCACGGGAGAAGAATGATTAGGGTTTCTTATTATCAATGGAGGTTTTACAAGAAGTGTATATATATATCCTATACATGCCACATATTCGTATAGCTAGCAACATATTTAGAGAATATTTTCTTGCAGTGTAAGCCAATCATAAATAGAGAAACCAAATATTCTCCTTTGTTCCAACAGTTTCATTACCAGCCAATGTAAGTTTAACTTTTTCTTTAAACTAAGATTCAAGTTAATGATTGTATTTAGGTTCGTCTTTGCAGTAGAAATTTTCTAGCATTGTTTTGTACCGTCTTTGGTTAAAATTTTGTTCTATTACCTGCTTGAATAGGTTAATATGTGAATCTGTATATGTTCTTTGGTCAAGTGTACAAATCTTGCTTGTTTGTGTTTTAAAGTTAATTAGTCAATTTTAGTATTCTAGTACTGCCGAAGTTCTTAGTTATGCTGGTTGATCCAACCAATAAATTTTGTTTTGTTTAACCAGCCTATCTCTTTATGATCACCATTTAACCAATCAATCACTGACTATTAATTTGGAATTAAGAAATATGAGTTTCTTAATTATTTTTTTCTTCTCATTTCATCTCAAGCTCAACCCTTGTAAATATAAACGATGACTGATGCTGAGGATATCCAACCTCTCGTCTTTGATAATGGAACCGGAGTAGTTAAGGTTATTCTGGAAACGATTTGTGGCAATTCTTTACGGGAAAACAATGTATTTCTTTCTTTGTTTCTTCTAATTTTTCTTTTATATATTCAGGCCGGATTTGCTGGTGATGGTGCTCCAAGAGCAGTGTTTCCCAGTATTGTTGGCCGACCTCGAAACGCTGATGCGATGGTTGGAAAGGGTAAAAAGGATGTCTATGTGGGGGACGAAGCCTTGTCGAAGAGAGGTAGACTTACGCTAAAATACCCAATTGAGCACGGTATTGTGAGCGATTGGAATGATATGGAAACTATGCATCATACCTACTACAACGAGCTTCGTGTTGATCCTGAGGAGCACCCTGTTCTTCTAACTTAGGCACCTCGCAATCCCAAGGCTAACAGGGAGAAAATGACTCAAATCATGTTTGAGACTTTCAACAGCCCTGCTATGTACGTTTCCATCCAGGCTGTTCTCGCTCTATATTCCAGTGGACGCACAACCGGTTTGTAGTTGAGCACTACACCGCACTAGCAAAACTTCTTTCGTGAAAATATTTTATCCTGAGCTAAAAGATCAATTTATTTTGAAATTTGTTTCTTTGTCTCAGTGATTTGGTTGTTTCTGTTTGAGAGCAGGTATCGTGCTGGATTCTGGCGAGGGTGCGACTCACACAGTGCCTATCTATGAGGGCTATGCTCTCCCCATGCAGTCAACCAATTAAATCTTGCTGGCCGTGATCTTACAAATTATCTGATGAAGATCCTTGAGAGAGTCCAGTCATTCGACACCACTGCCGAACGAGAAGTTGTCCGTGACATAAAAGAGAAGCTTGCATATGTTGCTCTTGATTATGAGGAAGAGACTACGGAAGAAGGTTCTTCTATTGAGAAGACTTATGAGTTGCCTGATGGGCAGGTTATTACAATTGGTTCTGAGAGATTCAGGTGTCCGGAGGTGCTATTCCAACCATCTTTGATCCTAATGGAAGCTTGCACCAAACAGCATGAAGATCAAAGTGGTTGCGCCTCCAGAAAGAAGATGCAGTGTCTGGATCGGTGGGGGTGAGTTATTGTACATTGATGTTTATTCTGTTTCTTTTTAGAGTTGCACGCTTCGGGAGTCATCATTTTAATTTTTTTATTAAAACGGGGAGATTGAAAAATCCACAAGAACCAATGCATTCAGAAGATGGTAATTTTTTTTTCCGGAAAACTAAAGATGTTTTCAGAGTTTCCACTTGAGATCAAGTTCCAAAAGTTTGCAAAAGAAAGTTTTAGATATTAACAAGCCGCGGTCTTCCAATAGTATAAAACAAATTTACTTTAACTGTGAATATAACACTCTCATTCTTTTAGCATGAAATAAAACCTTGACAAACTCCTGTTCAAAATCTGGCTGACTGTGATTACAGATGTGTATCTCCAAGTGTGAGTACGATGAATTTGGTGCATCCGTCATCCACCGGAAGTGCTTCTAAGTTGGATGGCCCAACCTGGTTCCAGGTGGGAAAGGTTCAACCTTCATGTATTGCAATTGATATTCGGAATGAAAACTGTGCTTGTCATCCACATAAATGAAGTCCTTCTTGTCATGAATTTTGTTATTGTTGTTACCATTAGCAAACCATCTGGTACTTTAATTAAAGGTATAAAATGATCTCAATATTTTCCATGTTTATCTTCTCCCTCCCTCCTCCCTCTGTCTCTGTATATATATGCGCCAGTATGGTGGATTCCTTGTTATTTGAGAAGACAAGCAAATGATGTTTGTCAGAAGATATCCGTCCATCTAGACTGATCTGACAAGTGACATCATCTGTTTTTCTCTTTAAGAGCAGCTTAACTCAAAGGGGATCGCCAAAGCAGCTTAAACAACAGAGAAGCCAAAGAAGCGGTCGCCAAAGCAGCTTAACTCTAGGTCGCAAAGTCGACGTTATTGGTTGCGAAGTTATATATAGCAGAGGGGTGGGTGGAACAAAGTATTAGCATGTGTGGTCCAACTATACAGTATCTACAGTTCATTGTTTAACGTGTTGGGGATAAGTTTGACTTGAAAAAGTCATGGATTACTCAAAGTCAAATCTCAGGAGAATGTTTCATCACCAGCCAATACAGAGAAATCTTTCAAGTTTGTTTCTTCATCATCTCTACTAATCACAATGTAAGTCTTTTCCTGTTCTTGGTTGTTTGTGTCTTAAAGTTACTCAATTGGTCAATGTTGGTGTTCTAGTACTGTCGCAGTTCTTAGTTGTGCTAGTTGATCAAACCAATTGTTTTCTTTTTCCTGATAATTTAGGATCGATCACTTAAATAGAGTTTAACCAGTAAAGCACGCATTCTGACTATTACTTCAGAGTTATGTCAGAAAAAACATGAGTTTTTTTGTTTCTTTTTTGATTTATGAAGTCCTTAATTTTTTTTTCGTCATTTCATCTCAAGCTCAACCCTTGTGTAAATATAAACGATGGCTGATGCCGAGGGTATCCAAACCCTCGTTGTTGATAATGGAGGCGGAACAATTAAGGTAATTCTTCCAACAGGTAGAAACGATTTGTGGCGATTCTTAATGGGGATAACAATGTTTTACTTTGTTTTGTTTCTCCTAATAATTCTCTAATTCCAGTCCGGATTTGCTGGTGATGATGCTCCTAAGGCAGTGTTCCCCAATACTGTTGGCCGACCTCGACGTGCTCGTGTCGAGGTTGGAATGGGTCAACAGGATCCCTTTGTGGGAGATGAAGCCCAATCAAAGAGAGGTATTCTTACCCTAAAGTATCCAATTGAATATGGTATTGTGAGCGATTGGGATGACATGGAAAAGATATGGTATCACACCTTCTACAATGAGCTCCGTGTTGCGCCTGAAGACCACCCTGTTCTTCTCACTGAATCACCTTTCAACCCGATGGGTAACAGGGAGAAAATGACTCGAATCATGTTTGAGACTTTCAACAGCCCTGCTATGTACGTAGCCATCCAAGCTGTTCTCGCTTTATACGCCAGTGGACGTACAACCGGTTTGTAGCAGATCACCAGCGAAGTTTGGTTTCAGAAACTTTTTAAGTCGTTTACTTGTTTTTTTCAGTGATTTGTTTGTATTTTCCAGGTATCGTGTTCGATTCTGGTGTGAATATGAGTTACGCAGTGCCTATCTATGAGGGTTATGCTCTCCCCCATGCAACCCTTCGCTTGTTTCTTGCTGGCAGTGATCTCACATATTATTTAACGAAGATCCTTACGGAGAGAGGGTACTCATTCACCACCACTGCGGAACGGGAAATTGTCCGTGACATAAAAGAGAAGTTTGCATACATTGCTCTTGATTATGAGGAAGAGATAGAGACTGCGAAACAAGGTTCTTCTATTGAGAAGGCTTATGAGTTGCCCGATGGGCAGGTTATTACTGTTGGTTCTGGGAGATTCAAGTGTCCGGAGTTGCTATTCCAACCATCTTTGATGCAGATGGAAATTCCTGGGATCCATGAGATTACCTACTGGTCCATAATGAAGTGTGATGTCGATATCAGAAAGGATTTATATGCAAACATTGTCCTCAGTGGTGGGACTACTATGTTCCCTGGGATGGCAGACCGTATGAGCAAGGAGATTACTGCCCTTGCTCCCAGCAGCATGCAAATCAAAGTGATTGCACCACCAGAGAGAAAATACAGTGTCTGGATTGGTGGGTCCATCTTGGCATCTCTCAACACCTTCCAGCAGGTGAGTTATTATTACTAAGTGATGTCCAGTCTATTTCTTTTCGGTTTTGCACGCCAAGTGAGTCATCTAATTCATATCTTTATTAATACGAGGGGATAGAAAAGTATTCATTGATTTTATTTGCAGATGTGGATCTCCAAGAGTGAGTACGATGAATATGGTGCATCCATTGTCCGCCGGAAGTGCTTCTAATCTAAATTGGTTGGTAAGGAAACTACAGGTTGCTATGTCTCTGTTGGGTTTCTGAAGTCGTCTTGTGTCATCTGGTTAAATGCTTTTAACTTCTAAGTATAGTTTTTGTAAAAGACCAGTTTGTATAGTGTTAGTATCTCCATGTTCACGAGCTAATTAAATCGATCACATCAATGCTCTCTTCCTTGGAACATTGAGTACTTAGCTTCACGAGTTGCCACCGCACACACGCTGAATTATAAAGGTTCTCGAGGTGTCCAAAACGAGTCGCCTCAGGAATGCCTATCATCTGAAAACCATTTTCGTGCTTTAAGGATAGGCCTTGCTTAATGAGTATTCTTGTATTTGAACCCCAGTATGAAGAATCTGTTCCTCAGTTGGCAAAATGTAAGAGTTTTGGACTTTGTCGCCCCCATTATGCATTCCGGTCGAGAACAGTCTAGGACTCTACTAGGCTTTGCAAACTTGTGCTTGCCGTCTACACAAATGATGCTGTTTTTGTTCTGGAGCTCTTCAACTTCGTAGTCCTTATCATCTTTGGCCAACCATCTGGTACTTCAGTAATGGAGCTGTACGAATTTGAATGTCTTCAGTGCTTTCTCCGGCTTGATTTTCTTTGTCTCTGGATAACAGATTCGGTGTTCTTTAAACCGACAGAAGTGACTTCTGTTTTCAGACTTGAGCAAATAACCATCCTTCCTGACCTAGGATATAATTGCTGGTGCTGTTTCCTCCAAAGGTTACATGGTCCTCTACTGAGACACACAGAGTTCCAAAGGGCTATGCGATGAATGTAAATTGCAAAACGAGTAAGTTATCAGGTTCATAAGAAACTCTAAACGAGGAGATCACTAAATTATGATTTGATCTCAATATCTGTTACAAGCCTGTAACCTAGAAGAGACGACGCAAATTAGTTAAGTCATATATCCTACCTGTTTTTGGTCCTGCAAATTTATCTCATCATTTCTTCTCACGTTTATCCGATCTTTGTAAAGAAGTGTTAGCCTGTTTAGGTGGTGGCTCTGCTGTTGCCAGCTCTGCTGGATTTGCTACATATTTTTAGTAACCACTTTCACAACTGTATTATTCTGTTTTAACATGAGGCAACTTTCCTACAACCTGTCTTATCACATCATAATCGCTCCAGAAGACTTCTCAAACCTGAAACTCAACAATTTTACCAGAGAAAAAAATAAAATACAAAATTCAATACACGTCTATGATAATTCACGTCAGCGACTTATTTTCAACTGATCGATCAAAAAAAAGTCGTCGGAGACATGATCATGGAGACACAGTCGTGGAGATGTAACTAGAATAATAATTTAAAAAGCCAGTTCTTGGTCCAACTATAGTATTTTACGATTTGGACAACCTAGCAATGGCCCAAGGGTTTTGGAAACTAGTCGAGAACATGTAGACCAAGTGGGTGCCGGCTCACGTGCTATTGAAAGCCGGCCAAACGACGTGCCAAAAGATAAAAGTCAAATCCAAAGGCGAGGAATCTTTCATACCAGCCGATCTAACGGTGATGATTTGGCTATGGCTGCCAGCCAGGTCATCCAATCTTTTATCGTGGTTGAAATGATTCTACAACTTTAATTAATTCAGATAAATTATTGCCAACAATTATTTATGAGTCATCATCCCTGGTTTTACAACCACCTCCAATCTGTCATCCTTGTTTACACACCGTCAGTTCATCCTCGATTGTTGTACGATTCAATGATCAAACGTAATCGACGGGTATTAGTTAAGGATGACAAAAAAGAAAGATATTAAATTCCCTCTAAATTAAATTTGATTTTTCATTTTCCATTTAGTCGACTTGTATATAAATTTGTCCGTTTCATTCGATCTCTCTCTCTTACATCGTTTTCTTCAGCTAGAGGTGGAGATTCAAAATCTAGACAAACAAAGTCTTTCCTCTTAGAAGAGAAGATCCTGTTTTTTCATCATCTCTAGTAATCTCAATGTAAGTTTTCCTTTCAATTTCCTTCAAGTTTAATTTATAATTGAGGTTCGTAATTTTGTTTTGAAAGTATTGATTTTCTGTGCTGATCTTAAATTTTTGTTGTGTTTACTGCTTAAACTGGATTCATTGAGTTCGATCTATACAAATAACTTTAAAGATTATATATACTGTTGTATTTCTTGATGTTAATTAGATTTGTTTATTGTATATGTGAATCTGATGATCTGATTTAGTTCTTCTTTACTTGTTTGTATTAAGTTAAACGATTTTGTTATTGGAATTTAGTACTTCTGGATTTCTTTGATCATCAGTAGTATTGATCCATATGAATCATGACAGTAGTGTTGTTTGCTTGGTGTATGAGGCTATGCGTTATCCATGAGACCATGACCTCTCAGCGTTGACCGTCCAACTATTAAAACTTTCTGATTTTTGCGTGTAATAGACGTCTTCAGAGTAGCTGATCATGTTTTTGTATCTTTTTTATTTATATGTGAAGATGATGAAGTTAGCTAGCTAGGGAATTTTGTTATTGAAGTCTTTGATCTCAACGAGAATCTGAATTAAACTTGGCCATGTTAATGAACCACAATTTAAAGCTAAGACTCAGATTTGTATTTCAAATGATCTTATTAATCTGTAATTATAAAAGACATGAGATTTTGTAAGGGTAATAAATTTCATAAATTATTTTCGTCTCATTTCATCGACTCATGTGTAGATATAAACAATGGCTGATGCTGAGGAAATCCAACCTCTCGTTTGTGACAATGGAACCGGAATGGTTAAGGTTAGTTATTCTACGATTTGTGGTACTGATTTGACAGTTCTTAATGGGAAAGACATGACTGTTTCTTATTATTTTAATTGTTCTTTATTTCCAGGCCGGATTTGCTGGTGATGATGCTCCTAGGGCAGTGTTCCCCAGTATTGTAGGTAGACCGAGGCACACTGGTGTCATGGTTGGAATGGGTCAAAAGGATGCCTATGTGGGAGATGAAGCCCAATCCAAGAGAGGTATTCTTACCTTAAAGTATCCAATTGAGCATGGTATTGTGAGCAACTGGGATGACATGGAAAAGATATGGCATCACACCTTCTACAATGAGCTCCGTGTTGCTCCTGAAGAGCACCCTGTTCTTCTCACTGAGGCACCTCTTAACCCCAAGGCTAACAGGGAGAAAATGACTCAAATCATGTTTGAGACTTTCAACAGCCCTGCTATGTACGTAGCCATCCAGGCTGTTCTCTCTCTATACGCCAGTGGACGTACAACCGGTTCGTACTTGATGATCAGACAAATTAAATTGTAAGGCAAATGTTATGTCCTTTCTTTTTTCTTACGGCTTGGTACTTTCGTTTGACAACAGGTATTGTGTTGGATTCTGGTGATGGTGTGAGTCACACTGTGCCAATCTATGAGGGTTATGCTCTCCCCCATGCAATTCTTCGTTTGAATCTTGCTGGCCGTGATCTGACGGATGCTTTGATGAAGATCCTTACGGAGAGAGGGTACTCATTCACCACCACTGCAGAACGGGAAATTGTCCGTGACATAAAAGAGAAGCTTGCATACGTTGCTCTTGATTATGAG
Source organism: Papaver somniferum (assembly GCF_003573695.1). Classification (NCBI taxonomy): domain Eukaryota; kingdom Viridiplantae; phylum Streptophyta; class Magnoliopsida; order Ranunculales; family Papaveraceae; genus Papaver; species Papaver somniferum. Next base: position 149,405,915 of record NC_039363.1, on the reverse strand, counting down.
CAAGAGCTTGACACTTCCAAAGGCAGCTCGTCTATTGAAAAGACTTATGAGTTGCCCGATGGGCAGGTAATTACAATTGGGGCTGAGAGATTCAGGTGCCCAGAGGTGCTTTTCCAACCATCTATGATCGGGATGGAAGCTGCTGGTATCCATGAGACTACCTACAATTCCATAATGAAGTGTGATGTCGATATCAGAAAGGACTTGTATGGAAACATTGTCCTCAGTGGTGGAACTACTATGTTCCCTGGGATCGCAGACCGTATGAGCAAGGAGATTACTGCCCTTGCTCCCAGCAGCATGAAAATCAAAGTGGTTGCACCACCAGAGAGGAAATACAGTGTCTGGATTGGTGGGTCCATCTTGGCATCCCTAAGCACCTTCCAACAGGTGAGTTGTTACTGCGTGATCTCCAGAATAGTTTACTTTAATGGTGCTCAATTAGCTAGTCATATGATTCTATTTGTTATCTGAACTCAGAAGACGGTCGTAAGTTTTCCAAACACCAACGCTGATACGAAACAAGTTAAGCCATAACATGTTCATATAATTTTTTTTTGTTTTTGAAATGTGATTGCAGATGTGGATCTCCAAGGCTGAGTACGATGAATCTGGTCCAGCCATCGTCCACAGGAAGTGCTTCTAAGTTGGTTGATATAGGAACAGCAAATGATAATGGTGGGTTGCTATTTTTATTTGGTTGGCATTCAGAAGTCTTGTGTATGTGAATTACTTGCTACTCAGTTTGGGTTGTTGAAAAGAGAAAACCAATTTGTTTGTGGTGTTCGGGGAAATGGGACTGACGTTCGTCAATAAGTGGGGCAGGCGTTATGTTATACTATTATTACATTACAGATTTGCTGCATCAACATCATACTTTGAGAGAGCCTGATGATTCTTTTTTGTTTCTTTTTCTTTTCCTTAAAACTTTTTAGTGTGCTAGCTAGCTTATTGCTGCTAGATTTCATGAACAACAGATGAATATACCTCGTGCGATCTTGTTGTTTCTTGTTATTTTATTTTTCTTCAAGATATGGTGGTGATGCTTATTAGTCATTTTATAGTCGGGGACAATTCTCTGTTAATATTTATTTGTATGAAAATTTGATTTAAACGCCAAAGTTCTTATTTTTCTTTCAGACTGTTATTTATTTTTGCTTTCCCCGAACAAAAAAAGGGCATTTGAAATGTATAACATAAACTTGAACCAAACAACAAAGAGTTCGCTATGCAGTTGTGTAACTTTATACATGGATCATAGATCAATTCTTTTGTCATACTGACAAATCCGATCTCGCTATTTTTCATTCCATCTCACTGTATATCATGCGGCCTTAAATTGGCGAGCACAAGATATTCTCTAGTCTCTGCCCACTCGGTGCCAAAATCAAATTAAGTTTGGCTTGTCCAAAAGAAGTCAATCTTAGGACCTAACTGGTATCCAGTTCCAAATAGGGCATTTTAAGGAACGCTTTTCATGGTTTCCTCTGTAGCTGTACAAATCTGTAGCCACCATCTGCCATTTGAATCACCATAGCGAAGACAATCCTTCAGTAGGACAGTGATCTCAAGCCATCAGCAATCTCTTGATAAATTAGGGCAAGTATTCTCTTCCATATATTTGCTTAGTTCTTTATTCAAATTTTTGGAATTCCACTTACTTTTTCATCAGTGTGGTTCCACTGTACAGTATAATAGCATGGTCTGATCTTCCTTTCACAAAAATCTGATGCAACAAAACAAAGCAACATAGCAATACAAAACAAAGCAAAATAGCAATACGAGTTTTACACAATCTTTTGCATGTGTATGTGTTGTACAGTACTATTTATTAATGCACATCTCATGTATGTAAAAATGTTTCACTCGAAAGAGACACTGTAGACTTGTTTCTATGTGAAACCTTTTGATGTTCGATCATCTGTCATTAAACTGGCTCTATAGTAAGTCAAGTTACAAGAAAAGTCTATTTTCTTAATGAAATCTTTGTTCTGCAGGTGTAGTTCCAAATTGAAGTCTTCAAAGTTTGACCAAACTGAACATCATTTGAACTAGTTCAATCACAACACTGCTCAAGTTGTCGATGTGAAAAAAATATTTTTAGGCGTTGCATCATAAGTTTCCTGTCACATCACTAAGTTTGTAGAGAGCTATGCACAGAGCTGGTAAAATGGTGATCAAGAAATTTTTCCGAGAGATATCTAGAGCACCTGTCATTTTCTCTTCACCTGCAAAACTTCTCATTTTCGGGAGAAGCTTCTCCTTACTGTCATCGCAAAAGGATCCAGCTCTAGAATTGTCTCTCAGTCGGAGCCGCAGATGGATTGTCAACAACCAGATCAAGAATATCATTCTCCGACACCCTAATCAGGTTGTACCAATTTGGTTTCTCCAAAAGAAGTTTAAGACTCTCGACCTTCAAGGTAAGGCTCTCAATTGGGTTAAGAAGTACCCATGTTGCTTTGAAGTGTATCTAGAAAATGGTGATTACTATTGTAGATTAACAAAACAAATGATGTCTCTTGTGGATGAGGAGGAATCTGTTCAGGATGAGCAGGAACCAGTCATTGTTGAACGGCTAGCTAAGTTATTGTTGATGAGCTCCAATAGGAAGCTAAATGTTCTGAAACTTAATGAATTAAAGAGGAATTTTGGGTTTCCTGATGATTTTTTGGTTCGGATTTTACCCAAGTACCCAGAAATGTTTCGACTTGTTAATTATAGTGGGAGACATAGTTCAATGGAGATAGAACTTGTTTCCTGGAACCCTGCTTTAGCAGTTTCTGTGATAGAAACTTTAGCAAAGGAAAGGAAAAGTGAGCCTTCTTTTACTTGCTCTCTGCCTTTGAGTTGGGTCAAAACTTGGGTGAAGTTTCACGAATTTAATGCAACTCCATATATTTCACCTTATAATATGAATGTTAGGGATTTCATGGAGGGATCACATGAGATGGAGAAAAGGGCAGTAGGTTTGGTGCACGAGCTGCTTTCATTGATGCTGTGGAAGAAAGCGTCTATTATGAAATTGGCTCATTTTAGAAGAGAGTTTAAGTTGCCTGAGAAGCTAAATGTTATACTGCTTAAACATCCTGGAATTTTTTATGTTTCCAATAAGTATCAGAGTTACACCGTTCTTCTTAGAGAAGGATATAATGGTTCAGAACTGATGAATAAGGATCCACTTGTCATTGCGAAAGAGAAATTTGGTGACCTGATGCAGGAAGGTCTTCATGAATTTAATCGGAGGCAGCATGCAGTAAATTTGGAAAAGAAAAAGAATAAAGATATGGTTTTGCTAAGATCAAGTAATAATGGCAGTAGAGGTACTGCTAAAGCGTCTGAACAGGATGATCCAAAAGGAAAGCAAGGAACCCTGTATGATCCAAAAGAAAGGGAGAGGTTCTATAAAGATCTCTTTGAGGACGATGAGACTCCGCCGTGACAGTAAATTAGGTAATGCATAGGCAAAGCTATCATCCATACTCCCGCTGGTCCGTTAATGGTTAAGTTTTCTTTTGTCATCTATTCTATATTACGTATAGCCAATTTGAGCGGTTTTTTCGATGGTTTGTTTGTTGGATGTTCACACTTGATGACATTTATTCACCTTTTGCCCATTCAGTTAGTCAAATAGTTAAAAATTAACAAAAAAAACAGACTCATCTCTTAGCTTTTTATTACTTGTAGTATTTCCAGTTTATGCCCCTCTGGATTAATTCCTCAAGTTATTTGATTCAGATTTCATTCTATTAAAAGCTATCGTTGTTCATTTACATTTTTGGTTTCCAGAGACTCCATGCATGTGGTAATATAATTTTTGTACTCTTTTTGCAGCTTGACCTCAAAGCGAAAGAATGATGTAATTACTGTTTGGCTTACGTGATTGCTTGGTGATTCAGTGGAGGCGGCCTGGTCTGTAAGTTACCAACTCTTAATTTGCAATAAAATTTGGTTACTAGGAAGAGTTGACTCTAAAATTTGTGGGTTAGCTACAAGGCTTCTAGCCGGGGGCTTACATTGTGAAGGATTTAAGCTGTAAGTAAGCGGAGCTTCACTTAACTTATGAGTAATTGAACAAAACCGCTTACCCTTGAGCTCGTTGTCTTCTTTCTCCTTTTGTGGGTACAAAATACTTGAGATTAGGAATAAAGACGAACTTAACCAAATTATGATAAAGAAAATGATATTTAAAGATTATCTTCTTTACAGTTTGAAATTGTATGTTTTCTCACTAGTTTTGCATATTTAGCTCTTTCTTGGGCACCATTATGTTTCAGAAACTGCTTGCTCAAACTCATAGTTTCTCCTTCACATACTCATTAAACAATGGGAACTCGGAGATAAATGAAGGAAAAAATCCAAAGACAAGAGTTAACTCTTTAAGGAAGATCATGAGGACTAGCAACCGACACGAATAAATGGCGGTTTGGCATAAAGACTTTCCAACTATCCATACTAAGAGTGTTTGCTTTAAATTTTTAATTACCGAGAACAAAATGTTTGAGCAGCAATTCGGTTCTCAGAAAACATAGAATTTGAGATGAATAAGGAGATGAATTAAATAAATGGCACTATAAACCTAAACCAAAGATCAAAGAAAATGCCGTGGAGGCTCATGCTCTTTATCGTCCGATGTGTTCACATTGTCAATCAGTCAGTGTCAAGATGGATGCCGAAAGAATTTATGGTTATCCCTTGAAAAGTAAAACATGCAGGTCCTACAACCATTATAGATTATGAGTTGGCAGATGACTAGCTAATTAGGACTAGCAAAACCTTGCTTTATTGATATGAAGTTGGAGAAACCACTAAAACTGGGGTTATACTAAACTTGGTAAAACCGTGATAAGAAACATTTTCCTTGGTTTGCTTTTCATTTTGAATGGTATACACGGAATCATTGTTTAATCTTGATTTGCTTTCTTGTTCTTTCTTTACTGGATTGAAAGTCAAAATGGGCCACTATGTTAAAGATGCAAATATATAAATCAAAAAGTTTCATATTTCTCAAGTTTCTGTACAATGGTGTGTTTCCTGGGTCCTTTGAAGCACCTAGCTAACATGTGTATACAATTACAATTACAGGTACATTTTAGCAGATACCAGCCACATTCCGTATCATACCTTCACGTTCTGATGGAACAATGGTTGATGGTGTCGGTATAATACCTTCATGTTCTGACGGAACCACTCTGCTGGATGGTGGTGGTGCAGGCGCTTGGGGAATTAAAGATCTTGGTTGGCTACCCCCATTCATAATTTTCTCGCATGTCTCAATCAAACAATGCCTGCAAGTTGGGCATGATGAGTGTGAACTGAGCCATTTATCGATGCATTTAATGTGAAATCCATGGTTGCACTTGGGTAGAATTCTAATACGCTCTCCTTGAGCAAACTCTGAGATGCAAATAACGCATTCAGTGTCTAAACCTTGTAGCTTCAACCCAGGTAAGTATGTAACTACAGGAAATGTCTTGAGGGCTTTTTTCTTTATTCCAGTATCAGCTGACTGAACTGGGATGGTGTCTCCTGAATCATGTGCAACCCGGTTTGAGCAACTCAAAACACATCGTATGATGGAATTAAGTCCTAGTGCACAAATTAGAGCACATAAAAGAATTGAAAGAACCATAACTACATTTGTATCGAAATTACTCTGGTGTGTATTTGAATCTCTAGCAGCATGTGAAGGAATTGGGGAATCGGCTGACAGGTGAGGTATAGCATGTAGTAGCAGCTTCCTTGAGTAAAGTGTTGAGGAGTAAGGCGAAGAAGAAAAAGAAATGGGAGAAGCCATTGCTGGTTATTTGAGTTTGTTTCTGGTTTTCTTCAGAAAATAATGTTTGAGTTTGTTGTTGAATTTATTGGAAGTTGGTTGTGCAGGATATATATAGAGTTGAGAGTGTTAGCTTTTTGATGTTTAAAATACTAGATATAAAATCAAGAAATAATGTTTAATCGAATATTCAAAGCATAAACAACGCTTAAAATCAAATGAAGGCTAAGCTTTTCATGTATAAAAATACAATGAATTTGCATGATTTTGGATTTTCCACTACCGTCTTCATTGCTATGTGGAGCCTAGATTTAAGATTGGAGTGGAATGAAAAGTAATTAATCTTATCGGATTAAACACTTTAAGCCAGTGTTTCTTCTCAGAAAGCTCCACTCAGAAGTCTTAGATTCAATTTGTGTCTTATCCTCTCCGTGAAAACAAGTGGACTGCTCGTGTATTGTATCTCTGGCTATCCAACGTCTGGGTTTAAAGATACATACACCAAAATGGTGTATAATCCTTTCTGCGATCTACTTGCTGATTTTAAGTTTGTAAAATCGAGCGAGTGAATGAAAGACCATAATAAAAGTTATATGATTTGTTGAATTTCTTCCCAACTTGTTCTTGGGCACGTGAGAAGGAATAAAAGGCAAGCTGTGTAGGTAATTTATTTATTTATTTTTTTATCGATATGTAGTAGTAGAAAATCCTACTATTAGACCCTTTAGATAATCTATATAACAAACTAGGAAATCATCATTAAGAACACTTAAAAGAATTTTATTAAGTTTAGAAATCAATACAAAGAAGTAAAGTAAAACCCTAGCCTTGGGGAACAAACAACTTTCTCTCTCTTAAAATTTTTATCTCTATTCTCTCAAAAGATCCCTCCCCCAACACAGTGGTAGTTGGTCCTATATATAGGAGTTTTATATAGTGCAGGACAGCTAATAAAGCCCCTATTTTCGGATCTACCGCGCGATCTCTTCGCACGTTTATATTGGATCTTCTCGCACGAACCCCTTAACTTCTTACAGCCTTCACACTTTACTCGTGACTTCATGACGCCGATTCCGTCATCTGGGATATAGTACGTGCGAGTACGTTCGCCCCTTTATAATAGTATCCATTCGCATGATAACTATGAGTGCGATATTTAACCCCTACACGATCAAAAAGAAAATTCATTGAAAAAGGGGACTTTAGAGGGGTACCTCAACTCAGTGAATACAAATAAGAGTAGTGAGAAAAGGGAGCCGAAAGGGGATTCAGAACCCAAAACAAAAACAAACGAAGGTCACGAAGGCCGGAATAAAGATTCCCAAAGTGCTATCACCGTGTTCGCCGTTAGACCTAACATCCCTGTGTTCGTGCTATCACCGTGTTCGCCGTTAGACCTAACATCCCTGTGTTCGACTCCGCCCAAAAGAAGGCTTGGAGTTTAACATTTCTAACGAGGCTTACCAAAATTTTCTTTTTCTTTTCGAAGACTCTTGCATTTCGCTCATTCCATATACACCACCATATTGCAACCGGGATATTGTTCTATATTCTACTAAGTCTTTCATCTCTCCAATTAAACTTCCAAGATTTCACCGTTGTGGTGACATTTGAATCATAAGTCCACCGAAATTGACATCCTTCAACAAAGTAATCCCATATTCTTTGGGTCCTCGAAAGTGTGAGCTGGTTTCATCATTTTCCTCGCAAAAACAACAAACACTTGAAACATCCATGCCCCCTCCTATATAAGTTTATCCGCCGTCATTACCTTATCATGATAAAGGAGCCAAAGAAAGAAATTTATTTTACAAGGATACTCACGACTCCAAACAACATCGATTGGAAATGTTAACTCATCTTTTTTTTTTTAATAGGAAAGCAGATACATTAACAACTTAAATTAAACTAGATTTACATAAGAGGAGTATTTCATGAGATCTCCAAACTTATAAGCGGAGACTCGATACGCTGACCTCCTATTTGAAAGCCAGGCTCCTGGTCAACTGCGCTAACTCCAGATGGTTTGTTGGCTCATCTTGTTCTCCTTGTTTCCACGTGAAAGAATTAGGCGGTTCATGAGGACAGATGAGGCGAATCTTCGAAGTATGAAATCCCTTTTGTTATTCTTATGCTTTGCTCAAGATATGTAGCATGTGCATAGATGGATCTATGATAGGCTAACATAAGCTTAAGTCCGGGTCAGCCCTGAAGTTCACTATCTAATATTTACTTTACTTAAAAAATTTTTTTTTGGATATATTTAGTGCGTTAGCTCGGGTCATGTTTGGATTTTAATCCCATCTTGGTCCGTCAGTGCCTACATGCGCATGATATCTCCGCATGGAAAGAGAAAAGGATGTAAATGGTCGAGATTGAAGTATATGACTATTATGCATAAAACAGATGAAGTTTGGAGTTTTCAGATGAGTTACAAAATGTTGGTTACCAACAATCTTCGCCTAAACTAATTAAATGGTTATTTGACACAACTTCGGTCACATAGATGGGAAAACATGGTTGCTCTAAGGGAGGGAAGTAAAACAAAAGAGAGAGTGATTGAGTTGCAGAATGAATGCTCTGTAAGTGGTGGTGGGTGTTGTGTTTAGCATGGTCGATTAATAACCTATTTATGGATGCTAAACTACCTGATCCTCAAGTCGATGAGATAAGGACTACGATAACTACTTCTTCCGCCATCATAGGAATGGTTAGGGAAACATTAATGAGATAAACCTATACCCCATGAATAGAGGAGTAATCCACATAATATTACTTTATTTTCGTAACTACCACAAACGACTATTCTCTTTATCTATGAAAATACAACCGAGTATCGTCACACATGAGGTAGACTGCCATGCAAAAACCCTAAACTTATCCTTCACGTGCGACTTAATTAATCTTCGTATGAAATTTATTGATATTTGTGTCACATAAAGAGCACGAGATAGTGATGTTGGTTGCATGTGAGAACATAAAAATTAGCTGAGCTGTCATGATTCGTTACTTCGGCAGGGTGCAAATATATAAATTTTCACCCTTTTACATAGCGATTAGTTACCTATCATGAGGTTGAGCGAGCTCGTGAGGCTCTGATGACACGTTCATGTTCATGGAGTCAGTCGCAGACATGCCCATGAGACTGAGAGTGATGCTTGTGTCACTTTGCTTGAGGTAAATGTCTTGTATTAAACGAGATTAAGAGCATGTTGACATGACTCGTGGGTCAAGTGGTGGACGTTACTGGTATCCAATTGTAAATCTCATATAGATGTGACTCGTGAAATGTCATGACCTAAATTTTGTTGTGGTTAGGATAGAAAACCTAGTTTTATTTTGTACAATGAGATGAGCACTAGTAGCTAGGGATGCGCAACGAACCGACGGTTGCGTATTAGGTGTCACCCGCAACCAAACCGTCAAAGTTGCGGAATTGAAAAATTCAACCGAATTGAAAAATTCAATCGTGTCCGGCCCAATCACCCGCAGATTTGACATCTGCGGATTAGCGGATGATACGGGCCGGATGCGGATTAACCGCATATCTAGTCAATGATTTTTAACAGCGGGAAAGAGAGAAAATGGCTGCAGTGACAAATTTGAATTGTTTCTTAGTTTGCTTTTTGGTTCCAAACTTACTATTTCTCTGTCGAGTATATCTTTAGTTATCTGCAGATCTGTTTTCATGGTAACATCCATCGTTTTGTTTTCTTCTTTTCATAAACAAAACTAAGCCAACGGAATACTTGTCTATAGCGTTAACTAGTGGAATCTTATTAGTTTGTTCCAAACTTGAATGTGAGATTCTTCTCTGAATTGTGGCACCCACATCTTCCTTTCAAAAGCAAAATTGTTCAATGCGTTCAAAGGCTCATGATCAGCCATCAGCTCCAGCAAGTTTGTGATCAGACCGAAACAGGGGACTCAGTCTACCAAGTCCAGCGTCGGTGATGCAGAATTGAAGGGTGATGTATATGTGAATAAGATAAGGTAATCTTACCATTCATGTATACTTCATATAGATCTCAGTACTAACATAGGGAAAAAAATGAACACTGCCTTTTATTTTGCAGAATGTGATGTGTTTGTCCAGGATCTCAAAATGTGTTGTGTTTTGTTCTTCCATTTCTTGCTTTAAAACACACTTGGAACAACTTTTTGTTTTTCAACAAGTAAGATAACTAAATTGCCTGAAGAAATGACAAAGTTTTTTAAGTTTTGGTTGAGACATCTGTGTGTCCGCAGGTAGATAAAAAGATAAGAAGTTTACTGCCCTACGGTGCCGGTGAATCCACGGATTTAAAAATCCAACCGCAACCAAACCGTTAAAGTTTGCGGATTTTAAAATTCACTCGTGATCGGCCCATAATCTCTTGCGAATTGGTTTTCACCCGCAATTTTACGGACGGTTGCGGATGAAGTCCGCGGTTCCGTATTGTATGTACACCCCTGCTAGTCGCGCTCTAATAGAACAAAACACTAGTCACTCTCAACTGGGCTTGGCAGAGCCTTGGTCGTGCCTTAGTGAAACGAGCAATGTAGGTTTGACCTCAACATGGGGAGTGAAACAAATACTCAACTCAGGAAAGTCTCTTAGATAAACAACTATAGATATCATCACAAAATCAACACACCTATTTAGGCTATAAAAGGAGAACTTGTATGTTGTAATTAGGGTTCAAAAACGCTCGATAGAACAAGGTAGAGACACTCTTGTGTTCGATACACACCTAAGTTATCTTATTCTTAAAAGTTAAAGTCATCTACCACTTATAGTCTATACCAAAACATTATGGAATATCCAGAACTCTTATGGGCATAGGTTTCAACACCAAACCACGTTAATCGTTATGTTCATTTTTATTTTTTTTAGCATGAAAAGGAAAATTACTGACAAAGTTGATAGAGTAGAGGTGCCTCCCACATACGAGAACTTTGAGTTTTTTCTCCAATTGAAGCTAGTCTTTGGAGATCAGGCATGGAGCCTTCCTTAAAGATATTACAACATACTATTTCAAAGTTTCTGACACACAAAATGATGTTATCCATTGCATAATTTGTTTTCCAACTAGTGCTTTTGGTTCTCCCCTGCATAGTCTTCATTACTCTGTGATTGCTTCCAAGGAGGTTGAAAACTTTACAGTGAAGTTGAGAAGCCTAGTTTAATGCATCTTGAGCTGCTATGCAGTCTTGTCCATGGTTTCTGGCTCCTCTGGTTCTTTTCCCAATGACTGTGGTTGTACTGTGAGTTTGATAAATGGTTCTTTTCCCAAGATATTACAATCATTATGTTCATGCTAGTTGAACATTGTGGTTGTACTGTGAGTTTGATAAATGTTGTCATAGTTTCATTTCAACTTCTAGCCATTACGATCAATGTAGTCAATATCGGCCGTATCGGCCGATATATCGGGGATATTTCGGATATCGGTCCAGAACGATATGATAAGAAGGATATCGGGGATACGATATTCGCCCGATAATATCGGCTGTATCAGTCGAATATCGGCCGTTTCGGTCAAATATCGGCCGTATCGGTCGATACGAAATTTTCCTACATTTCCTGATATGAGACGGTATTGGTCGTTTTCTATAAAGTTTAAGGGTAATTTTGGCGAAGAAAGTCTTCCAGGTGGTAGTAAGGTGCATGTAGCTCTCGAAGCAAGTCTACTAAAGTTACTCTTTTGTTTTTTTGATAAAATTGATGTTATCTATTATATCTTATCCGAAAATGTGTGGAGAAATGTTTAATATAAAATTATAGTCTCTAAATCTAGAAACCGATATTTCAACGATAATATCCCCGATATAAAATCGTACCAGTGTATCGGTCCCGGCCGAGATGAATCGATATCCGATATTAACTACATTGATTACCATTGATCTCATGGATGACTTACCTTTCCAAAGGATCAAATTTCTTTTCCTGAATCATACCGAGACAGTACACAATATGATTAATTCATCCAAGTTTTTTGGTAGAAAACTGTTTCTTGTTTTTGGCGGAAAAACTTTTTCTTAGTATTTGTAGGATTTGAAGATGAGACCTTGCAAGTGCTTCTTACTACCTTATCCATTAAGCCATTAGTTGCTCTGTGATCAATATTGCATACAAAATATATAAATTATGAGTATGTCATATACCGATCTTTGGCATATTAATAGATTGTGAATTTTATTTTTACGACTATCTACGATCTGATACTTAAAAATAGGATCCAGTCACTTCATGCTTCGCGATTTAAAAACATTGACCGTCGGACTTATACTTTTGACTATTAGATTAGGGTTGGTGTAATTATTAGATTTTCAGTAGTTACGGTGAGCTTATTGAAAAGACGAGGGTATCAAGTACACCATCAACTTTTTTGTTTTAACCTACATAGACACTCCTTCAATTATCTTGTGGGAAAAGAAAATATGAACGTAATAGACAAGAAGATTCAACTATATTTATTTTTACTTGCAATTATAAAAACACAAATAATATAATGCGAAATAGAAAGTAAAAACACATAAAGAAATTTTGTTAACGAGGAAACTACGATTTTGTAAAAAAAAGCCTGCAATCCTCGTCCACCTTCAATACTCATCAAACTTAGATGTTACATCTGTCCATGCTAGGAAACTTCGTTTTAGAAGCATTTGAGACAAAATATACCCTCCATGTCACCCTGCTTCAATAGTGGTCCTTGCGCCATAACCTTTTTGAGCCCGTGTATGTGAGTTTGCTAAAAAAAGTCTATTAATTCCTTAGGATTTTATCTCCAGTCTGGCAAGAAGACTATCGATAATCTGCCTCCAATAAGTCGGCTAGTTTTTTATTCTTTTGCGATTGTACCATATGATTCTGGAAATCTCCTGTGAAGTTAGTTTTAGCTGAAACATGTAGAGTTAACTAAGCCTAATTAATATTGGTTTTTATAGTCAATACCTTTATAGAACTCCTTGATTGATATATGTTCATGTCTCCTAGATCCTACTATTCCCTAATAAAACTTCTAAATTTTTCTTAAACGATTTTACTAATAAAGATAAGATCTTAGAATAAAAAAGAATGCCTAGGAATTTAATACGGGCAATCTAGCTTTTGATCAAACTCGTTGATTCTCCTAAATACATATTCATAAACTATTAAAATAATATTTCTTAGTTGCACTTCTCGATCTCAAAAGAAGTCTTCAAAGTCTCACCCTTAAGAAGAACGGTCTGAATAGTTGGAGAACGACCTACCAACAACTATACCCCAAAGTGTAACGAATGAAATATACAATTACAAAAGGCCCTTTATTCATAGTGAAGGACCAATGCTTTGCGCTTACATCTTAAGATACTTAGTAATTTATGATTGTAAACTAGTTTTTGCTCGTTTGATTTAGTGCTAATATGTATGAGATTATGTATGGTTGCACTAGAAAAAATTGAGTATGGTAACATAAAATGTTTAATTGTTACATGATAGAATATCATATATATATATATATATATATATGTGTGTTACAGTAGGATTTTAATATATTTCTTTTGCAATAGAGGTTTTATCAATCATACTAATAATCCTAGTATGGAAAAATTGGCAAAACATTAAGGTTTTCGAAGTGAACCTAATATCCAGAAATAAACTATCTAAAATGTTTACCATAATCACGCCAAAGATATCACAATGCTGATTTTGATATCCTTCAGATGAATCTCCTAAGGGATGGAACATGTTAGAGCACTGCTCAGTCAAACTCGCAAGTTATGCCATCTCAAGCTTGTTATCAATGTTAGATGCACAAAACTATATCATGATTTCTAATCTACTGAATTCAAGTCTCGTACTAGGATTAGAGTATGGTAGTTGAATATCATACATCACTGAGTAACCTTCAAAGATTGAAGACTGAAGAACAAACAAAAATGTTTGGAGAACTTCATCAACAAAGAGGTAAGTGAAGACCGAACCATCTTATTTACTTATGGCATTTAACATTCTATATTATGAGATTATGTTGTATGATTTTAGTGGATTTAATATTACAAATAATAAATTTTGAGCTAAGATTGTCTTGATATGATTCAAGCAATGAAGGTTCTTAGATCCTCAAAAATCTTGGTTGAGAGCAATTTATTGTTCATAAACTATTTTTGTTTCAAGTTGATCATTCGGATATTTCCCAACCAATGATATTTATTATCTACGGCGAATGGGAATGTTGTATAAAGCGAGTTTTTGGTATATACTGAATTCTGGACACATGGTAGGTACGCATACCTAATACCCTAGTTATATGAATTCTGGAATTGGGATAAATACAAATACCTAGTACGCATACCCCATGGTTTTGAGTTCGAGAATGGGGATGGGACGTATACCCAGTCCCCCGGGATATGAAATTGTGAATAGCTAGGGTAAACATACCCGGTACGCGTACCCCAGGAGCATGAGATCGCAGACTTCCTATAGTTACCCATACCTACCCAGTTCTGAATTAAACAGATGCTCATAAACTATATTCACAGATATGTTTGGCATTGTTACGATTCTCGTACACTTTTAAGACAACTTTGTTCACTATATCACTCTGTGTTTGTGAATCATGGTTTAAGTGTTATGTCTTATTTAACACCATTATGCTTGTAAATTCAAAAGGCATACTTGCCGACATGAACCATCACTGTACATGGTTCCAAAATGCTGAATCATAATGTATATTCTTCTGTGTAATTTTAAGGCGGACTTCTCACATGCTTACATGAATTCCTAATAAGAATTTCATCTAAATAGAAAAAGTGTCCGCTTGCATCTCAAATTATCTTAACTTGAATTCAAAGCTACCTAGAGCCTGGAAAATATATAAATAGTGAGACTCTTCCAACACGATTTCTTAATCTCTGACACTTCGCTTTCCTAGTTGCTAAGCTAGAGTCATCCTCTAAAACATAGGTTCATCGTGAAATGTATTCTAGGTTGCGAATTTGAAGACTTCACTTAGGATTCTTGAATCCCGGTGAGACTATCTTTTACATGATAGTTCTTATATCCGGAACTTGTTCTTACTGATCTTTGAGGTTTTCATAATCTTAGACCATGAACAAAATAGATAGAAATCACAAAGTTATATTCGTCTCAGACTTTGTGATTTCTCAAGATGGATATCTAAGATCTTTTTTGATTTATTTGGATTGTTCTTGAGAGGTGGTTAGCAATCCATGGTTCTCAGCTAACTGAGTGTAAATGTTCCGATTTCACGAGGTGTGCTGGACTTTGTCTATTGTCAACAGATTTCTAAATCGGTTAAAAAATCAGATGAGAAATCATATAGGCTTATTTGTTACGTGCATATTGGTATCAAAAATTTTCACTTAGGTTGAAGCAATTCTTAGGTTGTAAAGGACGTCATCTAAGGGAATCAATTACGCAGAACCATGCGAGGTTCAAGATACACAACGAGAACGACTACAGCTTAATCATTTGGAGAGTCAACTCGGTCTCAATTGCATTCCAGTCTGAATTATGATAGTAGGATAGTGTCTGTAGCAACTTAATACAGTTTTGTGTTAAAAGTTGGACGAGGTCCCGTTGTTTTTCTGCATTGAGTTTTCTTCGTTAACAAAAATTCCGGTGTCTTGTGTTTTTTTCCTTTTCTATATTATGTTTTTTTACCTTTATAATAGGAATAACACAAGTAGTACGTATTCAATCTTGATAGTTTAAGTTCTTATCAATTGAGATAAAAAAAAAAACTCTTTTTTGTTGAATTCGTATCTTGAAAGATAGATTGCAAGTTTCATACTTGTTAAAATTCAGATCTTCTTGATTGGGATACGCAGAGATTGATCTTGGATATTGATTTATGAGATCGTCCAACAACTTTTTTGCACAATCAGATTCATAGACCGTTGTGTCTAGACATATTTATTATGGACGAGATAAGAGAAAAACTCTACATTCATATTGTTCAAGGATCTTTTTTTCAGAACTACTTGTAATTATATTAGGTTTTGTCCATACAGGTTGCTAAACAAAAAAGTTGGTGGTGTACTTGGTACCTTCTCATTTTAATTGGTATCAGAGCAGGCAAATATCATTAGACCTAACAAATATGTGTTTGTGGCGATCTGATTCCATGGAAAAGAGTTCAATCTCAATTAACTACTATCATGTGAAAACCTTGTATTTATGGATTCTATTAATAAGGACGAATATCCTCTCTCCTCTAAATAATATGAACGCTTTGCCTCCATAAAATAACCTTGTATTGACGATTGTCATCCTTACTATCTCACGGATGAGTCTGACCCGGAAGTTTAAAGAGAAGCAACCATAGAAAGCGCTGAATACATGCTTCTGAGGTGAACATGCTGAAAAACAAAGTCAATACTCCCATAGGTAAGGTTAATGAAAGTGATTCACATATAAAGATCCTTCTTAAAGAAAAGGCCTTGGTGGATAAGAAAATAATTTCTCTCGAGTTTAGATTGGAAAAAAAACACCTTGGAACTTAAACACCTACAAGATGATCCTCATACATTGTATATTTCTGTTTGTGAATCCGGAAAACTAGCCCTATATGAGGCTTTTGAAAGGATTAAGGTATTAGAAAAAGTTGAAAAGGCGAGGGTACCCAAATATACCTCAAGCTAAAACTTTTCCTACCTATAAGTCCTTTCTCCGAAAGTGTTTGTTTATGGACTGAGTCGAGACAATACAACTAATCGGTTCATACTTCGTGTGATCGTCTATGGATACGAGATCGAGACAATACAACAACGAAGTATGTTTACTTGATACAAAGGTTCGGACTTAACCAAACACAATAGGATTGCTTATCAAGTAAATAGGAATTAACGTTTGTGTAATTTACTTTAATTATAATAAAACAATTATAATGCGGAATATAAAAGTAAATGACACAACAAGATTTTGTTAACGAGGAAACCGCAAATGCAGAAATATCCCGGGACCTAGTCCATAATTGAATACTCTCAGGATTAAGCCGCTACACAAAATTACACTAACTTCGTATAGTTGAGACCAAGTAACTGAACTAGTTCCTTCTGTATTCCCAAGCCTCCAACTTATAAATAAGTCACGTACTTGGAACAATTTCTTTGGTTCGTATTCCAAACAGTAAAGTAACTACAAATCTGTTTGGTATCAACTCTATTCATCCAAGTGATATGAGTCGGACAAAGGCTCTTCCGTTTATCTCAACATAAACTCCTTCATCAGGTCCTTAGATTTATCTTATATTCAATCACCCAAAGGTAATCGTTTAAGATTAAGCTAACAACACTTTTAATCCTAAGAATCGTGTTGATGTCGATCTATTCAATTAATCAATCCAATCTACCACAAGGATAAACCGATTACTAATTGGATCCTCTTTTACCGAAACAAGTATTGTGCACACCAAAGATTATAAAACCCAAGTCAGACCTTCAATATATTCTTTGTATTCAAATCTTCTTAAATCTTCAATAAAAACCTGCACACAATCACTTGAATCTCTTGTGATCAATCACGCACAAAACAGAGTCTGTTAACAATGGATTATCAAAAGATCGTATTTATAACTAACAACAATCTAAAGGTCTCTGTCGAAACTCTGAACTAGTTTGAGTGAATCTTATATCAGAAGAGAATATTCTCAAGAATAAACAAACTAGGTGCAATCAGATTTCAACTACCGTTAGTCAATCAAATCAATCAAAAACAAAAGATAAACCGCAATTATCTAGTTTCCCACCAATGGTACACGCTAGAGCTTCTCAATCCCAAAATATACTTTAAACTGAGCGGGCGTAAGAGATTTCTCCTAATCCCATAATAGGCGGCTACACCAGTAACAACAACAAAAGAGTAAATCTGTTGTTACGAAGGACTAGTTTCCTAGAAAGGCAAACTTCGAGTATTTATAGACAAGGAAGTTTGGACACCAAGGAATTTCCAAAACCGAAAATATTCTCAAGATATTCATTAAAGCACAAATTCGGTTTTCATAATTCCTGGAAATGCTATGTGCAAAACTAACGATCGAAATCTCTCGAAAAATCTAATTAGTAAATGCACATTACTAATTTTGTAATTTCCCTATAAAATGAAATTAATAACCTTAATTAAAAGATTCTTAACTTACTTATGTTTCGATCCTGGGATTCTCTTCCCTTAGCCGTTAAGGAATATCTTTGAACAATTAAAGAAATAAACATTCACAACACGTGTTCAAAGTTTGTCGAAATCTTTACTTTGTAAGTTCTCTTTCACACTTACAACCTTGAAACCGATTTGCCACACTTCCAAACAAGTTTAGAATCGGTTCATATGACTTTCAAGAGCTATGTGATTGATCAAACCAACATTCAATCGCAGTCATGGGTTTAATGGTTCTACCAAAACAAGTTTCGGTTCTACCTCCATGTGAGTACTGTGCATAGTCACACTATCTTTCCAAAAATTCGGTTGACTAGGTACTAGGATCGGTTCCCCACATATATATGGTATCTAACTTATATGTGTTGCATGATAGACGCATTTATGTGTCTATTTTGTTCTCAATATTCTGTATTGTTAGACTCGATTAAGTACTTATTGTGTTATTTTGTGTTTTTGTAGATGTTTTTAGAGAAATAAGCCTTTGCGGCGAAATGAGCTCAAAAAAGTGATGATTTACACCCCGGAGAAAAGTACTAAAGGCACCCCAGAAATGCACCGGAAGCGTCCCAGAAATGTACCGGAGGAACCCAGAAAAATTACTATTTCCACCCCAAAATTACTATTTCCACCCCAATTGCTAAAGGGACACCCGTACAGGATTAGGGGGAGGACACTTTTCTTCTCATAATTCAAATTTCATTTTTGGCGGGAAAATATATTCTCTCTCTGGCAGATTTTCAATCAACAAAATGAAGGTGTTGTGGTGCGATTCAATGGCTAAAAATTGGTAGGAAGATGTGATATAGCTTAAGGAATACAGTATGTGTGTCAGAATCGATCGAATTTGGCTAGAATCGGCTAAACAAGTCATCATCAGAGAACATGGCAGTCACGGGTTTGAGAGGATTTTTTGAGGGATTCGGACGTGTTATGATGATGCATGGAGGATTCTAGCACACTTTTGGACCGTGTAGAAGCTAAATAAGGGAGTATCAGAGGCTGTTTACGCGTGGAGAATCATTTCAGGGAAGAAAATATTCGGAAAATATTTTCTTTAAACACCGAGTAATGAAGATTATATGGAGTAATTGAGGGAGATTCAACGAGCTGTAGGTGTATAAATATGTTCCCTGGGAGTACTAGAGAGGCTGTCGAGAGTTTGGGGTCTATAGGAGGAGTGTAGACTCCACAGGAATTGAGAGAAAAATTGACAGAGAAACTGCTGCTGCTGCTGTCTGAAGAACAAGGAATCGGCCACGGTTTCTTCATCCGATGCGCAACAGTTTCTTCATCTTCGCAACAGTTTCTTCAACCGATTTGCAACAGCATATTCAGCCACAGAACTTCATTTTCCGTCACCATTTGTTTCTCTGTATCAGTCCAACATCGGCTTCGCAACAGGAACTGCTGTTGCGATTTCTCTGTTGCATTGTTTACTCATTTGTAATCAACTTTGGAGCAATAATAATATATTTTGAGATGAATTACACCATGATGAGCTAAACCCCAACACTGGGGTGATGGAGGAAGCCTTATTTCACACTTGGGTAATTATATTTAATTCTTCTCATGACTTTTGCACTAATTTTAATTGAAATTATGATTTGAAAAAATTAGTTGTCATTTGATTTGATGCGGCATGCTTAGCTTAGATGATTTGATGCCTCATGCATAACATTTACATCTAATATTTGGAGAATTTATCTTGGCAAATATAAGAGTCAATATATTTTATATATTTACTGAGCTATAATTGTTAAAAGAATCATTATTTGAACCTTAAGAAATGAATTCGGTGGAATCCTAAACCCCAGTACCTCTTGCACCATTGTTAATATTTTTGTGTATATAATGTTTTATAAATCTAAAAATCCATTACCTTCACAAGTCCGAGTTTGAACGATACCCCTTATCATCATTACTACAACCACGAAAAATATTTAATCATTGCATATGTCCATAGGATCGGTTCCCATTTTCCTAAAAACGTGTTGCAAATGTCCATAGGATCGGTTCCCCTTTCTGCTATAAACCTTGTTGCACCTCATACAAGGATCGGTTCCCTTTGATGTACTGCACCCCTTACAAGGATCGGTTCCCCTTTCCTTTTAATTGGTCAGACATACAAAATAAGATCATACCACAGGTGATTACTTAAGATCGGTTTTACTAATAAAAGTTATACCAATACATAAGTCAGGCCTTTGTGAATAGTTCTACCAAGAACACAACAAGTTGTAAGCGGTTATACTCTATCACACATATTGGTTGTTCATAAGATATGCAACGAATAAAAAAACCAATAACACCTGGAAATTTCCTTTTCGGTCCACAAACAAGTTTATGAACTTACTTCCTTAGAACACATGTAAACATTGTTCCCTAGGATGAAATCCTCACCTCATACCCATACAAAATCACAATAACATTCAAATGATTATGGAGATGTCTTATCTACAAAGTTTAATGGTTAAGCAATAAACCTCGTATTGTATTCCTTAATACTATGTCTATTTAGAGTTCAAATATGCTTCGCAGTTATTTTTTTAATATGCACGACTTGAAAGATACGTTAGGGAATGAAACAATTCAAGTCAAATATCACTAACCTCAAGTGGAAGGATGATTGTTGTCGTTGTAGCTCCTTGCTTCTTCACATCTTCAATACTTCGCAATACTTGTAATGTCTCATATCCTAATACTTTCAAGCTAACCTATACGAAGCTGACTCTAGTACATAATCAAGCGACTCTTAACATGAGTTTCGATTCACTAAAATATGACAACCAAACTTGACATACCGACGCTTGGTGGGTTCAACCGAGCAATGCTCTAACAATATCCCCCTTTGTCAATTTTAGTGACAAAAGTTTTACATCATATGGATAAACAAATTACAAGAATTCATTACAATCCGCTTGATTCCCGATTCAACAGCACAGTAAAACTGCTTACATTCAATCCTTGAAAATGTCGTTGTTGACATTATAATAACAAAGCTAATACTCCCCCTAAGGAATATAGGTATATATTCAATCCACGTCTTTGTTATACCAATTTATATGACATGTTACTCCCCTTTAGTCTGTGCTTTCACTCATTTGTTAGATAAAACATTCAAGTACCAATGTTCTTTTCTCTAGCGATGCCAATCAATATAAAATCAATGCCAGCATCACCTGTTTACTCCATATATTTCTCGCCCTTGTTGTCACAAAAATGACAAAGAAACGATAAAATAAAGGACAACACGAAAAGAATCTTACAAATCTCAGAATAGACTTGCAAACCTGTAGAGTTAGGCAATAGGGTTCCACACATCACGTTCTGATAACCAACATCAAAACCGAAACTATAAGTAGTCTTATTTTGATATGTTACCAAGGAAACAATTGTCCGAAACAATTTTTCCAATTTACTTTAGCAAACCAAAAACAACTAAGCACATTAGTCCCTCTGCTAAACCGATTGTTCAAAAAAACCCGCTTAATTCGATAAGACCAAAATAAAGATAAACTCCATTTTTCTCATCAGGTTTTAATTATCCATAAACTTAGACCTTTCAATTTTAAACAAGACAAGTACTAGGTTAGTTAACTAGCATTCCTTGTTTAGCCATTCGATTAGACTTGAATAACCGAAACCTCACTTTGATAAGACAAACTAAGATCAGAATTAACTTAGTTTCTTATCCGGAATCGAATTGGACTAAACAACTCATCTCGTACACAAATTATTTCGTTAAGCCATAAATAATTCATACAAACCATAATAAATCAACTTGTATAATTATTCACCTCAACCGGAAGCAATTGAAATAATATAGACATTAAAAGCACCTCAATTGCACCGTAATTTTGTAAGCCTAAACAATTGATACCATACAAAAGCAAGATAACAATAATTTTTCTTAACCGGAACCAATTGAATCACACACACACACCAATTTTACCGAAATTTTGTAAGCCTAAACAATTGATATCACACAATAAAGCAAGATACCAATAGTTTTTCTTAACCGGAACCAATTGAAACACACATCCAGACACACATCATGGAATAACTATCAATTGAACCGAAATTTTGTTAAGAAAAAGCAACAAATATATATAATATAAACACAAGATTTTCTTAAACAGGAAAATAATTAACTAACAAGATTGTTACCTCAAATTTCGCATCCACTTCTCCAATATGATAGCATCTTCGTCCAGGGAGAATTGATATCGAAATATCACCACATTGTCATCCTTATGCATAAACAAAAGAATAACAACACACCTCAACCTTTACCAGAGAAAGGTTGAAAACCGGTTTTAACAAGTACAAGCAAAAGTTGAAAACCGTCGAAACACATATGCTTTTATGCTAAACCAAAACCGATTCAACATATTGTGACTTTTTCACATATTGTTTCTAACAGAACCCCTCATGATCCTTTGATAAATCCTACCTACTAGGGCTAGAACTTAATCTCGCTAAATCAAAAAGTCACCCAAACCATAAGGATTCACAATATATGAGATCGATTATTAAGGTAGTAAAACCGAAATCAAACATCCCATAATCCAACTTGCAATACACCATAAATATTCAACATAAAATAAAGTATTGCAATTACCTCAATATTGTAGGAAATTGAATTATCAAAACAACGCAAAAAGAATGAGGTCATTCCGACCTCGGACGAAGAAGTTATGGGAAAAACAGTTTTACACTTCTTCGTAAGGGGACCTCTCACTAGGATCGGTTCCCTCACCATGACAGGGTACTATGATCGGTTCCCAAGAGTTACTTGTGACATATCACAGCACTAAACTGTTTTTGACATAACTTTTGCATACGATGTCCGAATTCAGTGATTTTTGGCTCGTTTTAACCGTAAAAACAAGAGCTATACATATATGATAAGTAGATATCAACATCATAAACTCATAATTACCGTTTCTATCAAGACCTCAAATATAGATAGAGAAAGTATGAGTATAGAAGAAAAGAAATCTCCTAAAGATGTCAATTAGTCATATAATAACCAAGATATCATGTGCTCAGTTTTTCATGTGCTTCCTCACCTTTAAAAAAATTGAGCACCAAGGTGAGGATGCATGTTCTAACACAACTAGGTTGTGTTGAGTTGATCCTTGTCTTGTTCGTCTCGAGTGACTACGACAGAATCATCATTCTTGACCTCTTGCTTGGTTTGTTTTCTCTTGTTCCATCTCTTGTTTTTCTTCTTTGACTTGTGATGAAGAGTGTCATTATCACAACCTTTACTAGTACAAGAGATTTCAGACATAATGTCTTTCTTTATCCTTTCAAGAAGACTCTTGTAATTATTGTCACCAACGATTAACAACTGAGAGTCATTCTTGTGACTAACTTTTGGTTCCTGCTTGGCTACAGAGGACTTGGGGACCCATTTAGAGTTGGGTTTCACAGGAGCATCTTTCTCCTTCATACCATTAGGATCATTGTCCTTTTGAATATTTTGCGAAACACCCTTTCTCCAATTTGGAACATCAGATCTTGTTTTTGCATTTAAAAAGTCATCTCTCTTTCCATAATTGGGTCCTTTATGAAATGACCTTGTCAAGTGATATGCAAAATTTGAACTATCATTGTAATAATTCTTTTTCCTAAACTTAGGACAATACCGATTTGAGTTCTTATGAGGAGAAAACTTAGCCAATTCGTGTGATACAATAGAAAGTGCATTTTGCATCTTACGAACTTGGCATACCCATTGCAAGTGTCCTTTATTACCACAATAATAACAATGCTTAGTATAAATATACGAAGTATGAGTTTTAATGTTACCTTTTTGTGGATCCTCTTGCATTGGAGCTCGACGAGTTTTCTTCTTCTTCTTCTTCAACGTTGTTACTTTCTTGACATTAGCAGAAGTGCCTTATTTGTCATCAGTGGAAGCCTCTGGTTTAAAAGATATAGTATGTTTAACAAATCTTACCTCTTTGTTAATATTCGAAGCATCTATTCCCTTATAGCCCAATCCTCGTGTATCACGATGATTTCTACTTGCTTCTAACTTTGAGGTTAACTTGTTTGAGCTTTCATTGGAATTTTTCAGTTCCAAATTTTCTTCTTCCAACATCTTGATTTTATCAAGAGCAACGGCTAGATCAGCCTCAAGGCGTTTTTCTCGTGAGAGATATACACCTTCTTTCTCTTCAAAACTCTTTTGTTGAGAGTTAATCCTTGCATCAGATTCAACAAGTTTCTCTTCCAACAAGTGAATTTTTTCAAGAGAAACATCACGTTCTTTCTCTAACAATTTTGTTTGAGAGAGACTATCACTGGCTTTTTCTTCAAGACCCTGTACTTGTCGAGAATTGAACATTGCTTCCGATTCAGCATGTTTCTTTTCCGACAAAAACAGTTCTCTTCGAAGATTTTCACATTCTAATTTCTTAGATCATTTGTACGATCTTTAAGAAGATAGTCACGGTTTTGGAAACCAATATAATAACCTTGAAAAACCTTCTTCAGTTTCTTGTTCTCACGACAAAGAGGAGTCATAAAACCAAGAAAATCCGAAGTTCTCAGCTTTTGATTTTTCAAAGGTTCCAACAATTTAGAGTATTCTGAGATATCCTCTTCTATTTCTTGTTCAAAATCCGAGTCATCATCATCGAAAATTTCATCTAACCCTTATTGTAGACGCATTTTCCAGTCGTCATCGGTTTCTACATTATTAACAAGATTAACTTGTCTCATAGAATCTCTAGGGATGATTTCTTCAGATATTGAATCGTAGATGCCATCATTCTAAACTCTTGATGTCTTGCTTTACGTTAACTGAATCATTAATTAGATTCAATTCTTATAGGTTGGATCGCACCAAACACAGATTGTTAGATCTTTTCGTGTTTGCCTTCTCTGGTACCAATTGAAAAGGCGAGGGTTTACTTTTCGGTCCTTTCTCCGAAAGTGTTTGTTTATGGACTGAGTCGAGACAATACAACTAATCGGTTCATACTTCGTGTGATCGTCTATGGATACGAGATCGAGACAATACAACAACGAAGTATGTTTACTTGATACAAAGATTCGGACTTAACCAAACAAAATAGGATTGCTTATCAAGTAAATAGGAATTAACGTTTGTGTAATTTACTTTAATTATAATAAAACAATTATAATGCGGAATATAAAAGTAAATGACACATCAAGATTTTGTTAGCGAGGAAACCAAAAATGCAGAAAAACCTCGGAACCTAGTCCAGAATTGAATACTCTCAGGATTAAGCCGCTACACAAAATTACACTAACTTCGTATAGTTGAGACCAAGTAACTAACCCTATAGTTCACCTAGTTCCTTATGTATTCCCACACCTCCAACTTATAAATAAGTCACGTACTTGGAACAATTTCTTTGGTTCGTATTCCAAACAGTAAAGGAATTACAAATCTGTTTGGTATCAACTCTATTCAACCAAGTGATATGAGTCGGACAAAGGCTCTTCTGTTTATCTCAACATAAACTCCTTCGTCAGGTCCTTAGATCTATCTTATATTCAATCACCCAAAGGTAATCGTTTAAGATTAAGCCAACAACACTTTTAATCCGAAGACTCGTATTGATGCCGATCTACTCAATTAATCAATCCAATCTACCACAAGGATAAACCGATTATTAATTGGATCCTCTTTTACCGAAACAAGTATTGTGCACACCAAAGATTATAAAACCCAAGTCAGATCTTCAATATCTTCTTTGTCTTCAAATCTTCTTAAATCTTCAATAAAAACCTGCACACAATCACTTGAATCTCTTGTGATCAATCATGCACAGAACGAGTCTGTTACCAATGGATTATCACAAGATCGTCTTTAGAACTAACAACAGTCTAAAGATCCCTGTCGAAACTCTGAACTAGTTTGAGTGAATCTTATATCAGAAGAGAAGATTCTCAAGAATAAACAAACTAGGTGCAATCAGATTTCAACCACCGTTAGTCAATCAAATCAATCGAAAACAAAAGATAAACCGCAATTATCTAGTTTCCCACCAACGGTACACGCTAGAGCTTCTCAATCCCAAAGAAGACTTTAAACTGAGCGGCCGTAAGAGATTTAGCCTAATTAGGTTACTCTCCTCTCCGAATAGGCGGCTACACCAGTAACAACAACAAAAGAGTAAATCTGTTATTACGAAGGATTAGTTTGCTAGAAAGGCAAACTTCGAGTATTTATAGACAAGGAAGTTTGGACACCAAGGAATTTCCAAAACCGAAAATATTCTCAAGATATTCATTAAATCACAGTTCGGTTTTCATAATTCCAGGAAATGCTCTGTCCAAAAATAACGATCGAAATATCTCGGAAAATCTAATTAGTAAATGCACATTAGTAATTCTGTAATTTCCCTACAAAATGAAATTAATAACCTTAATTAAAATATTCTTAACTTACTTATGTTTCGATCCTGGGATTCTTTTCCCTTAGCCGTTAAGGAATATCTTTGAACAATTAAAGAAATAAACATTCACAGAACGTGTTCAAAGTTTGTCGACATCTTTACTTTGTAAGTTCTCTTTCACACTTACAACCTTGAAACCGATTTGCCACACTTCCAAACAAGTTTAAAATTGGTTCATATGACTTTCAAGAACTATGTGACTGATCAAACCAACATTCAATCACAATCATGGGTTTATAGGTTCTACCAAAACAAGTTTCGGTTCTACCTCCATGTGAGTACTGTGAATAGTCACACTAGCTTTCCAAAAATTCGGTTGACTAGGTACTAGGATCGGTTCCCCACATATATATGGTATCTAACTTATATGTGTTGCACATGTCCATAGGATTGGTTCCCCTTTCTTCTATAAACCTTTCTGCACCCCATACAAGGATCGGTTCCCTTTGATGTACTGCGCCCCTTACAAGGATCGGTCCCCCTTTCCTTTTAATTGGTCAGACATACAAAATCAGATCATACCACAGGTGATTACTTAAGATCGGTTTTACTAATAAAAGTTATACCAATACATAAGTCAGGCCTATGTGAATTGTTCTACTAAGAAAACAACAACTTGTGAGCTGTTATACTCTATCACACATATTAGTTGTTCATAAGAGATGCAATGAATAAGAAAACCAATAACACCTGGAAATTTCCTTTTCGGTCCACAAACAAGTTTATGAACTTACTTCCTTAGAACACATGTAAACATTGTTCCCTGGGATGAAATCCTCACCTCATACCCATACATAATCACAATAGCATTCAAATGATTATGGCGATGTCTTATCTACAAAGTTTAATGGTTAAGCAATAAACCTCGTATTGTATTCCTTAATACTATGTCTATTTAGAGTTCAAATATGCTTCGCAGTTATGTTTTCAATATGCACGACTTGAAAGATACGTTAGGGAATGAAACAATTCAAGTCAAATATCACTAACCTCAAGTGGAAGGATGATTGTTGTCGTTGTAGCTCCTTGCTTATTCACATCTTCAAGACTTTTCAATACTTGTAATGTCTCATATCCTAATACTTTCAAGCTAACCTATACGAAGTTGACTCTAGTATATAATCAAGCGACTCTTAACATGAGATTTGATTCACTAAAATATGACAACGAAACTTGACATACCAACGCTTGGTGGGTTCAACCGAGCAATGCTCTAACAAAAGTGATTACTAATGGCACTCATGTTCACTTAAAAAAATATACTTCAGAAAATCATAGTTGAAGTGTCTCTGCTTCCTTAATGAACGAATATTTGAATTTATTTGATCAAGAAAAAATCGCCTCTCTAAAAGGACAAGGTTCCTATGGTGATTCTTATGCCAATTTAACTCGTTTCTATCCCACGATAAATTAGAAGTTTTGCTACTTCTGTAATATAGAAAGACACCTTCGTAGAAAGTGTAAGGTTGGAGAACGGACGACTTAAGAATTTAAACCATACCTTGAATCTCATATTAAAAGGTGAAACTTATATTCGTAATTCCCATCCTCTTGATTCAATAATAACGAGTGTTGATCCTCACATCAAGGAAACATATCCTAAAAATATTAATTCTGCTTACTCCAATAATAAACGGGCTGAAAATAAAAGTATTGCTACAAATCACTCCAAGAAGAAAAATAGAAAACTTTGAAAATATGGGTTCCTAAAAGTATCCATACTATTTCAAAGGAATCCAAGGAGCTACCGACAAGAGAAACTATTCAACTGGCTAACATGAAAATGATGTACAACGATCTCATTGACAATTTATCTTGCAACCTCAAGGAAACGCATACGAACTCAGGAAAATGTTTCAACTTCTCTTTCCTTGATGACAATGAGTTTTATGATAACTTCTCTAAACTTAAAGGTAGAAGCTCAAAAGGAAGATTCATGCATAAATCTAAATGTTGGCTTATAATTTATGTGCTGTCTAAGCAACATAAATTTAGATTCTCATCATCTCTAAAAATCCTGTAAGATGAGGAATTCTAAATAACGTATGTTATATTTGTCTCAAATAGTTCTTCTATGTGTCTCCTAACATTTTCAGTTCTTGAATTGCTTGCACTTAAAATATCGAATTACTGTTTCAAGATGTTACGTTCCATCAGCTTCAAAGAAAGATAAAAATTAAGATCCCACTTTATTGAGCCTCTGCTCCAAAGATATGTATCCACTCTTAAACAGTCACGTGACTGATTGAGTGAAATGTTCCAATGATTAAATAATTGTTTATCATCATTATCTTGTATGCACCTTAATATTAAGTCATTATTTGAGTTGGTGCAACCACATCATCCATAAAGTCCAAAATATAATGACTTGATATAGGTATCAACAAATCTTATGCTCTTTATATTAAATTTTCTCTGCTTATCTGACTCTTAAGCAAGATACGAGAAAAGGATTCATGGGAATTTTTACATAACAAGCTAAGATGTAAGCTATGCTATTAGATCCTCTAATCTCTAAGTTGATATTTAAACTTAAGCTAAATTTATATATTATTTACATTGGTCTATAGAAAAGTAAATTTCATATATTGATTTTGAGATCCGTGTAACACTACTCTTTAGGAACTCAAAAGTGTGTGTGAGATTTTTTTTATGCTGTCTATGATTTGTTAAAACTCTTCCACAAGAAAAAAAGTTGGAGAATTGTTTTATTCAAACGGTAACTCTTTAGTTTCCTGCTTTGACTCATTTTACAAAAATGATTACGGAAGCAGTCTTATTTTTGGAAATACCTTGTTGAGTTAACCTTTAACCACGACATACTTGAGTTGAGTCCTCTTGTTCAAGTCATTCTTGTAATAAAGCATGTCTCGATTGTCTCTCGAAACTATATGAAAGAATATATTGATAATGATGGCAATGATATATGGTCAACAGGGAAGAAGAAAAGAACTCTTGTTGAAGAATCCTAATACTACTGAAGATCATCCTGAAGTAAATTATTATTTTTCTCATGATCATCAAGATGTAGATCAAGAAGAGATAATTTCTACTAATGTTGCTTATGATTTTCTGAAACAATTTTAGGAAGCTAAAATTCAACTAGTTGAAGCCTTAAAGGGGTCAATACATGTCAATAACTGAGCTGAAAAAGGTTTTTTCTGACCTTGTTGTAATGAAATCTCATGTCAATGATCTCCTCAATGAAGAGATCTTTCCAGCAGATTTCGTGAAGGCTATTGAAGACAAACTCAAAGGTCTTAAAACCAAAGATGTCTCTTCCAGCGGTAGCTGATTAGATTTCTTCCTTTTGTTTCTAGTTAACTCCTTGTAGGAATTTTATTCTTATTGTTTTAAGGAGGAATACTAGATTTTGAAGTAGCTTATCTGTTTCACATTAACTACTTAAAATACTATCATCTTGTAATTATTAAAGTTTATTTAGTTAAATTTTACTTTAGAGATGATTGCATTACCTAATCTTTATCGATTATTATGTATATTGCTTACTTTGTGATATTTGTTATTTGCTATCATATTCTGGTGATTAGAACATATATCTCATATGTTCTCATAGATTATACTCTTAACTCTTTTTGTTAGTCACTGCCTAAAGAGGAGCAAACTATTTTGAGAATTGCAATGTTAATCTTCCCACGATTACACTTTGAGAATATATTACAGGAATTCCACATGATGTTCTTAGTTGTGGCCTTTCCTTCCCGAAACCGTAACTGGAATGGAATAATATTGAGAAATTTAACTTCTACTTTCGTACATGGCTAGAGAAGATATAATTCTTATGTTGAGTCGTAACTTGCATATAAAATAATTTTTATCAATGATTATTTTTCACATGGAAGTAATGCTTCTTAGTACCTATAACATTAAGATCATTGGTTTTAACTTCTTTGTTCGTAACTAGTGAGAAGAGATAAAAATATTTGGGATACGTTTTGAAAAGACAAGGGTACCCAAATACACCACAATATTTTAAATATCAATCTATAAGTCCGGTATATTAAGTGATCGTCTATGAACAGAGTCGAAACAATACAACTTAAGTCTTATACCTTGTGTGATTGTCTATGGACGAGGTCGACACAATACAACAACAAGATATTTACTTGAAAATAGTTACAATCATAAAACCGATTGACTATAGGATCAATGTCAAGTAATTCAGATTAATGTACAATAGTATTATTAATTTACTTAATAATAATAACAATTATAATGCGGAAGTAAAGTAAATAACACAACAAAGATTTTGTTAATGAAGAAACTACAAATGTAGAAAACCCCGGGACCTAGTCCAGTTTTGAATACTCTTAGAATTAAGCCGCTATACAAAGAATATAAGCCAACTTCGTATAGTTGAGACCAAGTAGACTACCCCTACTTACTTTCCTCATTATCACTGCATCTTCGACCTTTTGGTCACACACGCGAATCTCAAGACAAAAGTATTATCTCAAGTTGCTTTTGAAAAAACGGGGGTCTAACAACTATACCCAATATTTCGCTTAGCAATATGTATGGACTAACTCCAATATACTTTCAACAGAATCAACTAGACAGTTACACTCAATCTTAAGAAAAGTATATCAAAGAGTTATATCTTAATTTCCCAAATCAATCCGCAATCAAACAAATAGGAATTTACGAGCCCGATTGAATAAGATAAATAACTTGGACGGTATCACAAACCAATATCCAAGTGTCAATCATTTCAATCAACAACCCAAAGGACGGATTCAAGAACTGATTGAACTTAACGCATAACCTGTGATATTTCAATTATATAAACAAATATAATGCGGAAAAGAAATATCACAGACACCAAAAATTTTGCTAACGAGGAAACCGCAAATGCAAAAAAAAACCGAGACTAGTCCAGATTTGAACACCACACTGTATTAAGCCGCTACAAACATTAGCCTACTCCAAGTTAACTTCAGACTGGAATGTAGTTGAGCCCTAACCAATCTCACACTGATCAAGTTACAGCCGCGTTCCTTACGCCTATAGAACCACGCCGGATTCTGCGCACTTGATTCCCTTAGCTGATCTCACCCACAACTAAGAGTTGCTACGACCCAAAGTCGAAGAGTTGATAAACCAATCTGTCTCACACAGAAAATTCTATTGAATAGATAAATATGTCTCCCACAGATAAACCTGTGAGTTTTGTTCATTCTTTTGATAAATCAAGGTGAACATGAACCAATTGGTATACCAGACTTATATTCCCGAATAACAGCCTAGAACTATCAATTACCTCACAACAATCTTAATCGTATGGTAGCGAAACAAGATATTGTGGAATCACAAACGATGAGATGAAGATGTTTGTGACTACTTTTTATCTTGCCTATCGGAGAATCAATCTCGAGCAAATCTTAGAGAATATAGTACTCAATACGATAGAACAGGGCAAGATCAGAACACGCAGCTACAGGGAAAATAGTTGGGTCTGACTTCACAATCCCAATGAAGTCTTTAAGTCGTTAACCTACAGGGTTTCTTGAAAAACCCAAGGTTAAAGGAGTGTAGATGGGGAAAAACGATTTGCTGGTTTTTACGGGATTGAGGAGACGACCGTGTGGAGGAGACTCGTTGAACCGAGCGAAATGTTTAACCTCACACAGATGCATTGCAAGAAGGGAGTGTTTTTAGTTCGAGAGATCAATCTGTAGGACTCCGTCCTAAACCAAGATAATGGCCATTCCAGAGTCAATTCGGTCACAAGAGAGGATGGGCTGATCTGTAGGAGGGGAGCTGAGAAATGTGTGAGATCAATGGTGATCGGGATTGTAGGTGTGTTGTATATTCTGCGTAAGAAAATTCTGAATGATTGAATTTTACTCAGTTGAGAGTGATTGCTCAGACGATGAGTTCGTGTAGACGAAAGATTGTCTGTGTGAACTCGTTGTGAAATTCTTGTCTGTTTCAATCAGGATTCAAAGACTTTTTGTATTACTGAATTGAAAACACCATGATCCCATAAAGTGTGACAGTTGCTGGAGTCAAAGAGTGGGGAAATAGAAAATCGTGTTGAAACCAGTTGCTCATCGTGCAGAGACTTGGTTAACTTTCCACCCACTACTTTGCTAAATCCTCCAACTGATTGCACGACTTGCTCACATTCTCATCGTGTGTATGAACACACGTGCCGTAGACCGCCAGACCAAAACCCTAGTTAATATCCCCCCATGTGACGTGATTGACATCTCGTGATTGTGAAGTTTGCAAGACAGACATGTATTTAGTTAGTCAGTTGCTGACTTTATGGGACGATGTGTCCTTGTATTGCTGAGTTGAACATAATTTGCAAATGTTCTGAGACTCATGAATTCAACGTGTCTGTTGAGAAAAAAAAAATCATTGTCGAATAAATGTTGATAACCCGAGCAAACTGTGCTGCTGAATCGTTGAATATTAATTGTTGAAATAATATTCCTTAGTCTGTGCAAATATTGCTAGTTTGAGCTAATATTACTCATCTGAGCAAATGTTGCTCTGATGAATTATTGAATATTGATAGTCGAACCAATATTCATGATTTGAATAAATATTGGTCGTATGAGCAAATGTTGTGTTGCTTGAATTATCGAATATTGACAATTGAACCAATATTCTTAACGTGAACAGATATTGTTCATTTGAGCGAATGTTGCTCATTTGAGGAATCATTGGTGACAGGACCAAGATAATTATTAATTAAAATACTAGCAGTTGATCCTAGTATAATTAATTAGGATGTTGATCATGGGATCAACATAAAAATTATTGGCGTTTGAATTTACTCAGAATTACGTTTTGCAGAGCTCTGGATTCGAAACCCTAATTTTGATCAACTGCTGAATTGATGATAGATTGATGATTTTTTGAAAATTATTCATGAAATGGAGAAGGGACCGACTACATGGGATGATGAACCAACCATGTAGAGCCCAGATGCTCCAGTGAGCAAAATGCCAAAGTCTCTTGAAGACCAGTTGGTGAAAGGATGATTAAATGATTGGTTTAATCATTTTTCGAATAGTGCTCCTGTGAGCGTCAAGTGGTAGAACCTGATTATGGAGAGATGAGGGACTGTCCAAGGGATCATGATACAGGACCATGGTGGTCATGGGACCAGCTGATGGTCGTTTTAACAAACTCCCAGCTGTTTGAGAAGGGTTTGGACCCAGTATGAGCAATTGAGTAAATTAGGTCAAAATTATTAAAACGCATGGGACCCGCTATTTGCAAGCCTCAGGGCCAGCCTTGGTCGGTCAAGGAGACATGCCCGCGTCAACATAATGTCCGTGTCTCAGTCCTGAGAGTTTCGATATTTTCCGGTGCGCGTTTGAGCAACATTTTGAGAAAATATGAAGAAATCAGGGATTTTGCTGAAACCGTGAAACTTCATGAGATGAAGGAATAAAATTATAAAATAAGTAAGGAATCATGAGGTATGGGACCGACTAGGCCAAGGCATGGAGGCCGGCCAAGGAGCCGGTCCCAAGGCACTTTTTCCTAATTTATAATATTTTCATGATTTTAGGGAAATATCAAAAAATCAAAAAGTTTGTTGAAATCAAGGAGTTTCCATGAGATGAGATAAACATAAAAAAATAAGGGGCGTGTGGGACCGGCTAGGGCGTGATCGGCCGGCTATGGCCCGGTCCCACGAGTTTCCCTAATTTTATATTATTTTTTATGAGCTTGAGTGAAATTTCATGAATCCAAGGAGTTTACTGAAACTAGGGAATTTTCTTGAAGTGAAGGAGTTTCCATAAGATGAGGAAACAAATATTATTAAAATAATAAGACATGGGCGTGTGGGACCCACCACGGCTAGGGCATGGCCGGCCGACCAATGATTCTGGGTCCCGTGCGTTTTCTCCCTTATTTATAATATTTCATGAATTGGGAGAAATATCATGAAATCAGGGAATTTTCATGGGATGAGGGAAATAATAAAATAATAAGGATTCATGAGGTGTGGGACCGGCCATAGCTCGGGCATGGTCGTCCGACTAGTGGACCCGGTCCCGCGACACTTTTGCTAAATTTTATTATTTCTTTGATACGAGGAAACACCATGAGACTGGGGAGTTTCCTTGAGACGAAGGAGATTTGTTCAAATGAAAGGATTTTCATGAGATCGGGGAAAATAATTAAAAATATGATAAAATATAAAATTGGACGAGGGACTGGCCACGGCACGACCGGTCGGCCGGTGGGCCCACTCCCCAGTGCCTTGATTAATATTTTATTATTTATTATTTTCTTCCTATTTTGTATAGGTTTATCGCTCCTTCATGTTTTGGAATGCTCGTTTGCGCATTTAGGTGCTCGTTCGTGCATTATTGCTGAGTAAACTAACACCATTTTGGTCGGGGCTTACTCGATAGCTGCTCAGATGCCCGCACGTTGAATATTTATCACTAACCCGTGGAATTCTGCTGGGAAGAACCACAAATTAAAGTTACGAAATATTACTAAGAATCGTAGAATATTGAATATTCAGTTAACGATTATAGATAATTAACTGACGGCTCTATACTAGCAGGCATGTTGTCTAGGAGCATTAATTATCTGAGAATTGAGAAACATGAGCTTGTTGAAACGCCATATTTCCTTTATATAGTCAGGGAAAACCTTGTTGTATCCTGAAGACGTTGTCGCTCTATACTAGCAGGCACGCTGTCTAGGAGCCGTCCAATCTTTCGATTATATATAGAAATAATTACTGATATTCTCAGTATTCATGAGATGTGCCGTTGCCTCAGCTGGGAGACTACACGTCTACATATACTCTGAGAGATAGCCTTCTCAGTCAGATATTTTGTGGCATGAGCTTTCATGCTTCAACGAGAGACATGAGCCTCAATACTCATCTGATTGCCGGATCAAGAGCATGTATAATTATGGTTTTACGATTTTAACTCTTGTCGAAAATCCACCATCTACATTAAGTCTGCTGCTTAGTGAGGGACAGTCATGTTCCTCAGTCAGCACTGAATGGTGATTTTCTACAGACAAAATAAGTAATTGAACTTAGTCGTAAGATAAGACGTTACCGGATTTTCGACTAAATGAGCAAATCATGGATTGAATGAAAACTCAGTGGCGTAGTAGAGCGTCATCCAACGAGCATAAATTGGTGTAGAACCGTTGGTTTGGTGATGGGACCTTGATTGAATTAGGATTCACGGGCCCGGCCCGAAAAGGAAATCCTTGTGAAATTAGGTTTTGGAAATAAAAATTGATATAAAAGGGAATTAATCCCTTTTTTTTTTCTTCCACGACCACCACCTTCATCTCTTCATCACCTTCACGCCACCGGGAAGGAGCAGAGAGATTTCCGCCGGAGCAGTCGATCACCGGCACCGTCCGGCCAACTTCCGGCCAACGCCGACCGGTAAGTTTTTTTTTTGCTGATTTCTTGAGTTGTTCATGCTCTAATCATACTAAAATTTTATACATGTGTATGTCTGAGTGTGAGTTTTGTTGAAAACCATTGTTTTATTAAACGTATGTTCGTTCGATCGTTAGTTCAAGAGCCTAGCAACAATCTCTAGCTTGAGAGATTTTTTTTTTGGAAAATAAACATGTGTCCTGTGATAAAATTTTGTTTATGAGATTTCATGGAAACCAAAACTTCATCTTAAAAGGTGTGAACTTTTCATAAAATCGAAATAAACCTTCATTTCAAAGAAAGATGTTCGTACGAAGGAAACGAGATTTTTATTTCTTTTTTTTTTTACGTGAGTTTTGCTCACGTGAAATATATTTTTCATGAGAAATATATATGAATAGTTCTCGCATATATATATAACATGCATATATATATTTGTGTTGACAAATAAAATATGATTTTGAGAAATCGATAAAGTAAACAATTATTTATGATGAAATATTGTTTTCATGTAAATTTTCATAACATGGTCGTGACTGTTCACATGATGAAAATTTATGTTCACGATTTTATGAAAACCTGAGTTTTGCTCACTTTTGCAGGTTCGAAGAAACGAGCAAGTTTTGAAGTGCTAACTCTTGCATTGCCATCACTATTATTAGTGGAATTGTAAAAAGATAAGAGTTAAGGATTACCATTTTGTAGATGTTGGCACGAGCACTTTTCCAAGTACTTCATTCCGTCGATATTTGCATCTTATATGGATGGTAGACTGAAGTAAAATACCGTGTGCAT
Source organism: Papaver somniferum (assembly GCF_003573695.1). Taxonomy (NCBI): domain Eukaryota; kingdom Viridiplantae; phylum Streptophyta; class Magnoliopsida; order Ranunculales; family Papaveraceae; genus Papaver; species Papaver somniferum. The sequence goes on along the minus strand of NC_039363.1, from coordinate 149,369,346 downwards.
GTTACAGCCACTTCGCAAGGATGTCTGATCCTCAAGAAAATGGTGCCTCCAGGGATGATGTACGCATAGATGATGACGCATCCAAGGATGATACATGCATGGATGAGACTTCCATTAGTGAAGAAGAAGAAGAAGAAACTCATGGGGATCAAGAATGTTCCAAACGTGGATGATACATTTTTTGAGGTTCAACAGGAGACCGAAAAACGTCTTAAGTCCCCAACATATCATCTTCTGATAAATCCCAGGAATGTTACTCAAAATAAATTGGTGACTCCCAAGACAGTAAATTCGATTTTGCTTGAACGAGGAATTTTTCTTGCATCAATCATAGAGTTTAAACTTTCTCGACGACCTTTGGAGAAATTTTCTGGATGGGCGAGGCACATGCTGGGCTTTCCTCATGTAAGAGCTATGTTGAACCAGGCACAAGTAACAAGGTCCATTCAAGCATATGAATATTTTTTTATTTTTCATGATGCGCGAGGCATAGTGGCTCTTCTTGCTCGTTGGTGCATTCCAACCCATACCTTCATATGAAGATGGGGAGAGTTTATTGTTACCTTAGAGGATGTGGCGGCTTTGTTGCATCTCCCAATCACAGGTAATCTTCCTGGAGGTCTTTCAACTTAAGAGACATCAATTTCTAACATCTTGACAGCGAAAATGGAGCGGATCAACAAGGCATCTGGAAAATATTATTATGCTTACTGGTTAACGCATTGGTGGCCAAGAGATGTGGTTCTTGACTGTCCTGTTGAAGGTACGTTGTCTATTGTTGCTTTCTTATGATTATGGCTGTCCAGAGATGTGTTTGAAGACAGTGAAACTTTGTTGAAACCATTTTTGATTCCCTTTGCTATCAAGATAGCTCAAGGTGAGCAACTCCCGATAGGTAGTCTATTCTTGGGTTCTTTGTACTCTAATTTGGATTCTCTGATTATAGACTCCAGTGTATCAAATGGCTTCATGAAGATCGAGTGTTATGCCAATACGATGTTTCCCCAAGCTTTGTTGTGGGAAAATTTTAAGAACTATGCTCTTATTCCACGTACTATCCTGCCAGAACCGAGTGATGATTCCCGTCATGTCTTCTCTGAAAAAGATAATGCCAGGATTATGCATTGGTCTACAGAGCAGCCTCGGTTCAAGACACGTCTCATTGATGTTTTAGACGATGAATCCGAGTTCAATTTTCGCCCATGGGTTTCAATTCCTTCTTGTATTTCCCAGTCGGCAACCTTCAATACTGGAGAAAGTAGAGTTTTATCATCTGGTGCGGGCCTGAGTGACGATGAGAGATCTTTCATGCTGAGTTGCACTCTTGGTCACTTGATATCAGCAATATATGGAGAGATTTCAGTGGAGGAATATAACATTGACAGGGAACCTCGGCAAATGGGTATGGATTAGTGTGTTCCGACTTTTCGAAGGAGAAAGCCATTGGTTGAGCAACTTAGGACCCATTTGGACCGCACACATGTGGAAGGAAGCGCTTACTGGTTTCCTTGCTCTGATAGGATTACTTATGTAACTCCAGGTTATGTAGACTTCTGGGATCAGCAGCTTGAACGTCTACATAATTTTGCAACTACTGGTCAACCTCCGGTGAAAAATGCTCCTTATGCTGAGATGCTTTCCACTCGACCAAGATTGAAGTATCTTTCTGGTGATAAACGAAAGGAATCCCCAGGATGTTCACAGGTATGAACCCTTTTCATAATCTTCATAAAATTATGATAATTATATTTTGATCATTGTATCAAAATTTTCCACAGGGCTGTCGTAATGTAAGACCTCGAATCCGTGTAGACTTCTCAGAAACTGATTCAATTATTCATGGCGGAGAGGGCAGGATAAAGAATTATAAGATGTTACCTAACACCATAAAATTCCCAATTGCTTCTTTGGTGAGTCATCAATATTCCTTTGTTGTGACTTCTTCCTCCGTGTAATTAGGATCGTGAAACCAATATTTTTTATTTCGTTGTAGAACTTTGCGCCATCAAGTATTGACGGTCTTCGATTCTCTGTTGCTGGGCAGACGATTTCTGACTCAATTGTTGAAAGAGAGGCCGAAGTAATTATTTCTTCGCATAACAAATTACGATGCTTCGTAGATAAAATACTGATTGTTAAAAATATCAACGAGGATGTCGTCGTGGAAGTAGAGAGCACTGGTGATGTTTTTTTGGAGGATAGCAACAAGGAAAACCCTTCAAACTCGAAACCGAATGAAAGTAATAGTGTTGTTGACGTTGATACAAGCAATTCTGGTTCTTTGAACACTCCAGAGTCCACCCAAGTAAGTATTTCTCTTGTATTTTATCCATGGAAGCATAAAATTTTTGATTTATGAATGTGTGAACAAGAATCCATGTGCATATACGAAAACTTTGCCGAAATACGTCACCAGAAAATTCAGAACTCAGTCTTTCGGCGAAAACGCCATAAAATCTTCATTTGAAGTCAGATTTTCAAAGTATGCATGTGTATCTTCAAGCCCAGAAAATTTCCAAGCTTTATCCAAGAAGTTTTTTAAGTTTTGAGCACGTTTATAGGTCGAAATCAGCGAAACAGTAAACTTCTAGGAGACTTTCAAAACTTTTTCAGACTGCATGTTGTCCAATGTGTTGACCACATCTCCTTTCTCTTACATCGTATTTTTATGAAATTTTTATATGTTGTATAGGACATCCATACGAAGATAATGGTATATAACTCATCCTTATATTCCTTGTAGATTGCTCCCAGTTCGTCGTCTTGTATAGGGAAGAGTAAATCTCTTCAGACGAGCTTGCCGTAAAACGTGTTTTTATGAATTTCACGCTATTTGCTCGCGTCTTGAGTGCATAATAATGAACCTTGATGATGTTGGACTGCTTGTATGTTGTAGTTTATGATACTATTTGGTTTCCATGTCTAGATTGCTCTAACCTCATGTAATCTTCGTATTAGGTACCAGATACCGAAGTTGAGGATATTGAAATCAATAATGATAACGCGAGCAGCCCTGGAGTTATTGATGAAGATTCAACCATCCCTGCACTTAAATTCCATGAGAGGGTTGTCACTGAAGTTATGGAAACCTCGATTATTGCTACTCCATTAGTAAAAGAAACTGAGTCACAAGTAGAGGAGGCTGAAGAAATTGTTGCCATGACCGTAGAAGTTGCTCCAGTAATTGAGAATCGCATAGTGGTGCATGAATATCCAAGTGCAGGAGTTTATTTTGAACTAGTTGGTGGATTCAGCGTTCCTATGGGATATGCAGGCTTGTACGAGAAGATATGGAGGAAGGTTGGTCACATCATCTTTACTAGAGATCCTGGACGTGCTTATGCTTTAACAATGCAAGTAAGTGTCATCTTACGTGTTGTAAGTGATATATGCGTCAGGGCTAGAAATACTGTGACTCCAGATGTACTCTTTGATTGGGAGTTCAATTTGGCGAATTATGAAAGACTTGGCTTCAACGTGAAGTGGCTTCATAAGAAAATAAATGCTATTAAGGATTCATGTGAGAAAAACATACCCTTTCCCAATAATGATGTAATGGATAAGGAGGAAAAGATTGCTAAGCTGACCGAGGCGCTGAACCTGGAGAAGGCGGCTTTGCAAATCTTGAAGGATGCAGAGGAGAAAAAGTCTTTCTTTGCTGACTTCCTTTGATTTCTTTTCATAATCTCTTGAACTTCTGAACTCCTAAAATTCTGAGAGATGTGAGGTTTTATTTTGGTTTTGTTATTGATTTGTTTTGGATTGGCAGATGATTGAGGATTTTCTTTTGGATTTGATAGAGATTTTCTTTAAATAAAATGAACTGAATTTTGATACATTGCTGAATTCAAATACTGAATGCAAGTATTGCAAACATTTTGGAGAAATGAAAATACAATGAAATAAAATCCTAAATGCCAAATCCCAGGCGTCATGAATGCTCAAACGCCTAGTACTTCAGGCGTCCAATAACTTCAGGTGTCAAATTTCTTAAGCCAATTTTCATGGATTACTGGTAGGGTCCTACCATTTGTGTTGATCAATATGTAGTACCCCAGGTCATGGATTTAGCAACCACAAATGGCCCTCCCCAATTGGAGTTTCTTGCGGAGTGGAGGTTGCGCTGGGTTGCTTTGAGAACTAGATCTCCTTCACAAAATTGGTTAGGTTTAGTTGTCCGCGCCTTGAATATATTTTGTTGATTCGGAACTCCTTGTGTGGCAGGATTCCAAGGCTGTGGCACATATGAACACTCATGCAAAGGGGAGTATCCAGAGTACTATCTGTCATGCTTATCCATATCTTCAGCAATGAACCTCTTGATAGAATGATCGATTTGATGGGGCTCTGTGCTCAACTATTTGGTGTAATATTGTTGAGGTGAAGATATCCACTCGTAGCTTTTTGTGATTGCTAAGTTGTTAGTGGGAAGAAGTCCTCGAACCATAACAACATAATTAAACATTGGTAGTATAGGCGCATGAAGGGGATTTAGACTTGCCTGAGTTCGGAACCTTTCGATGAAAGGTTGTGCACTTTCTCCAGGTTTCTGTGCTAATTCCACCAAAGCTTTAACTTCCTTCAGGTGTTCGAATGATGGAATATCTTCTATTTCTTCTGAGTCAGAGCTTTCTTCAATTGAAGGCATTAGAGCCACTTTTCCATCATGAACCCAAGGTCGTCCAAGAATCATGTCATATCCTGGATCTTCCCGGATTATGTAAAACTTGGTTTTAATACAAACCGAGTTTTCTCTGACCTTAAGAGTGATGTAGCCGTATGCATCCCTGAGTGTCCCTTCGTGATCCTTGATTGACATGAGAGCATGAGTAGCTTCTTGTCGAGTGATGCCAGAAGCTCTGTGAGTTTCCAAAGGAATGACGTTGATGGCAGTACCAACATCAACGAGTGCTCTTTTGAATTCATTTACCTTTATATACACTGTGATGAGCAGTCCCCAGTTATATATTTCTTTGTCAGTGGCTGGAGGCTCAAAAGATACTTCTGGAATCAGTAAACATTTTCCGGATACTATATGGTTCAAAGCCATGAACATGTCTCCCCTTTGCGCTTTCGACAGATAAAGCAATTCACAGACATGCTCGATCAATGACTGAACTGCTTCTTTAACTGGTTGTTCAGAGATGGAGAAAGCCCTGACTGGGAGAGGGTCTCTGTGCACTCATTCAGTCCCCAAGTTGAGCTCTCCTGATTCAACTTTTTCCCTGAATATACGTTTCAAAACTCTGCAATCACTTGTGGGATGATTGACGAACCTATGGAAGCGACAGTAACGAGGACTTTCCATGTCTTCTTCAGTTGGTTCTTTCTTGACATATGGCAACTTGATTGCACCATCTTGGATCCAAGCATCCAGGAGCTCGATCACTTCTTCAATGAAAAGGGGAAATTCATGTGTGTCTTGCTTATCCTTTCTTCATTCCTTTGAAGGAGCGGAGGTATGCTTGTGCAGTGGTTCGACTTTCTATTTGCTCCCTTCTGCGACAGTGTTTGTGGAAGGCTGGAGATTGTATTGCTTGTTGATCATACGTCTGCTACCTCGAATGTCCCATGGTTCCTCAGCCTTTGTAACTTTTGTTCTTTCTAGTAAAGCAGATGCAGTAGTTGCCGATCTCTTCGCCGCTTCATGAAGCTCCGGGAAAGTGTGGAAACAAATATTTTCCAATAAAGCTCTATAGACCGGGATCATGCCGTTGATACAAAAGTCTACCAGTTTTTGCTCCATAACGTTTGGATCATGACAGTCTAGGGCCTGAACTCTGAATCTCTTCACATAGTCATTGGGATGTTAATTGTTCTTCTGAAACATTCTTCCAAGATCAGAGAGAGTAACTTGCTCTGACACAAAGAAGTATTTTATGTATAAAGTGTTAATCATTTCTCCCAAATTGTTGATAGTTCCTGGTGCGATGTTGTTGTACCAGGTGTATGCCCTGCCTTTCAAGTATTTTGAAAATTATTTGAGGCGAACAACATGATTATGTTCATGTTCACCCAAGGCTTCCAGGAACCGAGAAACATGTTCCCGAGCATTGCATGTTCCGTCATACAAATGAAGGTTGGAGAGGTATAACCTTTTGGAAGAGGAATCCTTTGTGTAGCAGTAGGGCAGGGAGGTTGGTGACGATGGACATGTGATGTCTTGTATTTTCCATGCTTCTCCAAGAGGAGTTCCAAATCTTCCCGAGTAATGAAATTTGATGATTCCTTCGTTGATGGATCGTCTGCAGCTTTGCGGACTTCGCTGTCATCCACTGTATGAATTGGAACTACTTCCGGATCAGCATTTGAGGATGCTTCCTTTTCTTTTCCTTTTCCTTGAGTCTTCTCTGACATCTTGTCAGTGAGAGTCTTGAGATAATTGAATAACTCCTTCTGTGTTGCAGCCATGTCAGTTTGATTCTTTGGAAGAGTCTCTTGTACCTTGATGAGATCAGCCATGGTAGGTGGTGGATTCCCCCTGACTTCTTCAGGGTGTCGACCGAACAAGGGATGACCTTCCATGTTAACGTGAGGAGGAATAACGTTACCACCATCAGTGTTAGAGGCCAAAATGGTTTCCGGGATGTCCTCATTGTTATTGTTGCTAGTGCTAGCGTCGTTTGTGTTAGAACCTGTAACTAACCCAGACCTAAGACCAGCCATCTTTGTGAGAATGTGAAATTGCAACCGAGAGATTCATCTCCCACTGTGGTCGCCAATCTGTAGATGGGGAAAAACGATTTGCTGGTTTTTACAGGATTGAGGAGACGACCGTGCGGAGGAGACTCCTTGAACTGAGCGAAATGTTTAACCTCACACATATGCACTGCAAGAAGGGAGTTCTCTAAGTTCGAGAGATCAATCTGTAGGACTCCGGCCTAAACCAAGACAATGGCCGTTGCAGAGTCAATTCGGTCACAAGAGAGGATGGGCTGATCTGTAGGAGGGAAGCTGAGAAATGTGTGAGATCAATTATGATCGAGATTTTAGGCGTGTTGTGTATTATGCGTAAGAAAGTTCTGAATGATTGAATTTTACTCAGTTGAGAGGTGATATACGCATTTATGTGTCTAATATGTCTCAATTGTATGTATTGTTAGTGCTCGATTTTGTATTTATTTTGTTATTTTATGTCTTTGTAGGTATTTATTGAGAAATAAGCTCTTGCAGCAAAAATTGGCTCGAAAAGTGGTGTTTTACACCCCAGGATAAAGTACTAAAGGCACCCCAGAAATGCACCGGAAGCACCCCAAAAATGTGCCGGAGAAACCCTGGAAAAATTACTATTTACGCCCCATAAGGCAAGTGCTAAAGGGAAACCCGTACATGATTAGGGGGAGGACATCTTCTTCTCAAATTCAAAACCAATTTTGGCGGGAAAACATTTCACTTCACTGGAAGAATTTCGATCGAATGTTTGGAGGAGTTTTTGTGTGATTCAATCGCTGAAACTTCATGGGTAGTTGTGATATGTCCTAACAAAGCTAGTATGGGTGTTTTTTTCGATCAAATTTGGATGGATAACTTGGTTTAATCCAAACAGGGAGTTGGAGGAAAAACATGAGCTTGCACGAGTTGTGAGGAATTTAAACGCGTACTGCACGTGTTTGGAAGAGTTGATCGATATTCTGGAGCGTGAAGAAGGTATAGAAGGAAAGAAATACAGCTGCAGACGCGTAGGAAAACGATTTTTGGAAACAATATATTTTCGAGAATAAAAGAAATAAGGGGATTAAATAAAGAGATTTTGGGAGATTCAATGTCGCAATGATGTATAAATAGGTTCCTAGGATCACATAGAAGGGGAGGGGAGAGTTTGGGGTCGAGAGGAGAGCTCAGGAAGCGTGAATCAAGAGTTTTCATAACTCTGTTGCTGCTGCTCGTGAAGAAAAAGGAAACAACGACGGTTTCTTCATCCGTCGAAACGGTTTCTTCAAATGCTTGTCACAGTTTCTTCAACTGGTTTGCAACATTTATCTTCATTGTAACAGTTTCTTCAACTGGTTTGCAACATTTATCTTCATTGTACTAGTTTCTTCATCCTCTTCTGCAACATTTATCTTCATATTTGTAACGGTTATCTTCATCATTACAGTTGAGAGTTGAAACAGTCGGTCTGCAACGCGCATGTGCTGTTGCAGATTTCCTGTTTCACTATTTTCTCTTCTTGTAAACTATTTTTGAGCCATGAATACATATTTTGAGTGTGTTTCCAACATGATGAGATAAACCCAATCTTCCGGGGCGATGGAGGAAGCCATTCTTCCAAAAGTTATGTGGTAAAATTTATTTGAATTTATTTATGCAATTCTTTTATGATTATTTGCACCGAATGAAAATTGAGTAATGATTTTTATTAATTAGTTGTGTTTTCTCTTGATGAAGTATGCTTAGTTTAGGGATTTTGATACTTCATTCTTACGATTAACAATTGATGTTTTGAAAATCTAATTTAGTCAATGATTAGAATCACAATTTCTTTTGATTGGAGTTATATGGTCTAGAATTGCATGATAAAAATTAACGTTAAATTACATGAATTTAGGTAAATGGTGAAATCCTGAACCCCCGCCTCTCTAATATAATCAGTTTTAATTTGCTTTATTTTCTTTAGTTTTAAAATTTAAATCTAAAAGCACAACCTTCACAAGTCTTGAACGAACTCTATTTATTACTACAACAACTTTGAAATTACATTAAGAGGGATTGCTCAGACGATGAGTTCGTGTAAACGAAAGATTGTCTGTGTCAACTTGTTGAGAAATTCTTGTCTATTTCAATCAGGATTAAGAGACTTTTGATATTGCTGAATTGAAAACACCATGATCCCATGAAGTGTGACAGTTGTTGGAGTCAAAGAGTGGGGAAATAGAAAATCGTGTTGAAACCAGTTGCTCATCGTGCGGAGACTTGGTTAATTTTCCACCCACTACTTTGCTAACTCCTCCAACTGATTTCACGAATTGCTCACATTCTCATCGTGTGTATGAACACACGTGCCGTAAACTTCCATACCAAAACCCTAGTTAATATCCCCCCATGTGACGTGATTGTGGAGTTTGTAAGACAGAATGTATTTAGTTAGTCAGTTGCTGACTTTATGGGATGATGAATCCTTGTATTGCTGAGTTGAACATAATTTGAAAATGTTCTGAGGCTCATGAATTGAACGTGTCTGCTGAGACAAAAAAATATCATTGTCGAATAAATGTTGATAACCTGAGCAAACTGTGCTGCTGAATCGTTGAATATTAATTGTTGAAATAATATTCCTTAGTCTGAGCAAATGTTGCTCTGATGAATTATTGAATATTGGTAGTAAAACCAATATTCATGATTTGAACAAATATTACTCGTATGAGCAAATGTTGCTTGCATGAGCAAAAGCTGCTCGTATGAGCAAAAATGTTGCTCGAATTATCGATTATTGACAGTTGAACCAATATTCTTAACGTGAACATATATTGTTCATTTGAGCGAATGTTGCTCATTTGAGGAATCATTGGTGACAGGACCAAGATAATTATTAATTAAAATAATGGCAGTTGAGCCTAGTGTAATTAATTAGGGTGTTGATCATGGGATCAACATCAAAATTATTGGCGTTTGAATTTACTCAGAATTACGTTTTGCAGAACTCTGGATTCAAAACCCAAATTTTGATCAACTGCTGAATTGATGATTTGTTGAAAATCATTCATGAAATGGAGAAGGGACCGGCTACATGGGATGATGAACCGACCATGTAGAGCCCAGATGCTCCAGTGAGCAAAATGCCAAAGTCTCTTGAAGACCAGTTGGTGAAAGGATGATTAAATGCTTGGTTTAATCATTTTTCGAATAGTGCTCCTGTGAGCGTCGTGTGGTGGTTACTGATTATGGAGAGATGAGAGATCGGCCCTTGGTGGTCATGGGACCAGCTGATGGTCGTTTTAACAAACTCCCATGTTGTTTGAGAAGGGTTTGGACCCAGTATGAGCAATTGAGCAAATTAGGTCAAAATTATTAAAACACGTGGGACCGGATATTTGCAAGCCTCAGGGCCAGCCTTGGTCGGTCAAGGAGACATGCCTGTGTCACCATAATGTTCGTGTCTCAGTCCTGAGAGTTTCATATTTTCCGGTGCGCGTTTGAGTAACATTTTGAGAAAATATGAAGAAATCAGGGATTTTGCTGAAACCGTGAAACTTCATGAGATGAAGGAATAAAATTATAAAATAATGAAGGAATCATGAGGTGTGGGACCGCCTAGGCCAAGGCATGGCCGGCCGGCCAAGGAGCCGGTCCCAAGGCACTTTTTCCTAATTTATAATATTTTCATGATTTTAGGGAAATATCATAAAATCAAGAAGTTTGTTGAAACCAAGGAATTTGTTGAAATCAAGGAGTTTCCATGAGATGAGGGAAACATAAAAAAACAATAATGATAAAATAATGGACGTGTGGGACCGGCTAGGGCGTGACCGGCCGGCTATGGCCCGGTCCCACGGGTTTCCCTTATTTTATATTATTTTTCATGAACTTGAGTGAAATTTCATGAATCCAAGGAGTTTGCTGAAACTAGGGAATTTTATTGAAGTGAAGGAGTTTCCATAAGATGAGGAAACAAATATTATTCAAATAATAAGACATGGGAGTGTGGGACCGGCCACGGCTAGGGCATGGACGGCCGGCCAATGATCCCGGGTCCCGTGCGTTTTCTCCCTTATTTATAATATTTCATGAATTGAGGGAAATATCATGAAATCAGGGAATTTTCATGGGATGAGGGAAATAATAAAATAATAAGGATTCATGAGGTGTGGGACCGACCATAGCTCGGGCATGGTCGTCTGACTAGTGGACCCGGTCCCGCGACACCTTTGCTAAATTTTATTATTTCCTTGATACGAGGAAACACCATGAGACTGGGGAGTTTCCTTGAGACGAAGGAGATTTGTTCAAATGAAAGGATTTTCATGAGATCGGGGAAAATAATTAAAAATATGATAAAATATAAAATTAGACGTGGGACTGGACACGGCACGACCGGTCGGCCGGTGGGCCCAGTCCCCAACGCCTTGATTAATATTTTATTATTTTCTTCCTATTTTTTATAGGTTTATCGCTCCTTCATGTTTTGGAATGCTCGTTTGCGCATTCAGGTGCTCGTTCGTGCATTATTGCTGAGTACACTAACATCATTTTGGTCGGGGCTTACTCGATAGCTACTCAGATGTCCGCACGTTGAATATTTATCACTAACCCGTGGAATTATGCTGGGAAGAACCACAAATTGAAGTGACGAAATATTACTAAGAATCGTAGAAGATTGTTGAATATTCAGTTAACGATTATAGATAATTAACTGACGGCTCTATACTAGCAGGCATGTTGTCTAGGAGCATTAATTATCTGAGAATTGAGAAACATGAGCTTGTTGAAACGCCATATTTCCTTTATATAGTCAGGGAAAACCTTGTTGTATCCTGAAGACGTTGTCGCTCTATACTAGCAGGCACGCTGTCTAGGAGCCGTCCAATCTTTCGATTATATATAGAAATAATTACTGATATTACTCAGTATTCATGAGATGTGCTGTTGCCTCAGCTGGGAGACTACACATCTATATATACTCTGAGAGACAACCTTCTTAGTCAGAGATTTTATGGCATGAGATTTCATGCTTCAACGAGAGACATGAGCCTCAATACTCATCTGATTGCCAGATCAGGAGCATGTATAATTATGGTTTTACGATTTTAACCCTTGTCGAAAATCCCCCATCTACAAGGAGAATCTACTCTAGTCGCAACTAGTATCACACATGAGGTGTGGGTATTAGGTTTCCAAGTTGCTAGAGTTCTCCTTTATATAGTCTTCAAATCAGGGTTTGCAATCAATGTTACCTTGGTAACAAAGCATTCAACATTCACCGTTATATGAAAACCTGACTAGACTCAAGCTAATATCTTTCAACCGTTAGATCGAACTTAGCTTGTTACACACAAATGAAAAGTGACTTCATTTAGATACGAGTAATTGTAACTAAACGTGTGCACCTTGTTGGCTCAACAATAGTTAACCGAAGTTAGCCATATGAACATTTTCATATCAACCATATTCATCTTAACTAGGGATGACAATGGATAGCCGAAATCCGAGATCCGTTTCCGAAAATCCGACATCCTATAGGATTTAATCCGACATATCGGATATTGGAATCCGATAAGTTATCGGAATCGGAATCGGATTGGGGTCCTTCCGTTAGGTTAATATCCGACATCCGATAGCCTAGGGGTGTACTTGTAATTTCCTACCCCTAGGTATTATCTTTCGGGAGAATAACCTAATCAAAGTCTCAGACTCTTTAGTGTTACTCATTATTTCTCATTCTCTAACACAAAAAACTCAGAAAGATATTCGTGAATCGTGATTTGGACGAGAGAGAGGGACTGAGTGATCGATTTGATCGTGATTTGGTCGATAATATTGATGATCAGAGACTCTCACTCAAGAAGTAAGTCATTATTCATGAATTTAATCGATTGTTTCGAAGTTAGTCTTTTTTTCCCCCAAATCGATTGCGTATTTGCATGTTTGATGTTTGAATATATCTGTTTTTAACTGTTAGAATCAATCATGTATTCATGTTCTTCTTTTCGCTTTTTCATTACAACTGAATTCAGATGAAATTAGGGTTTTCGATTTGATTTGAATTTAGGGTTTTGAGTTGTTTGATTGATTATCAATTTTATATCAACCAACGATACCCTTAAGCTGCTATATATTGTTGTTGCTCCAAAGGAATTTGAATCTTCCTTTTAGTTTAATTTTGTCATTTCTATGTTAATATGTCAACTGATTTCAAGAAATCTTTGTGAGATTTTGCCCCTGCTACTTTCATTTTTATACTATTTGGAATCACTATTTGTTTGTCTGCATCACTATTTGTTTTTCTTTCTAATTGATTGTTTCTGTTTAATCCTTTTTTATGTCATATGTACATTAATGAACTCATGAACTGTGTGTTTATTTCTGGGTTGTCGTTGTTCTCAGAATGTATCAAAGTGAAAAAGCATCCAATAGAGTTGGAACTCCAAGCTGCAGTCAACCAATTTCCCAACATCCAGAACAAGAAGATCAAAGTGTTGCTTCAACAATTGCTTCAACAACACCTTCTTCGAGTAATAAGAGATCATTAGCATAAGTAGCAGATGAAAATCATCCACTTGTTATTGCTTTATTGAAGAAATTGCGCACAACAAGGTCACCTTCATGGGATGAATTCATTAGGAAAATTATTGTAGAGCCTGATAAAGATAACCCGGGTAAGGAAGTGGCTGTCCTTATGGGTGAATGTCATCATTGCAAAAAGTTGGTACCTGCTTGTAGTGAACAAGGAACTACCAGCTTGGCTCAACATCTAAGAATCTGTCCCCAGAAGCCTCAAAACAAGCCAGGCCAGATGAAGATTACCACTGCAGTTAAAAAAGCAGGTACTAACCAAGTTAAATTACTTAATTACAAGTATGATCCAATAGTTACTAGGAACTGCCTTGCTAAAATGATTGCTAAACATGATTACCCACTTAACATGGTTGAGCATTTATATTTTAGAGATTTTGTTAAGTCTTTGAACCCTGCTGCGAGAATGCCATGTAGGAGTACAAGTAAAGATGATGTGTTGAGGTGTTACGCTGAAATGAAAGGTGAATTGAAATTACAGTTAGAGAATTTGACTTCCAAATGTAGTCTCACAACTGATATGTGGAATGCCAAACACACTAAAGATGGTTATTGTTGTGTTACTTGCCATTTTATAGATGATGAGTGGAATTTGATTGCCAAAACCTTAGCTTACATTGTAGTGCCATCCCCGCATACAGGAGATGTTCTCTCAGATTTTATCAAAACTTGCACATTGGAATGGAACATTGATAGGAAGTTTTTCGCTTTGACTGCTGATAATGCTCCAGCTAATAGTGTTATGATGAGAAATCTTATTAAGTGGCTAGATGGTAAGAATTGTTTGTTGCTTCAAGGAAAATTGTTTCACATGAGGTGTAGTAACCATATACTGCATTTGATTGTATTGTATGGCATGAAAGTAGCTGTTGTGTTTATAGAGGGTATTAGAGATTGTGTTAAGTATGTAAAGTCTTCACAAGCTAGGAAAGAGAAGTTTGAAACAACATTGACACAATGTAGATTGTCTGGAGAAGTTAGTTTAGATGTGGACACAAGGTGGAACTCCACTTTTACGATGCTTAAGAATGCAATTAAACTGCGAGAAGGTTTTCATAGACTTAGTGAGTTCGATTCTGACTTCGATATTCTTCCATCAAGTGAGCAGTGGGAACAAGGAATAGAAATTTGTAATTGTTTAGAGGCTTTTAATAATATTTCAACTGAGTTTGCAGGGATTAAGTATCCAACTGTGAATCTTTATTACAATGGGGTATACAAAATTAACCAAAGGATCACAAGTTGGGAAGATAGTACTTTTGAGTATGTCAGAGAAATGGGGTTGAAAATGAGAGAAAAGTTTAATGCATACTGGAGTGAAAGTAACTTGATTATGAGCATTGGAGTGGTTTTAGATCCAAGATATAAGGCAAAATGGGTTAGGTTCACATATAAGATAATTTTTGGGGATAATGAACGTGCATCAGTTGAGTATGAGAAGTTCAGAATAGACTTGACCAAAATTTTCAAGGCATATGAATCTCAAAAAAACACTTCAGCTCCTGCTTTCTTTAGCAACTCTATCTCTCGCATGGATGTAAGAGGCCCAGGTACAACTAACCCAGATTATGCTACTTTTCTGTTGGAAAATGATGAATATGATGTTCAAATATCTGAGTTAGAGACGTACTTAGAAGAACCAATTATTCCAACTGTGTCACCCCAAGATGAATACAATTTTGATATATTGAGTTGGTGGAAGCTAAGTTCCGCTAAGTACCCAATTCTATCAAAGATAGCAAGGGATGTGTTGGCTGTTCCGGTGACCAGTGTAGCATCAGAGTTCATGTTCAGCGATGGTGGAAGGGTTCTAACAACACACAGAGCTTCATTAAATCCAGAATTATTCCAAGCACTTCTATGCTTAAGTGATTGGCTGCCAGGCTTCTTTGATGCAGGTAAATCTTCTTTTCCTTTGCTTAGTTCTTTTCCTTTGCTTTTCTGTGATGCATCATGTACCATTAGCTGATCGAACAACAATTGAATCTTTCATTTTCTGCAACAACCAAGGAAAGCATAACCATGAGCATGACCATGAGTAGCATGAGTATGGACAAACATGTATAAACTCTGTTGCTAGTATAACTCCACCTGCAAATGCGCTTTTATCATAAAGAATATATTGTTTCGTTTGTTTCGTTTTGTTTAGTTTAAACCCTGTTGCTAGTATAAACCATGTTTGCTTCTCTTTTGTTTCGTTTTCCCCATTTCTGTCACATGAACACTCCGCGGAGACCAGTACTGGAACAACCAATAATATGAGAACCTAAACTGCTTTGAATTCAGTTTTTGGTGTTACAGTGTAGAAGATGTCTCTCATGTTTAAGACTATTTGTTTTTCTTTTCTAATTGATTGTTTGTGAATGCAGATATGGAAGTCATCGACTGAAGTTGATGCAATGATGCAACATATAACCAGGCATCCAAGGAAGATCATCACTAGCAAGTTGTTTGACATTATTGTTAAGTCTATGTACAAGAAGACATGGTTTTTTCTCTTTTGCTGTTGTGTACTTTAGTTTGCAGACTGTTTGGTTGGGTGTTTGTAGTTTTTTTCTTCATGTGTGATGTGACTGAGACACTGGAGTAGTGTTTGTGTGGGTTTTTCTGTCTTTCAGTTAATCTAAACACTTGAAAATTCCGTTAAATTTCAGATTTTTCTTCTGTCCAACAAAACCGGATATTAACGGATAAAAATCCGATATCCGATAGGTTAACCTTAACCTTATCGAATTGGATTTTTGATATCCATCGGATGTTATCGGATATCGGATATCGGATATCCGATAACCCTTAACCTTAACCTTATCGGTATGGCCAATATCCGGCGGATATTTATCCATTTCCAGCCTTAATCTTAACCATAACTAGTACAAATGACTCAAATAAAACTAGTTCTAGAGATGTTTGCTTGTTTGTATTCTCATTGATACAAGACACAATTAAAACAAAATCGATTTTGATTCACTCGAATCAAGTCATGAACATTATTGCCACGATTTACAAAAGATTGCATTCCTTATTATATAAATGTATTAGTTCATGAACAAACCAATTTTAGAACATTATCCACTTAGGTATGCATACGGGTATGCGTACCTAAATGGCCGGACTAAATTTGGGTTTCGCCAGTACGCAATTTGGTACGTATACCTTCCAAACTCAGCAGAAAATCCCGGACCTGAACCTCACACCAGTATGCGTACCGGTATGCGTACAAGGTTCCCGGACTTTCACAAAACCAACAAGTACGCATACGGGTGTGCATACCATGGTTCTCGGAATTGGATTACATATATGAAACTACGCATACTATGCTTATATCCAATTGTTCTAAACTCTCATTTCAATCATTGAAACATTCCTGGAAGACGACAATAGCTGTCTCACACAAACTATTAGCTTCAAAGAAATTTTCAAGTGATCGAATGAAAAATACGAAATATTCCGAGTCCACATCAAATGACTGTCTCACACAAATCATGTAAGATGTTACCAGGCGATTTTCACATGATCATCTTTTGACATTTGTCAAGAATATAAGATGAACTTGGTTAAAAAGAAATCTTACCAACACATATTTTTAGAAATATGTAAGCGAGTTAAACTCAGCTCAAAATATTAAATGTGTATAATTGAAGTCTATATAGCTATACGACTTTTGTGTCAAATATGAGATAAAGTAGATAGAATTTTGAGTGATAGATGAGCTCAAGTCTCTAAATACCTTTTGTTGATGAAGTTCTACAAGATCCCCTTAGTAGTTCTTCGTATTCAATCAATGAACGTCGTGAAGTCTAATGCTCAACTACACTTTCTATCTTAATCCCATACTTAGCTATAATTAGACTAGAAATCAAGACTTATAGTTTTGGCAACTAAACTTGACAAGAATCTTGAGATAACAACGCTTGCGAGTTCGACCGATCAGTACTCTAACAACTTTACCCAGTAAAGTCTTTATGTCCTCAACTCCTTTAGATTGTAATCAAAATAGTAAAGGAACAAATCTGTTTGGTAACCACTTCAATTATCTTTTGTATAAATATATTATGAGTTGTCAACAAAGGCTCTTCCATTAAATATAATAAACTCCTTTGTCGGGTATGATCAATCCAAATCCGAAAGTTCATATTTAGATTCACAACTATCCAATCATAGTAAACCACCAAATGATAGTTTTCGATCAGTACGACTATATGATCAAATCTATCAAAGATAAATCTAATCTAAGTCGGATCCCATCCGATAAATATGTGTGAACAAATTCAAAAGATATGAGAACTAATAAAAAAAAATTCTTCGTCTTCAAATCTTCAATTTCCTTCTTAATAAACATCACAACAAAAAATTGAACCCTCTCGTGATCAATTACACATAGAACGGAGTCTGTTAACAATAGATTATCACAAGATGTCTTTAGATCTACAAATAGTTCTAAAAATCCCGTTGATATTTTGATACAGTTTGAGTGGCCCTTGTGTCATAAGAGAAGTCTCTCAAGAATAATCAAACTAGGTGCAATCAAATTTCAACAATCGTTAGTCAAACAAATCAACAATTGAAAACTAAAATAACAATGCAATTATCTAGTTTCCCACCAACGATACTCGTAAATCTTCTTGATCCCACATAAGTCTTTAAACGAGCGGTCATATGATATTTCGCCTAATTAGGATACTTTCCTCTCTGGATAGACAGCTCCACCAGAAACAACACGAACGAAGTTTGCATGGCTCTTAGGATAGTTTGCAAGAAACCAAAAATATAGTATTTATTGACCAAGGTTGTTTGGACAACAAGGAAATTCCAAAACCGAAAATATTCTCAAGATATGCAATAGAGTACCTAATTTCGGTTTTCCTGTTTCCAATAAATGTCAACCAAATACTATGAAATCTCTCACAACAAATTTCTATTATTATCATAGCACATTTTCTAATAATAATTTACTAGAATATATGCTTTAATTGTTGGAAATGAAAGCATGTAAAATCGAAAATCATAATTAAATATTTTTAAATATTTCGGTTTGGGATCACCTTGAGCATCAAGGAATATCTTTAAACAATTAATGATAGTTATGCACATGTTAAAATGATGTCGACATCTAGAAGCTTCTCATCTTAGCAAATTTCTAATTCCAAATTTACGCACAACATGAAAAAATGTGTGAACTTTGGAAACTCGGTTTTGCTCTTGGAACCGGTTATCCCATGACTCACAATATAAGTTGTGACCGGTTATACCATGCTCCCCAAGATAGGTTGTGATCGGTTACATCATGCTTCAAAATGTAGCTTGTAACCGATTACACCTTGCTTCCAAATATAGCTTTGACCGATTACACCATGCTTCCCAATGTAGCTTGTGACCGGTTACACCTTTCTTACCAATATGGCTTGTGATTGGTTATACCTTCCTTCCCAAATATGGTTAGGATATGTTATACCTTGTCGCATAATATAAGATATGACCGGTTATATCTTGATTCTCAACATAAGTCAATATCGGTTCTACTTAATGTCATCTTGTATTGGTCATCCAAATAATATTCAATAAAGAATCGGACCAACACACTTATGATTTCCCTTTCGATTATGAAACAAGTGCATATATCTACTTCCTTAAACCAATATAATAATACATAGTTTACTAGGATGAAATCACACCTATATCCCACATATAATCAAGTAACTAAATGCATAGATTATGTTGATGTCGTATTTACGAAGTTCAAAAGATAAGTGTTATACTTCGTAATTCAATATAATTCCTTGACACTTTGATCATAATGATATGACCAAGTTTAATCACTAGAGTATTATATATATAGCTTCACATGTTATGTTTTCAATAATACAACTTTAAATATACGTTAGGAATGTAAACAAGTCAAGTCAGTATTACTAACCTCAAGTGGAAGGATGATGTCTTCGTTGCATTCATTACATCTTCAATTTCTTCAGGTCTTCAGAGTAATACTTGTACGTCTCAACATCCCTAGACTTTCTAGTCTAACCTAAACGAAGTTTACTCTAGTAATTAATCAAGCGACTTTTAATGGGTTTTGATATTAAAATATGACAACCAAACTTGACATACAATGCTTGGTGGGGTCAACCGAGCTGTGCTCTAACACATTTACTTGTAAATTTGTTAATGTTCAAGAAATCCTTCTCTTGTAGGCTAGTTAGCGAAAGGTCGCTCATGAGGTTTATTGAGAATGACATTAAATGGGGGAGAGTTCAATTTGAACTTGTGCTTAATTGTTATATCATTGTGAGAAATGCGACTGTAGAATTACCGGATATGAATGTACCTTTATCTCTCCTTGATGAAAATTCTAACTTCACTCGGTGGAATCGTCTAAATAAGAAGTTGGTATGTTGTCTTTAGTCTCGATAACTCTTTTGTGTAGTTCATAACGATCCCTTGTTTTTCACCTTTGCCAATTTTTAGAAAAAAATATGAGAATTACATAGTAGTGTTCTTTTATAACATATGGATTTTCGAAGAATTATTTAAGGGGAAGTGAATTACAAGCGTAGGTTTTACCTATTATGCAAAAGATAAAAGTAAGAATTAAGGGGGAGAACATATCACCGTAGTATTGCTTCAAATTTTTGGTACAATTGGACTTTGAGGTAGGTAAAAGTACTACAGACTGATGTAACAACCATTGAGTAGATTGACTTTGTCATTTTAGAAAATCTATAAATGAGTATTCTCATAAGTTTTTATCGCTACAGATCTTCAACAACAAAGGTGCTGAAACGACCATATGCAGAACCATGGAAGAAGTTGAAGAACAAAGAATTCAAGAAGATGTTGATGATTCAATAAATCAAACATGATGGGTATTTAAGCTGAAAGGTTTATTTTATTTAATCCATGTGTATTGATAGATTCGTCACTAAAATTAATAAATGGGAAGATTGTTAGAGCACTGCTTGGTCAAACTCGCAAGTATTTATATCTCAAGCTTGTTGTCAATATTAGTATACTAAGTCAAGTCTCCGACTAGGATTAGAATTTGGTAGTTGAATATCAGATATCACTTAATAACCCTCGAAGATTTAAGACTAAAGAACAAATGAAGAAATTTGGAGAACTTCATCAACAAAGAGGTATGTGAAGGCTGAAGCATCCTATTCACCCACGACCTTTACCATTCTATCTCATGAGACTGTTTCGTATAATTTTATCAGATTTAATATTTAAAGAATAAATTTCGATTCAAGCTTGTCTTGATAAATCTCTCGAAATATGATCCATGAAAAGAATGTTCTTAGATCCCTAACAATCTTTGTTAAGAACAATTTATTGTTCACAAACTATTTTTCTTTCAAGTTGATCATTTAGAAATTTACCAAGCAATTATATTTATTATCCACGGCCATTAGTAATGTTTTAAATTTTTTAAAGAGAGTTTTTAGAACATACTGAATTCTGGACATAGGGAAGGTACGCATACTCAGTACGCGTACCCTAGTGATCCGAGTTCTGGAATTGGTACGCGTATATACCCAGTACGCGTACCCCATGGTTATGAGTTCGAGAATGGAAGAAAGCACGCAACCAAAATGTGAATCCCTGGGATCTGAATTTGTGAATGGCTAGGGTACACATACCCGGTACGCGTACCCCAAGAACTTGAGTTCGCGGACTTCCCATGGGGTACGCATACCTACCTAGTTCTGAGTTAATAAAATGCTCATAAACTATTTTCACAAACATGTTTGGCATTGTTACAAATCTCATAGATTGGTACCAAAAGTCTTCATTTAGGTTGAAGCAACTCTTTGGATGTAAAGAACGTCAGCTAAGAGAATTAATTGCGTAGAACCTTGCGAGGTTCACGAGACGTAAGGAGCACCACTGCAGCTGAATTGCTTGGAATTAATGGACTCTCTTACAAACCTACGACTCTCTCTCTACTTGCAATATAAGAGAGTACGTATTTGAAGAGAGTTTAATCAATAATATGTACGCTCAAATCGTTGAGATTGCTTACGCGCAACCCTATATATTCTTGCTCAATGTTTTAAAAGTGTAAGTGGATGATTGTTGGAAATACATATTTAAAACAAATACATCTCCGTTCGTTGCTCTTATTAAAATGAATTTAAATTGTCACAATGTTTTCATAAATGACATTCATTTTGCTATTAATTTATGAGATTATTCATGTTTAATGGGAGTTCATTATGTTCATCATAACATAATAAATTCTCATTAAACTCTATTAAAATGCTGATTATAGATTAGATTTTCGGTTTGAAAAAAGAAGGAAAGTTTTTACGTTATGTTTCAAATTTAAAAGAAAACTAATGTTTATTTGAAAGAAAACAAATGTGTGATCGTCCTTTGATGTTTAAAAGTATGATTCTGAGAAAATTTATTTGGTTGTTTTATGCGAAGGACAATACGACATCGTTCAACTGTTTGCATAATCTTGACGTTCTGATACGTAACTAGGACGTAATATTACTATTTGTTTGTTTGAGATTTTTTTACTGGCAATATTGGGGTATACTTGGATTAATTGGGGTATAACAAATAAAACAAAATTAGGTTATTAGGAAGTAAAATTGAAAGTCCCTTAGCCAAATAATTTTGATAATGGCTAGATTACCCCTAAATGTTTAAAACTATTTCAAACTTATGAATCTTGTTAGAGAAAATTTAAATCTTAATTGTGAACCTTGTTAGAAAAATTTTTGGTTTTCGAGAATTTTGTAACAAAAATGAATTCTTCTAGTCAAACACTTCTCAAGATGGAATTGAACATGGTTTTGTTGGTTTAGTTCGTCAAATGATCGCAGGAATTCAGATTTACAGAATTCAGTCTATGAAAAATCGGCATACTCGACTGAAAAAAATCATGCCGACTAAGCACTTTCAGAATTCAGTCGATGAAAAGTCGGCATGCTCCACTAAAACAAAGCATGCCGACCAAACTTAGTAGACATGCTCAACTGAAACAAAGCATGCCGACCAGATTTATCCGACATGCTCGACTGAAACAAAACATGCCGATCAAACATTGGGTTTTCGCATTTACAATCGTCATGGTCGAAAATGCATCACACTGACGACCGTCTATTAATCGTCATCTTTTTTTTTACAAAATCATGACGACCAATAGCAATATTCTTCACAGGAAAACTTATTTTCTGGGAGTTACTAATCGTAAAGGTTTAGGTTTTCAAAACCTGACGACTATTCATACTACATCACTAGTCGTCAAGGTTTAGGTTTTCAAAAATCTTTGAAAACTCATCACGCTATTCATTCTACAATCTTGACGACTGAAAATAAATACGAAAAACGTCATGCTCGACATCAATTCAACAATTTCAAATTTTTTAACCTAATATGTCATTCAAATAACAAAACAAAGTACTAGATAGTGGTTAAAAGAATTAATCAACAATAAAAAAAAATAGTCACAAATTTTTTTCATTTGAAAACGATGAAACATAGAGAAGGAGAAAGGGATTCATTAGATTGATGATGAAGGAGAAGGAAAAGAATAAGATTTTAATTTAAAACCAAAAATAAAATAAAAATAGTTTTAATTATTTTTAGGGAAAGGGTAATTGAGTAACTTTACACACATTAGACGTTCCTTAGTCTATTGTCTTGGTTGGGATCAAAATAAGTATACCCTGATTATTTGTTTTGCAGGAAACTATCAGTAACTGTTGCAACACTTTTAACATGAAAAATTGAATGTAATGTTTACTAGAAATAACCCGCGCCGTAACAGCACGGCATGAGGTTAACAGATAGTTCTAAAAAATATCTAAAGATAGCTCGTGCCATAACGGTACTGCTTTAATATGATATCTAATTAGTGTAATTTTTTTTCTTTTCTGGATTTTAAATTAAATCGTGTTCCTTTGCAAGATAGTTTTCTATTTTATTTTAAACGAAAATATTGTCTATAAGTACATTGTGAAATTATTCATATACATTATCCAAAAAAGAACACAAAATCATTTAAGTAATAGTGTGTATGCATATCTCACTCATGAGTTATGAATAAAAATAAACAAACAAATCTCATTTCCCATTAGATTCATCATGTCATTACTAAATCCAATTAATGCATGTATGATATATTATGATTTCATTTAATGTTTCTTTGAATATCTTGAGTTAAGAGAAGATGCAATAATTAAAGATTAATAAATTTTGATTCATAATGAGAGGGGTTACAAAAACGACAACCGTCGGATATTTTTCGCTGGGATGAGACTACGATGGTCGGATGCAACGTTTGTCTCTCAAAATGTTATTCGACCGCCCAAGCTCAAAAATCCATTCTGTTTTATATTACACATGAAAAAGTAGCAACCAAATGATGCTTCCTATTAGTATTATATTACGATTGCAAAAGATATGGAGACGAGGACGAAAGCTCAAAGGATTAGATGCATAGTTGTCCTTTCAAGGTTTGATTCCTACGAATGGAGAAGCAGCTCTAAAACCTCCAAAGATTTACTATATCTATTGAAAGCGAATACGAGGAAAATTAAAATAAAGAGAAAGTGTATCTTGAGCTCTTTTTAGTGAAGGAGACTTATGAATAAAGAAACCAATTTCTTAAATTCTTGGTATTATTATAGTTTATATAACTTACAAGCAAAGTTGGTCATATGAAATACTATCAACATCGGTTGTGATATTATTTCCGTTCGGATGTTTGCTTCCAATTACTCCTGTTGAATACATTTAGACTGTTAGTTTATTTTTGCTCCATTTCTGCTCCTTTGTTTTTAGTTTGTCTTTTTTCTTCTTCTATTTCCTTCTAATAAGTTTGGTTTTGCCGAGAACAAAAAGTATCGTTTGTACTTCCATGTATTTGGCGTAATTGTATAAAGAAGAGATTGAAGATAATCTAAACTAAAACTAACTTTACGACTTGGATGGAACATATCCATCCGCCACTGAGTTGTATTTCACTCGAGTTTATCTATGTCTATTATGAAAGTGAGTGAGTGTAACATACTAGCTCAAACATATTAATTCGTACGGTACTGTAAACTATCTATATCTTCTTCACTGATTAATTTAGTAATCAGGCTACAAAATATTAGAAAAGTACACCAAAAAAGTACCTAGGCAGATAGCTTTTTATCCAAATGGACCAAATCTCAACCAAAAAGTTCCCAGGTAGATAAGCTTTATATCCAGGTATTCCTTAGATATGGTAGCAACTAGCAGCTTATGAACAAACTGAGTCAGTGCTTACACACTTGAAACCAACCTCGTACTAGTTTTTTAAGATTTCAAACTAAGAAAATTGAATGTAACCTTATAGACCGTTTTTAAATCTGCAAAAACCTACAAAAGGCTGTTTGTGAAGGCACGACCAATCGTGCTCTCATTTTCTAAGAAGTGTCATTGTCCAACCAATCGGCCTCGTATTACTTTTGTTTTTCGAGTAACCTTGCTGCACCTGCTTTAAAACCGTTGCATATCGAGTTTGCATCTGCCGTACCTGCATTAGTCCACATCATAATTCCTATCTTCTTCCTTGTTCACTTTCGCGGAGTCTCACTCACTCGCATGCTAAATAGAATATTTCCAGATTCCATTCCAAGATCTAAGTGTTTTGTCTATAATAGGTATCCACTGGAAGCAAGTTGCATATGTTTAGTATATCTCTATCAAAGATATTCTATTCAAATAAGAACTTCTTCTTTTTTGCCTCAGACTCTGGGAGTCGAAAGAGAAATTCTATTTATACAAATTTCATGACTTGCCTGGATTAGTAGTGCCAAGGTGATTCACGGCTGATCCCGACACAATCATTAGTTTACGAGAATTTTAATGTACGATGTTTGTATAAAGCACTAAAAAAAGCGCTCTTACTATAATGAAAAGAAGTAAAAAAGTGTTGTTAGAGCAACTGCAGTGGACGACTAAGAGCAAATTTCTAGTCGAGTGGGCTGGCGTAGTGAGACGGACCATCGATCAAAATTTGATCAAAGAGTAAAATCCAGACCAAATTTGGTCCGCGATCAAGACCAAACCCAGATATAGTCGAGCGGTCATATAGTTCACGCCCCACCACCAGGCGGTTATATAATCTACGTCCCACACCAGGCGTACGTAAAGTCACCGCACCACATCAGGCGTACGTAAAGTTTACGCTTCACATGGGGCGTACGTAAAGTCTACGCCCCATTTTTTATTTTATTTTTAATTTTGTATGGGGCGGGCATTATACCCCCGCCCCATTCTTTGTTTTCCAAAATTTTTGTGGGGCGGGCTTTATACCTCCGCCCCACTTCTTTTTTTTTTTTTTTTTTTTTTTTTTTTTAAGAATCTCTTTGTTTCAAGCGGACGTATATCCCACGCCCCACACCAGGCGAATATATAGTGTACGCTCGATCAAATTTAGTCTTTCACCCGTAACGTCACACACCAGACTAAACTCAAATTTGGTCGTTTGTTTTGGTCTTTGATCTTTGGTTATGATCGTACCACTGTGGACGCTCTTACTATATTAAAAAGAACAAGAGAGGTTTGAACTTTTGAATCACCAAAAGGTTTCGCGGTATCTTTAATAATAGGCAAACACGCTACTGGTTTTGAAATCTTTATGACCACATCCATAATTGATATTTCATCTCTCCCATGAGATTTAACTAATATACTTTTTTTTTTTACATGTGAAAGCTAATTAATACTAATTCAGTTTCTGAAAAAGTGTTATTTTCACTTTAACCTAAAAATAGGCCAAATTGAAGAAGTGAAAATAACATTTTTATTACCGCATAAAACTTATGCTATTAGTGTTACATACTTATATGTGAATCAATCGAGATCTCAAATTTATTTTTATGAAAACTCTCGAAGAAAAAAAGAGAAAAATTAGATAAAAAAGAGAAAATATAGATATGTGCGGGTGTCATCTTATGGATTATTAGCTAGTTTTGTTAGTTGGGTACTCCTTGCTCTATTTTTTGTGACAATTTCGGGGGTTAGAGGTCTTGCAGCAAATCTTGTTTATCATGCTCGGACCAAGTATATGGAGGTGGATTTTCACACAATTAAAGGTCTCATGCTAATGGTTTCTTGAAGGTTGAGTCTATTCCCACTTTGGAGTAAGTGACTGCTCTTTTTGCTAAGGGCCTTTTCAAGTCTTTATTTTTGTAGCTGGAACGCAAAATCTTGCACTATAATAATGCTCAGTTTGAGGGGAGATGTTAGACCTTCTTATGGATCATTTGCTAGTTTTTTTGATTATGCCAACTGTGTGTCTTAGTTGTTAATGGTTTGTAACCGAATTTTTGTTGTTGATGGTAGTCTTATTTTAACATTGGTGTTAGTTTGACTCAGTCCTACTTTGTAACAACTATATATACTAGTGTTAGAGCACTGCTCGGTCGAACTCGCAAGCGTTGCTATCTCAAGCTTGTTTGTCAAGTTTAGTTGATCAAAACTATATACTTGATTTCTAGTCTACTTATAACTATATCTCGGATTAGGATAGAAGTGTGTAGTTAAGCTTTAGACTTCACGGCGTTCACAAATTGAAGAAGAAGATCTACTTAAGAGCTTCGAGGAACTTCATCAACAAAAGGTATGTGGAGGCTAAAACTTATCTATCACTCAAAAGTCTATTATATTCTATCTTCTAATGAGACTAAGTCGTATAGCTATATTTAATTTTACATTACGCACATTTGATATTTCGAGCCGAGTTTATCTCGTATATCTATTTGTCGAAATATGTGTTGGAAGCTTCTAACTTTAGCTAAGTTCATCGTATACTTGACGAGTTTAGTTGGAGACAATTTATTTGTTAGAAACTAAACATTAAGTCAAAGTTACCTTAAACATCTTATATGATTTGTGTGAGACAATCATTTGATGTCAACTTGGGAAGTTTCGTATTGATTAATCACTTGAAAATTACTTGAAGCTAGTGGTATGTGTAAGATTACCATTGTAGTCTTCCAATGATGTTTCACTGATCAAATGAGAGTTTTGGAACGACTATTATATCTGGATATAATGCAGAATGTATACCTTGTATACTGACTGTGCAAGTCTAGTATAGGTCCGGAACTATTTTTTGCGAACTGGTTTACCTGTGAAAAGGTCCAGAACTGTTGTTCGCGTACCTTGTTTGTGAACGGCTGTACAAGGACAAGTCTGGAAAGGCTGTTCGCGTACCTTGTTTGCGAATGTCTGGACAAAACCAAAGTACGAAAATGTTGTTTGCGTACTCAGTTTGCGAACACAATGGTCAAATTCTAAAATCGTTAAAGTGTGATTTTCATACTCATGAACTCGGTTCGCTTGCGAACTTAGTTTGCGAACTAAAGTCCCTGGAACTTTATTGTATTAAGGTATGTGAACTAGTTTTACAAACTGTGGCATCATGTTGATGAACTGGTTCTTGTATAAGTACTTTTTACAATTACAAACCAAACCGATTTTGTTTCAAATGGTTCATATATAATTCTATGATATGATGAACATTTGAACATCTCTATTGAAACTCATTTAGATTCGTTTGATTATCTATCATGATTGATTGATCATCATATTTGATTTAGAAGTGTTAGACTACTTGTAAGTATTCACATTGTAAGTTGTGATGGTATGATCGATCCTTGTAGTTGGTGTGAACGATCATAGTAATTGGTGTGACCGATCATGAGAGTGTGTGCGACCGATCCTTGTAATTAGTTTAACCGGTCCTGGTAACTGGTGTGACCGATCACAAGTAATACTATATATAGATAGAACCGATCCTAGTGACTGGTGTGACCGATCACAAAAGTTTCCATAATTAGGTAATGATCCTAGTGATTGGTAGAACCGATTTAACCCATGTGTGTGATTTGGTATTTGATCAATCATATAGTAGTCTTGGAAAACAGGCGAACGAATTCTAAACTTGTTTAGAAGTGTGGTATAACCGATTCCAAGAACGAAAACCGACTTCTAGAGTCACACAAGTGAATAAAAAGTCATTTGGATCGTATTCCAAACAACAAAAGAAGAATCTGTTTGGTAACCACTCTGATCAATCGTGTTACAAGTAAGGTGTAACCGATCACAACCTAACCGAATGCAAGTTGACTAATTTGAGACACCTTACTTTATGATTTCGGTTAGTCGATTAGATCAATCTAATCTCATTAATTGTCTTATGGTGAGATTGATATTGCATGAAGAAGAACATGACCGAAATTATTTATATACATAGCTTTTTCAAAAGGTTTAAGAAGGATACCTTCAAATTTCGGAAGTTCGTTACCTCAAATTCCGCAGCCTCTTCTTCCCAGAAAGATATATCATTAGGCGCAAGTTCAAATAAGAACTCTCCCTCAGTGTGTTGTCATCCTATCGCAAGAACAAAAGAACAACAACAAAAAAAACCTTTACCAGAGAAAGGTTGAATCGGTTTTAACTAATGCGTGCCAATAGAAAAAGTTGAAAACCCGAAACACATATGTTATGCTAAACACAAATCATGTAAAACACAAATTGATTCAATATATTGTGACCTTTCACATATGAGTTTCAATCGGAACACCTTATGATCCTTTGATAAAGCCTACCAACATGGGCTAGAACTTAATCCCGCTAAATCAGAAAGCCACATAAATCATAAGGGTTATATTCATATGAGATCGAATATTAAATTTAACAAAAATAGAAATCAGACATCTCATAAACCGAATACACGTAGAAAAAATATAACATTCATTCACAGGGGGAGTGGTTACCAAACAAATTCAAAATGAGGTTGATGAGTTTCTCAAAGAGCTAATCCGAATCACAATGTAAGTTGATCTAACCAGACAGTTCATAAGACACCTTACTTTGAACAATAAACCGAAATCAGACATCTCATTAAATACTAGAGTCAACTTCGTTTAGGTTAGACTAGAAAATCTAGGAATGTTGAGACATACAAGTATTACTCCGAAGACCTGAAGAATGTAAATAAGTAACGAACTACAACGACAACATCATCCTTCCATTTGAGGTTAGTAATATTGACTTGAACTGTTTTATTCTTAACGTACCTTCCAAGTCGTTCTATATTGAAAACATAAATGCGAAGCTGTATATACTATGCATATTGTATAATACTCTAGTGATGTGACATGATCACAATAGTATGATCATAGTATTAGGGAATTAGACTACGAAGTATAAAACTTATCTTTTGAACTTCGTAGATATGACGTCGACATAATCTTATATACGTTGTTATGATTATATGAATGTATTATGGTGAAGCTTTCATCATAGGAAACAATGTTTTGCATTTGTTTAAAGAAAATACTTTCATGAACTTGTTTCGTGAATTGAAAGGCAAATCATTAGGCCTATTAATACGACTATCCATTGAAAATATTTGGATAACCAATATATGTGAGATGGTAGAACCGATGTTAACTTAGGTTATATATCTTGGTATAACTAATCACAATGCCTGACTTATGATTTGGTATGTCCGATTTTTGTTAATTGGTGAAACCGATCCTAAGTAATCACCATGTGATGGTATGATCGATCCTTATAATTGGTGTGACCGATCATGAGTGTGTGTGTGACCGATCCTTGTAATTGGTGTAACCGGTCTTGGTAACTGGTGTGACCGATCACAATTAATATGATGTGTAGATGGAACCGATCCTTGTAACTGGTGTAACCAATCCTATCCGAACACAAGTGTTTCCATAATTAGGTATAACCGATCCTAGTGATTGGTAGAACCAATTGAACCCATGTATGTGATTTGGTATTTGATCAATCACATAGTAGTCTTGGAAAATAGGCAAACCTTTTCTAAGCTTGTTTGGAAGTGTGGTATAACCGATTCCAATAATGCAAATCCATGTAAATATGAAATAAGGATTTGCAGTGAAAATATGTCAACATACTTTGAACATGAGCAATAACTCTTATCATTTATTGTTCAAAGATATTCCTTTGTATTCAAGGTGACCCTGTGCCAAAATAAATTAAGAATCTTCTAATTAAGGTTTTTGGTTTTATATGCTTTACTTACCAGCAATTAATGCATATCTCTAGAGAATAAAAATTAGTATTGTGCATTTACAAATTGGAGATTTTCTATTGAGAGATTTCAGAAATATTAGACAAGCATTTATTGGAATTAGGAAAACCGAAATTTTCCATTCATTGCATATCTTGAGAATATTTTCGGTTTTCATTGTTGTCCAAACATCCTTGGTCTATAAATACCTAAGTTTGCTTTTCTAACAAACTATCCTAAAAGCCAGGCAAACTTTATTTCTTGTTCTTTGTGGTGGAGCCGTCTATTCTGAGATGAAAGTATTCTAATTAGGTGAAATCTCTTACGACCGCTCGTTTAAAGACTCATTTGGAATCAAGAAGCTCTACGAGTACCGTTGGTGGGAAACTAGATAATTAAAGGGTTGTTAGTTTTCTATTGATTTGATTGACTAACGTCTGTTGAAACTTTGATTGCACCTAAATTGTTTATTCTTGAGAATATTCTCTTCTGATATAAGATTCACTCAAACTAGATAGAAGTATCGACGGGATCTTTAGAACTGTTGTTAGATCCAAAGACATCTTGTGATAATCCATTGTTAACAGACTCCGTTCTGTGCGTCATTGATCACAAGGGATTCAAGTGGTGTTGTGCAGGTTATTGAAGATTAAAGAAGATTTGAAGACTAAAAAGGTTTCTTATTGGTTTTCACATCTTGTGATTGTGTGCACAAACCTTGATCGGCTGGGATCCAACTAGAATTGGATTTATTCGATTGATTAGTTGTGTGAGATCGACATCCTCTATATATCTCTTTGATATCTATTTTGATTGAGTGCGAATCTAAACTTGACTACTTCAGTAGTTATTGAATATACATAGCCTAATTTGTGTGACACTTGGTAATACTTCATAGAGGTACTTCATGACTAACAAAAGAACATATCAACTTTGTTTCGACGATTTCACATAGTTGAAACTTAGTGTATTCATCAAGGATTTTATAAAGATACAATAAAACTCTTATAATATTCCACAGCCGCACTCCCCACAAAGATTTGGCAATTAAGCAAAAGTTCAATTAAGAACTCTTCCCCATAAAATGTCATTCCCGAAAGAACAACAAGAGCGACCTTACTTTTACAAGAAAATAAGGATTTCTTTTGACATTAAAAAATTATATGAAACAAGAATTTGTATCTAGAAAACTCAATTAAATTAACCACAAGAAAGCCCATGATTAATTTAATCGGAGATGCTCAACATAAGAGAACTTACGGAGCCATACAGTATTTTCACATAGAAGTGGATCAGAGAAAGATCAATATTGCGGAATATTCAAAGATTCATTCT
This sequence comes from Papaver somniferum, assembly GCF_003573695.1. Lineage (NCBI taxonomy): Eukaryota > Viridiplantae > Streptophyta > Magnoliopsida > Ranunculales > Papaveraceae > Papaver > Papaver somniferum. The sequence continues at coordinate 149,337,734 of NC_039363.1, read as the reverse complement.
ATTTTTCATCAATATTTGCATAATGATACCATTAATCTTTGCAATCCAAAAGTTCATTTTATTTTCCATCACTATTTGCATAATGGCATAATACTCAACTTTTGATGTATATGGGACAATCATAGTTCACGGACGCAAACACACATATCCCATAACATAATTTGCAATATATAAAACTAATAAAGATTAAATACTGCAAAATCATCTTCCAAATAAACTTTAGAATTTAAATAAATAAATCTAAAAATATTACAAGATGACAACCGTTGGCAATAGCAATGTGTAATCACAATATAGGTTATTCCAAACCCTAGTTATCCTTTTTAAAACATAAGAATAAATTCTCATAAGAAGTTTCTTAGACATTGTAGAGTTTTCTCAAGGCATCTACTGAGAATTCCTTCTCATTATTGAAGAATTCATTGATTATGGGATCATTTAATTCCTCCAGATCTTCAAAAATATCAGTTAACTCACTAAGTTCTCTTTTCAGTTCACACAGGGTGTTCTTTGTCAGAGATAACATTTGTTCATAGTGAGCTATCCTTACCAATAAGAACATGATTTGAGATTTTAAATCATTTCTTTTGCTGATGAAATCCTTCACCATAGCCCTAAGTTATCATTATCTAGGAAAATAGACAAAAAAAAGTTAGAGGAAGAACATTTTTCGTCATTCGTATATTTTTCCTTTTTCTTTCTTGAGGATTGGATTCCTTCACAAAGATACACATTAACTGCTTCTACTGCATCCCTTTTTGTGGTTCATCTAGTTACAGGAGCCATGAAAATGTATCTTTCAAAGAGAAAGGAGTGGAGCGCATTTTGATCACAAATGAATATAAATAGCATACTGGATAAGTAAACCCTAAACAAAAACTTTGACAAAGTCTTCATGGTTCACGATCCATTATCTATTTTTGATAATAAAATATTCAATTGCAAATCTTTACTTAAATAATCTTAAACTGCCAAGGATAAGAAATTAACAACTATACAAGACTTGAGCAACCTTGATGCAATCCTCATATTCTCAAGTTAATAATGAGGATGCATACGTCATTGTATTCAAATAGTGATGGAGTGAGCAAAATGCTCACATCTTGTGTTACTTGGTGACTTATCAAGGTTTGTTGCATAAACAACTTTCTTACCTCCTCTGACTCTGGTTCTCTTAGAATTCTTCTTGTCTTCAGGAGTTCCTTTTTGATTACTCAAGACCATATTCATCTTTTGCATGTCATTCTGAAGTTTCGCAATTCGTTTGTTGTTCCTCTTGAATTTCCAACACTTAATTTGAACATGACTTGCATTTCCAGAAAACATACACTTCAGAGATGAATTTTTGTTTTGCATATTTGACTCCTGTTTATCACAACTTTTAACATCCACAGTTCCAGAACCGGTCGGAACAAAGGAATTATTTGTGCTCACATTATTGCTTTTGAATCCTAAACCATTAGTGTTTCCAAAAGACTTCTGACCGAATAACATTGCTGAAATCTTGTCAGAACTTCCAGATAACCTTTGCATGTCACATTTAAGAGTATTAATCTTCTTTTCTTTTAAAGATAGGGTTCTAATGAATTCATCATTAAGACAGTCAATCTCAAGATTTTTCACCTGAAGTGATGATTCAAGTTTCTTCAAACTCAGTTTTAGTTGAAGATTTTCTTGGTGAATTTCTTCATTTTCAACCAAGAATTTAAGAATATCAGTGTCATACTCGCATTCTGAATCAGATTTTGAGTTAGAAGAAGTTTCTGCTGTGAAAACTGAAAGCTGAAATTTCTGTGCAAACTTTGGAATTATGCGGATTGACCAACTGAATTGATTTTCTTTGTATTGAATCATCTGAAGCATTAGAGACAGAAAGATGTTCCTCGGATTTTTTACTTCTTCTCACAATTTCCTTGATCTTTTGTAAAAGCAATGACCTTTCAGGATCAATATGATTTGAACAACATTCATCAGCCCAAGACAAGCAAGGAGGACTACTTGAGTTGGTCACAACATTGAACGCGGATATTAAGACTATGTTCTGATCATGATCAAAACTCTAAACTATCTAATGAGTGAGTTCTTGGAAAGTGTTCCAAGGTTATTTCCTTTAACGATGACATGCTTCTTAGAATCGTATTTGGCTGGTAACGATCTGAGAATTTTCATCACAATGTCCTTTTCAGGAATAATCTTACTCAATACAACATTAACAATTTCAGAAACTTTGTGATTAAACTCATCAAATGAATCTTCATCATCCATACGAAGGTTTTCCCAATCAGAATTTAGGTTTTGAAGCCTAGCTTCTTTCTCAGAGGAATTTCCTTCGAATACAGTTTCTAAGATATCCCAAGCTTCTTTAGACTTAGTGCACGTAGACACATGGTGCTGAAGATCTAGAGAAATGGCATGGATGATAGCATTTAATCCATCATAATTTTTCTTTGAAGCAAGAATCTCGGCATGACATAAGCACCAATATCCTTTGGGCCAATTACATCGCCTTCTGCAACTACCGGAGGATCATATCCATTAACTACACGAACCCATGATTGAAAATCACGCGCTTGAAGAAAGGCACGCATAACAATTTTCCACGACAGATAATTCGAGCCATTGAAGACTGGTGGTATGTTTATAGAGATAGTGTTTCTGTCCATAGAGTCAAATTGCTATAAACATAGACTTATAAGGTCTTAAACGTGTTTGCTTGATCTGATACCAATTGAAAAATCGGGGGTCTAGCAACCACGCCTAATATTTCATTTAGGCAATCTGTATAGACTAACTCCAATATGTTTCCAAGATAATCAACTAGACAGTCAGACTCAATCAAGGAAAATACATCCAAGAGTTATATCTCTATTTCTCAAATCAATCTGCAATCGAACAGATAGAAATCTGTGAGATGGATTAATATCATACATAAATTGGATGGTACCAAATACCAATATCCAAACGTCAATCAATTTTAATCAACAACTAAAGGTTGGATTCACTAATTGATTGTACTACGCACAACCTGTGATATTTCAATTATATAAAAAATATAATGCGTAAAAGAAATAACATAGACACCATAAAATTTGTTAACGAGGAAACCAGAAATGTAGATAAAACCTCGGGACCTAGTTCATATTTGAACACCACATTGTATTAAGCCGCTACAGACTCTAGCATAATACTAGTTAACTTCAAACTGGAATGTAGTTGCGCCCTAACCAATCTCACACTGATTAAGGTACAATCGCATTCCTTAGCCTCTTGAACCACGCCGGATTCTGCGCACTTGATTTCCTTAGCCGATCTCACCCACAACTAAGAGTTGCTACAACCCAAAGTTGAAGACTTGATAAACAAATCTGTCTCACACAAAAAAGTCTATTGAATAGATAAATCTATCTCCCACAGAAATACCTACGAGTTTTTTTCCGTTTTTTTTTATAAATCAATGTGAATAGGAATCAATTGATACACCGGTCTTATATTCCCGAAGAACATCCTAGTAACATCAATCACCTCAAAATAATCTTAATTTTATGGTAGCGAAACAAGATATTGTGGAATCACAAAAGATTATCCGAAGATGTTTGTGACTACTTTTTATCTTACCTATCAGAGATTAAATCTCGAGCAAATCTTAGAGAAGATAATACTCAATACGATAGAACAAAGTAAGATCAGAACATGCAACTAAAGAGAAAATAGTTGCGTATGGCTTCAGAATCCCAATGAAGCCTTTAAGTCATTAACCTATAATGGTTTTAGGAAAAACCTAGGTTAAAGGACAATCGAATCTTGTCGCAACTATTATCACACAGAAGGTCTGGGAATTAGGTTTCCCAGTTGCCGGAAATCTCCCTTATATAGTCTTCAAATCAGGGTTTGCAATTAATGCTACCTTGGTAACAAAGCATTCAATATTCACCATTAGATGAAAACCTAATTAGAGTCAAGCTAATATTTCAACCGTTTGATTGAAGTTAGCTTGTTATACACAAATGAAATGTGCCTTCATTTAGATATGGGTAACCATACCTAAACGTGTACACTTGGTTAGCTCGATAATATTAACCGAAGTTAGCCATAAGAACACTTTCATATCAACCTTGTTCATATTTATCACAACTAGTTCAAATGACTCAAGTGAAACTAGTTATATAATTGTTTAATTGCTTATATTCTCATAGAAGTATACAAGACAAAATTGAAGAAAAATCGGTTTTGATTCGCTCGAATCAATTCATGAACATTATACCCACGGTTTGCAAAAGATTACATTCCTTAATGTATAAATGTATTTGTTCATGAACAAACCGATTTTATAACTTAACCCACTCAAGTATGCAAACGGGTACGCATACCTAAGTACCCAGACTTGGTCTGGGTTCGCCAGTATGCGAATGGGTACGCATACTGTCGTACATGACCAAACTCAGTTGAATTCCTGGACTTGAACTTTTGAGCCGGTATGCATACGGGCATGCATACTAAGTTCCCGGACTTCAACTATCAAACCAGTACGCATACGCGTATGCATACTATGGTTCCCGGTCTTGGAATAACTTGCAACAGTTAGCATAGAAGTATACATACTGTGTTATATCTAATCAATGGTTAATCGTTCTAAACTACATTTCAATCATTGAAACATTCTTAGAAGACGGGACTAGCTGTCTCACACAAACTATTAGCTTCAAAGAATTTTTCAAGTGATCAATAGATCTATACGAAACATTCCGAGTCTACATCAAATGACTGTCTCGCACAAATCATGTAAGATGTTACCGGGAGATTTTTACATGATTATCTTTTGACTACCGTCAAGAATAAAAGATGAACTTGGTTAAAGCGAAAGCTTACTAACACATATTTCGAGAAATGTTCAAGCGAGTTAAACTCTTCTAGAAATATGAAATGTGTATAAAATAAAGTCTATATATCTATACGAGTTTTGTCTCAATAGGAGATAGACTAGAAATAGACTTCTGAGTGATAGATGAGTTCAAGTCTCCACATATCTTTTGTTGATGAAGTTCCACAAGCTCCCCTTAGTAGTTCTCCGTCTTTAATCGATGAGCGTCGTGAAGTCTAAAGATCAACTACACATTCTATCCTAATTCGAGACATAGATATAAGTAGACTAGAAATCAAGACTTACAGATTTGGAAACTAAACTTGACAAACAACCTTAAGATAGCAACGCTTGCGAGTTCTACCGAGAAGTGCTCTAACATTAAAATCCAGGCAAACTTCATTCGTGTTGTTTCTGGTGGAGTTGTCTATCCGGAGAGAAAAGTACCCTAATTAGGCGAAATCTCTTATGACCACTCGTTTAAAGACTTTTGTGGGATCAAGAAGCTCTACGAGTACCGTTGGTGTGAAACTAGATAATTGCGTTGATATTTTAGTTTTCGATTATTGTTTTCATTAACTAACGGTTATTGAAACTTTGAGCACCTATTTTTTTATTCTTAAGAACCTTCTCTTCTGATATAAGGCTCACTCAAACTAGATCAAAGTATTGACAGGATCTTTAGAACCACTTTCGGATCTAAAGATATCTTATGATAATCCATTGTTAACAAACTTCGTTCTGTGTGTCATTGATCCACAAGAGGATTCAAGTTGTGTTGTGCAGGTTATTGAAGGAAATAGAAGATTTGAAGACGAAGAAAATTTTCTTATTAGTTTTCGTATCTTGTGGATCTAGTGCACAAACCTTGATCGGCTGGGATCCAACTAGAATCGTGTTTATCTTTGATAGACTTAATTGTCTAGTTGTGTAAATTTGGCATCACTTTATGGTTACTCGTTGAGTTCTATATCGATTGATTGCGAATATAAATATTGGGCATTTCAGTAATCAAAGTTTAGATTGATCAACTAGACAAAGGAGTTTATTAGTTTAAATTAAAGGGCCTTTGTCAACAACTCAATAATATGTTTTTAGCAAAGATTGATTAGAGTGGTTACCAAACAGATTCTTCCTTTGCTGTTTGGAATACGATCCAAAGGACTTGCTATTCACATGCGTGACTCTAGAAGTCGAAGACGCAATAATACTAAGGAAACCAAGTAGCTAGGGGTAGTCTACTTGGTCTCAAATTACAAAGTTGATATTAGATTTTGTATAGTGGCTTAATTCTGAGAGTATTCAAAACTGGATTAGGTCCCCGGGTTTTTTTTCCTGCATTTGCGGTTTCTTCGTTAACAAATCTTGATGTGTCATTTACTTTATTTTCGCAGTATAATTGTTATTATAATTAATTAAATTACATACATAAGTTAATCCGAATTACTTGACATTGATCCTAATTGTCAATCGGTTATTACCATAATTATTGTCATGTAAATATCTTCTTGTCGTATTGTCTCGACCTCGTCCATAGACAATCACACAAGGTATATGACTTAAGTTGTATTGTCTCGACTTTGTCCATAGACGATCACTTAAGATACCGTACTTATAGGTTGATATTTAAAAAGATTGTGGTGTATTTGGGTACCCTAATCTTTTCAACCTCCTTTGGGATCCGGTGCTCCTCAAGGGATTATAATATCTAAATAACATAGAATATAGAGTATTCATAGACTTAGACTTGGGATTGATGTTTTTATATAATAATGGGCTGAGGAGGACATATAAAATACGATATCCACAATAGTTTAATGCAGTGAGAATAAAAAAACATACATGAATACATTGGTTAATGCATTAGATTATGTATATAAAAAAATCCGAAAATCGATGGGAAATTGCAAAAGTCCATAAATTTTTATTGCGTTATGTAAATTTTAATGCAAAATTGGTAGCTATTCAATGCTTAACATTATATTCGATGCATAATAATGTGTGATAAGTGCATATTTCACATATATATTTGGTGTTGAATCCATGCTAGTAATTGCTTAGTTTCTTGCAAATTATTGTATATTACTCTTGTTTTCTCTATTTGTGTTTTATTAGGTGAATCATCCAAAAGAAGCGAATTGGCACTTAATTGTGCAAAGAAAGAAGTTAGCTACAAACGGAGAAGGGCCAAAGACCAAGTGGAACTCGTTCGAATCCAGGAGTCCTTGATATCACCTCGAAGGGGACGAAAAGAAGAAGCCAATGGCGAAAGAATTGAGTTATTCCAACGTCGTATGAAGATTTTATGGGAGTTTGAGCAAGTCAAAGTTGCGGAATCTCTGAGCGCACAGAATTTATAAAGGCACCTGCTGTTTTACTAAGGGTTGCCACCACCATCTTCTTCTTAATTCACGACCAGCGCATGGAATATTCTTCCTGCTCTCCATCAGCACGAGCAAAGCAGCTGTGATGGCAAAGGGTGATGCTGGTAAACGGTGATTCAGTCGGAGGTGCATGGTAATGGTGGTGTTGATCTTTGGACGCTGCTGCTGGCACTGATGCTGTCTCGGTTATTGATGACGAGAAGCTATATAAGGACTCGAGAGAAAACAGGAAAAGAAGAGTAATGGTTGTCTTTGGTTCGTAGAGCAAGAACATGGATATGTATTCACTGTCACTAACTGTTGGAGTTCGCTGGTGATTGAATGGATCTCAAGACTGATAACTCGAGAGTACTTCTCTTTCTGAATGGTGGCAGTGTTGATTATCGGTGAAGGGACAGAGATGGACGAAGGAATATATGATGCAGTCATGGCGTTGCTGCAACTACGACGGAGTTGAGTCTTGGCTTAATGAAAAGGATGAAAGATGGTTTGAGTTTCTGTCAATCCACGACGATTGCTTAACGAGCAGAGATGGAGAATACAAGGCAGTACGGAAGAAAATGGTTGCTTCCATTAATGGCTGCTGTCACTTCAGGTGCTGGTAGTCGATGGAGTTCAGGTTTGTTAGGTCGATGCTGGTGTCTTTCTCAATCTTGGAAGGAAGTATTGGAGTTTAGCTGTTGCTGTTGGTGGTTCTTGCTGGTGATGATAAAGATGGCTGTTCGAGTGATTGGTAATGATGCATGGCAGTTAATACTTAGTTGATGGCGTCTGCTGGAAGAGAGAATGGAGTCCGAGTTAGAAGACACATGAGGAGTTACGTGTATGAAACCCAGCCGTGATTGAGAAGTAGAAATTGGAGGAAAAGTTCCAGGAGAACTTACGGATAGAAAGTCTAGTCGTGGAAAGGAAAAAGAAATAGGTTGTCAGTTCCATAGAACTGACAAGCCAAAGATTAATGAATGGGCTAGGGTTTGTTTCAGTTGGGCCAGCTGACTTACTTGCTGCGAAGAATTCTTTTCACGACCACTCTTTTGTCCGTGACCTGCTTATGGAAATATGGCTCGAGTTTGACAACGTACTTCAAACGGGAATTGATGCACGGACACTTCTACTCTTGGACATCTATATAAGAGACCCTTCTTGACCTAAATCTTATCTCATATAATCTCACCTCTCATAATACATTTTTGTTCTTCATTGATATTTTAGGGTTTACAGGGAAACCGGGAAACGGTGTAATCATGAGAAATTAAACTTTTATTGATTAGGTTGAATTCTATGTTCCGGACGTGAAGCTTAATTATTATACAAGTTTATTCGAAGTTTTTATCATATTATCGATTGTCTTTTCTATATCTAGGGTTTATGATTGATTACTAGATTGTCCAAGTGTACAATTGGATTAATATTTTGATCATTCTAATGCTATTAGAAGTTGGGTGATAAGTGTAATAGTCAAACAACTCCCTACACAAGTAGAAATCGCGAGACCTTGCAGAGGGATTCTGTGGAGTAATTGCGAGTGAAGACAACATCAGCAAGTGAACCTTGAGCTAAGAGTTTAACTACTGGGATCAACCTAATTCACAAAGCTTAAAGCGTTCGATTGGATTACACCTTGAGTGAGCAACTACTTAGTTGTTCGTCGAATAGAATCTGATATTGGAGAGCTTCCGTATCCGTGGTATAAGGATTTTTGGGGGTAGCACTGAGCTAGATGCTATTCTACGGTTGGTGATAATTGATTCTTACGAAAGGTAAACGAGTATACTATGCAAATAAACGTTTGGTAACGACGAATGATTCCTAATCATCTTTTCATCTTATTATTTATTATTCTCTTTGTGTATCATAATCGAACCAATCCCCTCTTTTTAGTATTTTTCATTATTTAGCTATTCCAAGTAACATATCAATTACACGGCTCTCTGTGGGAACGATCCTTACTACCGCTATATTACTAGTTAATTATTAGGAAATATCTTGATTAATTTGTTGCACCTACGACACGCATCAATGTGCAACCATGATTTCTTAACCTACGCACTCATGCGTAGGTATGCATTTTCTAAAAGAATATATCATTCCATATTTAGTTAAATTTTTGGATATCATAACCTAGAAAGTTAAACCACTACAATTTTCTGGAAATATTCACCGATTATCATAAATGAATTAAGATTTATTTACTCAAAAGTAGTGATGTGAACAATTTTGAGGATAGTGATGCAATCTTAGTATATCTACTACAACATGATACAAAAAAACTATCACCTCATATGGTATCACAAGGGGTATAAATTTATCTGCTATAGATATGAACTTAATCAAGTCATACATATATTGCTAAGTCATAGTCTTTCCTGGATATACTTCATAACCTTCTTCTCCTTTAGAAGGTAATTCATTGATACAATCAACATCCTCAATTGTTGGAGTTATTTCACCAAAAAATAGAGGATACGTATTGGTTTCCTGATACCAACGCTCACAAAATACATTGATAAGAGCACAATGAATTTTATGATTGTCGTACTTGATTTAATGTATAACATCATTGTTTTGCACATATTGTAACTTTGGCACATTCTTTATCAATTGGTGACACTATTTTGACTATGTCTTGGTATGGATGGAGTTTAAGAAATATGGTCTTGGATATTTGGATTCTATCAAACAAAAGAACAAGTTATACACAACATAGTAACTAACAACTACAACATAAATTTCAAAAATAAAAAATAATAATCCACATACCGAGATTTCCCATACTAATCATGCAATATGGTGTCTTAATAACATAATAGATGGGTATCAATTGGTTGTCCGGGGATGTCACTTGCTTTAACCACCATTTTTCATTTATACTTTATAAAACCATCCTTATTGCTATTATCTCCATCATCGTTATCACTATTCTCGTTGTCATGCTCATAAATACTGATATCTTCATCATCCTTATTCCCATTCTCGTCATCAATCTTATCACTTTTTGCTTCATGAATATCCTCATTCTCATTGTATTCATCCCTATCACTTCATTCAATCGTATCTTCGTTGTCTATCTCTTCAGCAACTTATTTACTTAGCGGTCGATCACTCATTCGAACTGAAGATGAAGACATTTTTGCCGTTCTTTTTGTAAATCTAAAACAATAAGAGCGAAAATTAAGTTCCAATAAATTCCTATTAAGATCACATATTCTAATTAATATCTACGAATTCCTAAACAGTGAGAGAATTCAACATCATAAACAAAATAATAAATAAATAAACATGCTTCTATTTGGGATACTAAATTATAATTTACTTGCACGTATCTGACTCAAACAATTTAATCAGTCACATGGAATGCAGAATCCTATCACAGATACTTCAACACTAAACAACTTTGATAAAACATTTAATCATAAATCCGGTGGTCTACTACTAATGAACATAGCCTCAACAACCAAAATTCTTTCCTAAACATCAAAAACCTATACATAAACATGGTTTCTTCTCATTAGGATTTCGGGTTTTAATTTAAAATCTTTAAAATTAAGTTCAACCAACCTTGAGATATACTGTGATGTTGATTTGGTTATGTTAGTTCGTTCGATGATAATTTGGTCGAATGATTTTTCAACAAATTTAAGAAAATAAAATTCTAGGGTTTATGTTTAGGGGTTTGGTTAACCGGTTTAAAAGAACAAATGGAAAATATATAATTTTGATTAAAATGAGTTATTATTTTTAGATTTAGTTTTAATAAGTAAACCAGTTCATTTGGATCGATTAAATGACAACTAAGCGCGCTGACCAACTATGAGTTCCTGTTAACTCGGTAAACGTACATGGGCAATGATTTGGACTACGGTTAATAAATTAAACAAAAATAAATATGGGTTATGATTAATAAAAACGCGGTTACATTTAAGAGAAGCGTTTAATTGTGTGTGCACGCTCTTCTAAAAAGTGTTTATCGGGTCCCATTACCTCGTTGCTTAGAATACCGTTGTTTGTTATATAACTATTAAAATTGTTAGAGCACTTCTCGGTCGAACTCGCAAGCGTTGCTATCTCAAGCTTGTTTGTCAAGTTTAGTTGATCAAAACCATATACTTGATATCTAGTCAACTTATAGTTATGTCTCGGATTAGGATAGAATGTATAATTAAGCTTTAGACATCACGGTGTTCACCAATTGAAGAAGAATATCTACTGAGGATCTTGGAGGAACTTCATCAACAAAAGGTATGTGGAGACTAAAACTTATCTATCACTCAGAAGTCTATTCATTCAATCTTCTAATGAGACTAAGTCGTATATCTATATAGACTTTTACATTATAAACGTTTGATATTTCGAGCCGAGTTTATCTCGCTTATCTATTTCTCAAAATATGTGTTGGAAGCTTTTTGTTTTAGATATATTCATTGTATTATTGACGAGTTTAGTTGGAAACAATTTACTTCTTGTAAACTAAATATTAAGTCAAAAGATGATCATGTGAAAATTACTTTGAACATCTTATATGATTTGTGTGAGACAGTCATTTGATGTTAGCTCGGGAACATCTTATTGAGACTAAAACTTATCTATCACTCAGAAGTCTATTCTATTCAATCTTCTAATGAGACTAAGTCTTATATCTATATAGACTTTTACATTATACACGTTTGATATTTCAAGCCGAGTTTATCTCGCTTATCTATTTCTCGAAATATGTGTTGGAAGCTTTTTGCTTTAACTATATTCATCGTATTATTGACGAGTTTAGTTGGAAACAATTTACTTCTCGTAAACTAAATATTAAGTCAAAAGATGATCATGTGAAAATTACTTTGAACATCTTATATGATTTGTGTGAGACAGTCATTTGATGTTAGATCGGGAAGTTTCGTATTGATTATTCGATCACTTGAAAATTACTTGAATCTGATGGTATGTGTGACACTATTATTGTCGTTTTCCAAGGATGTTCAATGATTTAAATGAGAGTTTAGAACAATTACCCATCTCCAGATACAACACGGTATGCATGCCTAGTATACGAACTGTATTATGATGATTTAGGTATGGAAATCTTGTTTACATACCTAGTATGCGAACGGATTTACCTGAGAAGGTTCCGAACTCTTGTTTGCGTTCCTAGTATGCGAACGGGTTTACCTGAGTTGGTTCCGGGACAGTTGTTCACGAACCGTGTTTGCGAACGGCTTAATTAGGCCAACGTCCGAAGCTGATGTTCGCGTACTAGTTTGCGAACACAGTAGTGAAGTTCTAAAATCGTTTATGTACGATTCCCATACTCATGAACTAAAACATTTATGATTTAAGGAATTCGAATTAACTTTGCATACCGTGGCTAAATGCTCATGAATTAATTCTTGTATAAGTACTTTGTATGATTACGAAACAAACCGATTTTGATTCAATTTGTTCATATATATTTCTATGAGATAGTGAACAATTGAAAAACTGAAGAACAATTAGATTTATTTGATTATCTATCATGATTGATTGATCTTCATTTTTGATCTAGAAGTGTTAGAGGAATATGGCTAAGACAAAGGTTCTCATATGGATAACTTCAGTTAACTGTTATTGAGCCATCTCAATATACATATTTAGGTACGGTAACCTTATCTAAATATAAGTATATTTCATTTGTGTGTAACAAGCTAAGATCATCTAACAGTGGAGATTGATTGTTGAATTTCTAAGCAGACTTAACTTGAATCTTAAATTAGGAGTTCATCTAACTGTGAATATTGAATGCTTCGTTACGAAGCTATCTTATCTTAATTTGATTGAAAACAACCCTGATTTGAAAGACTATATAATGAAGAACTATAGCAACTGGAAAACCTAATCCCGGAACTTTCCTGTGTCCTAGTTGCAAACTAGAGTCGATTCTCCTTTAACCTAGGTTTTCCAAAATCATTATTAGGTTAACGACTTGAAGACTTCATTTGGTATTCGTGAAGCCAGATCCAACTATTTCTCTATAATTGCGTATTTTGATCTTGCTTGTTCTATCGTATTGAGTTTTATCTTCTCTAAGATTTACTCGAGATTTATCTCTGTTAGGTAAGATATAAAAAGTAATCACAACAGTTATTCGTCCCAGTCTATTTTGATTCCGCAATAACTTCTTCTGTTAATCAGTTAGGTTATTGTAAGGTGACTAATATTTCTAGGATGCTCTTCTCGAGTACGGAACAAATAAAATAAAGGATAGACATATCTGCTGGAGACAGATTTGTTTATAAGTCTTTGACTTTGGGTCGTAGCAACTCTTAATTGTGGTGAGATCAGCTAAGGGAATCAAGTGCGCAAAATCCGGCGTGGTTCAAGAGGCAAACGCGACTGTACCTTAATCGTTGTGAGACTTGGTTAAGGCTCAACTACATTCCAATCCGAAGTTAACTTGTAGTAGGATAGAATCTGTAATGGATTAATACAGTGTGGTGTTCAAATCTGGACTAGGTTCCGGGGTTTTTCTGCATTTGCGGTTTCCTCATTAACAAAATTTCGGTTGTCTGTGTTATTTCTTTTCCGCATTATACTTGTTTATATAATTGAAATATCACAGGTTGTGCGTAGTTCAATCAGTTGATAAATTCGACCTTGATTTTTGGGTAGAACTTGATTGACACTTGGGCATTGATCTTTGGTACCGTCCAAGTTATTTCTCATATCAATCAGCAGGCTCGCAGATTTCTATCTGTATGATTTGTTGATTGTATTGAGAACGAGATGAAAACTATTTGATATAATTCTTGATTGAGTCTCACTTTTAAGTTGGTGCTCTCGGAATTAAATTGGAGTTTAGTCCATACATATTTTCGAACGAATTATTGGGTGTGGTTGTTATACCCCCGCTTTTTCAGTTGGTATCAGAGCAGGCAAACACGCAAAGACCTCATAAGTCTGTGTTTGTAGCAATCTGACTCTATGGACATAAGTGTTATCTGTATAAACGTACCTCCAGTCTTCAATGGCTCGAATTAATTATGGTGGAAAATTTCTATGCGTGCCTTTCTTTAAGCGCGTGATTTTAAATCATGGGTTCATGTTTTAAATTGTTATAATCCTCCATTAGTTACAGTAGACGTTGTAACTGTTGCAAAGGATATTGGTGAGTATGATCCTTTTGAGATTCTTGTCGCAAAGCAAAATTCTGACGGATTAAATGTTATCATCCATGCCATTACCCCAGATTTTCAGCACCATGTGACTATGTGCACTCGGTCTAAAGATGCTTGGGATATCTAGAAACCGTATTTGAAGGGAATACCTCTGAGAAAGAAGCTAGGCTTCAAAACCTAAATTTTGACCGGAAAAACTTTTGTATGGCTGATGAAGAGTCATTTGATGAGTTTAATCACAAAGTGCCTGAAATTGTTAATGCATCTTTTGCATTGGGTAAGACTATTTATGAAAAGGACATTGTGATGAAAATTCTTAGACCGCTACAAGCTAGATACAATTCTAAGAAACATGCCATCGTTGATGGAAATAATCTTGAAACACTTTCCAGAAATACACTTGTTGGAAAGTTAAAGATTTTTGATCTAGAACTAAGTAAAAGAGAAAAACTTCGCATGTCGTGCAATCCTGTTGGTGCACCTGATGTAAGTTCTCTATGTTGTAAATTGATTGATATGGAGGATGGGAATTTCTATAACTCAACCCTTTCACTGTTCGTACAATGGTTCTTGAAAAGCCTTTCGAGAAATCAACAGCTCTTTCGAGAAATCAACCCTTAAAGACCAGGAACACTTAAAGATGGATTGCACAATGGTTCTTGAAAAGCCTTCTTCTAGTAATTTCTTTATCAGAAGAAGAGAAGAAAATCTCATAAGAAATCAACAGCTCTTTCGAAAGAGATTTTCAGAACCATTCATAGTCTGCAAACTTTGATAAACAAAGCATGCAGAACATTATGGGAAAGGAAGATGGCCCTTGTTGGTCATTCCTCTGTAAGTAGAAAACAAAGACAAGGAATAAGGAAATCTTCCTCACCTCTTGAGAAACCACCTGATCTGTTACTGGATGGGAGAAATTACAAGTTGTAATCGTTTCTGAGATTGTTCTTGTTTTCCCCTGGACAAGAACTATAATCTCCAAGAGGGGTGTGAAAAAATTTATGATGTTTCATATTTTATTAGCTTGACGAGAATCTTTCTCATGATTATCGTGTTCTTGTATCTCCTTCTTGTGCTCTAAATTCGTTTATTAAGCTAAAATCCTTTTTCTTGTGTTTATGTTCGTGAAAATAGCTTGCACACATCCTGGGAATGTATACAAATTTTGATTGACGAAGCCCTTTTTGGGTTATCCAAAATTCTGTTAGGGTTTTGGTCAAAGGTCTTTTTGGGAATTTATTCCTTATCTTCTCCCTTTTTAAGGTTGAAGATTTCATTTCTTGAGCAAGCATTTCATTTACTTTTCTAGTCATGTCCTCATCAATTCCTTCTAGTAAAGAAGATGATGTTTGGACTGTTCTCTTTCCCTCTACGAACTTTCTTAGAGGATAATCTCGTTTTTAGCTTGATAAGCTCTCAATTTGATATGAATCCCTAAGTCTCTCAATTTGATAAGCTCTCACTAACCATATATCTTGTTTTGGAACAAGTACGTGCCTTGAAGAGTGAACTTGAATCTTCAACCAAAAAGAATTGAAGAAAATATGGATAATCTCGAATCCAGGATTGATCTAATCGAAGATGAGCTTGATGAATATAGGGAATATGAGAAGAGTCTTCAAAGTAAGTGAAATGTGTTTTGTCTCTTGTCATTATTATGTCTAGGCAACTTCTTTTTATGAGAATTTATTCTTATGTTTAAGAAGGAAAACTAGGGTGTGGAATAACATTTATTGTGATTACACATAGCTATTTCAACGAATTTCATCTTGCAATGTTTTTAGATTTATTTATTTAAATTCTAAAGTTATTTGGAAGATGATTTTTGAAGTATTTAATCTTTTTGATTTCGTTTATTGCAATTACTTATGAGATATATATATATATGTGTTTACGTTCGTGAACTGTGCTTATCTCATATATGCTCAAAAGTTAAGTCTATTATGTTTTTATGCAAATATTGATGAAAGATAGAAAAGGTGTCTTTATCTTTTTTGATTATTAAGAAGTTTTGATATCTAATCAATATCATAGGTGTTGATATAAATTGTTAGAGTTGTTTGGTACTTAGATTTTGTCCAATTTTAGTATTTGGTGTAACATTTGTTCAATTTAACTAGGACTAGACGTCAAGTCATACTTTGGGAATAATACAATTTAGTCTAAAATGGTACTAATATGTATTAGTTAATCCCGACTCATTCTACCAGGTACAAATTAGTCCTTTATTTATTTAAAATATGGAAGTACACTAATCTAGATTTTTACAATTCACTCCAAAGTGACTCATGGTAATGTCATTAATTTTAAATGACATACAAATAATTTAAAACCAATTTCGGAGCGCTCAACCGAAATTCA
Source organism: Papaver somniferum (assembly GCF_003573695.1). Lineage (NCBI taxonomy): Eukaryota > Viridiplantae > Streptophyta > Magnoliopsida > Ranunculales > Papaveraceae > Papaver > Papaver somniferum. The sequence continues at coordinate 149,320,992 of NC_039363.1, read as the reverse complement.
CAAACTTTACATATTTGGAAGTTCTTTGAGAGATCTACACATAGAGTATCCACATGACTATAAAATTTTCATTTATAAAATTATTTGTTTTCGTTTTATGGTTATCTCATGTAAAAACATACATAAACTTATAAAATCAACATTTTAAATGGGGACCTAAAATTTTATGTGGCATAAAAAACAAAGAAAACAACTTCCACCTTTTGCTGGAAAGATGCTCTAAATACTCATGAAAATATCAGTTGAGTCGAATTTCTTTAAAAAAAACCTAGGCATTATTTGAAGAAAATAATACTCAAGAAGTAAACCACCACCATAAATGAAAAAATAATTCATGACTCGAGTTGCACAGGCCTGTAAAGACCTTGTATATCTATATCGAGAAGTAACTATCCACTGATACCAAGATGTATAAAGACCTTGTATTTGGTCGTGTTGTTGTATGATTCTCGTTTCTCATTTATTTAAATTTGGGAATGCCCCATAGATGTGGTTTCCCTTATAGCTCAGTCGTAAAGCGTCAGTCTTGTAAACTGAAGGTCCGCAGTTCAATCCTGCATGAGGGCATTTTGCATTTTAGTTCTTTTTTGCTATATTAATTAATGGATAAGATACAAAATGAATATGAGAATTCAAATGAAAGATTGAAAGTGGAACTTCCAAATCATCCAAAAAAAAAAAGTTGATTACAAAAACATATTCATACATTTCTTTGTTGGTTGGTCAATTAAAAACGAAAACATTTTCGTGTCCATATCTAAAGAGTTGCAAAAGCCCGGGCCTATTCTGTTGTTTATACTTTGAATATTTGATCAAATACCATTTAACTACTTGTGGCCATTTGCAATATTTTAACTTCAAAAAGCCAACCGCTAAAACACTATATATATACCTTCTAACCCCGACCCCTACACAATCCAAAACGACTAGCAACTCCAGAAAAATATTTCCCAAGGTAACAACTCAAATCAACAATGTCTTCTTCTTTTTCATCAAGGAAGCTACTTCTGCAAACTATTCCTCGCATATCAACAGGCTCACCTATCTCCCCACATGCCGGTACAAAGGAACCCGAGAGTAATATTGATGCAAATGTAATTATGGTTCTTTCAGTGCTTGTATGTGCACTGATATGTGTACTAGTGCTTAATTCCATCGTTAGATGTGCGTTGGGTTACTCTAACCGGCTTGCACGTGATTCCGGTGACAACAGACCAATTCAGTCAGTTGCTAACACAGGAATAAAGAAAAAGGCTCTCAAGACATTTACCGTAGTTACTTACTCATCTGGCGGGTTAAAGCTTCCGAGTTTAGACACTGAATGCGTTATATGTCTCTCAGAGTTTGCTCAGAGTGAGCGAATTAGAATTCTACCTAAATGCAACCATGGGTTTCATATTAAATGCATCGGTAAATGGCTCAGTTCGCAGTCAACCTGCCCAACTTGCAGGCATTGTTTGATTGAGACGTGCGAAAAGATCATCAATGGGGGCAGCAGCCAACCTAGGCCTTTGATTCCGCTGCCACAGCCTCCACATTCATCAACCATTGTTCCATTAGAACATGAAGGAATCACACAGAATTTCGCGGACATATGTTGAATGTTATTTGTGAATTGTATATACATGTTAGGGACACCGGAAAACACCATTGTATAGAAACTTGAGAAATATGTAATTCACTTTCAGTTATATATATATCAAAACCAGACACTGATTCAGCCTGTACATGAAATTGAGAAATGAAAAGCTTCTTATATCCTTCCTATCGCCTAGCTTAGAACCAGTGATTCAGTGTGATATGAAAATGAAACCCATTGTTAGTGGACTCTCCAACTTGAAATCAAATGAAATTCAGAAGATACTAGTTTTTTAAGGAGGATTTTGTATTAGTTGCTCTATTTAGTGAGTGTACTCCCAATAGATTTGTTTATCATTTGACTATATTTAGTTGCAGGCCGTGCATATTTTTGTTTTCTTGGGATAACTATAAATATGCATGCTGTATTGCATTAAAAAGAATGTCTATTCGACGAATCCACTGAGCGCTGCCCCAAAGGTTTTTCCTTTTAAATTTTCAAGTGGGTTACATATATATAGTCCCTTACGGTCTAGTGCCAAATGGAATTTCGGGTACCAAATCCCTTGGAATGTCTATGTAGACCTTACTGTTTGGCACCTTAGTCTCTTACCTAAAATGAATTAAGTAATGCAAGAACAGTTGCAGTTTGTGCATGGCCTACAAACTATATACAGTCAAACGATAAACAAATCATAGATTTGCAACTTAGTAGTAGAGTACAAAATTGACCTTTAATACCCATTGATTTGATTTGATTGAAGTTGGAGTCGTGGAGATTTATCTAAGTTGGTTCATTCTCATACCACACTAGCTAATATTCTAGCTTAATTGGTGATAAGAGATATGAACTCTCTTTACTTTTTCCCTTTTATGATACACATAGTCAGTGTCGAGTTTTCACTCCCTTTCTCTTTAATTTTTTTTTTGTCGGTCGTAACTGGTAGTTTTTAATGCGATTGAAATTGGAAACTCGAAATGCGCGTGCTGTTTCAAGAATGCAAACATATACTTATCACATAAGCTGCATATATTCTCAAGTTTCTGTACAATATTTTGGTGTGTTTCCTGGGTCCTTTCTGAAGCATGAAAAAAAGGCCTAGCTAATTCACAACTCATTTAACAGATATCGACTGCATTTCGTGTGACACCTTCGTGTTCCAATGGAACAATTAATGTTCGATGACGGTGGTGTGGCCCTTTCATGTTCTAGCAGAACAGTGGTTGATGGTGGAGGTGGCGCTTGAGGAGTTAAGGACGGTGATTGGCCTCCTCCGTTAATGATCTTTTCGCAAGTCTCGATCAAGCAATGCCTACAAGTTGGGCACGATGAGTGTGAGCTGAGCCATTTATCGATGCATTTAGTATGAAACCCGTGGTTACATTTGGGTAAAATTCTAATTCTCTCACCGGCACTGAACTCTGATATACAGATAACACATTCAGTGTCTAGGCTTGGTAGCTTCAACCCAATTGAGTAAGTAACTGTAGGAAATGTCCTGAGGGCTTTTTTCTTTATTCCGCTATGTGCCAACTTAGGTGTGCTGTCGCCCAAATCATGCGCAATTCGGTTAGAGCAACTTAATATTGCAAATCTAATGATGGAATTAAGCCCTAGTGCACATATTAGTCCACATATAAGAACTGAAAGAACCATGAGTACGTTTGCATCGAAATCACTCCCCGGTCAACTGATACCTGATTGTTCTTTACCACTCAGCGCATGCAGCGAAGTTGGCAAACTTGCTGATACGTGAGGAATAGTATGTAATAGCAACTTCCTGGTGTAAAATGTTGAGGAGAAAGAAGTAGAAGAAGACATTGTTAAATTGAGTTTGTTTGTTGTTTTTCTTTTGAAGTTTTTGTTGGAATTGTCCGGAGTTGGCTGTGAAAGATTTATATAGGACTCTACCGGCTCCGGTGCTGCTTTTTGAAGTTAAAATATTGCAGATGATAAGATTTAATAATGTTTTTTTCGATTATTTAAAGCCTAAACAACACTTGATTGCAGATTTTTTGTTGTAGCTCTTGAAACCAATCTAATTAACAAAAGTTCTAATGATAAGGCTAAGAGATTTATACATTTTTAAGTAAAAGCTCTATGATCTGGAAGTTCCACTACTACCATATCTAAATTGTGTGTAGGGACTCATATGTCTATGTCTATTTGGGAAGGTGGCATGAAAAGTGATTAACCAAGTGCAAAACTCGTGTTTATCGGATTATGTTGGAATTTTAAGTGAAAATTATTATTTGAGTGAAAATTAGTTTTCAAGATTTAAACTCCAAAAGATGTGTTTGTGTTAAGCCTTTTCACCATAAGACACTTAGTCGTCAATAGGTGTTATGGAGAGCCACCATTGGCCATGGAGAGTCACCTATTGGTGAAAAGACACCTTGTAGAATCACCATTGACTTTATATAAACCCATTTCTTAGTTTTGTTTTGTATGGGTTTTTACAAGTTTTTTTGAGAAGAAGAAAAACAAGTTTCCAAGTCATGAGTCCGAGTCATTTAAGAGCACAGTAATTGTCAACATTCGCTGGCCTAAAAGTATTGTTGTGCTGCTTACTATAAGGCGTGATCGTTGTATCTTGGAAGGCGACATCGTAGAACAGTGAGCACCGTATGCGGGGATGAATTGTCTTTAAGGAAAGAGGATTACCTCGCCTCGATCATCCAATTCGATAAGTCTTTCTAACTCTTTCTTGTTACTATTTTGTTTGTCGCACGAAAAGGATTTCCGACAAACGGAAATCGCATATTTTTCCAACAATCTTAAAGACAACTCAGGTTCCTTGTTTTTGGTTTCTTGGAAATACGTACTAGAAATCTTATTGTAGTATGTGTACGCTCAATTAGGATCGGTGCATAGTTTCTTGCGAGTGTGCACTGTTTGTCTCTAAGCGTAATAAGATGCATATACATATACACGGTAGTATCCTTACTTGGTATATAGCATCTCAGTATGCATTTTGGAAGTAGGATTCATTGGTGTCAATTTGTAAATCGCATTTCACTGATTTCCATTACCATCTCTCTGTCGTTTTATGCATCCCTTTCTACTCTTTGGAAGGCTTGTGCATAATATCACTCTGACCTTGGTATCGTTTACTGTGCTTCTCTCATGCATGTTAGATTTCAAATATGCTTCTTATTTGATTGTTACTGTTATATACATGCATGCTTCTAGACAGATTAGCCATTATGACATGAATTGTTATCATCCAGTTAATAGTTGCAGACGAAGTGGCATTGTGACGATTCGTTCCATTTTGAAATTTTTATTAACTGTTTATGAGAATTCATTTATAAGTCCCTTTGTAATTGGGTTCTGCCAAAAGACACGTCCTTTCAATGAAGAAACTTTAGTTTGAGAAAGTCCTAACCGTCTTTGTGTAGCCGGTAACGAGATTGAGTGAGACACCAATCGATTACCAAGTCAAATAGTCGCTTCGTAATTGGTCGTGATATCCCAATGGAGAAAAAGTAGAAGAACAAGAAGGAATGTGGAGAGTGCGTTTCTACACGATGTTGTGACTCGTCCCTGCCGCTATCAGATAGAAGAATTGGTTGGGTCCAACTGTGTGCGTTATCTTTGTTTTGGTCGGTCAGGATGCGGTGTAACCGTGGAAGTCTAGCCACCAGGAAATGTCAAAATAGGTGAGAGACTCTATTTCTCAAAGAGTAATTTTATGGTGTTTCTGAATGGCTCCCGAATATGCATCGGAAGAGAGATTGGTTTCTTCCATTTAAATATTTGGTAACGGTTACAAAAATGAGGAGATGGGTAAACTAGATCAAATCCCATCATCCCTGGAGATTTCTTCAATTCCATAAGGAAACTTATGGACTTTGATAGGGAAACTCTCTTGACTGGGCTAACGTTTTTGATACTTGCCGATGGATCCTATTCGGATCAGTGTAAGTTACCGCAGGAGATACTAGTTGGATTAAGGATCTCGAAACCCTATATCCTTACTAGTTGGCATGAACAAGAAATCAATAACATTCGGAGAAGTGACATTCTGATTCTGAAATGTGGTTTCATGACTACTAAAGATAGCCATGAAATGTGGGAGAAAGTGTGCGAACCCGCAAACCCTATTCTGTTTGAAGTCCGGCAAATCGTGCCAGAATTATGAGATCATATTATGGCCGGACGTGGGCTGCATATATTAGTTGTGCAGTTTGTTGTCAACCCCTCCGTAACACGTGGGATGGACATGGATCACTCAAGTCACAAACGAAAGGATTTACAATTGAAAAGGAGGATTCAATTTGATACAGTTCTTTAAATTATAGCAAATCGGTGGTGTGTACTGATATGGCTGGTTTGGCAAACTTCTATGTCAATATTGTTTCATGACAATTAAGGACAGGAAGTAATACACTCCAAATGTGGGGGTTGTATGTTTACTGTTTAAGGACGACGGTATCATGGAAATTAGGAAAACAAAAGTTAATGGTGGAATATCATTTATGTGTGAAAACAGTACTTTGGCCAAAGTCGTAAAAGAAGCAAGTGGCTTCTGGATGTCCAAGAGAACCAAGTGCGGTGCCTTAAATGGTGTTATGGTATGTTCCATAAAATACAAGGTCAACGAAATATCATAAAACAATTGCTCTCAAATGCGTGCATCTAAAATAAATAGTGTATGTGAATTGTATCAAGCCGGTAGATGATACAAACTCTAGAGAGAGCTTATAATTACATAATCGAGGGGAATGGGTTTATAGCCTTATTAAAGGGTAAGTTGTAGCGGTAATCCAACCTAAACGATTGGAGATACCATGATCTAGGTTCAAAAAGGCAAATTAAGCTGTAACGGACTCGCCAGATAACACTGAAAGATATTTTCTCTTTCCCATTCCTATGATAAGAGTCGGTGTTGCCTGTCACGTAAGAGGTTGGGATTTTTTCTTAATGATTCCTATAGCTTAGTCTAACTAAGAAAAGTATGGCAGGATACTTTCAAATAGGAGATCACCTATGTGAGTGAGAAGTGTGGATACTTCTATGATAACTTTAAAGGCTAGGTTAATGTAGAGCACTCATAGAATTCCAAGAACGTTCAGGGCCGAAATGGACACAACCGAGAATTTGACGATTATAAGGAAATATATTGTGCGAGTATTATATCGATTTACACCTACGGCTGACAGTTCAACGACATCGCATCCACTGATTGGCTAGTAAATCCGGTAAATTTTCACTAGATTTGGTTCAAAGCCAAAAGCTACCATTTACCGATGCATATTTTCTGTTTTGTGCTCTTAAAAGTTTGTAAATTTTGTTGAGTCAGTATTTTCACTCATGCGGGGGATTGTTGGAATTTGAAGTTAAAATTATTATTTGAATGAAAATTAGTTTTCAAGATTTAGACTCCAAGAGATGTGTTTGGGTTAAGCCTTTTCACCACAAGACACCTAGTCATGAATAGGTATTATTGAGAGTCACCATTGACCATGGAGAGTCACCTATTGGTGAAAAGACACCTTGTAGAGTCACCATTGACTCTATATAAATCCATCTCTTAGTTTTGTTTTGTACGGGTTTTTACAAGTTTTTTGAGAAGAAGAAAAACAAGTTTCCAAGTCATGAATCAGAATCATTTAAGAGCACAATAATTGTCAACATTCGCTGGTCTAAAAGTATTGTAGTGCTGCTTACTATAAGGCGTGATCGTTGTATCTTGGAAGACGACATCCGTAGAACAGTGAGCACCGTATGCGGGGATGAATTGTCTTTAAGGAATGAGGATTATCTCGCCTCAATCAACCAATTCGATAAGTCTTTCAAACTCTTTCTTGTTAGTATTTTGTTTGTCGCACGAAGAAGATTTCCCAGAAACCGAAACGGCATATTTTTCCAACATATTAAACTCATAGAGATTTCCACTGAACGTCTCAGAGTACACATTTTTGTCTTATCAGATCCTCAAAACCGAAAATGAGAATATTTCATCAGTTACAATTTGAGGACTCATCTTAGAGGATAGCTCCAAAGGACCATGTAGGTCTAGCCAGTTTTAATCCGACTTTGTGTATGTACTTTATATGGTCTAGTGGTTATCATTTTATGACCAAGAAGAACAAATGTGGAAAACTAGAGGGAACACTGGATATGGAGAAAAAAAAAGAAAAAAACTATTGTGAGTTTGTGGCATCTAGAGATGGCTCATATTTTCATCAACAGCACTCTTTCTGGACTAAGAGACGGCTCATATTTTCTGTTAAAAACTATAATCACCCTTGTAGGAAAACGAGAGATCAATTGCATTTCCCAATGAAGTGCATAGATCCCATTTTAATAGCAACAACTCAAATTAAAATCAGCTAACATTTTCGTGTATCATCGTATTTTTGGTAACGCGCTATTTTTTGTCAGCACACATATTTTACCGGTATTTTCTCATTGCCATGGTAAACAATCACACTTCCTGAAATGCAACACTTATAAATGTTTCTGAAACTGTGGCAAATTAGTGTTTTTTTTGGGATGCACGTGGGAGCTACCCACCTTCTCCAACAATAGTAACACTTTGCGTTACAAAGTTGTGCAATGAGCAACTGTTGCTAATAACTTATGAATCGAACTTCTGTTTCAACGTACCCAACAGTTACATAGTGCCGCAACGGTCGTGCAACACATGCGCTCTCGTCTTGTATAAGGTAGTGAGACTGTAAGAGCATTTCAAGAGGAAAATCTGCGAACTTTAATGCAACGTTCAGTTAACATCAGTCGTTGGCAATAGGACCCAAAAATTGTATCATCCGCAATTGGACCGTTAATACAGCCGATACTTTTAGTAACCCAGAGAAGATATCTTTTTTTTTTTTGTTCGGTAAGTAGGAAATATATTAAGAAAAAGGCTAATTACAAAAGCAGCATCAAAGCAAGCCACCAAAAAGAGGGAGATGAGGAAAAGGAGAAACAAAAGAAACCAAAAATCCGCTCAATCTAAGGAGGTTCAAATAATAACGTTCTCCAGTTAGCAATAACATCCTGGAGAACATAGTTGACAGAAATTGAATTGGCCGAAGCCCAATGATAGGAGCTGACTTTAATTTCAGTAATGATAGCATCTACGGCTCTTCTTTTATCACTGAAGCAGCGAGCATTACGTTCTAACCAAACATTCCAACAAATGCTGGCAGGGATACAATTCCAAACATCTTTACCAATGAAAGAACCATTAAAACAAGGCCAGTCCTTGTGCAAATCTAGAAGGCTGGTGAACGCTCGCAGTTAAATGTTGGCTTGATCACAAAAGTACGTCCAAATTTTCTTGGTGTAGTTACAATCCCAAAAGAGATAATTGCCAATCTCATTCACCATGGAACAAAGAGGAAAAAGAGAAGACGGAGGATTACCTGGGAAAGAAGCAAGAACACATTTCCTCTTTTGAAGATTATCTATAGTTGCCAGCTTGTTTTGCACCAATTTCCAAAGAAAAAATTCCACTTTATGAGGCCAATGCTTTGACCAGATTTTCTTGCGAGGAAAAACCATAGCCGAAGGAGCATGACAGTCATTAAAATAAGCAGATTCGATGGAGAAAATCCCTGTTTTATCTCCAACCCAGACAAGCTCGTCGTCTTCTTCAGGAAAAAAGGCCACATCATTCAATATTTGCAACAAAGAAGTGAGCTCATTGATCTCAGCATCATATAACCTACTCCTAGAAAAATTTAATTTCCAATGTAAACCAGAATCATCGGGAGCAAGCAAAGAAAGCAGGGATCTGTTTTTGCTATTTGCAATCGCATAAAGTCTTGGAAATGTAGAGTTTAAAGGTCCTTGAACACACCATTTATCCTCCCACAAACTAATTTTATCACCTTTGCCAATTCTAAATTGAGTATTCTTAAAGAAATCTTCTTCGACTTTAGCTATATTTTTCCAAACGCTAACCCCATGAGAGGAAGTTGGTTTTTTAGTCCTCCACCCAAGATCAATACAGCCATGCTTCTCGAAAATAATCTTAGCCCACAAAGCGTTTCTTTCCTTCCCTAGCCTCCACCACCATTTCTTTAACAGAGCTTTATTGATTGACGTGATGTGACGGATACCCAAACCGCCACTACTGATAGGCAATCCTAATTTGGACCAGCGAACCCAGTGAACGTTTTTCTTCTCTGCGGAATTGTGCCACAAGAAATCTCTAATTGTTTTTTCGATTTTTTGAATCACCGAAGAAGGAGCCATAAACAAAGAAAAGTAGTAGATGGATAAGCTTAACAATACACTTTTAATTAGAGTTAGTTTACCAGCTTTCGAAAGAGTGCTTCTTTTCCAAGTGGCTAATCTTGACTTGCAAATCTCTACAACGCGATCCCACTTAGATTTAGAAAGAGCATGCTCACCCAATGGAAGACCGAGGTAAATAGACGGGAACGAATCAGAATTGCAGCCGAAAACAACAGCCATAAAATCAATATTGTTCACTTCCCCGACCTCAAACAGACTATATTTGCTAAAATTCGTACTTAAACCTGAAACGAATTCAAAAGAGAGAAGGGTGTACTTCAAATATCTTACCTGCTCCAAATATGCTTCAAGGAACACTAACGTGTCGTCAGCAAATTGCAGATTTTTTATCGTGGTGCCATCTTCCTTCACATTAAACTCTCCCAGCTTTCCAACCACCAAATACTTGGATAACATCATGCTGAGCACCTCAGAAACAAGTAAGAAAAGAAACGGAGATAGAGGATATCCTTGGAGCAAACCTTTCTCACTCAAGAATTTTCCACAAAAACTACAATTGACCAAAACAGAGAAAGAAATTTTCTGAATACACCCCTTTATCCACATCCGCCAAGTAGAACCAAAACTCATCTGTCGAAGAACTTCATCGACGAAAGACCATTTAACGTTGATGTATGATGCCCAATTACCATGAGTAGAAGAACATAATATTGATAAAATGTTGATAATGGACTAATGGTGGTGGTGGTCACGGATCATAAAACTATAGTATAGACTACAAATAACAAAAGCGCGTTTTCGTGCCGAATTAATTAGTTCCTAAAGCCCCTTGCTCTGATGAAACCTTTCAAATGGTTTGCGCAATACATTCTAAGTTAATTGAAGAAGGCTAAATTGGGGGCCCTGGAGAAATAATTTGGGACCTTAGATACAAGACAAAAAAGGTCATGAAATAGTAATTGGGAGTTATCTCTTATCCCCAATTTTTTTAAATGGCTAAACTATCCCAAATCATTAGTGATAATTAATTGTTAATTAGTTTAATTAGATTAAAATCAGATTTAGGGATAAAATTTTGATAAAAGAAAAATTGTGTTTTTGTGTTGTGGAGAGGAAGAAGTTGAGTTTTTGGGGGATTCCAGTAGAGGAATCATATTGCTCAAAATGAAGGAACCAATCCTCAAAATGAAGAACCCGAAGCTCAAAACAATCAGGTAAACTTCCTATACTCTTCAAATTGTATGAATGATGCCCCAAGTGGTCGATTCATGTACACTATGCAACTACTCAGAGTGAGGGTCGTTAAGTCGAGAGGGTAATAAACGAACGACTCTAAGGAGTCGTCAATTACTTTACACAACCTTTAACGACTCAAACCTGCAACTTTTGCAGGTTATGAAAAATTGTCAACCAAGTGTGATATAATTGACGACTCCATCTAGTTAGGTCATATAGAGTCGTTAACTTAATACGTTTAGAACCCAACGACTCTAAAAAATTTTACTCTCTGAAGATGTTACTCTTAGGGTCGTTAATTAGGCATTCCTATATACTGACGACCCTACCGAGCCATTTCATAGATCAAGGGTCGGCAAGCAAAATTTATAAAACCAAACGACCCTTCAACATCGTTAACGACTTCACATGACGACCCTTCAACATAGTTAACGACTACAACCATTTGACATGACGACCCGTCCTATTTTTTGATCAGGGAACAAATTTTGTATCATATAGAGTCGTTAGCGATTTAGAAATCCCTAGACGACACTATTCTAGGGCAAAAAACCAAGTTTAGGGTCGTTATCTACTACACCCTAATGGTTAACGATTTTTTATCAATTCAACATGCATATCAAAAATCGTTAAGCAATAAAAAACCGTGGTTAACGACCCTGGAACTGTAACTGCAATTTTGCAGTTGAAAACCTAATTTTTTTTAGTTCACTTACGACGATGAATCGGTGAGAATTTTTTTTTCTCAGAAGTCGTTAATGAAATGACAAACAGTGGGAAAGAGGGAGCGGAGGAGAAGAAGTTATTAGAGAAGGGTAAAATAGTTATTTTACCATCATTTTGAAAGCCCCGTATATCTTTTATTGTGGATATAAAATGTGTCCCGACCTCCAATTAGTTTCGCCTTGTAATTGAACCTCTCTATACAAACGCACAATCCAAGCTAAACCTCGCACGACAGTTTTATCGAGGACATAAGATAAACTAAAATATAGACACGCCAAGAACCTCGTACTGCCTTTTTGCTTTTAATCCTACTTCATTAGCCGTCCGTTATATTAACAATCTACACCAGATTAGTGCAAATCAAATCTTCATCCCCGTTCATTTCGAATATCTGTAAGATCTATTTGCTTTAATGCGTGGCCGCTTTGGCGTAAATGGGGATTCATGTAAGTAAAGCGACAGTAGCAACTTGCATCTAGTGAAATATCCTGTAAAATATCCTAAATGGGGATTCATGTAAGTCTAAAATATCCTGTAAAATATCTACAGCTTAAAGTGCTAATAATTAATTCAAATGAAATAACATTTTTTTAAATAAAGATTCTTTTAAATTACCAATTAGAAAAAAGATTCTTTTGAAACTCCAATCTTATGATATTAATATTTGAATAATCGTATGATTTGGGTGATTCAGGATTGGTGCAATATTAACGATACTTTGTTGATGGTATACACGGAATTGCGCGTATAGAGATTTGAATGTGTTACGATAACAAGATAAGTATAAACAAACCAAAGCTCGAAGGATTGGCTAGCTCGTACGATCATACATTTTACTTTGTAGTCGTAAGACTGGGTCTAGTGGTGCTTCCCAGCCACTTTCCAAACCCCTTTACACCTCAGTTTAGGAAGGGTCTGGATCTTACGGTTTTTCCCAGTAATTTTCTGGGACGGCTAATCGTTAGCCGTTTTAAGCAAAAAAAACGGCCATTGATCAGTCTTTCCACATATAACGGTCATTAATCGTCCGTTTTGAAGAAACGGCTATCCATTAACCGTTTTCCTTATCTTGACCGGTCAAAATCGATTGAACCGGGTAGCCATTAACCGTTCTCTTTTTAGCCAAAACTTCCAGGAAGAACGAGCACAGTTCATTCATCCCTCATCATGTTCTTCTTCTACCCCCTTCTTCCTTCTCTTCTCAACCAAAATAACTAAAAATCACCCACATAGTTTTAGAATTCGGGTTTGTTGAGAAAGCTCTTATCGATAGTGGGGGTTATTTTTGAGTAGGTTAATCATCTCAATAATTAAAGGTAATCCAATAAACTTAAAACTCTAATTTTTTTAATTGTTTTTGAATTGAAAAGATTTTCATTAGATATTTGATGCATAACAAAAATTCAGTTAATTTTACAACCATGTGAGGACTTGAATTTTTTAAGATTGTTAATTTTAGGGACTTTACTTACTATGTCTAATTCTATAGGTTATTTACAAGTTATATGATTTGGTGTGATTGAAAAATGAGATAACTTAGATTATATGTCTAATTGTATATGTAATTTACACGTTATAGATATTATCATGGTCATAAAACGCTGCACCTTAGTTGGAATTCATTTGCAAATGTCAATTTTACTTGAATTCTTGTGTTAAGTTTGTTAGATGTCAATTTTGATACCATTTTATGGTCACTCCGGTGTTGTTGTTAATTGAAGAATGTCTTTAAGGAGATATATGTCAACCAAATTGGGGGTTCCTCTGGCCGATGATTTAGATGACGAAGATACAAAGAAAAATCTTCTAATGCTATATCAATGTATGCAGCAACATACTCATAATTTGCATCAACCCGTTCCAACTCAAGTGGCAAAGAGAGAATCAATCAATAGAAATCGTTCCGAAGCGGATGCAAGGTTGATGCACGATTATTTCATCGATGGTTGCACTTGGGGACCAAAAAAGTTCCATGGCTGTTTAGGTATGTATCGTCTCCTTTTCTTAAAAATTATGCACAAAATATGTGAGGTTGACCCAGACTTTCGAAAAAGAAAAGATGCTGCAAGAATTCCAGGTCATAGCCCACACATGAAAATGTATGCCGTTATGAAGTGTCTTTGTATAGGTATCCCACCCGATAGCATTGATGATTATACCCGTATGGCTGCTTCTACTATTTACTATTATATTAAGAAGTTTTGTGATGCAATTATGTTTGGGTTTAATGCGGAATACATGAGACGTCCTACTATGAATGATGTGAAGTGTCTTATGAAGGAAAACGCTGTTAGAGGCTTTCCAGGAATGCTTGGTATCCTGGAATGTATGCATTGGGGTTGTAGGGTGTGTCAACAAGATGAGACGGGAACACACACAAGCCAAAAAAGTTATTCCACCTGTGTTCTTGAGGCGGTTGCTTCATACGATAGGTGGTTTTGGCATGGCTATTTTGGAGTGGGTGGACCCAGCAATGATCTTAATGTTTTGAAGTCCTCTAATTTGTTTGATGAAAATCTCAATGGTATTGCACCACCTTGTCATTTTACTATCAATGCGAACCAGTCGGCGCAGGGGTATTATTTAGTGGATGGAATTTATAAGAGTTACTCTGTGTTAGTCCAAGCTTACGGTGCACCCAGTGGTATTCCAATTCTCGAGTTATTTAACAAATATCAAATGGAAAAGAGGAAAGATGTGGAACGGACATTTGGGACACTGAAAAGTAAATTTAGGATCCTTTACCATAGATGTAACTACTGGGAAAAGAAAGATATGAAATCGATCATGAGAACCTGCTTGATATTGCATAATATCGTTGTAGAGGATGAACATCGTGACTCGGAGTGGAATTATGTGTCAGACCCACCTCATGCACTTATAGTAGGTTACCTGAGGCAGAAAAGCGAGGCTTTACAAAACCCAGTTCTCCAGGAGAGACTTCGTACGGATCTTGCAGGTCATATATGGGAACGACATGGTCAAGGTCTAAGGGATGGTGAAATTCCTGGAGATGCGATAGACAACGAGCTGGATTCGGGAGAAGACACGGACGAGGTTGATGTTGATCAAGACCATTACGACCCAGGAGGACTTTTTTTGGACTCCGATTCAGAATGATTTTATTATATGTTTTTTTATTTATCTGTGCGGTGAGACATGGTTAGTTGGTTTTCCAATTTAAGTTAAGAAAAACAATACATTTGTAGGAAAATATTAAAAATATTACATTTTCCGGTACTCTGAAAAACATTACATTTGCAAGAAAAAAGAAAGTACATTACATTTGCAGGAAAAAAAAATACGTTACATTCGTTAAATAACACAACTTAGGAACACACAACAATAAGGTAACCTATAAAATAAGCATACTATATTCTCTAAATTACTCGGTAGATTATAAGATATGTTCTGGATTGATATTCAAACGATAATCAAATATATCGTTAACGCTTGAGTGACGGAATGTTAGCCTTCGTTCTGGCTAAACCTTCGTCATGATATGCTTCGCGTAGACAATTCCTAAAAACCCTGCAATTCATCTTAATGAAAGATAGGCGAGACTGAATAACATTCAGGGATATTTGGGTCACACCCACTCCAGAATGAAACTCGACCGACATATCATTCCAAAATGTTTCAGCAGGCATATCCAGAAAATCTGGTCGATCTACTACACTGCAAAAGCTTCTCACAAGTTGAATATCTTCTCGTTCACTAAAATTAGACATTTTTTTTTTACAAACAAACAGAAATTAATAAAATGTAAACCAACTAATTTGATAAATCGAACTTTAAAACTTGAGTGCTGAAATTTTTGGTTTATATTTGATGGTAGTGAAGTAAAACTCTACTACTCACATATATATACTGGTTTGAAATTTGAACGTTTGAGAAAAACGGTTAATTGTTAGCCGTTCTTCAAGCTAACCGTTAGATTTAAAAGACCGTTGATGATCTAACGACAAACAAATTAAAATGGTTAACTATTAACCGTTTAGACGGTTCATTGTTAGCCGTTATATTTCTTGTCTGTTAGATCTTCAACGGCTTGCTTCATCCTGCGGACAAAAAAAAAACGAATTATCATAAGCCGTTTTAGTCCAACGGTAATTTTTTTAGAACTCCTATATAAATGTAATTTTTGGTGACAAAAAATTCACACCAATCCAATTCTAGCCAACATATTACTAACACTCACCTGAAAATAACTTAAAATTTTTATATCTCTTTGCAATTATTTTATATTTTGGCTAGATTTATTGTACTTGTTCCAAAACATAATGGTTAATTTTACCCGAGTAGAAGATTTGGCAATTGTAAAGGCTTATGTTATGTTTGGAACGGATTCGATAGTCGGGAGGTATCAAGATTCAGAAACTCTCTGGGATAAAATCGAACCGGAATACCATCATACTTTTGGCACTCGTACAAACCGAACTCGGAAAGCGCTCCAGAACAGAATGAGTGCCGTCAAAACAGATTGCATAAGATTTGCTGCAATAGTGGCGGCTTTTCTCAGAAACCCGCCGAGTGGATGGAATGATCAATAAATAGTAAGTTTCCTGATACAAAAAGGTTATTAATTTTAAGTTCATTTCATATGATAATATGAATTCAGTTATATACTTCATTGACACTTTCCCAATATATGTCTGCAGTACGTAGAATCAAGAATGAAGTTTCTTGAAGGAAGAGGGGGAAAACCCCGGAAACATGACGCGGTTTTTGAAGTTTTGAGGCAGCATGTTGAAGGTTGTGACCCAGAGAATTTAAGGCCCCATCATGGTGAACCTAGTCAGTCCTATGGCTGTTTCAGAAAGTGAAGATGGTGAAGGCACAAATACAGCAACGGAAACCCAAACCCAAACACAAACACGTTTTTTTGCAAGATATAAAGCCAGGGGACTTAGTAGAGACAAGGCTAAGATGGAAAATTCCATGGATAAAGTTGCAGAACGAGGCTGGAGCAACATGATTCAGTATTTTGAGAAGAAGGATGCAGTCAAACATGAAGAAAAATTACCTGAAAATGAGTTAATGCGCCAGGTAGTTGAGAATGGGACAAGGGATACCTTGGCTAGAGAGAAAAAATCCCACAATGAAGAAATGGCCATTAGGCATAAAAATATGGAAATATTATTAACGGATGTCCGAAGCCTGCCTGAATGGAAGCAATATGCAGTAACAAAGATGCAGGAGAAAATATGTGCCCGGTTGGGATACGATCCTCGCAATTAGTTATTTAAATTACTTGTTTAATATGGTTAGTTGTTTTTCTTGGTTATTAGTTGTTTTGTTTAATGGTTAATTAGTTTTCCAGGTTATTAGTTAATTAGTAGTGTTGTTAATTAGTTGTGATTTTAATTTCGAGATGCTTTTATTTTATTAGAGTGTTTGGTAACTTTAATCCTATTGTATCCATTTGATTTTTGAATTTAAGACTATTCAGCTTATTAAAAAATATGTTTGCACTGATTTATTCATTCAAGATTATAACAAGGTACAACATCTTTCAATTGCTCATACAATGCATCAAATCTAAAAGGTTTCTTCTTGTCTTCACGGTACTCGATCCTAGCTTTCATTTTCTGAAAAACAAAAAGAGAACATTAACATGATAACTTAACATAAAACATATGACATTAGAGTACATAGTTAATAAATTTATTAACTAGTTTTATTATATCCTTACTCGAACTTCGTATGACAATGATGCATGCTTCAAGTTGATATCAAACAGAATAGTAACAAAGGTTTGGATTGCAGTATTAATTAGGTTGAATCTGTTTGTTACTGACTTCGTTGTTCTTCTATTGTCGTTTCCGGTAATATCTTCAAAAGTTTGAAAAACGCGGTTCCAAAAATCGGTTGATTCATTGACTTCTCTAGGGATTGTGGCCCGATTAGTTGTAAAATCCATTTTTTCCACAACACCGACATCTTCTTCATTACTAAACCTCATCACGAATATTTTCTAACAAAACTTACTGGAATTTTTTCTTACAAACTAGCATATGGAATGAGGGTATGATATTTGTGATCCAATTTAGGGGATTTTATAGAAAAGTAAAAAATGTTACCATACTATTTGTGATCTGATGAGTCTTAAGACAAGTACATGTCTTTATTTGGAAAAGTAGTCGACCAAATAGGTCACGAAAAAACATACTGCAAATTCAAAAAATTCAAATATATTATGACAAAGATCAAGTTGCACTTGAGTAGAATACCAGATGGACACGTATAGAAGTGAATGAAAATAAAATCAAGAACAGATAAGTCGAAATAATTGATGTGAGTTGATATGTTGAAAGATGAAAAAGACATTGATCCGTCAACTCAATTTCCGAATCTTTAATAAATTAATGAGTGAACCAACGAAACCGACAACAGGTGACAAGAAAACTCACTTACAGATTCGCAAATAGTTTTATAAATTTATGAGTGATATGAAATTTCCCGACAACTTGTGATAAGAAAATTCACTTACAGATTTGCAAATATTTTAATGAATTAATGAGTGAACCAATGAAACCGACAACTGGTGATAAGAAAACTCATTTACAGATTCGCAAATAGTTTTATAAATTTATGAGTGATATGACTAAACCACAACTGGTGATAAGAAAACTCGAGCCGACATACATGCACCAATACACAAAGTGACCACACTAGACCCCAATAACAGTAGTAAGATTTGAAAATTGAGATACCAAAAAGACATCCAATGTACTATAAATAATGTTTCTCTATACCATAACAACACAACCAAAATATCAACATCTTATTTATTCTAGATATATCTTCTCTTCAGTTCTCAGCACCTCCTTTTATTTTTTTAGTAGTCATGGTTGCCAGATTCACCCTCTTGAAGATGCAGCCATCATCCAGTCTTGGATTAATGTCTTTGTCGCTGAAGGAGAAACAAGAAATATTGTTTCGGGGGTCAATTTATGGGAGCTTGTGGTTCTACATTTTACGGTTAGGAATAGAAACCCACACCAGAGAACATCTAGAGTTTTAAAAAACCGGGTTCCAAATATTAAGAGAAAGGTTCAGTTGTACCTAAGTTTTTTGGTTCCACTTTTAAGAAACATGCCTTCTGGATGGACAATGAACCAATGCGTAAGTATACTAATTTTGGACTAACTTCTTAAATTTTCATAACATAGTTTTAATAAAAATATTTTAATATTTGGTTGTATAATATAGGAACTTCATTCGAACCATAAATACGAAGCTGCAACCGGTAAATCATTCCAATTATACGAATGTTACTTAATCCTGAAGCAGAGGTTGCCTGAAGAATACGATCCCGATATATTATGCCGTGAAGAGGGTCAAGATGATGACGAAGATTAGTTGGCTACTCCTACACTATAGATTTTGTGGGTACATCTATAGCAAACCCTCCTAAGACTAAACTCGACCGTTAGGGATGCCTAAAGGTTTAAAGGGTTGATGCACCGACAAAATGCAGTCGTGTTGTCTGCGACAGTGAGTTAGGTTTAATTTCCAGTAATTTACATTTGATGTACTACATAGTTTAAGTACCAAAAAAAAAAGATTATTTACACATCTAACGTGGAGTTTTATGTTTAGTGGACTCAAAAACAATTTAACTTACTTCATTAACTTCAAACTAAAATACAAGAAAGTACATTCAACCAATAAAACTATTATTAGGTCACTGTCGTAGGCACCTAGGATGCACTTAGCACGTGCAACAATCTTTTCAACCTCCAGGTTTCCCTGCCGGCCGAGTGGTGTCTCGGGATGGTTTACTTTAAGTTTACCGACAAAACCTAAAAATCACAAGTATTTACGATTCTATCAGCGCCTAAACAACCTTCTTGGATTGTAGTCTACCATGCCATCCTTCATAAGGAGGTAGCATTCATAAAACCTAAAATTGCGTCCATGCGTTTCAAGAAACTTTGCTTTCTCCATTGTTTCCTAAACATAGTAAAAACATACTAGTATACGTAATTTTAGTATTTATAAAATTAAAACAAATTTTAAAATTATATTTACTTACGACCGTCAGTTCCGTTGTAATGAATGCCGGTGTCAAGTCTCCTAATAGCGTAGCTTGGATGAGAACATAATTTTTCACATCTCTTTTTATACTACCAACCGTGTATCTTAAAGATTGCTTTGATCAATGGTTTGGATTCAAAACGTTTTGAAGAAAATGAGAATAAACCGGCTCCCAGAAGTTATACGGTGGTGCTACAACATCAACATTAACCGGAGCATTCATTACCGCAATCCATGCAGCTATGATTGCGGTATCTTCTTCAACGGTGAAGTTAACATTCATTCTGGATGAATAAAATGTTCACGGTTTGGTTGCGCAATCAATATCAATACTCGGGATTCTATTTATTGGAAAAAATAAAGGATGTGTCGTCCCTTCGTTGCAGTGACTGTTCACGGATGTGTGCTCCCTCCCTTGCAGTCACTCGTCACGGATGTGTAATCTATTTAAAGGGAATTATGTTTTCAAATTCCGAATGAGTGTAAATTGAGTGTGAACGAAAAAAGGTCAAGGAACGGCTAACCATAGACCGTTTTCCCTTTCCTGGAACGGTTAATAGTTAGCCGTTCCAAAAGAACGGTCAATGGTTCACCATTATTTTAATGAAGAACGGTTGATGGATGACCGTTATCTTCTTTTTGGAAACGGCTAATCATTAGTCGTCCCCGGACTCTTCCCGTTGAGATTCCCGCACACTAGGGAACCCTTGCGGGAATCACCTCTTTTGGCCAAACTTTTTTGGGTTGGGAAGCCCTTGGGCATGCCCATAAGACCCAGTCTAAGGGATGAATAAACCGTCTACAAAACACCCAAAATATTTACTAGATCTTTTTATAAAAGCAAAAACAAAGTGAATAAAAAAATTAAGATATTTGTACATCTTCTTCAAACGCTTCCGATTGAGAAGATAAGATGAGTAACCGCTTAATGAGAATATCAACAAGCTGTAGAAATAAAGGAATGTAGTCGGATTCAACTAGATTACGGACATAGTGATAGTTAATTTCAATGTGTTTAGTTCGAGTACGAAAGACTGGTTTGCAGCAAGGGACTTGGCACGGTTTTTGTTGCAGTAGAGAATAAATGGTGGAGAT
This sequence comes from Papaver somniferum, assembly GCF_003573695.1. Lineage (NCBI taxonomy): Eukaryota > Viridiplantae > Streptophyta > Magnoliopsida > Ranunculales > Papaveraceae > Papaver > Papaver somniferum. Next base: position 149,300,099 of record NC_039363.1, on the reverse strand, counting down.
AAACGTAGATAATACTCGCTGAGAAAAGCTAAGATTCACATTACCTAAGGGTGCACACGGTACGGTTCGTCTCGGTTCTTGCCGAGGCTGAGTACCTGTACCTCCCTAGCCTCGGTTCATATTTTTTGGACCTTTACTTGTACCCTGTACTTCGGTTTCGGTACCATTCGAGACTAGTACGGTACCAGGGACGGTTCTGGTTCTAGTCTCGGTCCTTAATTTTTCCAGATAAATTTTTTTCTGTTAAAAACATGTTTTACTGAGCAACAATATATTAAGAAATATCTCAAAGCACAATACACAACAACTAACAAGTAGAGATGCAAGTTTACTCCATGATGTTAACAAGCAAAGACAAGTGCCAAATACGAAATACCAAGTCTTGAAAAACTGAAAAAGTAACAAGTAGCAAAAGACTGACAGACACAGTCACTCACACACACAATTAAACAATAGTCTTACTGGTGGCAAAAGTAACAAGTAGCACTGGACAGTGGTGGTAAAAAAGTAACAAGTAGCACTGGTGAGTGGTGGAAAATACAAAGTCTTGAAAATCTATTCCATGGAGACAGCACTGGTGGTGGCATTATTGTTGATAGGACCAAGTAATGCTGCAAAAACAAGTAATAGCAGTTAGGCAGTTAGTAACTATTAGTTTATTAGACTATTACTGCAAAAACACGTAATATGTATATGTTATAATGTTACCTTCTTCAACTTCAACATTGTCATCTGGTATGTAGTCAGATAGAAGATCAAGTTGTATTGGCTTTCTTAGTCAGCTTTGTGTGCAAAGCAATGCCTCAACTGTCCTTGTAGATAAAGAGCTTCTACAAGGACTTAACAAAAAATGGCAGCATAAAGAAATTAAAGATTCAAATATAATCCAATCATTGTATCCATGAAACAGAAATTAGCTTCCATTATAGTTTTTTTCTGCAAAAATTTACATTTTCCCCCACCCTAGAACATATTTCGACAGGCATATAGCATACCCTAACTTACTCCTAGAATAGACCCAAAAACTCCATCAACATGAAACATAAATAAACTTCATCATTTCTAGTCTCTTTCAAACATAAATATCTCCACAAAGTTGATCATTAGAAACCCCATATGTCCATATCACTCTAAATATCATGTCTAAAATTCACCATTACTAAACATAAAAACCCAATTTTTTACAAAGAACACCCAAAATAAAATCGGATAAAATCACAGTCCAATAAATAAACAGAGGAGGAAAGAAACGATTTACCTTTGGTTGAGATTAAGGGTGCAGAGAGATAGCAGAAAATTCCAAAACCCTAGAATCGGTCATGCAAATCATTATGTTATAAACTTATAATCAAACTAATGAAGCTCAAATTAAATGATACAGATCCAGATTGCGTCTTACCTAATCAAATGATTAAGGAATAAGAACAGATAGATCGAGATTTTCCGGTACCCAACAGATAGATCGACCACTCCTCAGTCTAAATTTAACTGAACACAAAAAAGGAAGAAAATAATCAAAATCAAAATAAAAATAAATAAATAAATAGAAACATCACAATCATAATCATAATCAAAGAAATTAGTTACTTGTTGTGTACTTGTTGTTGAATGAATCAAAAAAACAGTGATGGAATGGTGGCGTGTTCTTATGAACACAGTGATGGAGGAGGACAGCAGCGAAGAAGAAGAACTGAAGAAAGGAAAAAAACTGAAACACTTCTGCTTCTAAATCCTAACCTCATTTCTATATATACTAGAAATCTATCACCGTTAGATTATGTCTAAATCTAACGTTCAATATTAATCGGTACATTCGGTACGGGACGGCACGGGATATGGGTAGGGCCGAGTACCTATACCTCCCTAGCCTCGGTTCCTATTTTTTGGACCGGTACCTGTACCCCCTTCCTCGGTTCGGTAAAAAAACAGGTACGGTGCCACCGGTTCCGGGACTGTCCGATTTTTCGGATCGGTTCATGTGCACCCTTAACATTACCTCAGCAACCAACAGTGAAAGTTCCTTGTATTCATCCACGGGTACTAAACTTGGAAACTGTGGGTTGTTTCTTAGACTGCGAACTAATAAAAGAGGAACCAAGGAATACACACTAGCCAACAATGGACTGTCTTGTATCGAGAAAGCCGCCTCAATTAGAATCTGAGAGCCCGTAGAGAAGTAATGTCACATGCAGTAATGATAGTATCATACCCTAGAGATTTATTCAAATACCCCAGGATTCTCTTGACCACCCGCAAATGGGATGTCGTGGGCATATGTATAAACAATGTGTATATATGTGTATTTTACAATCTATTAGAAGATCGCCATCATATATGGAAACGATTGGACCATGTGAAACATGTGTGGGGAAAGACTTGCATCCAAGCATGTTGGTTCTTTGAAGTAGTTCTAAGACATAATTAGATTGAGTGAGGAGATAAGAGTTGTTGTCATGAATGTTGGTAACCTCAATCCCAACAATTTAGGAAAATCACCCACATCCTTCATAACAAAAGTTGTGCTCAGTTTTACAAAAAAGGAAGATATTAAGTCAAGCAAACTCAACAAGTAAAATGTCATCCACGTAGAGTAACAGAAGTACAACATATTCCCTAAGGAATTATATGAATATAACTATCAAAAGCTAACATGATGAAGCCTTGGTTAATTATGAAACCAAGCTCTAGATGCTTGATTAAAGCCATAGAAAGAGTTAGTCTTTACATACATGACAAGGATGATTTGGATCCACAAAATTCTACAGCTGGTGTGTTTAGACAGCTTCATTGGGATCACCATGTAAAAAGGAATTGGAACATCAAATTGCTTGACTTTTCAACCTTATGCAAGAGCAATAATTAGAATTGTTCTTATAGTTATGAACGTGACTACGAGGCTAAAAGTATTTTTGTTTTCAATTCCATCGAGCTGATGATACCCCTTTTACACCTAGCATGCTTTGTACCTCTGATTGGTGTCATCAAATCTCAATTTAACTATGTGTACCCATTTATTGTCCAGCATAGAGCTGGAAAACGGGCGGGGCGGAGCTGGTTTATTACGGGTCATACATGTACGGGTTAAAATGGGCCAAAACTTTGGGGTCGTTATTCTTCACGGGTAGCCATTTCTTCAACCCGCGCCCGTAGTGGGTAAAGCTTACGGGCTAGCCCGGCTTATTTAATTAAAAATAAAATTAAAACTTAATTAAGGTAATTTGTGACAAATTAAAATTTACAGTGATAAAAATTGTAAACAAAACTCAAATCTCATTTTTGATTCTTGATAATCCCACAATTCCTTCTTCCGACTCCCTATCATCACTGCTCGGTTCCCATCTTCCTCAAATTCTCATGGAATCATGTCGTTGTTCAAACTAAAATTAGACGAAAACCCATTTTCCATATCTGATATTACTCTAATTCCACCTCAATTTCATCTCAATTCTCTGTATGTTCTTTTCACCATTCAACAGTAGCAACTCAATCTCAAAACCCACATCCAATTCTACCATTTCATACTTCAAAACCCGAAAAAGGATTCCACAATCCTGCGGGTTTACGGTCCGGGACGTGTTTACCCGTTTCTACACAAGCCAGCATTTCTCTAACCCGCGCCCGACTTGTTTAGAAACAAGACAAGTCGGGAGCTGGTTTTCACGGGTCGTGTCGGTCCAACTTGCGGGTTTTGGGCTTGTTTCCAGCACATTCATTAAGGGGTCATAAGGACTTTACTCTACGTATTGTTGTTGATAAGAATTGTATACTCATTTTCCATGGCAACAACCCACTGGGATCTTTGGATGCAGACTTATAAGTTTAAGGTTTCTTAGGACATATGACAGATGATGTAAATGCTATGGGAGTAACTTTCTTCACGAGTGGTTGAGGGCGATATAGCTGCAGTGAAATGAGAGAATGATGTTGGAATAGCAGGTGTAACAGTGCACTCATTTGAATGAGTGTCAAATGTTGTTCAAGTGCAAAAAGGGAAGTTACATTCATCAAGGAAACATGTCTTGAGAAGAACACCTTTTTGCAGGAATTTTCATAGCACAGACATCCTTTGTGGATCTTATTATATCCATTGATGGTGCACTTATAGGATTTGGGACAAAGTTTGTCCTTCATAGTGTGGCACAGAAATAGGAAACAAGTGCAACCATAAACTTTTAAAAATGAAAGGATTCCATCCAAACTCATTAAGCATACAGGAAACCATAACAATAGTCTTCCCAACTACAGTAACACGTCACATTTTATTGCCAACAACTCATAAGCTCCATCACATTGAAAAGATTTAATTATAATAGAAAAAAAATTCTCATTCAATAACTTCAAAGATATAAAAGCAAAAAACACTCTCATACATACTCTTCATAGGATAGATCCAAATGTATTTACTATAATCATCAGGAAAAATGATATAATACATAAATCACATATTGGATGTAACAGTGGAAGCTCCTCAAATGTCATAGTGAACGAGTTGAAGTGGTGCAGTATGGTTCCTTTATGAGACTTGAAAAGGTATTCCCTAACTCTTGCCTATCTGACAGGAATGATACAGAGAGGTGAAATCATCATTAGTTATCTGGATTTAATAATTAGAGGCCAACTTCTGAATAATTAAATTAACTGGGTGTTCAAGCCTTCGATGCGAAAGTCTAGAGCTTTTCTGAATGATGACATGAACCTGAGTTGAAAATGTAGGATCGAGATCCCCATCTTTGGGTACTTCGGAAATGAATGGTTGGGTGTGGAAATCCTAAATGTTGTACCTTTATGGAAAGAAGTTGTACCCCAATGGAGAGAATTCAACCAGAACATTTTTCGTCACTAGTTAGTTTACCCTCTGAAACAAGGAATTTTTTTCCAAATTCCAAACATAGAGAATATATTTAAGAGGAATGCAAGAATCATTTAGTTTCCGAAACTGAGTCTCCCAACCATTTAAATGGATACTAGTTTGTCATTTTGTATTAATATCCAACATATGAAGAGGTTTTTGAGGAACAATTATTGATTTAGTCATATGGATAGTAGCTGCTGAATCATTAGCCAATAAATATTGAGATAATTAGATGAAACCTGAATGGTTGTGTTAGCTTGTGGTTTTTAAAAAAGAGAGGGTGTCAATTACACCACCAAAACTATAATTTGGAAACCTGTACGGATAAATTAATATGTACCCAAATTGTAATATGAACCGAATTCCAACAAAAACAAGTCTTGTAATCTTTCTTACAATATACAAGTTTCCAAGAATAAATCTTGTAGGTTTATATAGTCTTTTAGGTTTAAAAACTTCCAAGGTTATTTTAACGTCCTACTTGTGATACTTATATTGAAACGATAAACAAAATAAAAAGAAATAATACAAGAAACCAGAAATTTTTTAACGAAGAAAACTGCAAAGTAGAAAAACTCCGGGACCAAGTCCATAACTTGAACACCATACTGTATTAATCCACAAGCCTACCATCAGACTTCAGACTAAAATGTAGTTGAGACCAAATCGAAACTACAAATAATTCATCTTCAGTTGTGCTCATTTAAATATCTTGGATCTCGCAAGACCCTACATAATACACTTACCCTAGCTGACGTCCTTTATAGGTCTAGCAGTTGCTTCAACCTAAATGAAAGTTTTTGTGAATATTCTTCATGTTAGAGCATTGCTCAGTCGAACTCACAAGTGTTGCTATATCAATCTTGTTGTCAAATTAGTTGTCAAAACTATATCTTGATTTCTAGTCTACAATTAGTTAAGTCTCGGTCTAGGATAAAGGTAGTTGAGAAACGATCCAGTCATCATTTGTGTTCTACCGTTTGAAGGCGAAGATCAACCGAAGCTTTTGGAGAACTTTATCAACAAAAGGTAAGTGAAGACTAAACCACCTATTCTCAAGTTATATTCACCTTTCTATCCTTGAGATTATTGTCGCATAACTAATTAGACTAGCTTACATATAAAAGAATTTCGAGTCGAGAACTAATTATTTAGTTTACAAATTTCTCGAAATATAATGACTAAGCTTAATGAACATTAGTTCATACTTGATCAATTTCGATGGAGAACAATTTATTGTTCGGAAACAAATCATGATTCAAGTTTATCATTCAAAAATAGCCTGAAATAGTGATATGTGTCATTGATGTTATTCAGGAATGTTTTGAATTGATTTAGAAAAATATAAAACTATTATATTCGGAATACAAGATAACGTTATCAGTCTTACAAACTGAGAAAACTGATATATGTATGAATCTGTATTACATGTACTTGTGTATGTAGTGCAGTAGCTATATATCGACTTTCAGATTTGTGTGATACGAATTCTCATATGCACATCAGGGGAAATTCTGTTTGTTTCGTAATCCGGATAGGCATGCATATTCTTATACAAACCATTTTAGAACTGTGGTAAGGGAACCGAGTTTAAGTATTCAAACCGGTATGCGAACCAATACAATTCTATATTATCGAACCGGTTTAGTACCCAAACCGGTACGCAAACTGAAAAAGTTCAGCGAACTCCGGAACCGGTAAAAGTTTTAAGTTTGCAAACTGGTACGTGAACTGAAAAAGTTCTTTTAAATCCGGAACTTAGTGTTGCACCTAATTTTACAAACCGGTACGTGAACTGAAAAAGTTCTGTCAACTCCGGAACTCGGTTTTGCCTTAAGTTTGCAAACCGGTCCACGTACCTTGACTCAGCTGACTCACGAACGACTCAAGTATTTCTACTTTGTGCATTTACCAACTATGTTGATTATGATTCAATTGCGATTAAATTATTTCTATGAGATGATTTGCATTTGATCAATTGTTTATAAACACTAGACTCATTTGATCACATGACTATGACTCAAGAATAATGTCTTGTGAACATGAAAATGAGTGTTAAGATTTAAAGTTCAAACCGGCTAGTTTCAACTAACCATGTTGAACATAGTCCTTATACACGGTTTTCCAAACCAGAGTGTATATCTTGTTTATGTGAATAAGATTCAAAGTTTCCATCTAACAGCGAATATTGTTTGCTTGGTTCCAAAGATATCTTAGCTTAAACCTAAAACAACCTAGGATTTGAATGTCTATATAAGGGGAAATTTTGGCAACTACGATCTTTGAATCCCGACACTACTTTTTGGTGTGTCCTAGTTGTATCTAAAGTCGTCCTCTCCAGATACCCTTTTAGGGTTTAGCGACTATCAAAGACTTCACGGGGATTCATGAAGCCAGGTTCAGTTATCTTTTATCTTGATAATTGAGTATCCTGATCTTGTTTAATTGTTGATTTATCACTTGAACAAGATAGATAGAAATAAAAAAGTTCTCTTCGTCTCAACTTTGTGATTCCAAAAGTTTTATACTTGTGGGTGAATAATAATCTGGGATGCACTTCGGGTTGTATAAGTCCGGATCTTGAGGATAGCCAGAATTTTGTCAAGTTTCTATCGATTTCCATCACCTGGATCCTATATTTGATCTCATCATACGTTTCGTTCGTAAATCAGGAAATCAATTAGCCTTAGTCTGTTGGGAGGCAGATTTGGTTTAAAGTCTTCAATTGAGATTGAAGTAACTCTTAGTTGGTGGGACTCCATCCAAGAGAATCATATGCGCAGAGTCCGGCTGAGATTCAAGAGGCGTAAGGAGCGCGATTGTACCTTAATTGGTGGATTTATTTTTAGGGCTCAACTACATTCCAGACCGAAGTTAATTTGTAGTACGCTAGTGTCTGTAGCGGCTTAATACAGTTAGGTGTTCAATCTGGACTAGGTCCCGAGTTTTTTCTGCATTTTCGGTTTCCTCGTTAACAAAATTTCCGGTGTTTGTGTTATTTATTTTTCCGCATTATATTATTTATGTTTATAATTGAAATATCACAGATTTTGCATTGATCAATCACAGTAGATAGGTCCGACATAGTTTTTTGGATAAGACTTGATTGATCCTTGGACATTGGTCTTTGATACCGTCCAAGAACTCTCTTTGTAGTAGGTTCACGGATTCAGTTCTGTAAACGTTCTAACAACAAGAGAAAGAGAGAGAGAGATATAACTCTAGACACTTGGTATTGAGTTTGTCCATACAGATTTCGTACGAAAAAATTGGTGGTGTATTTTGGTACCCCAGTGTTTTCAATTGGTATTAGAGCAGGCAAACATGTTAAGACCTAATAAGTCCGTGTTTGAAGCAGTCTGATTTTATGGACAGATATGAAATCACTAAAAAAGTAACACCAGTTCGGAATCATTGAGACATGATTCAAGAGGTTGGTTCACATGATAAAACTGTCACATCTATTACATCATTTAAAACTGTGAATAACTGGGAAACACGCCTAGAAGAACAGTTGGGTGAACTTTCTGACGAAAATGATTCTGTTATTGATGAAGATGTTGATAAGGAATTCTCATAATACATTAAGATGTTTGACCATTTCTTAAAAGGAAAAAGACCGACATCTTGTCTGACTTCTCTCTGTCAAGAAAACAATAAACTGAGAAAGATCGTTAAAGGTTCTGATTATGATTATCACTCAGTTCAATCCCTTCTTAAAGATCGCGAAGAAGAAGTACGTTCAAGGAACTTAGAATGTGAAAGACTTTGTAATAATCTCATTGTGTTTGAAGAAAAACTTGCAAGGAATGTGAGGGTAAATTACCCAATGACCACGTGTCAACATCCTAAGGGATGAATACATGATAAGATGATGGGATAGGAACACCGAATCCTAATCTAAAAAGGTGAGTTCTTCTAAATCTAGGCGCCTGCTACAAACACCACATGAATGACGCGTGTGAGGAGTGGTCTAATCCGCTTAGACGGTCAATTCTGAAAACAAGGAATGCATTTAATGAAGGATAAAAACATATATGGATGAATCTGCATCGCAATGGAAGGCTCTTGCATCTATACTATGACCCAGAGGTGATAGAGCACGAGGTTCTCCAGAGAAGGGCTACACGATGACGAGCAAGGCGAGACGACTCGGAGGGAGAACCAAGCAAGCCATCATGAGGGATAGTATAAAACCAGTCCGAAGCGGCGAAGGAGATGTATGATAACTCCACCAGCTCGGCAAGACCAGGCCATGACGAGTCTAATTTTCCTATAAATACTAGTCAATGTAGAGGAGATGGACAACTTATGTAACATTTTAGATGGTCTTTCTACAGAGAATTCCTGAGAGAGATCTAGAGAAAGAGAGAATAAGAAGTCTAAGTGACATTTGTAGTTCTTTTAAGGGTAAGACCTTATAATCAATAAAGAAAACATCTTCTTTCCCGTGGACGTAGGTCTTCATGGATGAACCACGTTATATACTTGTGTCAATCTTTACTTTTTATGTTTATTACATCATGTTCATCTTGAATCTTGAATGTTTGAGTAGTTTATAGCCTTTAGATTTACATGGGTGTAGTCATCAGAAAAGATGCAACTACAAGGAAGGAAGCAATGTTTAACTCTCAACATGTTTGTTGTAAAGACAGAGAAAGTCTTTTTCTCACTCGAGAAAAACAGCTTGAGGATGATTTACTGCTGCTAATGATAATATCAAGTTGTTGGAAGAAAAATTGAAATAGTTCATTGCTAGTTCAAACAAATCCTCCACTGTGCTAGGAGCAAGTAAAAATCATCGTAACACCCGAGGATTGGGCTATAAGGGAATAAATGCTCCAAGTATTAGCACAGAGGTAAAATTTGTCAAAATTAGTGCTTCCTTTAAACCAAAGGTTTCCACTAAATATGAAATACCTATGTCAGCAGTTGAAGTTCAGAGGAGAAAATATCAACCTTCGAAAATAGCACACGAGGTTCCATATAATAACACTTTTTACAAGTGCTATTATTGCGATAAAAACGGTCACCTACAAAAGGAATGTCGTTTTTGCGTAAGGGATGAAAAACTTCATGATGTATTTATTTGGGCATCATAAGAAGTGATCAAACCAAAATAATATATTAATACTAATACTCTTAACATTGCAAGTGGTCAACGTCCAAACTTTAGAGAAAGGAATCTAAGGATGCACACGGTACGGTTCAACTCGGTTCTTGTCGAGGTCGAGTACTTGTACCTCCCTAGTCTCGGTTCTTAGTTTTTGGACCGGTACCCGTACCTCTTTTCTCAGTTCCGGTACCATTCGGAACAAATATGATACCAGAGACGGTTCCGGTACCAGTCGGTACTTTCTGTCGGTACCAGTTCTATCCGGAGATATTTAGCCTTTATATTTGTCATTGTAGTATCAGATCTATTAACCCAAGAACAAGACCAAAAGGTAAATCTCCTAACTTCCTAAGCGTGGAAAGCGAGCGGAGTCACCAGTTCGAACAAATAAATCTAGTACTTAGTTTAAGCTACACATATCTGGCATTAGCTGATAGTAAAATTGTACACTCAAAAGATGGAATAAGTTTTCAGTAGAAACCCCTTTGTAGAAGTTGTTCCAAATTAAAAAAAAAACAAATAATCAAGGATGCAATCAAAATGATTAAATCAACTATTCATGAGATTAGTTAAATCGCAAAAAAAAAAAAATACTATTAATGAGATTAGTTAAATTGCAACCGATCAGAACACTATTAAGAAACCCACAAAGATATTCATTAAAAAAGTAGAACTGGAGAAAAGAGGGTATTACAAGCTATCGTTTGAAAGAAGAAAGATCGACAGTTCCATCACTGATGCTGAGAATAAAAGGATATCTAGTAGCTCCCTTATACAACAGAGTATGTTTCTTTAACCATGTCTCTGTTATCCCGATATCGTTACCACCACCACCTTGTTTTCTTTCCATTTGTTCACTTTGAAATCACTGTTCCAAATCTTTTAGGATTTATATTCCATTTGCCAAAGCCAAGACATCGAAAGTTCTAATTTGTGCATCACCAGTTATATTCGGTACAAACGGTACGGGACATGAATAGGACCGTGTACCTGTACCCCTAGAGGTCGGTTCTCAGTTTTTGAACCGGCACCTGTACCCATTTTTTCGGTTCAGTACAAAATCGGGTACGGTTCCACCAGTTCCGGCACGGTCCGATTTTTCGTCTCGGTTTCTATGCACCCTTAAAGGAATTTGTGCTGTAATAAACCGAGTTTTGCGTATAACTGCTTTACAAAGCCTTTTCACAATTGTAATGATTTTCAAAAGGTTAATCGAGTTGAGACCAAGACAAGATCCTATGTTTCCGGTTGGATAAAGTCTAATTTGAATGGTCATCCAAATACTTCTCCAAGTATTTTTGACATAATTAACGGGAAGAAAAAGACACCGAAGGAACCTATCTCAGAAAATCATAGTAATATTGGTTTGAATCTTCGCACTAAGCTGGTGTATGTAGACATCTTCACTGGGATCACCATGTAAAAGTAATTGGAAATTCCAATTGCTTGACTTTCCAGCATTATGCGAGAGCAATAATTAAAATTGTTCTTATAGTTATCAACCTGACTACGACGCTAAAAGTAGTTTTGTTTTCAATTCCATCAAGCTGATGATACCCCTTTTGCACCTAGCGTGCTTTGTACCTCTGAATTGTGTCCTCATATCTCAATTTAACTGTGTGTACCCATTTATTGTCCAGCACATTCATTAAGGGGTCATAAGGTACTTTATTCCATGTATTGTTGCTGAGAAGAGTTGTATACTCATTGCCCATGGCAACAACCCACTGGGATCTTTGGCTGCAGACTTATAAGTCTTAGGTTTTTTGGGACACATGACAGATGATGTGAATGCTATGGGAATTCTTCATGAGTGGTTGAGGGCGATGTAGTTGCAGTGAAATGAGAGAATGATGTTGGAATAGCAGGTGTAAAAGTGCACTCATTTGGATGAATGTAAAATGTCGTGCAAGTGCAAAAAGGGAAGTTACATTCATCAAAGAAAACATGTCTGGAGAAGAACACCTTTTTGCAGGAATTTTCATAGCACATACATCCCTTGTGGATCTTATTATATCTATTGATGGTGCACCTATAGAATTTGGGACAAAGTTTTCCTTCATAGTGTGGCCCAGAAATTGGAAACAAGTGCAACCATAAACTTTTAAAAATGAAAGATCGGGTTCTCTGTTAAAGAGTACCTCGAATGATGTTTTAAGAGAAAGTATCTTATATGGATTTCTATTGATTAAGACTATGGTAGTGAGAAAGGATTCCATCCAAATTCCTTAAGCATACATGAAACAACAATAATAGTCTTCTCAACTACAGTAACACGTCATTTTTTTTTTTGCCAGCATCTCATAAGCTCCATCACATTGAAAAGATTTAATTAAGAAAACAAATTCTCATTCAATAACTTCAAAGATATAAAAGAAAAAAACACTCTCATACATAGTCTTCATAGGATAGATCCAAATGTATTTACTATAATCATCAGGAAAAATGATATAATACCTAAATCACATATTGGATGTAACAGTGGAAGGTCCCCAAATGTCATAGTAAGCGAGTTGAAGTGGTGCAGTAGCGTTCCTTTATGAGACTTGAAAAGGCATTTCCTAAATCTTGCCTATCTGACAGGAATGACACACAGGGATGAAATCATCATTAGTTATCTGGATTTAATAATTAGAGGCCAACTTCTGAGTAATTAAATTAACTGGGTGTATAATCCTTCGATGCGAAAGTCTAGAGATGCTCTGAATGATGACATGAACCTGAGTTTAAAATGTAGGATCAAGATCCCCATCTATGGGTACTTCAGAAATGAATGGTTGGGTGTGGAAATCCTAAATGTTGTATCTTTATGGAAAGAAGTTGTACCCCAACGGAGAGAATTCAACCAGAATATTTTTCGTCACTGGTTAGTTTACCCTCTGAAACAAAGAATTTTTTTCTAAATTCGAAACATAGATAATATCTTTAAGAGGAATGCAAGAATCATTTAGTTTCTGAAACTGAGTCACTAACCATTTGAATGGATACTTGTTTGTCATTTTGTATTAATACCCAATATACGAAGAGGTTTTTGAGGAACAATTATTGATTTAGTCATATGGATAGTGGCTGCTGAATCATATAGCCAATAAATATTGAGATATTTGGATGAAACCTGAATGGTTGTGTTAGCTTGTGGTTTTTTAAAAAGAGAGGGTGCCCAGTACACCACCAAAACTATAATTCGGAAACCTGTATGGATAAATTTGTCACAATCATAAGTACAGATCAACAATAAATATTTGATACTTATATGAAGACAAGTTTAGCTCGGATGATCTCAGAAATCAATATCTGAGTAATAACCTAGTATGTGCCTGAATTGTAATGTGAAACGAATTCCAATAAGAACAAGTCTTATAATCTTTCTTACAAGATACAAGTTTCCAAGTATAAATTTTTTAGGTCTATATAGTCTTTTAGGTTTAAAAACTGCCAAGGTTGTTACAACATCCTACTTGTGATATTTACATTGAAACGATAAACAACATAAAACTAAATAATACAAGACACCATGTATTTTTTAACGAAGAAAACTGCAGAGCAGAAAAACCTCGGGACTTAGTCCAGAACTTGAACACCATATTGTATTAAGCCCCTACAGACACAAGCCTACCATCATAATTCGGACTAAAATGTAGTTGAGACCGAATCAAACCTACACATAAGTCAGCTTCAGTTGTTCTTTTTTACACCACTTGGATCTCGCAAGACCCTACACAACACGATTCCCCTAGCTGATGTATTTTATAGGTCTAGAAGTTTCTTCAACCTAAGTAAAAAATTTTGTGACTATTCTTCCTGTTAGAGCATTGCTCGGTCGAACTCACAAGTGTTGCTATATCAAGCTTGTTGTAAAATTTAGTTGTAAAAACTATATCTTGATTTCAAGTATACAATTAGTTAAGTCTCGGTCTAGGATAAAGGTAGTTGAGAAACGATCTAGTCATCATTTGTATTCTACCGTTTGAAGGCGAAGATCAACCGAAGTTTTTTAGAACTTCATCAACAAAAGGTAAGTGAAGACTGAACCACCTATTTCTCAAGTTATATTCACCTTTTTATCCTTGATACGATTGTCGTATAACTAATTAGACTAGCTTTCATATATAAGAATTTCGAGTTGAGAACTAGTTATTTAGTTTATGAATTTCTCGAAATATAATGACTAAGATTAATGAACATTAGTTCATACTTGAACAATTTCGGTGGAGAAAAATTTATTGTTCGGAACCAAATCATGATTCAAGTTTATCATTCAAAAATAGCCTGAAATAGTGATATGTGTCATTAATGTTATTCAGGAATGTTTTGAATTGATTTAGAGAAATACAGAACTATTATATTCGGAATACAAGACGGTGTTATCAGTCTTACAAAATGAGAAAACTATTACATATTTGAAGATGTATTACATGTACTTGTATACGTAGCGGAATAGCTATATATCGACTTTCAGATTTGTGTGATACGCATACTCGTATGCACATTATAGGAAAATTTGTTTGTTTCGTGATCCGGATAGGTATGCATATTCTTATGCAAACCATTTTGGAACTGTGGTAAGGGAACCGGGTTTAAGTATTCAAACCGATATGCGAACTAATAGAGTTCTATGTTATGGAACCAGTTTAGTACCCAAACCGGTATGCAAACTGAAAAGTTTTGTGAACTCCGGAACCGATAATAGTCTTAAGTTTACAAACCGGTACGTGAATTGAAAAAGTTCTGTCAAATCCGGAACTTAGTTTTGCACCTAAGTTTGCAAATCGGTATGTGAATTGAAAAAGTTTTGTCAACTCCGGAAATCAGTTTTGCATATAAATTTGCAAACCGGTCCGCGTACCTTGACTCAGCCGACTCACGAACGACTCAAGTATTTGTACTTTTTGCATACCAACTATGTCGATTATGATTCAATTGCGATTAAATTATTTCTAAGAGATGATTTGCATTTGATAAATTCTCTATAAACACTTGACTTATTTAATCACATGATTGTGACTCAACATTAATGTCTTGTGAACATGAAATGAGTGTTAAGCTTTTAAGTTCAAACCGGCTAGTTTCTGCTAACCATGTTGAACATAGTCCTTATACACGGTTCAGTTAAGGTTTACCTAACCAGAGTGTATATCTTGTTTATGTGAATAAGATTCAAAGTTTTCATGCAATATCGAATATTTTTTGCTTGGTTCAAAGTTATATTAGCTTAAACCTAAGCAACCTAGGCTTTGAATGTCTATATAAGGGGAACTCTTGGAAACTGCGATCTTTGAATCCCGACACTATTTTTTGATGTGTCCTAATTTTATCTAGAGTCGTCTTCTTCAGTTGCCCTTTTAGGGTTTAGCGACTATCAAAGACTTCACTGGGATTCGTGAAGCCAAGTCCAGTCCTCTCTAGAAACCCTTTAGGCTACACTTCGGGTTGCATAAGTACAGATTTTGAGGATATCCAGACTTTTGTCAAGTTGCTATCGATTTCCATCACCTGGATCCTACGTTTGATCTGATCATTCGTTTCCATCGTAAATCAGGAAATCAATTATAGGTTAAATCTATTGGGAGGCAGATTTGGTTTAATGTTCTTCAATTGAGATTGAAGCAACTCTTAGTTGTTCAGACTCTATCTAAGGGAATCAATTGCGCAAAGTCCTGCTGGGATTCAAGAGGCGTAAGAAGCGCGATTGTACCTTAATCAATGGATTTTCTTTTAGGGTTAAACTACATTCCAGACCGAAGTTAATTGGTAGTAGGCTAGTGTATGTAGCGGCTTAATACAGTTTGGCGTTCAATCTGGACTAGGTCCCGGGTTTTTTCTTCATTTGCGGTTTTCTCGTTAACAAAATTTATGGTGTCTGTGTTATTTATTTTTTCGCATTATATTATTTATCTTTATAATTGAAATATCACAGGTTGTGCGCTGATCAATCATAGTAGATAGGTCTGACCTAGTTTGTTGGATAAGACTTGATTGATCCTTTGATATGGTCTTTCGTACCGTCCACGAACTCTCTTTGTAGTTCATTTCACGGATTCAGTTCTGTAAACGTTCTAACAACAAGATACAGAGAGATATATAACTCTAGACACTTTCCTTGATTGAGTTTAGCTCTCTGAGCTGTGTTGAGTTTTTCCATGCAGATTGCCTACGAAAAAATTGGTGGTGTATTTTGGTACCCCCAGTGTTTTCACTTCCTCTAACAGAAAGTCTATTTGATTTCCTTCAGAAATGTTTTCAATCAAGGTATGGAAATCTATACGCTTATGAGAGACCTTCAAGAATACAAGATATCGAGCAAACTCAAGAACAGGTTGAACTTATTTTCTTCAAAAGTTATATAGATTCCTAATCGATTTCTACTCTACAAGAATAATCTAAACAAATCAAATAAGAGGGGATTTAGATATCTATCTTATGGAATCACAAGAGTATTTTGTGATTTATATCTATTTCATTTTTTTATATAGTTTGGAAACTAAAAGATCAATATATAAGAACGAGATTCGGATCACCAGAACTATTGGGTAAAAGATATTCTGGTCGGGCTTCACGAATACCTTAGTGAAGTCTTTCAAAGTCGTAACCTTATACAACTTCACCAAAGGAAACATAGGTTTTTAGAGGGTGACTCTGGCCGCAATTTAGATGCAGAAGTGTCAGGATTGGGTTCCAATTTGTAGAAAGTCCTATATTTACATTGATTAATAACGTTTGTAGATGGTAAAAAATTATTTGATGGTTTTTCTAGGAAATCCTGAAGATCTCTGTGCAGACAGAGGATCCTCAACCGAGCAAACTGCCTAACCTCAAACAGATCCACTGCACATGAGTGATTTGAGTTCGAGAGATCAATCTGTAGGATTCTGGCCTAAACCAAGAAATGGCCAATCCAGAGTCAATTCGGCCACAAAGAGGGAAGACGATTGATCTGTAGGAGGGAACCTGAGAAGTGTGAGAGATCAATGGTGATCGAAGATTGTGAATGTGTTTAAGGTTTCTGCAAGTTTTTTGTGAACTGTTGAGTTCGAATAAGTTCTGGTTGATTGATTGAGTTCTTGAGAGTAATTGATCGGATCAGAATTCTTGTGTTGTTCAATCGTGGATTCAGAGACTTATTTATATTTCCAGAATAGTAGACACATTGATCTCCAGTAAGTGTGACGGTTGCTCGAGTGAAAGAGTGGGAAAGTGGGAAATCTTGGTTCAACCAGTTCCAGGTCGTGCAGAGACTTGGTTGATTGTCAACCCACTACTTTGCTAACTCCCTCCACTGCTTGCACGACTTACTCAAATTTCTCACCGTGGATGAATACACGTGCCATAGGACACTAGACCAAACCCTAATTAATATCCCCCATGTGACGTGATTGATGTCTCGCGAACGTAGAGTCTGCAAGGCAGACGTATACTTGATCAGTCAGTCGTTGACTTGATTAGAAGATGAGTCTAAGTATTGTTCAGTCGAGCATGATTTCTGAATGCTCTATGATTCATGAATTGAATATGTATGTTGGGACGTGTAGTTCTCGAATGAATGATGTTGATAATTGGATTAACATGATGAATGTTGATATACTGAGAAAATATTGCTCGTCTGTTGAATATTGATAGTTGAGCATCTGAGAAAAAATTGCACATTCGATAAATTACCGAATATTGATAGTTGAATCAATATTTGAGCATCTGAGCAAATATTGCTCATTCGATAAATTACTGAATATTGATAGTTGAAACAATATTTGAGCATCTGAGCAAATATTTCTCATTCGATAAATTAATGAATATTGATAGTTGAATCAATATTCGAGCATCTGAGGAAATATTGCTCATTCGATAAATTATTAGTAAAGTGACCAAATAAAATATTAATTAAAATATTGGTAGCTGGACCGATATATTCAACCTAGATGTTGATAGCTAGATCAACATAAAATTATTAGTGTTTGAACTAGCTCATAATTATGATTTGCAGAGCATTTGTTTGAAACCCTAATTTTGATCAATTGTTGATCAATTTATGATTTACTGAAAATAAGTCACTGAGTGAATGAAGGACCGGCTACATGGGATGATGGCCGACCATGTAGCACCCAAGTGCTCGAGTGAGCATGTACCAAAGTCCTTTGTTGACCAGTTGGTGAAAGGATGATCAAATGTTGGTTTAATCATTTGTTAAATAATGATCGTCTGAGCGTTAGGTAATAAAACCTAGATATGGAGAGATGAGGGACCGATCAAGGGGTCATGGGACCGGCCCTTGGTGGTCGTGGGACCAGATGATGGTAAACTGAGAAAATCCCAAGTTGGTTGGAGAGAGTTTGGACCCAATATGAATTGTTGAGATATGATTAGGTCAAAATTATGAAAGAGTGTGGGACCGGCTCCTTGCAATCCTAAGGGACGACCTTGGTCGGTCAAGGTGGCATGCCCGTGTCTCAGTCCTGAGAGTTTTGGTATTTTCTGGTGAGCGTTTGAGCAATATTTTGGATTTTCAGAAGAGTTTGATCTTGACTGAAACTCGTAGTTTTTCTCGAATGAGCAAGTAGAACTTTGCTCATGCGACCGATATTTTGAGAATATTAAAATAAGTGGAAATGTTATTTATTCCCCTAGTATCCATGGGCTTTGCACGAACACCCTTCAGGGGTATCTTTACAAAGGGATGAATATACATCAACGTCGTAAAGTCCGGTTTTAACCTCCACAACATTTATCATGTCGGAGATTAAATAGATTTCGATTTATTCTGTTTTCTCGAAAAAAAAAACGGAGAGAAAATTTTCAGAGAGTAGTTGCAGAGAGAGCTCAGATCAGAGAGAGTTGAGAACCGAATCTCCATTGAATCTACATTTAATTAATCGAGATTAATCTTGATTAAACATGCAGTTTATTCTCCATTAAATATTGAATCTAGTTTGAATCAATCGAAATCGGTGAAGGAGTTTCAGAGTCATATTTGGTTTATTCTCCATTGAAGAAGAAGTTTCTGATAATTGTTCTTCAATTCAACTGAAATCAGAGTTGTTTTCATATTCGAATCATTGAATCTGAAGATCTACTTCAGTTTTATATTGCATCATCGATTATTTTAGTCTGAAGATTTACTTCAGTAAGCTTGTAGATGGGGAAAACGATTTGCTGGTTTTTACGGAACTGAGGAGAAGACCATGCGGAGGAGTCTCCTTGAACCGAGCGAAATGTTTAACCTCACACAGATGCACTGCAAGGAGGGAGTGATTTAAGCTCGAGAGATCAATCTGTATGACTCCGACCTAAACCAAGACAATGGCCATTCCAGAGTCAATTCGGTCACAAGAGAGGATGGGTCGATCTGTAGGAGGGAAGATGATAAAATGTGTGAGATCAATAGGGAACAAGGATTGTTGGTGTGTTGTGTATTTGTGTGAAACTAGTTTCTAAATGATTGAGTTTACTCAGTTGAGAGTAATTGCAAAGAGGATGAGTTCGTGTAGACGAAAGATTGTCTGTATGAACGTTGTCTTGTTTGGCAAGAATTATTCTGTTGTTTCAATCATGATTCAGAGACTTATTTATATTGCTAGAATTGTAAACACCTTGATCCCATGAAGTGTGACAGTTGCTGAAGTTAAAGAGTGGGGAAGTGGAAATCGGGTTAAAATCAGTTGCTCATCGTGCGAAGACTTGGTTGATTTTCTACCCACTACTTTGCTGACTCCTTCAACTGATTGCACGACTTACTCACATTCTCATCGTGGATGAACACACATGCCGTAGACCGCCAGACCAAAACCCTAGTTAATATCCCCCCATGTGACACGATGATGTCTCGTGAGTTTCGTTAGTCAGTTGCTGACTTGATGAGACGATGAGTCTTTGTATTGCTGAGTTGAACATGACTTGCAAATGTTCTAGGACTCATGAGATGAACGTGTCTGTTGAGACAGAGGTATAATTGTCGAATGAATGTTGATAGTTAAGGTGAGCAAGTGTTTCTCATTCGATGAATTGTTGAATATTGACAGTTGAACCAATATTCCTTAGTCTGAGCAAATATTGTTCGTCTGAGCAAATGTTGCTCGTTTGATGAATTATTGGTAGAAGGACCAAAATAAAATATTAATTAATGATATTGACGACGGGGTCGAGTATAATAATTAAAGTGTTGATCACGGGATCAACATAAAATTATTAGTGTTTGAATCTGCTTAGAATTTTGGATTCGAAACCCTAATTTTGATTAATTGTCGATCAATTGATGATTTATTGAAAATCAACCACAGAGTGAAGGAGGGACCAGCTACATGGGATGATGAATCGACCATGAAGTTCCCAGATGCTCGAGCGAGCAAAATACCAAAGTCTCTTGAAGACCAGTTGGTGAAAAGATGATTAAATGTTGGTTTAATCCTTCATTC
This sequence comes from Papaver somniferum, assembly GCF_003573695.1. Taxonomy (NCBI): domain Eukaryota; kingdom Viridiplantae; phylum Streptophyta; class Magnoliopsida; order Ranunculales; family Papaveraceae; genus Papaver; species Papaver somniferum. The sequence goes on along the minus strand of NC_039363.1, from coordinate 149,279,728 downwards.
AGATAATCATCGTCTGAACCTCAGGTGATAAAACCTAATAAATTATGAAGAGATGAAGGACCGACCAAGGGGTCATGAAACCGGCCCTGGTTGGTCATGATATCGACTGACGATCATTTCATGAAAATTCCAAAATTGTTTGGAAGAGTTTGAACCTAATGTGAACAAATTAGGTCAAATGATGAAAATGTGCGGGACCGACCTCTTGCAAGCCAAAAATCCAACCTTGGTCGGTCAAGGCAATATACTCATGTCACCAAAGTGTTCGTGTCTCAGTCTTGGGAATTTTGATATTTTCTGATGCGCGTTTGAGCAACATTTTGAGAAAATATGAAGAATTCAAGGATTTTTTGCTGAAACTGAGCAAAACTTCATAAGATGAAGGAAATAATAATAATAAAATGAAGGAATCATGAAGTGTAGGACCGACTATGGCCAGGACATGGCCGACAGGCCAATGAGCACGGTCCCATGACACTTTTCCTAATTTATAATTATTTTCATGATTTTAGGAAAATATCATGAAATCAAGGAGTTTGTTGAAATCAAGGAGTTTCCTTGAAGTGAGGGAGTTTCCATGAGATGAGGGAATCAAATAATATTAATAAGGAATTACAAGGTGTGGGACCGGTCACGGCTAGGGCATGGTCGGCCGACTAGTGACCACGGTCCCGTGACACCTTTCCTAATTTTATGTAATTTTACACAATTTCCTTGATGTGAAGGAAATATCATGAAACTAAGGAGTTTCATAAGATTAAGGGATTTCCATGAGATGATGGAAATAATAATTAATAAAATAAGGAATTACAAGGTGTGGGACCGGTCACGACTAGGGCATGGCCGGCCGACTAGTGATCACGGTCCCATGACACCTTTCCTAATTTTATGTAATTTTACACAATTTCCTTTATGTGAAGGAAATATCATGAAACTAAGGAGTTTCATAAGATTAAGGAATTTCCATGAGATGATGGAAATAATAATTAATAAAATAAATAATTACAAGGTGTGGGACCGGTTACGGAAAGGGCATGGCCGGCCGGCTAGTGACCACGGTCCCGTGACACCTTTCCTAATTTTATGTAATTTTACACAATTTCCTTGATGTGAAGGAAATATCATGAAACTAAGGAGTTTCATAAGATTAAGGAATTTTCATGAGATGATGGAAATAATAATTAATAAAATAAGGAATTACAAGGTGTGGGAACGGTCACGGCTAGGGCATGGCCGACCGGCTAGTGACCACGATCCTGTGACACCTTTCTCCATTTTATGTAATTTTACACAATTTCCTTGATGTGAAGGAAATATCATGAAACTAAGGAGTTTCATAAGATTAAGGAATTTTCATGAGATGATGGAAATAATAATAATAAAAGAAGGAATTACAAGGTGTGGGACCGGTCACGGCTAGGGCATGGCCGGCCGGCTAGTGACCACAGTCCCGTGACACCTTTCCTAATTTATGTAATTTTACACAATTTCCTTGATGTGAAGGAAATATCATGAATTGAAGGGATTTGCTCAAATGAAAGGATTTTCAAGGGATCAAGGAAAAATAAAATGTGATAAAATAAAGAAAGGGGCTTGGGACCGGCCATGGCGGCATGACCGGCCGGCCGGTGGGCTTGGTCCCCTTAGACGCCTCTTTTAGATACTTTATTATTATTATTTTTCTCCATGGTTTCATCGTTCCTTCGTGTTTTGGAATGCTTGTTCGTGCATTAAGGTGCTCGTTAGTGCATTATTACTGAGTACACTTGCACCATTTTCTCGGGGCTTACTCGATGGTGGCTCAGATGCCTGTACGTTGAATATTTATTACTAACCCATGGAATTCTGCTGGGAATAACCATAAATTAAAGTAACGAAATACTATAACGTAGAATATTTTATAGGAATTTAATTGATGAATATTGCGACTAGAAACAATTGATTGATGACTCTATACTAGCAGACATGCTGTCTAGGAACATTATAATTACTCGGAAATCGAGGTATGAGCTAGCTGGAGCAGAACGCTCGATTTGAATGTTTATTCTGTAAAGTCAGGGAACATTGCGACGTCATTAAGACATGGTGCTCTATACAAGTGAGTAATACATTTAGGAGTCGTCCAATCATTTCGATTCTTTACGGAAGTGATTACTGAAGTTGCTCAGTTAATGGAATATGACGTGGTCTCATTTGAGAGACTGCATAGATATACTCTGAGAACTAATATACTTGATCGGAGACTTTTGAAGATATTCTGAGAGGAAGTACACTCGATCAGAGGTGTGGCATGAGCTTTCACGCTTTAATGAGGGACATGAGCCTCAATACTCATCTGATTGCTGGATCAGGTGCATGTATAATTATGGTTTTACGATTTTACCCTTTGTCGAAAATCCACCATCTACATCAAGTCCCCCGCTTAGTGAGGGACAGTCATGTTCCTCAGTCAGCACTGAATGGTGATTTTCTTGTTACAGTTACAGACGAAAATAAGTAGTTGAACTTAGTCGTAAAATAAGATATTACCAGATTTTCGATTGCATGAACGGACCGTGGCTTGAACGAAGATCCCAGTGGAATATTAGAGCATCGTCTAATGAGCCTAAATTGATGTATAACTGCTGGTTTGGTGATGGGACCTTGGTCGGTTTAGGATTCACGGGCTCGAGCCCAAAAAGGAAATCTTTATGAAATTAGGTTTTGGAAATAAAATTTGATATAAAAGGATTTAATCCTCTTTTTTTTTTATTTCACCTTCACGACCGACCACCACCTTCATCTTTTCATCTTCTTCACACCCGAGCAGAGGAAGGGTGCAGAGAAATTTCGCCGGAGCCGCCGCCGTCCGACCGCCGCCGCCACCATCCCACCAACTTCCGGCCGGCACGACAGGTACGTGAGATTGTTTTTTTTTTCAAAAGCTTGATGTTTGTACATGAATTGTTCATCATGAAATCATATGTGTATGTACATATTTTCTGGACGCGAGTTTTATGAAAAAAACCCTTGTTTTAGGAACGTACGTTCGTTGGATCGTTAGTTTAAGAAACTAGCACAAATCCCTGATTTAGAAGAGATTGTATTTTAAATAGACCTGTGTTTAATGATATAAAATTTTGTGTATGAGCTTTCATGAGAACCAAAATTTATCTTAAAGGCGTGAGCCTTCACAAAATTAGCATAAACCTTCGTTTTGTAGACAGACGATTGTACGAAGGAGAAAAGTTTTTTTTTTAATGAATCCGCGACATATTTCATGAAAAATATATGACATATTTTATTCACGTGAGTTTGCTAACGTTAAAGGAAAAATTTTTAAAAATTATTTACGTAAATAATTCACGTTTTATTATTTTGTTAAAATCAAAAAAATAGGTTTTGAGTAACCCTTGAAGGCAGACAATATATCTATGATGAAATATTGTCTTGGAGTGAGTTTTATAACTCAATTGTGGCTGTTCACACCATGAAAATTGTGTTCACGATTTTATGAAAAACCTGAGTTTTGCTCGTCTTTTGTAGATTTCGAAGAAACGAGCAAGTTTTTGAAGTGCTAACTCTTGCATCACAATCACTACTGTTAGTGGAATCGTAAAAAGGTAAGAGTTAATAATTACCATTTTGTAGATGTTTTTCCATATGCATAATTCCATCATCTTGTCGAAGTTTGCATCTTGTATGAATGATAGACTGAAGTAGAGTATTGTCTGCATGTTACAGCTACTTCGCAAGGATGTCTGACTCTCAAGAAAATGATGTCTGCAGAGATGATATATGCATGGATGTAAGGGTGCACACGGTATGGTTCGGCTCGGTTCTTTCCGAGGCCGAGTATTTGTACCTCCCTTGCCTCGGTTCCAAAATTTTGGACCGGTACCTATACCTTGTACCTCGGTTCCGGTACCATTCAGTACATGTACGGTATCAGGTACGGTTCCGGTACCAATCGGTTCTTTACAGGTTTTTGGTTGGTAAATTTTTGTGGGTGTTTATTTCTTTGATCTCTAAGCTGTTAACAACCAGCTTTAGCGTAACAAATAATCAGTACTTTCTACGTTCGCAGAATTGTTAATAAATTCTCATGTTTACTTACTTTTTGGATGGTTTGAGTGTTTGATCTTCATTGCGTTCATTGTTATTAATAATTTGACAGTACGTTGATTTTCTTAGGCAACTCATCATCTGTTATCCTTTCCCTATCATCAGCATCAAATCTAATGGCTGAAAACTCAAAAACTTTGGCATATTATCAAACAAGATCAGCATATCATGTTATTGTTAACAAGTGATTGGTTAACTCAATCACCAGAAGCTGCTATAAATAATGGTTTTATTTCCGAGAAGAAAATACCCTTTGGAGTGATTAGTCGTTAATGAACTTAATAGTTGGAGACAATTAGCTAAAGTAATAGTTATTAGCATTAGATTCTGTGATTAGATATAGTAAATCTTATAAGAAGGATGAGAGATAGGTGAAAGCTTATAATCAGTGACTCACAGAAGATTAAAAAATCGCTAGACATTTTCTATTGGAGCTCAGTTCAGAGTTCTTCCTTCTTAGAGAGAAGACGGAAAAAAAAACTGAGAACCCTAGCCTTATTGTTCACCCTTAAATCTAATGGCTATTATTATATCCCTAAATTTAATGGCTATTACTACTCGGGCATTCGGTCTGGGACGGTACGGGACTGGTATAGGACCGTGTACCTGTGCCTCCCTAGCCCAGGTTTCTATTTTTGGGACCGGTACCTGTACCCCCTTCCTCGGTTCAGTGCCAAAACAGGTACGGTTCCACCGGTTCCGGGACGGTCCGGCGGTCCGACTCGGTTCCTGTGCACCCTTACATGGATGAGGCTTTCATTGGTGAAGAAAAATATGAAACACCTGGGATCAAGAATGTCCCAAACATAGAGGATGCATTCTTTGTGGATCAAGGACCGGAAAAGCGCCTCAGAACTCCAGCATTTCGTCTTCTGATAAAATCCTAGAGAGATTACTCAGAAAAAATTTGCGACTCCTTAGACAGCCATTCGGTTCTGTCTTGAACGAGGGTATTTTTCTGCGTCAATGATTGAATTCAAGCTTTCTCGACGGCCTTTAGAAAAAATTTCTGGATGGGAGAGGTATGTGTTGGGTTTTCCTCGTGTTCGAGCCATGTTGCATGATGCACAAATAACACGAGTTATCCAAGCCTCTGGAGACTTGTTCATTTTTCATGTTGCGCGAGGTATGGTTGCACTACTTGCTCGTTGGTGTATTCCAACTCACACTTTCATATGCAGATGGGAGAGTTTACCATCACCTTGGAGGATGTAGTTGGTTTGTTGCATCTTCCAATCACGGGTAACCTTCCTGAAGGTCTTTCTTCCTTAGAGGAAAAAACAATGTCTAACATCTTGACAGCTGCAATGGAGGAGATCAATAAGGTATTCAGAAGAAAAGGTTGTTACGCTCATTGGTTAATACATTGGTGGCCGAGATATACTCCTCTTGATTGACCTGTTGACAGTACGTTATCTATTGTTGCCTTCTTGTGTTTATGGCTGTCCAGAGATGTATTTGAAGATGTTGGAAGTCTGTTTAAGCCGTTCGTGATTCCTTATGCCATTAAGATGGCTCAGGGTGAGAAACTCCCAATAGGTAGTTTGTTCTTGGGTTCTTTGTACTCTAACTTAGACTCCTTGATTATAGACTCCAGCGTCTCGAATGGCTTTATGAAGATTGAATGATATGCCAATACGATGTTTCTTCAAGCTTTGATGTGGGAACGTTTCCAGAATTATGCACCCATTTCATGTATTATCTTGCAAGGACTGAACGCTGATGCTCGTCATGTTTTCTCTGAGAGGGACAATGCCAGGATCATGCGTTGGTCTACAAAGCAGCCCCGACTCAAGACTCGTTTTGTTGATGTGTTAGACCGTGAATCTGAATTCAACTTCTGTCCATGGGTGTTAATTCCTCCTCATATTTCTCAGTTGAAAACTTTCAATGCTGAAGAGAGTATGACTTTGAAATCTGGTGCTGATTTGAGCGACGACGAGAGGTCTTTTATGCTGAGTTGCACTTCTGGTTACCTGATATCAACAACACATGGAGAATTCTCGGGGGAAGAATATAATATTGACAGGGCAGCTCGTAAAATGGGTATGGATCAGTGCGTTCCTACTTTTCGGAGAAGGAAACCATCAGTTGAACAGCTTATAACCCGTTTAGACCGCACACATGTGGAAGAAAGTGAATACTGGTTCCCTAGCTCTGAGCGAGTTACATATGTAACTCCAGGTTACATAAACTTTTGGGACCAACAACTCGGGCGTTTACTTGATTTCGTGAGAGTTGATCAACCTTTGGTGAAGGATCCTCCTTCTGCTGAAATGATTGTTACTCGGCCAAGGCTGAAGCATTTCCCTGGTGGTGATAAATGGAAAACATCTCCAGGATGTTCACAAGTGAGTATTCTCTACATAATCTTCATAAAATTATGATAATTGTGTTTTGATTATTGCATAAAAAAATTCACTGGACGGCCGTAACGTAAGACCTCGAGTCGATGTAGACCTCTCAGAAACTGAAGCAACGGTTCATGGTGGAGAAGGCGGGAGCAAGAATTATAAATTGTGGTTCCATACCATAAAGTCCTCGGTTGTTTCTTTGGTGAGTTGTTAGTACTTCCCTTGAGGTGACTTCTAGAAAACCAATATTTGTTATTCTGTTGCAGAACTTTACTTCATCGAGTATTGACGGTCTTCAGTTCTCTTCTGCTGGGCAAACAGTTTCTGACTTGAGTGATGAAGAAGAGGCCGTAAGTATTTCTTCGTATAACCAATTATGACGCTCTATAGACAAAATGCTAATTGTTGAGAATATATACAGGAGGGTGTCTCCATGGAAGTGGAGAGTACTGGTGGTGTTCGTTCATCTCCAAAAAATGGCGATAAAGAGAATTCCCAGATCCCAACACTGAATGAAAGCAATAGTGCTCTTGATGTTGATACGGGCAATTTAGGTTCGTTGAACGCTTCAGAGACCACCCAAGTAAGTATTTATTTTTCATTTTATCCATAGAAGAATAAATTTCTTGATTTATGAATGAATGAATGAGAATTCATGTGAATATACGAAAAGTTTTGCTTAAATACGTCACCAGAAAATTCAGAACTTATCCTTTTAGCAAAAACGCCATAAAATCTTCGTCCGATGTCAGATTTTCGCGATCTACCATGTATCCTCATGCCCAGAAAATTTCCAAGCTTTAGAACAGAAGCTTTTGGAGTTTCGAGCACATTTAGGGGCCGAAATCAGCGAAATAGTAAACTTCCAGGAGACTTTCAGAAAATTTTCAGCTGGCGTGTAGTTCGATGTTTTGGACACATCTTTTTACTTGCTCATACAATCTCTACTAAATTTTGATATGTTGTAGATAAAATCCATACGAAGATAATGGTATATAACTTGACCTTATATTATTCAACAATTTCTCCTAGTTCGTCGTTTTGTACAGGGAAGTGTAAAATCCTCTCAGACGAGCTCGTTGTAAAACGTGTTTTTATGACTTTCACGCTATTTGCTCGTGTCTTGAATGCATGATGATGAACTTTGATGATGTTAGACCACTTGTATGATGTAGTTTACAATTTTATTTGGTTTCCATATTTAGATTGCTCTAATCTCATGTAATCTTCGTATTTAGGTGCCAAATACCGAAGTTGAGAATAATGAAACCAATAATGATAACTCGAGCGACCCTGGGTTATTGATGAAGATACAACCATCTCTGCACTTCAAGGCCGTGAGAATATTTCTACTGAAACCATTAAGTAAATTGAGACTTCAATTGTTGTTGCTCCAGTGGCGGAAGAAGACGAACCACGAGTGGAAGAAACTGAAGAAACCGTCGCCCTGATTGTAGAAGTTGCTCCAATAATTGAGAATCATATAGTGGTGCATGAATACCTGAGTGCAGAGATTTATTTTTATCCTCCATTTGATGCATCACTCCCATACCACGAACTAGTTGGTAGATTCAGCGTTCCTATTAGCGACTTGTACGAGAAGATATGGAGAAAATTTGGTCACATCATTGTTACCAGAGATCCCAAGCGTGCTTATTATTTAACCATGCAAGTAAGTGTTATCTTGCGTATTGTAAGTGATATATGCGCTAGGGCCAGAAATACTGTCACTCCAAATGTACTCTTTGATTGGGAGTTCAATTTGGAGAATTCTGAGAGACTTGGCTTCAACGTGAAGTGGCTTCGTAAAAAGATAAATGCCATTAAGGATTCTTGTGAGAAGAACATACCCTTTCCCAACGCTGTTTTGATGGAGAAGGAAGACAAGATTGCTAGGCTGACTGAAGAGCTAAATATGGAGAAGGCGGCCTTACAAGTCTTGAAGGATGCAGAGGAGCGAAAATCTTTCTTTGCTGATTTTCTTTGATTTCCTTTTTCATAATCTCTTGAACTTATGAACTTCTGAGAGATGTGAGGTTTTATTTTGGTTTTGATTTTTTTTTGATTGGTTTTGGACTGGTAGATGATTGAGGATTTTCTTTTGGATTTGATAGGGATTTTCTTTAAGTAAAATGAACTAAATTTTGATAAATTACTGAATTCAAATACTGAATGAAAGTATTGCAAACGTTTTGTAGAAATTGAAATACAATGAAAGAAAATCCTAAATGCCAAATCCATACGTCATGAATGTCCAAACGCCTAGTAGCTCAAATGCCCAATAATTCCAGGCGTCAAATGCTTTAAGCCGATTCTCGTGTATCATTGGAACGAACCTGACATCCGTTTTGATCAGCCTGTAGTATCCTCCAACTATGGATTTAGCAACCACAAAAGGTCCTTCCCAATTGGAGTTTCTTGCGGAATGAAGGTTGCGCTTAGCTGCTTTGAGAACTAGGTCTCCTTCATGGAATTTGTTAGGCTTGGTCGTCCGCGCCTTGAATATCTTCTGTTGATTCGGAATTCCTCGTGCGGTGGGATTCCATGACTGTGGCACATATGGACACTCATGCAAAGGGGAGTATCCAGAGTAATGTCCGTCATGCTCAACCATGTCTTCAGCAATAAACTTTTTGATAGAATGCTCAGTTTGAAGAAATTCTGTATTCAATCATTTGGTGTAATATTGTCGCGATGAGGCTTTCCACTCCTAGTACTTTGCCACGGCTAAATTGTCAGTGGGAAGAAGTCCCTGGACCAGGGCAACATAATTAAACATTGGTAGTATAGGCGCATGAAGGGGAATCAGACTTGCCTGAGTACAGAACCTTTTGATGAAAGATTGTGCCCTTTCTCCAGGTTTCTGTGTAAATTCCACCAAGGCTTTAACTTCCTCCAGATGCTCGAATGATGGAGTATCTTCTATTTCTTCTGAATCAGAGCTTTCTTCAACCGAAGGCATTAAAACCAACTTTCCAGCATGAACCCAGGGTCGTCCAAGAATCATGTCATATCCTGGATCTTCCCGAATTATATAAAACTTGGTCTCAGTGCAGAGCGAGTTTTCTCTGACCTTGAGGGTGATCTAGCCTTATGCATCTCTAAGTGTCCCTTCATGATCTCTGATTGACGTGAGAGCATGCGTAACTTCTTGTCGAATAATTCTAGCGGCTTTGAGAGTTTTCAGAGGAATGATGTTGATGTTTGTGCCAACATCAACAAACACTCTTATGATTCATTTCCTTTGAGATGTAATGTGGTGAGCAGTCCCCAGTCAAACACTTATTTGTCAGTGGCTGGAGGCTCAGGAGGTACTTTTGGGATCAGTAAATGTTTCCCAGATATTATATGATTCAAAGCCGTGAACATTTATCCCCTTTGAGCCTTCGAAAGATAAAGAAATTCGCATACATGTTCGATCAATGACTGAACTGCTTCTTTGACTGGTTGTTCAGAGATGGAGACAGTCCTGACTGGAAGAGGGTCCCTGTATACTCCTTAAGTCCCCAAGTTAAGTTCCCCTGATTCGAATTTTTCATTGAATATGCGCTTCAAGACCCTGCAGTCGCTGGTGGGATGATTGACGAACCTATGGAAACGGCAGTAGCGAGGGTTTTCCATTACCTCTTCAGTTGGTTCTTTTCTAACATATGGCAACTTGATTGCACCGTCTTGGAGGAATCCAGCAGTTTAATGACCTCTTAAATGGAAAGATGGAATTCAGGTTCCACCGGGTCTGTGTTTTGGGTTGGAGCTTGTGCGTCCCGGGTTTGATTACCCTTTCTTGGTGCTTTCGGAGGAGCTGAAGATGCAGGCTTGCGTTGCGGTTCGTATTTCCTTTTGCTCCCTTCTGCAACAGCTTTATTGGAAGGATGGAGGTTGTACTATTTGTTGATCAGATGCCTGCTACCTCGAGTCTCTCGTTGTTCCTCGGCTTTTGTAGTTTTTGCTCTTTCCAGTAAAGCGGGTGTTGTAGTCGCTGACCTCTTCGCTGCCTCATGAAGTTCTGAAAAGGTCTGGAAACGAAGATTTTCCAATAAATCTCTGTAGACCGGGATCATGTCGTTGATGCACAAGTATACAAGTTACTTCTCTGTGACGTTTGGATCATGACAGTCCAAAGATTGAACCCTGAATCTTTTCACATAGTCATTGGGGTGTTCATTGCTTCTCTGAAACATTCTTCCCAGATCAGAGAGAGTAATTTGCTTTGACACGAAGAAGTACTTTCTGTATAAGGAGTTAATCATTTCTCCCCAACTGGTGATACTTCCTGGCGTGATGTTGTTGTACCAGGTATATGCCCTGCCTTTCAGGGATTTTGAAAATTCCTTCAAACGGACGACATGATTGTGCTTGTGTTCGCCTAACGCTTCCAGAAACCGAGAGACATGCTATCGAGCATTGCCTGTTCCATCATACAAAGTGAAGGTTGGAGAGGTATAACCTTTTGGAAGAGGATTCTTTGCGTAGCAGCAGGGTATGGAGGCTGGTGACGATGGACATGTGGTGTCTTGTATTTTCCACGGTTCTCCAAGAGGCGTTCCAAATCTTCCCGAGTAATGAAATTTGATGATTCCTTCGCTGATGAATCTTCCGCAGCTTTGCGGACTTCATTGTCATCCACCGTATGAACTGGAACGACTTCAAGATCAGGATCCGAAGATGTTTCTTTAGCTTTTCCTTTCTCCTGATTTTTCTCTGACACCTTGTATGTTAGAGTCTTTAGATAATTGAATAAATCCTTTTGAGTGGAAACCATGTCATTCTGATTCTTGGCAGGAGTTTCTTGCACCTTCATGAGATCGCCAATGGTAGGCGGATTTTCTCTAACTTCTTCAGGATGTCAGCCGAAGAGGGGATGATTTCTAGTGTTGGGCTGAGGAGGACTAATGTCACCACCATTGTTGGAAGTATGAATGGTTTCTGGAATACCATCATTGTTATTGTTTCTAATGCTAGTGTCGTTTGCATTTATAACTAACCCGGACCTAAGATCGACCATCTTTGTTAGAATTGAGATTACAACCGAGATAATGATCTCCCAATGTGGTCGCCAATCTATAGATGGGGAATACGATTTTATGGTTTTTACGGAATTGAGGAGACGACCATGCGGAGGATTCTTCTTGAACCGATCGAAATATTTAACCTCACACAGATGCACTACAAGAAGGGACTTCTTTAAGTTCGATAAATCAATCTGTAGGACTCCGACCTAAACCGATACAATGGTCGTTCCAGAGTCAATTCGGTCACAAGATAGGATGGGTCGATCTGTAGGAGGGAAGCTGAGAAAATGTTTGAGATCAATGGGGATCAAGGATTGTTGGTGTGTTGTGTATTTTCGTGAAAATAGTTTCTAAATGATTGAGTTTACTCAGTTGAGAGTCATTGCAAAAACGATGAGTTCGTGTAGACGAAAGATTGTCTGTATGAACGTTGTATTGTTTGGCAAGAATTGTTCTGTTGTTTCAATCATGATTCAGATACTTATTTATATTGTTAGAATTGTAAACACCTTGATCCCATGAAGTGTGACAGTTGCTGAAGTCAAAGAGTGGGGAAGTGAAAATCGTGTTAAAACCAGTTGCTCATCGTGCGGAGACTTGGTTGATTTTCTACCCACTACTTTGCTGACTCCTTCAACTGATTGCACGACTTACTAACATTCTCATCGTGGATGAACACACGTGTCGTAGACCACCAGACCAAAACCCTAGTTAATATCCCCCCATGTGTCATGATTGATGTCTCGTGAGTTTAGTTATTCAGTTGATGACTTGATGAGACGATGAGTCTTTGTATTGCTGAGTTGAACATGACTTACAAATGTTCTAGGACTCATGAGTTGAACGTGTCTGTTGAAACAGGGGTATAATTGCCGAATGAGTGTTGATAGTTAAGGTGAGCAAGTGTTGCTCATTCGATGAATTGTTGAATATTGATAGTTGAACCAATATTCCTTAGTCTGAGAAAATGTTGCTCGTTTGAGCAAATGTTGCTCGTTTGAGCAAATGTTGCTCGTTTGAGCAAATGTTGCTCGTTTGAGCAAATGTTGCTCGTTTGAGCAAATGTTGCTCGTTTGAGCAAATGTTGCTCGTTTGAGCAAATGTTGCTCATTTGATGAATTATTGGTAGCAGGCCCAAAATAAAATACTAATTTAAGATACTGACGACTGGGTCGAGTATAATAATTAAAGTGTTGATCACGGGATTAACATAAAATTATTAGTGTTTGAATCTGCTTAGAATTTTGGATTCGAAACCCTAATTTTGATTAATTGCCGATCAATTGATGATTTATTGAAAATCAACCACGGATTGAAGGAGGGACCGGCTACATGGGATGATGAATCGACCATGAAGCGCCCAGATGCTCGAGTGAGTAAAATACCAAAGTCTCTTGAAGACCAGTGGGTGAAAAGATGATTAAATGTTGATTTAATCTTTCATTCAGATAATCATCGTCTGAATCTTAGGTGATAGGACCTAATAAATTATGAAGAGATGAAGGACCGACCAAGGGTTCATGAAACTGGCCCTGGTTGGTCATGGGATCGACTGACGATCATTTCATGAAAATTCCTAAAGTGTTTGGAAGAGTTTGAACCTAATGTGAACAAATTAGGTCAAAAGATAAAAATGTGCGGGACCGGCCTCTTGCAAGCCAAAGAGCCAACCTTGGTCGGTCAAGGCAATATGCTCATGTCACCAAAGTGGTCGTGTCTCAGTCCTGAGAATTTTGATATTTTCTGATGCGCGTTTGAGAAACATTTTGAGAAAATATGAAGAATTTTCAAGGATTTTTTGATGAAACTGAGGAAAACTTCATAAGATGAAGGAAATAATAATAATAAAATGAAGGAATCATGAAGTGTGGGACCGGATATGGCCAAGGAATGGCCATCCGTACAATGAGCACGGTCCCATGACACTTTTCCTAATTTATTATTATTTTCATGATTTTAGGGAAATATCATGTAATCAAGGAGTTTGTTGAAATCAAGGAGTTTCCTTGAAGTGAAGGAGTTTCCATGAGATGAGGGAAACAAATAATATTAATAAGGAATAAAATAAGGAATTACAAGATGTGGGACCGGTTACGGCTAGAGCATGGCCGGCCGGTTAGTGACCACGGTCCCGTGACACCTTTCCTAATTTTATGTAGTTTTAAACAATCTCCTTGATGTGAAGGAAATATCATGAAACTAAGGAGTTTCATAAGATTAAGGGATTTCCATGAGATGATGGAAATGATAATTAATAAAATAAGGAATTACAAGGTGTGGGACCTGTCACGGCTAGGGCATGGCCGGCCGGCTAGTGACCACGGTCCATGTGACACCTTTCCAAATTTTATGTAATTTTACACAATTTCCTTGATGTGAAGGAAATATCATGAAACTAAGGAGTTTCATAAGATTAAGGAATTTCCATGAGATGATGGAAATAATTCTCTATATAAAAATAGAGTTTTTTCGAGCGACGTGGTTAACCGGAGCTTCTGGTTGATTCTGGCCCCACCATTCTAAATTTCAGCCAATAGAATTTCAAGAGAATCTTTTGGTCCCACGAAATTTTATTTGGCCAATCAAATTTTAGAAAATAATTTCTTAAAATTATTAAATCTTATTTAATCTTAGAAACATATCAAAACAAATATACACAACCTCAACATTACCATAAAACAATTTCATAAATCCTACCATAAAACGATTTCATCATGATGAAATAAAATAAAATATGCAATGTTCATCATGATTTCATCGTAAAATTAAATCAATCATATGAATAAAAAAAAATCCAATGTCCAATGTCCATTTACAGTTTTTGTAATAAAATCACCTAATTACAACTCCAAACTACGGATAAAAGAAAAATCTTGTAATTACACTTTCAGTTGGTACTAAATACCTAAAAACAAATCATGAGAATATACCTGATTAAAAGAAAAAATTTAAATCACTGATTAAAAGAAAATACCTGAATGAATCCAATGAAAGGTTTGTTAATCCTATACAAATAAAAATAATATAAAATCATTAGGAGTATGATTTCCATAGGGAAAAAAATCGGTGTCAGCAACAAAATAAATAAATTAGGAATATGATTTCCAAATAAGAAAAAACGTTATCAGTAACAAAAGAAATAAATGGGAAGATATCAAAAAAAAAGTAATTAAAACTAAAAATTTTGTTCATACCATAATTAAAGATATTACTTCTCTAAACCGTTTCCTTCTTTTCGAAGGATATTACTTCTCTAAATTTTGTTCATACCATAATTAAAATTAAAAATAAAATAAGTCTAAAAATTAACTAAATATATTCAATTCTTAATAAGCCTAAAATTTTAAAAAAAATTAACTAAATAAATCCGCTTTTTTTTGTTTTTTTTTTTTTGAAAAATCTGATTTTGTTATGTCTAGATATGTAATGTATTTTTTATACAAAAATATTTTTAACCACTAAGTACGGTGTTATGAGAATAATGTAACTACCCAAAATAACTTATCTTTTAGGTTGTTGTTTCCTAACCGGAGATTATCTTTTTTTGGAAATTTCGTGGATGGTCTCTATATAAAGCACTCGAACAAAGATAAGAACTCACTGTTTTATTTCTCTGGTTTTTTTGCGATATATAGGTTAATGGTGTTTTTTGATCTGCAGAAGCTGGTATACATCTTCTCGCTATGTTGACAAAAATGAACGCATACACAATGCCGCGTATTGATAAGGTGATAAATTTTTATATTTTACTCTATGGTATTTATGATTTATAATTGTAATTTTTTGTTGATATTGGTTCTCGATATTTTTTTGTGTATATGAGTATTGTTTTATTGTGCATATGTTTGTTTGTTTGTTTTTTTTTGACGAAAAAGGTTAGGTATTTTGCAGGTTTTCGTGAACATCTGTGATAGTAAGATTTTAATTCATGGATAATGGATCAGTTATTCGAAGCTTTTGTGGCCAAAATATAAACGTATGCAAGGTATAAAATCGTGAAATCCTTTCTGTTGGAATTCTTTTTTATACTATATAATTGTGATCAATAATTGCCGCATTCAGATTTCATGGATATTGAAATCGGTTGCTTGGAAGCTTAATGGCTATATCATGCAAAGTATAAAGTTTAAAACCCTGTTTTTGTGTTCAACGATTTCCTTTACTGTCAAAAATCCTGAAATTTTAATTGCATGATATTAAGCAGAATTTTGGAAAAAAAATATTAGATCATTAAAAGTATTATTTTCCTTAATATCATAATCCATATATACAAAAAAATAATTTTTGTTTCTAAGCCTAAAAATATTTCAAAGAATAAATATGGATACCGTAAATAACTGTGGTTTCCCAAAATTATTAGAGTAAATTTAAGACTCTCCGTTGATATTATTTTCAAAATATCGGTTTCCATTTCCATTTATAGAATCGTCTTTTGTTTGATTATGGCAAGATCTCACCATTTTTACTGTTGTTTTATTTTTTTGAATTCTTTGTTGATTTTGTTTTGGAGTTGCTGATGATATATCCCCGCAGAAGGATGAAACGATGAAATGGGATCTTTTGGTTGGGAAGGTTATCTATATCAACAACCTTAACTGAGTGCATTTTTTAAGAGTTGGTGTTTCTATGTCAGTAGGAAACATCTATGAAGAAAATATCATCTTTGGATTTCAGAAGTACTGTATTGGAAGAGTTGTGCAAGGATCATTGATGTTCGAATTTGGTTTTGCACTTATGTTTCTTTCTTAGTATTTGGATCTTTTAGACAGTCGGATTCGAGTCTCGACTACCTTTCCATTTTATAGTGTTCATATTATTCTACAACAGTGGTAATGTTCTTGCTTAGACATTAGAGGTTATGACAAGAATTCAAGTAGTTAATTACCAAGCAGCAATCAGGGAATCTTGATTACTGAGCGACGGTGGCAAAGGCATAAGAATGGTTTGCATTATTCTTAGCCCTTATAAAGTTAATCCCAACGGCAGGTACATTTAGTACTTTATTTCTCTCCAGCTAGGGTAGTGTCTCTACCAGAATTCTGCTTGAGCAAAGCCTTCAGTTATATATTGTTTTTTTTCTTCAGCATGTCAGTTCATTTGCTTTGGTTTCAGTTTTCTTACTGTAGTTTTAGTGGTGCTACGATTTTATCATTTTTGGATTTATTATTTTCAGTTACAGACTACCCATCAAGGACCGATGAGGACAGTTCTTTTCGGCCTTCGTTTAAGCTATATGAATGTAATGCTTCACCTTGGTGCTTGACAATTCTTTAATTTGTCGCCTGTAGTAATTAAGCTTGTATTTTGTACGTTTGGAGAACTTTGTTGTAATTCCCAATTTTCTATATTATCACTTTATATCAAGGCTTAAATTAAGGCCATTAGTGTCTGTTGGACTGGATTCCTTAGTAATCAGCTTCGTACATGATTTGAGTTATATTTTTCCGAATAAATATCTTATGCATGTAACTATTTTACCTTCAAAAGGATAGTTAATTTGATATGTATTTCCTGAAAAAGTAATTGAAGAGTTTCTAATTCTGCACGTTTATTTAGTTTGTAGTAAAAGAATGTTGAAGTAAACTTTTATTTGAAAGCCACAGGACACGCTTTTCACTACGCCAATATTACAATGAGTGAGCTACAAGATCTTTACGTAATGGGTCATTGAAGCATATATATAATAAGTAAACGAAAGGAATGATACCTTTCGATTAACAAATAAGACTTTATTGAGGTACTGCATATTCATAATCTCGATACCTTTAGGACTTGCATATTCTTATTATAGTATCTTATAATGAATTTCTTTAGTTATCACACAATCATTCAGCAAGCGATTGTCGGTCCATGATTATCTCATTGATCACCAACCATCTCACATATTATACCACGTGTTTAACAAGGTAGTAGTGTTGTCAGAGTGAATGCTCTATCTACCAAGAACATGCAATGACTTCCTTGCATGATTTTGTCTTCACTTGGATTTTGACTTCTATCACCATACGTAGACCCGGTTGACTTCTTAGTCGGTAGTGGCTTCATAATCTTATCTTACCTTTGCAGCTAAGTTATTAGTTTGTTATTTGGATGGATTTCTAACAGTAGGTATGAGTGGCAGGAGAGGCACCTAGTTAAGAGAGAGTTGCGGAAGAAAAATGTGGAGAATCTCATTAAAAGGGTGGTGAAATTCCAGAAAATGAGTTAAACTTGATCAAGGGAGCACTCATATATGTTTATGAAAATAACGTATCTACAATTTTAAAGTAAAGGATGAACTCCATGGCGTTATCAATATCAACAATAACCTCTGATGCAGTAAATTTCGATCAATGCGTTGATTCTTTTCTTTCTTTTCTTTTGATTTCAGATTTGGGACCATATGATCCCTCTGATTGTATGTAGTAAGAGGAGACAAAATCAACACTGTATTACTACATGTACTTCTTTTATTATTATCGCTTGAAAAAAAATAATAATTGCTTAACCGTGGAAGTGGTTGCGATAATGGTGTGTTAAAATCACGTACGGGTAAAAAAAAAATTGGAGACTTATTATTGGGTTGATTGAATCACATTTTGTTTGTTAAGAAGGTTAACGAGGGAATGATTCGCCACAAGGGGATACTATGGCCATATAGGTTGATAAGGAAGTGTAACGAGAAGAGAACTCACAGATCTCTTCCCTCAGGTTTTTTTATGCATTGGCGTACGCGTAGATAGATTTTAAGGTTTCATATGTATATTGTGAAGGGGTCCATATGTATATTGTGCTCAAGCACTATATGATAAGTAATTGTAAAGCGCTCTATGTGATGAAAAATTTAGACACGTACTAGAAAATGAGAAAAATGAGGACATGGCATATACGATTAACTTAGAATTGTTGGTTTGTTCTATGGTATAGATTTTTTCATTCTAAAGTAGTATTTTTTTAATTTCAGAAAAGTTAAACTTGATCAGAGTGGACTACATGCTACAATAGAAAATTCTGGCGCGTAAGCTATAACATGTAACCTATATATTGTTTGGTGTGTGCATTTCATTATGTTTTCTCCCTTTTTTTGTTTGATGTTTGATTGAAAGGAGGTTGTCAGTCTTTTTTAGTAGATTTTTTTTTGTTTTACTGTAGAGATACTGATCAAAGATGGTGACCCGAAGTACTTGTATGTTGTTTGAAGAAGGCGACAAGGCTGTCGAAGAACTTGATAGATATTTTCTGTAGAGATGCTGGTCAAAGTCATTGATCTGAAGTACTTGCAATGCACTTGAAGAAGGCGACAAGGCTATCGAAGCACTTGATAGATATTTTCTGTAGAGATGGTGATCAAAGTTGGTGATCCGAAGTACTTGAATTGCAGACTGTTGAAGAAGACGAGAAGGTTATTGAAGAGCTTGATAGATATGTAGCTGGGATAAACATTTGCATGGTGTATTTTATGATTATGGTCACCAAGTATCGTGAGTGTGGGAGATATTTATTGTTTTACATGTTACTCCTCTAAACAGACTGTCACATGATTAACCTATGTATAGCCTAATTGGATTTTTCTATGCAGCTTTAAAGAACAAAGTTTGAATTTATGGGATACAATTTACAAGACTGAAGTTAGACTCTTGGTAGCATTAGGCACAAGAACATATGGTGAAACTTTATAGCATCATTTCGAGTTCTGGCCTGGCTATCCATTTATCGAGCAAATAAAAAAAGAGATTTTCCTATCTATGGGATTCCCTTCTTGATGCAAATACTTATAATCAAATCTGAATCTTCTGTTGGATTATGTTAGGAATTTCTTCAAAATTTTAAAATAAATTCCATTGCTACAATAGTTTTAACAGGTTCATTCAATAGGATAATCTTGGATATCGGTTAGGTCCCTCTAAAAGTAAAGATTGTCCATATGGAGCTCCGTTGATACCTACTTAAAAATAGAATGTAAGTGGCCGTCCAGGGGATAAATTATTTAAAGCAATTCATGAAAAATTCTGGTTATATTACATACATGAGTTGGACCCGATCCAAATATTCATCCAGCCCACTATTTTAGTTACTTAATTAGGAATTAATTTGAACATTCACCGATAATAGCGGTTTCTATGGACCATTACTTGGGCCAAGCTTCCAAACAGCCATCAAAAATAATAACAATCATGGGCATATTGATCAGCTTTTAATAGATATCAAAAATGATATTTCTATTATAGTGATATGTTTATATATACCGATACATTGCATAATAATATCAACGGAAACATTTCGAAGACGCTTTGACACTGTTTGGTGATTTGGTGGACAAAAGTTATTTTTTCGATGTGCTATTTTGGGATTTAATGTGGAAATTGGATCAAACAGGTTCATGGTCTTGGAAATCAATAATTATGATGCTCCTTACTAATACAAAGAATAAACGAAGGAAGTCAATAATTATGATACTATAGAGCAAACCAAAGAATGCTTTACCTCCAAGATAGCAATCGTTCCTTATACGGAGAAAGATAGCATTTTTAAAGCCATGACAAAGAGGATGTGGTATAATGCTCATAATATCATACATACTGATTTGTTACCTTTTTTATAATATTATTATTTATAACAAACGTCCAATATTCCTAAACAATAAATAGACCCGTGCATCGCACGGGCGAGAAACTAGTAATTAATAAAATAAGGAATTACAAGGTGTGGGACCGGTCACGGATAGGGAATGGTCGGTTGGCTGTGACCACGGTCCCGTGACACCTTCCTAATTTTATGTAATTTTACACAATTTCCTTGATGTGAAGGAAATATCACGAATTGAAGGGATTTTCTCAAATGAAAGGATTTTCATGGGATAAAGGAAAAATAAAATGTGATAAAATAATGAAAGGGGCGTGAGGCCGGCCACGGCGGCATGACCGGTCGGCGGGCTTGGTCCCCTTAGACGCCTCTTTTAGATAATTTACTATTATTATTTTTCTCCATGGTTTCATCGTTCCTTCGTTTTTTGGAATGCTCGTTCGTGCATTCAGGTGATCTTTAGTACATCATTACTGAGTACACTTGCACCATTTTCTCGGGGCTTACTTGATGGTGGCTCAGATGCCCGTACGTTGAATATTTATTACTAACCCATGGAATTCTGCTGGGAATAACCATAAATTGAAGTAACGGAATACTATAACGTAGTATATTTTCTAGGAATTCAATTGATGAATCTTGCGACTAGAAATAATTGACTGATGGCTCTATACTAGAAGGCACGCTGTCTAGGAGCATTATAATTACTCAGAAATCGAGGTATGAGCTAGCTGGAGCAGAACGCTCGATTTGAATGTTTATTCTATAAAGTCAGGGAACATTGCGACAGCCTGGAGACATGGTTCTCTATACTAGTGAGTAATACATCTAGGAGCCGTCCAATCATTTCGATTCTTTACGGAAGTGATTACTGAAGTTGCTCAGTTAATGGAATGTGTCGTGGTCTCAGCTGAGAGACTGCATATATAAACTCTGAGAAGTAATATACTCGATCAAAGACTTTTGAAGATATTCTGAGAGGCAGTACACTCGATCAGAGGTGTGGCATGAGCTTTCACGCTTTAATGAGGGACATGAGCCTCAATACTCATTTGATTCCTGGATCAGGAGCATGTATAATTATGGTTTATTTTACCCTTTGTCGAAAATCCACCATCTACAAAGCTTCTTTCATTATTTGAGTTTGATTGAATCATCGATTGCAGAGGTTTACTTCAGTAAACAATGATTTTGATTTCTTATCATTATTCAAGTTCAATCCCGTTAACAGGTAAGATTTACTTTTTTTGCTATAATCTTTCTTTTGTTTTAACATTTTGTTCTAAATAATGTAATTTAAAAATTGTTTTGTTGTGTTCATACCGTGAATTTGATAGGTTTGCACCTTTTGAATGAATAAATCATTTTTTCAGTCCATGATTATCACTTTGAATCAGAATGAAATTGATAACAATTATCCATAGGTTGTTAATAAACAAATCTCATGTAGTTTCAGGTAATATTTTTTCTGAAACTGAATATTAGTTCATATTATTAGTTTTTGATGTGTATTGTTGGTGTTCCAATGTAGTTGTTGAACATGTTACATGCCAAATCACATATTCACTAACATCAATGTAGGTTATGATGTGTATACTTCATCTTTTTCCACTGACTACCTTGAATATACTTCTCACGAGGGGCGCAGCCCCGATTTATGTCATGACTAGATTTTAAGCTATAGGACATTCTGAATCACATATTCAATCTCAGGACATGTTGTAGGTTGTAGTGTATCTTGTCAACCTGTTTATATAGAATGTCGTCTATATAGAATGTCGTTGTCAACCTGTTAAATTGTCCAAGTTTTTTCTAATTCTGAAAACAACTTGTAGTAGTTGCTTCTAGTTGTGGAAACAACTTGGGTTGGTTGCTTTCAATACTTTCTCTAAACAAACTGTGGTAGTTGCTTCTAGGTTTGGAAAAAACTTTGGTTGGTTTCTTTCAACTTGTACCTTATTATCCTTTGCAATTTACTGATTTTCTTCTTTTGCCAGATGAATATGGTTGTCGCAGAGATCAACTTTTGCAACTTAAGCATCTCTCATGTTGTCTACGAATCAACTACCTTCAAGGAGATGCAAAGTCGTGTATTACGTTCTTGGAGTATTCTTTCTCAAGTCCCTTTTGTGATTCTTTCTGATGTTAATAGTGTACTTCAAACCGTTCGGTCTGATTTAAATTTGAATTTTCTTGTTATATACGTCCAAGCTAAGGGAATACAAGTTTTGAAGTTCAATGTTCAATTCGAAACTCCTTCATCTTCTTCTTCTTTTTCTTCTTCTTCTTCTTCTTCATGTGTTGCTTCTTCTTCATCTTCTTCAAGTTGTGTTTCAACTGAAGGTTGGCTTTTGTTGAAGACACGACTGATGATGTTTCAATGAATCAATTATCCATAAGAGAACCAAAAAAGTGTGATGCTTGGGATGGAATTCTTACCGATTTTGGTCAGATGTTTGAGGGAGGGAAAGACAAATTTGTTGATGTCATGTTGAAGTATCAAGTGGAGAGTGGGTACAAAGTCAAGCTTGAGAAGACTGATCGTAAGCGTTATACAGTTCATTGCCTTTTCAAAGAAGAAAAAGGATGTAAGTGGAGGTTCTACTCATCTTTGGAAGTCAAAAACGTCCACGCTTTTAAGTGCAAGACTTTTATATCGGAGAATTCTTGTGGTTTAGCTTGCTTTGATCCTTCGAAACTTAGAATGACGAAGACTTTTATCAAGAACGTTATAAAAGATGATATTAGAGTTTCAAGTAAGCAGAAAACATCCGCGGACATTCAAGATTTGTTTTTAAGGGAGTATCAAGTTGACCTCACCTACCATCAAGCATATCATGGACTGAAATTTTGTAAAGAATGTATTTGGGGAGAAGATATTAAGTCGTATTCTAATTTCTTGTGGTATGAAGAAGCCGGCAAGCGTCATAATCCAGCAAGTGTCATTAAATTTGAGTTTAATGCTGAAAACCGGCAGTTTGAGAGGTTTTTCATTTCTTTCGAAGCTTGCATCACAGGGTTCAACAAGTATTGTCGTCCTATGCTGATAATTGATGATACGTTTCTTACTGGAAAGTTTAGGGGGTGGTCTTATGGTAGCTTGTGGGAAAACTGGCAACCAAGGTATTATGCATCTTCTTTACTCTTTTCTTTTTATGATGTGTTGTTTTATGACAAACTTTTTGGTAGAAAAATTTGTAGCCAACTGTATGTAATTGCACAACCTCAACAAACCTTTTAGGTTTTGATTTTTATGAACAACCTCAACAACTTTTTCAAGTTGGTTCCATATTTTGGAGGCAACTTTTGCTAGTTGTTTTCATTCTTGTGGTTTGGCTTTTATATTTTGGAGGCAACTTGTTCTAGTTGATTCCATTCTTCTGGAGATAAATTGTAGTGGTTTCTTCTATTATTTAATTCGAAACATGGTACCCATTTTTTGTATTAAATTATTTTGTTACTTTTACTTTGCAGAGATATTTCCACTTGTATTTGGGCTTGTATCTGGTGAGAATGGTGATAATTGGCACTGGTTTCCGGATAATTTGAAGGGAATTGTTGATGTTGATCGTTTATTGACCATCATATGTGATCGTGGAACTGGACTTTTGAACAATGTACCTCTTGTCTTCCCGAATGCTTTTCAATCATATTGCTCGTACCATATGAAAGATAATATTCCAGTTAGCAAGGGCAAGAGTAGACAAACTGCTATTAAGTTGTTTGAGCAATGCTATAATGTTGTCACGAAGGAGCAATTTTTGAAGGCACTGTCAAGCATGCACAACTTGAAGTTTTTTTCCATTATTGAGTGGATGAAGAAGACCCCGCTGAAGAATTGGGCTACTCATGAGTTTGAAGTGGAAAGGTTTGGAGAGCTTACATCCAAAATAGCTGAAAGCTTCAACATCTTGATTAAGAATGAAAAGTGTCTTCAAGCTATTGAGTTAAATGAGTGTATTCGTTCTAGGACAATGGAGACAATGTGGAATAGGAAGGTTGCAGCTAGAAAGTGGAATACAAGACTTACCCCCAAGATGCAAGCAAGGTTGGACAAGAGGATTACCGATTGTCGTAAATACAAGGTCCGTAGAGCTAGTGAAAATGTATTTGAGATCATAACTAATACTGGGAAGAATACTGTTGACTTGGACTCCCAGACTTGCACTTGTCACTGGTGGAAAAAACACAGCTTCCCCTGCAGTCATTCTGTGAAAGTTATGGTGCAGATTGGTGAGGAGGAGGTATACAAGCACATATCACCTTATTACACAGTCGAATACTACAGAGGTATGTACTCAAAACCTATCTATCCCGTTCCTGATGGTGACAAGCTGGATGAGATTTCTCGTACCAAATACGTCATGCCTCCCCCTGTTGGACCACAAGTTGGAAGACCAAACTCCGTTCATAAACG
The DNA here is from genome assembly GCF_003573695.1 of Papaver somniferum. NCBI lineage: Eukaryota > Viridiplantae > Streptophyta > Magnoliopsida > Ranunculales > Papaveraceae > Papaver > Papaver somniferum. The sequence continues at coordinate 149,255,279 of NC_039363.1, read as the reverse complement.
CAGTTACCGTGAGAAATTTAGCAAGAAGAGAAAGTGTGGCCGTTGTGGAATGCTTGTATACCATAATCGTAAAACATTCCTTAGTGCTCCATTGACCCTCGCCCACCAATATTCAAGAAGCAGTCTAGTTTGTTTTATGTTTTTCTGAACCTTTCTTTTATGTTTTTCTGAATTTCTGATTCTGTTTCTGTGAACTTGGTTGTCTTTTTAATTGATAATGGTACATTGTTAGTTGTTCTGCAGTTGTTACGAAATCATTTTGGTCTGTAATATTATTTGCTTTGTTGGTTATGTCCACAGATTCTGCAAGTTGCTTCCATTTTATGGAGACAACTTGTTCTAGTTGCTTCCATTCACAACTTCTGCAAGTTGCTTCCATATTATGGAGACAACTTGTTCTAGTTGCTTCCATTCTGGGAACAACTTCTGCAAGTTGCTTCCATATTATGGAGACAACTTGTTCTAGTTGCTTCCATTCTGGGAACAACTTCTGCAAGTTGCTTCCATATTATGGAGACAACTTGTTCTAGCTGCTTCCATTATAGGAATAACTTCTACAAGTTGTCTCTCTGTATTTTTTACCTATGCAAACCTGTAACCATATAGAAATATTGCAACACTGAATATAATCAAGGGAAATAATCAAACCATTCAAACTTTAACTAGACAATATTAAGAAGTGTACTTTAATTAGATAATACCAACATAATGTTTATAGCCAATAGTAATCTGTAGTTCAATCAGAATAATACTAGATAATACTAACAAATTAGATAATACCAACATAAGTGTACTAGATAATACTAACAAATGTAGTTCAATCAGATAATTCTAGATAATACTAACAAGTTGTCTCTGTTATTTAGTACTACTAGGAATATATGACAATCTGACTCGAATTTGTGCCTTTCGGTTTCTTCCATTCATCAGTTGCACCCAGTATACGGAACGCCATCTTGATCCTTTTTTGGTTAAAGTGGCCAATATAATGTTTCTTCTTTCCTCCTACCAGAATGCCGAATTCTTGGAATTTCACCAACATCTTCATAAAAACACACACAAAATTTGCGCAGTCAGGGTGTTCTTGTTGTTGAAGCACCTTAGGAATCTTCAATGTGTAAACGATTTCATTACCGCCTTTGTCTCGATGTCCAATCTCATTTAGAATTTTTCTTAGCGGCTTTGTAAGTGTATGCAACTGACGTGACAACAGCGAACTCTGACTCATAGAGTTGCATATCTTCCATACTCCTTCATGTAATACCAGCAACACCCAGTGGGAGTTCATGCACAGTGGAAACATCAACATTTTGTTCTGGGCATCCAACTTGTAATTATCCCTCACATAATTTGCTATTAAACTTGTTTCTATTGCATTCTCGTCTCCGTTGGCCATGGCATATTGCACGCATCTCTGCATCATTGTAATGGTTTTAAAAAAACAAAAAGATAAAAATATTTTATTTCTGCAAAAAGTTTTTACAAGTCAAAATAACATGCAATTTGTTAATACTAATTTGTGTTTAATTTATCAGATGAAAAAGTGACTTACCAAAAGATTGGTATTTAGTATTACATGCTTGTTGTATGGATTATCAGCAAAAACATTTTCCATCTTCGATTTCAGAATACTGGTGTAGAAGTCTACGATGTCACTATCGATATAGAGATCATCCAATAGATTTTGGATGAACTGTTTCTGAATGTGAAATTCATTATTCGGCGCAGAATAAACCGTTTGCCTGCATAATCCAACAACACAGCAAACATCATTATTAAAAACTGCAAACATCAATATTGAAAAATATTTTACTAGCAGCAAACATCAATATTGCAAAATTAAAGGAACTGCGAGAAATAATACCCAAAGTCAATTCTAAAACTAGCAGTACAAAAGTCTTAGTGTTTTTTACCCTTTCGTTGCATCCTCGCAGAATTCTTGGAGTATTTTTTTGTTGATCTTCGCTGCAATCTCCCCAAAGCTTAAGACTTTTTGCACGCTTTAGTGGTTTTTTTTGAGGAGGTGTTGGATCGATGTACTCTATTGCTTCCAAGTCAATAACTTCACTGTCCCGTTTTTTCTTGTTCTTCTTTCGGTGTAAACCCGTTCCAGTGAATCCATCTCCCAATCCCTTCCACTTCCTCTCCCTTGGATCGTTCTTGACTCTTTTAATAATAGAACCAACAATAGATTTCTCTTCAGCTTTCTCTTCAACTTCTTTCACTCCAGTTTCTGATAAGTCACTCTCTTCATCTGCTTTTGGTTGTTCAATTATTTGAGAAGCTGGGACTGGTGCTGCCGGAGAATCCAAATGAAAATCAAAAGTTGGACCTTTAAAGGATTGGTTTTGCACATATGTTGGAGTGTGTTTAACAACAACCATTTTATCTGTTTTTTTCTTTTCATCCTCATTCTATTGTGTAGAATATGCTACTTTCCTGCAATTTCAGCAAAGCACGGAGAGAGGAAAAAATTCACTAAAAACATAGTACACTGAAAAAAAAAGTAGAGGAGACAACTTTGAGTAACTTGCTTCCACATATGGAGACAACCTGAAGCAAGTTGCTTCCTAAACATATGGAGACAACTTGAGCAAGTTGCTTCCACATATGGAAACAACTTGAAGAAAGTTGCTTCAAAATTGAATAAGTTGATTCCTAAACATATGGAGACAACTTGAGGCAAGTTGCTTCCTAAACATATGGAGACAACTTGAGAAAGTTGCTTCCACATATGGAGACAACTTTAGGCAAGTGGCTTCCATCCAAGAATAATTTACTACTAAGTTTAGCAATCTACTAAGTAAATGAATGAGCCTTTCTGATGCATCTTCTTCATCAACTGGAGTTTTCTTTTCTTTCTCATCTCTAACTGGTTCTTCATCCATAGCAACTGCACTTGTCTTTTTCTGATCTTCCTCCGTTGTAACTGTACTTGTCTTTTCTTGCTCTTCCTCAATTGCAACTGGTTATTTCTCTCCTTGCGCAACTGAACTTGTCTTTTCTTGCTCATCCTCCATTGTAACTGGTTCTTTCTCCACTGGCGCAACTGGACTTGCCTTTGTTTCTTCTTGTATATTTCCTTTTACTTCAGCTATGTCTCCATAATACTTACCAGTTATACCATCAATGTCCACTTCCTTCATCAACTCATCATAACTATCTGGCATATCTACCTCGGCTGAATCTTTCCTTTCAATCGGCTCTTTTACTGCAGATAATGGTGTTGCCTCTTCAACAATAGAGATTTTTTCTTCGCTCACCTGCACTGTCTCATCAGCATTTAAATTGACTCCGTAATTGTCACCTACATTATCTTCTTCCTCAGTTTCACTGATTTCCTCATCATCTTCTTTAATGTCACCAACATTTTCTGTTGCTGTAGTGTCACCTACATTAGCTTCTTCCTCAGTTACATTTTCTGTTGTTTTAGATTCATGTTCGGAGGACTGTCGGTTGGTTGTTTTACCATGAAATATTTCGCTCCAGTCCTTGTACTTCTGCTCCCTTGAGAGGTTTTCTGGTGTGTTTTTCAAATCCTCCAAATCCTGCAAGTTCTTTTAAACGTCAGCCATGTGTTGCTGTTGATCATCTCTCAAATCAATCTTATCCTTGTTGGCTTCATAAACGCTTCTAAGGAAGTAGTTGTCAGCGATGAAATTTCTTAAGAACTGATCTCTCCCTTCAATCCTATAGTAGATATCTTGGAGCGAAAAGTTTTCGGCTTCAAGGAATTTGCCATTTATCCTCTCTTCTGCAAGTAAATCGTAAAGCAGGTTGTTGAATTCCTTTTCTATTTCTAGTTCTTCTTTCAATTCTCTCAAGTAAGTCAGTCCTTGATCATGTGGTGATAGTTCGTCTCGAATTCCATCTGTAAACTGAAAAGTTCCAAATTAGTCAGCATTTTCTCCTTCAAAATCAGTGGCAAGTTAATATACAACTTGAGAAAACTTTCTGCTTCAACTTCTGAAACCAACTAGATCAAGTTGCTTTCATTTATGGAGAAAACTTAATCAATTTGCTTTCATTTATGGAGAAAACTTGATCAAGTTTTTTTCATTTTATGGAGACAACTTGATCAAGTTGCTTCAACATATGTTGTTTCATAACATTCAACTCCGAGATTCACTAAAGTAGCATAAGAATTTTTACTTACTGTAAATCCTTCTGGGAATACCATATTCCCGTATTTATCTTTCCTTTCTACCGTCAACTTGTTGCACAAATCCAGTTGGTGCCACCTATTGAATCTCGGATTTGAATGTTCAAATCCTTGTCGCTTCGGGAGGTAGTTGCTATGCTCCACAAACCAATACTGCAAAAAAAAAAATTAAAATGTTAGTTAAGTTTCTTAAAACATTTTAGATCAAGATTATATTGTCAACAATTTTTAATTTCTTTTTTACCAACAAAAGTGGTATGCACCCAGGTACACGTTTAAGACCATCTTTTCCTTTTGGTTTCTTTATATTATCCATCAAATATTTCACTATGTGGTCTGGCCACGACACGTCTATGCATGGAGAACAAGTATGGCAACCATCTCTGGGTAAAGTAGCCTCCACTAGTGTCCGTGAAAAAGAACACGGTGCACAACCACATGCCAAAGAAAATCAAAAACAACGTCGGGTCCTTTCTATTTTCAGCTTCTTCTCTCAACACCATATCGATATGTTGCCTTGTAATTTTGTAGTCTTTGCCTTCTACCAGGGGGAAATATTTATGCAAGAAATTTATGTTCTCTTTAGTTACTTTACTCAATTTCTTCTTCAATTCAGCATCTTCAGTCCTTCTTTGCACATTGAAGAAAACAGCAAAGTCATCTGCTTTTGGAACATAAGCCTTATTCTTAAAAACAAATCCCACTTCCACCTTCTTCCTCACTACTACACTATCATGGCAACTGAGAAGCATCTCTATAGCTTGATAAATCTTAGTTTATATATCTCTTTCATCAGTTATGTCTTTTAGAGGCATGTTTTCTGGTTGTTCTTTAAAGAATGGTTCAACAAAACCCCAATACGGAGACTCTCTTAAGGCTTTCACATGGGCTGGCTTGTCTTTCAATACTTTATACAAGTAGTAACTCATATCTAACAATGGTAATAATCCAGATTTATATGCTAATGTTATTTCTATCTTCTTATTTTTACCTGCAATCATGCAAGCTATCTAGATTTATACTTTATACAAGTTGTAACTCAGATACAGATATCTAATTAAAAGAAGATTTATAAGTTTTCTTTTCATACCTTCTCCTTGTGGAACTTTATCAGCAATTTCTGTTGCTTCGTTGCTCGGAGCATTCTCTGCAGATTTGATTGCCATTGCCTTCAATCTTGGTGATGTACTCTTCATACTAGCGTTGTTCAGTCAATAGAAATAGTTAGCATGATATCTCAATAGATCTAACTAATTCAAGTTGTCTCCATATATAGGAGGAACTACCAAAATCTGACTCCATTATCTTAAGTTGTCTTAGGAAATTAAGATAAACCATCTTAAGTTGCTTCCACATATTAGACAAACTAGCAAAAGTTGTCTCTAGAAATATAAAAGCATAGAAGAAGTACAATCACAAAGACTATGAACAACTAGCATAAGTTGCCTCCAAAATACAAAGGCAACTAGTACCAGTTGCTTCCAAAAGCACAATTCATTTCATAACATAATGGGAACAACTATCATAAGTCCAGTAGTACATGATGTCTTCAGAACCATTTAACATGTTCCATTGCATTCAACAGCATACAACAAATACTAGTACAGGATGTCTTCAGAACCATATAAAGGCAACATCTACCAGTTGCTTCCAAATATGGGAACAACTAGCATAACTATCTTAAATTGCTTCCAAATATGGGAGAAACTAGAAGGTGTTTCCTCTACAAATGAAGTCAAAAACTAGCAAAATGGACTAGTAAGATGTTTCAGTCATCATTAAAATCATAATTAACTAGCAAAATGGACTACAAACATGTTTAGAACTCAGAGAATTAACAAATAACATGTGCTAATTTCTGTGACATCATTACCATGTGCAAGTACTAATTTTACATGTTCTGTGACACTTACTGTGCTTTTGAAGTCTAAAAAGTGGTAGGCATTTAAAGGAGTAAGAAAATAAGACAAAGGATAAGAAGGCCTACATGTTAAACTGCAAGTGCACAGTTGTCATTGTAGTGTGTATGTGCAAGAACAGGTCATCTCCACAGGGACTTGGGGTGTATGTTGAAGTTTCGCTATGCTGATAATTGATGCAAAACTAAATGCAAGGTCACAAGGTTGCAGTGACAGTGAAACAGAGATGGTAAAACAACAAGGAACCAAGGCTATGAGCCAAGGGCAGGGAAGGCAGTGCACTGATTTCAGTGCACAGCAAGCTTCAAAATACAAGAAATAAACAGCAAGATAGCTAAGAAATTTAGCTGAGCAGGGGGCAAAACAGAATTGAATTTATAAGTGATTGTAAAGGATTTGTGGCTAAGCCAAGGCTTAGAATCCACCTTTGTGTCCTAGCCAAACAATGCAACTCTAGGTTGAAATTAGGATCTTAAGCATACAAATGGAATGGAAAGAGAATTAGCTTGCTATGAGCACTAATTTCTCCCATTGCTCAATCAAAACAATGCATCCTAAGCATACAAATGGAATGGAAAGAGAATTAGCTTGCTATGAGCACTAATTTCTCCCATTGCTCAATCAAAACAATGCATCCTAAGGCTCTAACCTAGCATTCCACTACCTAACAGTGCACTAAAGCATCATCTGAGCCTCAGCAATGCAACTTAGCTCATGCTAATCTTGTAAACAATAATAAATATCATACAAGGCAGTTCAAACAACACACATATGGTGAGCAAATACAAAAACATGATAAACATATGAACCAACAGTGTAAACATAAAACAAATGAGAAACTGGCTAGTCCAGTTCTCTACAAGAGTGAAGCTGGCTAACCCAGCATCCCCCTCCATACACACACCTCACTCTCTATTTATAGCAGAAACTACCCAATTTTTATGAACCCTAATTTTGAAATTAGGGTTTTGAAAATCCTAAAATTACTCACCTAATCTTCAAATTGACGTCGACCCATCCTTCTTTGCCTTCTCTCAGTCCTTCTCCTGCTCCAATTCAGTCTTATAGCCTCACCTATTTTACTAATTTCCCACCTAGGGTTTCAAGGGAAAATTAGAGGGGAAATGGGTAAAATAGGTGGCTAGAGATGTATGTAGGGTATGGGGATGATGTGGGTAGATACGGTTTGGTGGAGAGAGTTGTTGGCGGCGTTTGGTGGAGATGACAGGGGAGAAGGTGGTGGTGATGGCGGACATGGTGATGGTACGGTTGAAGAAGAAGGAACAAGATGGAAGAGTTAGGTTTTTTTCTTTTCTGTTTGGGTATAAGGTTCTGTCGATTCGGTGTGAGGTGGATCATCAAGTTTTGATGTCCGCGTATGAAGAGTGTTGGATTATGTGATATGAGTTGCATCGGACGGCTAAGAGAGAAGAATCTGGTATCGACCGTTGGATTGTGAGATGCAACGAAGCTAACTGCTCTAGATGGGGTTAGGTACTGTAGTGTTAAGCGGAAGTATCGAGATTTGATGCACAGGCATAGGAGCGACCGTAGGATTCAACTGCAATCTAATCTGAAGGTTTGGAATTTAGGCATTATGGTGTTTGACAAGAACCTCGGATCTTGATGCACTCTACTGAAGCGACCATTGGATTTCGATGTAATCCCATCTAACGGCTGAGAATGGAGGCGGGTATGGATATAGAAAATGGGTTTGGGTAAGGGTTTTGGGCCTTGGGTATGCCAAGCCCATATCTTCTTTAAGAACAATTCTTCCTTCTTGAGCCCATTCCTAGCTTTTTGGTCTTGTGCGCACCATTCTTCGCGGCTTCCTTGCGTAATTTCTTCCGGCTTTTCACTACTCTTCAACTCTTTTCCGCTCCGCAAGTTATCCAGACTTTATTTATTACCTAAAAATGCAAAATTAAGTAAGAAAAATATTTATTCTTGAAAACAATGAAAATACAGAATATGGGATAAAATGTAGAATTAATGCACAAAAGATGAGTTAAAATGCCAACAAAAAGGGATAAATATATACAATATTTGGCACTCATCAAATACCCCCAAACCTGAATTTTACTTGTCCTCAAGTAAAACAAAACTAAGGAAATCCTAACTATACCACTATCGCTGGTCTCTCGAATGCATTTAGCGTATGCACTAAGCCTTTTAAACCACTAAGTGTCCCTAGTGGACGAGTTGAAGTCTCGTGAAGGTTTGCTTAGAACGTACCTACAAAGTTCTAGGTCAAAATATAAGCTCATATTCCATCAAATGTGACATGTGCAAAACAGTTTAAGCTCACAGCAAAATGGAGATGTCAATCTAGCTATCGAAGGCACAATCCTAGCACTGATAACAAAAAAAGACATGTGATAAGAGTGTAAAGTGTATCTACACATGTGTAAAGAAAGATCTGAAGTTATGACTACTAATCACCAAGAGATAGTTTCTCAGGCTAAGAACTGAGGTCGAAATCTAGCTAGCTGTCCGGACTTTACGAGAATTGTGAATGAGTTGGAGGTATTTCACAATTACTCGCGTTGTACATCAATGGCATACACCCTCCTTGCTTATTACAATGAAACAACAAAATGACTATTTACATGACTCTTATTTACATTGACTATTCTCTTTTATTTTTGGAACAAGAGATGATGGAATTGATAAATACTTGATTTTTTGTATTTTTGATATATCTTTTTTTTTTTTTTTTTTTTTTTTTTTTTTTTTTTTTTGGAAACACTTTTGATACATGTACAAAAGGAAACAAAAGATTACATGACACTTTGCAAGAGGTAGCCCTTTTTGATGCACCCAGTTAAATTCGATGGTTGTCTTTCTTAATGTAACCTCCACCTTCTATCCCAACCAACCAAAGAACAAGCTAGTCAAGTTTCGTTCAGTATTCTAAAGTGATTGGCAATCGTAACTTCCTATCAAACACCTTGAAGATCGAGGCCATACATGTATTGGTAGATCGTGCGCGTGCAAATTTCTTATCACTATGTGAATTGTGCTAGAATCAGGGTGCCTAAATATCTAGACTAAGACTCCTAATAAAAATACATATTTGCACAAGAGTCAACATTTCAAGGTAAATGAGCTCCATTTTTATGATTTTTCATTTTTTATTTTTTTTGAATTTTTTTCAATTTTTTCAAAAGAAGAAGGAGTTCGTTTTCAATTATAGCATATTATCATGGTATCTACTCTATACCCCCAAACCTAAACTAAACATTGTCCTCAATGTTTCAAAATATGGAAAGAATTAAAAACAATATATGGAAAGGGACATGCTGAGTAGAGTAAAAGGAGAGAGAATACCCGATTTCGGCGAAAGCAGAATTAAAACTCCGTTATTCAAGGCAAAAATCCAACATATTTCAGCCGAGATCATATTGGATTAGCAAAATATATACAAAAGGAACAAAAGGGTTTTTAAGAAATTTTATCTACTGGATTATATACAAAAATTCACCATACACCAAAAGTCTAAAGAGTTGAGGATCAACCCAAAAGAAAAAGTGTAGAGACATAGAAAGTTTCAAAACACTAAAATTGGACTGAAATGAGAGTGAGAGTGAAAAACCGAATGAATCACCCCTAAACCTAAATTGTTCAACAGGTTTACTTTTAAGCACAAAATCTTTTAATTTTAGGGGTTCAGGATTCAAAAGGTCTAACTCATAATGGACTGTTTTAGGGACGGGCAAACATGCAATTTCCAACTGTGGTTCCTCAAAGATATTATACTTAGAAGCAAAATAGTCCAAAAGGACTTGGGAAGCATACAGTTCCAATCCTAGATTAGGAATTTTCAGAAAAATCGGTTTGACAATATGGGTACAAACCAAATCTAGGTTGGGTGGAAGGCCATCAGATTGTGACTTAGGTAGAAGAATAGGCATATCATTATCAATCAAATCAAAATCTCCTAACTCATCTACACATGTCACATCATGCTCACAATCATCAATCAAATTGGCAAGATCACAATCAGAATTATCAACATCATCAACAGATTTATTCTCGTGTATCGGCACATCAGGGGAAACATCACATGGAATACTAGAAGAAATATCATGCATTAAGGTCGGGGCAGAGAAGCCTAATGTATTTGAACCCAAAGGTTCCATAATTTTCAGTATAGACATGTTCTTCTAACATAACATCATAATCATCATCATCATGATAGGGATTTTGCAATCTAGGATAATTTTCAATCCTAAGGTCGGAGCTATTACAAGAATAAAACTCTAATTCATGGGGGTGACTCATATCATGTGGTGTTGTTCCTGTTTCCCTAACGGATTCCCATTGATGGGTTTTCTCTGCAATCTCGGCTAAAAAATTCCATGCATCATCCACAGATTTATCATAAACTCACCATTACACATAGACTCAACCATGGTTCGAGATTTAAAGTCTAGTCCCTCATAGAGGATGACGACAAGTCTCCACTTCTCAAATCCATGGTGCGGACATTCGCTCAACAAATCATTAAAACGTTCAAAATAGTGAAAAACAGTTTCCTCATCCAATTGGACAAACAATTGATACTTTGACGAATAGCGATTCCTGGATGTGGAAAGAATTTTTTGAAAAATAGATCTGTGAGTTGGTCCCAAGTGTTGATTGATTGTGGTCTCAAACCGTAAAACCATGTTTTGGCCCTTTCCTTTAAAGAAAATGTAAACAAACGCAATTTCAGAGAGTCTTCGGACATATGATCAGGTTGCATAGTCCGACAAATTTGTTCAAACTCTTACATGAGTATAGGGGTTCTCAGAATCGAACCCTCGAAATATAGGAAGTATTTGTATCATGCTTGCATTTATTTTAAAAGGGTTATTGGTTTGAGGTAATACAATACATGATAATGGAATTTTTATTGACGGATACATGTATTCATGGAGAGCACGAGGTTGGCCCATTTTGAAAAGACACAAAGCCCACACTTTGGTTTTAATGTTTGGTTTTAAAATTTGGTTTTGAAATAAGGAGCAATTTTTTTTTTTTTTTTTTTTTTACACTTAGCCTAGCATAAATTAGCACCAACCCATAAAAGAAAAAAAAAACAACAATAATAATTACAAACCCTAAAAGAAAGAAAAAGAAGAAAAAGAAAAAATTATTACAAGCCCAAATAAAAAATAAAGAAAAACAAAAATTATTACAAGCCCACAAATTAAAAATGGAAGCCCACAGGTTGGGTTCTCTTAATGGGTTTAGGCTTACCTTTGAAGCACAGCCCAGCTGCTCAGTTTGGTTGCAAAAGCCCAGTTGGGCTTTGGATCATCCTAGCTTTTGTCTTTGTTCAGGCCCAGTTGGGCTTGGCTCAACTTGTTAAGATTGGCAGCAACTTCAGCCGCAGGCCCAGTTGGGCTTGATGGCTCAATTTAGCACCAGGCAGCAGGGGTTGCAGCAGATTTGGCCTGGCACCAGCAGGAGGTAGCAGCAGCTTGCCTTTGCACAGCAGCAACAGCTGAGGCACAGCAGCAGGACCAGGAGCAGCAGCAGGAGAAGTAGCTCAGCAGCAACAGCAGCACCACAAGTTCAGCAGCACCACAAGCAGTAGCTGAACAGGGGCAATGTTGCAGGCTTGGCAGCAGCAGCTCTATTTGGGCTTCACAGCAGCACAACAGCACCAGAGGTTTGTTCTCAGCCTCACAGCAAGGTCACAGTACATGGTCACTCAACAAAAATGTCAAGGACAGCAAAGAAAGGCAGTGAACAAGAACTGTAATGCAAGATTGACTGCAAGAATGTAAAGATGACTAATATGCAAATATGATATGCAATCAGGACAGCAAGATGCAATGAGTATGCAATGCAAAGATGAATATGCAGTAATGAATGCAAGTTATGATGAGATAAATGCTTACACTAAATGATTATACTAAATGCAAGATATGCAAGTGAATAGCAGCAAAAGAAAGCAAGGAAAAACAGCAACCACACAATGCCAAGTCCCCGGCGCGGCGCCAAAAACTTGGTAGGCATTTAAAGGAGTAAGAAAATAAGACAAAGGATAAGAAGGCCTACATGTTAAACTGCAAGTGCACAGTTGTCATTGTAGTGTGTATGTGCAAGAACAGGTCATCTCCACAGGGACTTGGGGTGTATAGTTGAAGTTTCACTATGCTGATAATTGATGCAAAACTAAATGCAATGTCACAAGGTTGCAGTGACAGTGAAACAGAGATGGTAAAACAACAAGGAACCAAGGCTATGAGCCAAGGGCAGGGAAGGCAGTGCACTGATTTCAGTGCACAGCAAGCTTCAAAATACAAGAAATAAACAGCAAGATAGCTAAGAAATTTAGCTGAGCAGGGGGCAAAACAGAATTGAATTTATAAGTGATTGTAAAGGATTTGTGGCTAAGCCAAGGCTTAGAATCCACCTTTGTGTCCTAGCCAAACAATGCAACTCTAGGTTGAAATTAGGATCTTAAGCATATAAATGGAATGGAAAGAGAATTAGCTTGCTATGAGCACTAATTTCTCCCATTGCTCAATCAAAACAATGCATCCTAAGCATACAAATGGAATGGAAAGAGAATTAGCTTGCTATGAGCACTAATTTCTCCCATTTCTCAATCAAAACAATGCATCCTAAGGCTCTAACCTAGCATTCCACTATCAGACAGTGCACTGAGGTTTCATCTAAACCTCAGCTGCAACAATTTAGCTCATGCTCAACATATAAACAACATTAACATTCATCATACAAGATAATTCAAACAACACACATATGGTGAGCAAATACAAAAACATGATAAACATATGAACCAACAGTGTAAACATGAAACAAATGAGAAACTGGCTAGTCCAGTTCTCTACAAGAGTGAAGCTGGCTAACCCAGCATCCCCCTCCATACACACACCTCACTCTCTATTTATAGCAGAAACTACCCAATTTTTATGAACCCTAATTTTGAAATTAGGGTTTTGAAAATCCTAAAATTACTCACCTAATCTTCAAATTGACGTCGACCCATCCTTCTTTGCCTTCTCTCAGTCCTTCTCCTGCTCCAATTCAGTCTTATAGCCTCACCTATTTTACTAATTTCCCACCTAGGGTTTCAAGGGAAAATTAGAGGGGAAATGGGTAAAATAGGTGGCTAGAGATGTATGTAGGGTATGGGGGATGATTTGGGTAGATACGGTTTGGTGGAGAGAGTTGTTGGCGGCGTTTGGTGGAGATGACAGGGGAGAAGGTGGTGGTGATGGCGGACATGGTGATGGTACGGTTGAAGAAGAAGGAACAAGATGGAAGAGTTAGGTTTTCTTTCTTTTCTGTTTGGGTATAAGGTTCTGTCGATTCGGTGTGAGGTGGATCATCAAGTTTTGATGTCCGCGTATGAAGAGTGTTGGATTATGTGATATGAGTTGCATCGGACGGCTAAGAGAGAAGAATTTGGTATCGACCGTTGGATTGTGAGATGCAACGAAGCTAACTGCTCTAGATGGGGTTAGGTACTGTAGTGTTAAGCGGAAGTATCGAGATTTGATGCACAGGCATAGGAGCGACCGTAGGATTCAACTGCAATCTAATCTGAAGGTTTGGAATTTAGGCATTATGGTGTTTGACAAGAACCTCGGATCTTGATGCACTCTACTGAAGCGACCATTGGATTTCGATGTAATCCCATCTAACGGCTGAGAATGGAGGCGGGTATGGATATAGAAAATGGGTTTGGGTAAGGGTTTTGGGCCTTGGGTATGCCAAGCCCATATCTTCTTTAAGAACAATTCTTCCTTCTTGAGCCCATTCCTAGCTTTTTGGTCTTGTGCGCACCATTCTTCGCGGCTTCCTTGCGTAATTTCTTCCGGCTTTTCACTACTCTTCAACTCTTTTCCGCTCCGCAAGTTATCCAGACTTTATTTATTACCTAAAAATGCAAAATTAAGTAAGAAAAATATTTATTCTTGAAAACAATGAAAATACAGAATATGGGATAAAATGTAGAATTAATGCACAAAAGATGAGTTAAAATGCCAACAAAAAGGGATAAATATATACAATATTTGGCACTCATCAAAAAGTTATAGATTAAAACCAAACACTCACACAAACCATCAAACCCTCAACATAAATTAGTATTAATTCATCAAAATAAATAACTATTGTTCTTTGAATCAGAAACAAAATAGATGACTAATACAACACCCTAACTGAATAAAAAAAAAGTTTAATCAAAATATTAAAGCATAGAAGAAGTACAATCACAATGACTGGGAACAACTAGCATAAGTGGCCTCCAAAATACGAAGGCAACTAGTACCCGTTGCTTCCAAAATAAAAATTCATTTCAGAACATAATGGGAACAACTAGCATAAGTACGGTAAAAAATATTACCGGATGTCTTCAGAACCATTTAACATGTTCCATCGCATTCATAAGGCATTTCAAAGGCATACAACAAGTACTAGTTTTCAACTTATAAGGCATAGATGCACAACTGACTCAAAATATGAAGGAAAATACTACCAGTTGAACAACTAGCATTAGTTGAAAACCAGTAGTAAAATTTGAAGGCAACTACTACCAGTTGCTTCCAAATATGGGAACAACTACTACCAGTTGCTTCCAAATCTGTATTAAATACCTTTTTCCTATGGAATGATTGCAGAGATTCAAAATAAACTACAGTTCTAATTCAACATAATGGAACAAAGTAATTATGAAGTAGAAAAAAGTAAATCGAATGAAATTAGTATCACCAGCAGGTTTCTTACCTTTACTGATTTCTTTTCAGTAGCAAAAGCATTCGATTCCTTAAACACCAATAGAGGGAAGCAGTTCGATTTGTCTTTTCATCACATGCAACATCAAATTGAATAAAATTAGTATCAATAACACCAACAAAATCAGTTGATTTTGTTTTCTTTCGTCACATGCAACAAGATCAAATAAAATTAGTTTGAATCTAGGAAATATAAATATCGAACTATTTCAAAACTGAAATCAAATGAATCGAACTCTTCTTTTGAAGATAAATCATGTATTAAACCCTAAAAATTGAAATCAACTGAAATTCAAATTTCATTCAAACACAGAATCTTTGATTACCTTCGTTTGTTCTTCTGAAGTTTTTTTGATCTGTTGCTTCGTTTTTGTGGTTAGATTTTTGAAAAATCTCTGAACTAATCTACTCCTTGATCTAGTTTGCTGTTTTTCTGTAACAATTAATTGGTTTTGTTTCAGGGTTTTGTAGTCGATTCGTTGCAGTTTTTTCAGTTTTTTTTTGAATTTTTTCAGTTTTTTCGATCTGGAATGAGAGAGGAAAGAGAGTGAGAGAAGAATATAATAAGAAGAAATGAACTAATGGCCGACCGTTACTTCTTTTCTCCTGAATCTTTATATTTATTTGAAGGTTATTTTGGTAATCTTACAATTCGGGTTTGGGCTTTTTCATGCCTAGGGGTATTTGTAAAATATGATGAGGGTATTTTGGGAGGGGCCCTATAGTAAGGGTATTTAAATAATATTCCCTTAAAATAATAGTATTTTAATTTTTGACGTGAGAAGCCTAGTCGGTCATGTGACCATTGACTTTTTGGCTTTTTCATGGTTTGAGCAATATTTGAGAAAATATTGAAAAACTAGGGTTTTCGCTTAAACGATGGAGTTTCATGAGATGAAGGAAATAAAAATATGAGTAAATTAGGAATTGCAAGGTGTGGGACCGACCGCGGCTAGGGAACGGCCGGACGGCTAGGTGGCCCGGTCCCGTGACACCTTTCCCTATTTTTTCATCGTTTGATGGAAAGTATGGAGAAACTAAGAGTTTCGCTCAAACGAGGGAATTTTCTCAAATGAAGGAGTCTTCATGAGATGAGGGAAATAATAAAATTAAAATAAAATAACGAAAGAGGGGGACCGGACGGCGGTGGTCCCGGTCCCACGCTCTTGTTTATTTTATTTAATATTATTTTCCTTCCTATTTTGCATAGGTTCCTCGTTCGTGCATTTGGGTGTTCGTTCGTGCATTATTGCAAAGTACACTTACACCATTTTCTCGGGGCTTACTCGGTGAGGGCCCAGACGCTCGATAATGAATATTTACTACTAATCCATGAAATTCAACTGAGAATCAGTCATGAAACAGAGCAATAAAATTAATTGAGTATCTATTACTAATCCATAGATTCAGCTGAGAATTCATGGAACGGAGTAATGAGACAAAATGGTCATCTATTACTAATCCATGGAATCCAGCTGAGTATCAGCCATGGAAAGGAGTAATGAGATAAAATAGATTATTTTCCAGGAATTCAGTTGATGAATGACACGCTAGAATTAATCTATTTGCAGGATCGAGATATGAGATAATTGAAGCATCATACTCGTTCTGAGGGGTTGTATAGTCAGGGAACAACGAGCAGCGTGACGTCCTGAAGGCGTTAAGCTCTCTAACAAACATTATTTCTAGGAACTGCCTAATCATTAAGAGATTCTATAGACGGTCTCTCTACATAGTCAGGGAACAACGAGAAGCGTGGCTTCCTGAAGGAGTTAAGCTCTCTAACAAACATTATGTCTAGGAGTCGCCCAATCATTTTGATTCTATGTAGAGGTGATGATGAAATGTGTGAAGCATCGAACGCTCAGCTGGGAGGCCTTTCGAGAAACATATTCATCATATCTCTGACAGGAATGCTCGCTCAGTCAGAGATCGTGAAATGGTTCACGGATCTTAAAATATGAATCGTCACAGACAATCCTGAATCCGGATCAGAAACATGCAGTATCATGATTTTACTATTTTGACCTTTGTCGAAAATCCACCATCAACAACGTTAAACAAAGCATGTTCATGAAATAGTTTCCATGTTTACGAATTTATTTATATATAACCAGTACAAACTTCTACACATATATTTTCCTTTAAAGCATGTGAGAAGTTTGCTTTGAATCACAGAGAATATATTTGCAACTGCAAGTACACAAAAGGAACCAAATGCTTTTCCAGATAGCTACGGTTAAGTAGTTCTGGAACCGCCAAGCATAAGTAGAGTATATGTTACAAGGCCGAATAAGTTCTTGAACTGTCAAAACAGTTTGTGAACTCAAAATCGTCTCGTAACTCGGGAACATTTTGAAATTGGCAAGTTTACGAACTGTCAAAACAGCTTGTGTACTTGAAAACAAACGGTGTACAAGAAACATTCAAAATCAGCTAGTTCCCGAAATGTATAAATCAGTTGGTATACCTTTTGAATTAAATAATATCTGGTACTATATCAAAGTACACTAGTTTGAGAATCAGTTTGTATACGCGAGTTAGTTGAGATTTAGAAATCAAATTTTTATATTTACAAATTCAAGTTCATGAATTGGTAAAACAGTTGTGAACTTTAATAAGTCACTTGACTTAACCATTTGCATTCTTATTTGCAATATTTATTATTATACTAAAGTCATACGAATTTTCTCAGTAGATAGAGTGGCAGATAATTTGAGTAAACAAGATATCCAGTCTTCACATACCTATGTCGATGTTGTCTTCAGTCTTCAATCTTCGAAGTCGATTGGTGAATTCTGATACTCTACTACCATGTTATATTCCTAGTCTGAGGCTAACTTTAGTAGACTATAAATCAAAGACATAGTTCTGATCAACTAAATTGGCAACAAGCTTGACATACCAAAATTTGTAAGTTCGACTGAGCGATGCTCTAACAGTTTTGGTCCATTTGGTTTAGCATATCTATAAGGATACGGGTAATCAGAATGACTATATTTCTTGTATATTTGACACACACAAGAGTTATAATAAGGTTTTACATATGGGTAGAAGAACCAGTTATAGGGTTGTTTAAAGTATTCTTGGTGAAAATGGCGCAAGAGTGATATTATCAATAGATAAACTTGTTTCTTTTAATTGAATTTTTATCCATTATTCATGTTGGGTTAGTCTAGATTTGAGTTCATTGAAGGAAAGAGAGACACCACAATTTTGAAATGAGATGATAAAGTTATCTTACTCACATACCAACCCATTCGAAACATGCATTATACCAAATATGAGTCAGAAACTCATTCTCTAATGGCAGATAAAAAAATTAGATTTTTTTTAAAATTCACAAAAAATGAATCAGTCCCCGTTTTCATGTTGTATGATAATAAAACTTAGATTTCCTAGATACAAAAATAAAGTAGTAACAAGAAATTTACATACCTGTAAAGTAGTTTGTCTTAAAGTATCATTAGAGATAGGTGAAGTGAAGGTTGCATTTAAGTAACTGTGTACAAATCAATCCCAATGTGTCCATTTATCATAGTCAGGGTTTGCTTTCCCAGATGTAAGAATAAGTATAGATGGTGAAGGTAAAGGAATAAAACCATCAAAGAAACCAAATAGATATGTACTAAATAGAATTGATCCCATTTGAAATTCTCATACCAAATAGTTTGTGTCATCGAGATTAACAGAAACAAAATTAGGGATATTTTTTAGCGCTATTGATGAAACAAAATTGTGTTGGTATTTTTATTTAGTTTCTATTCTGTGATTTTTATGGGTGTTTTCATTGTTGATAGTTATTCATCAGAGAAGTAGTAGATGCCACTGAAGGATGATGACGGTTGTAGTACCGACGCTAGGACTGAAAACCCTAAAGATTGTACCCTCTTGATACCATGAAATATAATATTTCGATTAAGTTAATGGTCGTATCGTTACAAGGTTAACACCTTAGCATTTGCAGGAAATGGAATTTAAAAGTACCTAACAATGGGAAGTAAGAGCAACTGCAATGGTGCGATCAAAACCATAGATCAAAGACCAAAAAAAACGACCAAATTTAAGTTTAGTCTGTGGTGTTACACTAGGGTGGAAGAGTAAATTTGGTCGCTTGGGAAAAAGTATATACCAGGATCACATTATATGCCCGCCCCATCACCAGGATCACATTATATGCACGCCCCATCAGCCATCAAGCGCACATTATATGCCCGCCCCATCAACAGGATCACATTATATGCCCGCCCAATAAAAAGGATCACATTATATACACGCCCGGTGACAAACGAACATTATACGTCCGCTATACTATATCTAGTTTTGGTCTTGGTCCCCGACCAAATATAGTCTGGAATTTGATCTTGGTCCGGATTTTAATCTTTACTCCGTCCCGCTATGTCTCGTCTCTGGACCATAATTATAGGTTTGATCGTCCACTGTGGTTGCTCTAAATAACAACTAATACACCTACCAAACACAAAGGAAACATAAGATTATTACACCCAAATGACACAAGATAAGTGACATATTATCTCATTCTAACGGTGTTGGATACGTTGCTAGGTTAATAAAATGAGGAAAAAAATGATTAACAAAATAAACAAATTAAAGACACGTAGATGACAAATTAAGAATAAATTTTTTTTGCTAGTCTTTTCTACATGGAATACTTAATCCTCCTAAAAATACTTAAGGAAGTAATTAATAGGATGTTGTTGTTCACTTCTTTTTAGATATTCTTAAAAGCACTTCCAGTTATTATTATTTTTCGTAAAATTAATAGAAATAATTTGAAATATAAAAGAAGGGTAATAAACTATCTACATGGTAACTGCTTTGGCCAATCAACTAAATTTTAGAATATGATATTTATGACAACCTACCAGAAACTATAATTAATGCCCTTGTTTACCTATTTAAGTGCATATCAAGTACGAATCACTCATTGTAATAAGGATAAAAATAATACTTCTAGAACCACACCAACATTCCTGATCTTTAGGGGCACGCAGGATCCGCATGTAAAATTTGCTATGTAGTCAAATTTTTGTTCGTATTTCGAGCTCATGTTTGAATTCAATATAGGATTCTTTGATAAAATGATTTTATATTCTTAACCCCAAAGCATTAGGGTCATCCAAAGTTCACGTAGGTTTTTTTTTATACTGAATTTCATTTAGAATTTTCTCTTGACATTCTATTGGCCCCAATTGTTAACAAAATATTAGCACAGAAGTCTTAGTATATTCCACGGACTTTTATTAATATCAGCTCCCAATTTTATAAACTATTAAAGTAATTTAAAAAACAATAACAAGGAAAAACAAAAGTTGACGAACCTAATTGAAGTTAACAAAGAAAATATTAAGAACTCACTTAAGAAAAATTACCTGATTATGAAGTTCTTCAGTTTTTATAGAAAAATAAAATCATCACTCATAAATATTTAGGTCTTCAAGGAAAATCGGAGATAAGAGAGGGATTTCTCGTTAGAGTTTTTATGTACAGATAACAGAAGAGGGGTAGATGATAAACTCAGAGCAGAGAGAAACGAAGATCTTATAGTTTTTCTTCGCTCGCAGCCCTCGTATTTATCTCTCTCAGCTAAGTTTACGGAAAAAGAAATATGGAAAGTAAAACCCAACTTAGTTTTGTTAAAAAATTTAATATTTTTTTCTATTTATGGAAATAATATTTTTTTTCAATCTACTTAAAATAACTAAATTTTATATATTTTACCAAACACCGACAAAATGGATTATGGGTTGTCATAATGGATTATGACCAGATAACTTATTGTTATAATGGTTACCATACAACTCAATTACTAATTCATGTTTTGGAGCTAAATTTAGGACATATGTAACTGTATCTAATAATTTGTGTTGTTTCACTGTTATTTGTTACTGATCATCAAAACAATGATTATTAGTTATTATCATTGCTACCTCTAATTACAACACACTTAGTGAACTGATTATTCTAATATTGTTGGAATTTTATTATCTATAATCAAATTTCGCCAAGAGTATAGTGAACAAAAATTATACATCTTACTAACACATCCGAGTCGGAAAAGGATAAAATCATAAATATCTGAAGATAGAAAAAGAAGAGAAACACATGGCGAGGTAGTAAAATATCTAACTGGGTCTTTAAATAACTATTTTATTATAAATTGAAATTAATCAAAATGTATACTCTGTTACGTATTGTCGGCTTTCACATTTGTGGCTGACCACATTTTTAGTGGGACCCGCACAAGCACCTTGTACAAGTATGATAATATTTATCCTAATTTGGATTAACATTAAACGGATTAACATCTTCACTTAACGCCACATGTATAGGCTCGTGGCAGATGGATGTGCACCCAGTGTGCATGTGTAAATTTGAGTTAGACTATAAATAGTCTTTAGTGGCTGTATAACGTGTAAGAAGAAATGAGAAATAAAATTCCCTTTTCTCCTCCCATGTCCAGTACAAGTGATAATGTATACATATAGTATATGTACTGAATAAGAAGTTGGTCTTTCGTTTCTAACTTTCTGATACTTAATGAACAATATCCTAATTGCCATCGAACTTTGATCATTAGTAACTTAATGTTCAGTTAGGATAAAAGAAACTATAATACGTTATCAGCACGAATTGCTCCGTGGTGATTGGCATGGGACTGACGATGCGGAAAAGGATAATTCTCTTTAACCTTTGCATATTTAATTTAATTATTTCTAAGTAGTTTTATGCATATAATTTTAATGTCTAACTTTGTTTCCTATTTAGAAATTTTAAAGAGAAAGTTAGACGTCTTACCGCGTCTTGTATGTGCTATTTGGAACACAGGTAATTATGCGGTATATGAAAAGATATTCAAAACAGGTACGTATTGGCAACGACTCATATTTGTGATATTATTCAATTTCCGAATCTAGCCAAATTTGAGTTTTGTAGAAGTTTTGCTATCTTCCTCTTTAGCCAACCAACATAAGGTTTTTCCGCGTCCTTTTGGATGGCGTAGAGAGTAAAAATTTCCTTTGTTGGTACACCCATGATTTTTATGGTGTTAACGGTTTTAATATCAACAGAGCGAGGAATTTTTGCATCCTGGGGGATAGCGAAATTTTAATATTCCTTTGCTATAGTAATCTCCAGAATTCAAAGTCGTTCCACCTAAAGGGTCGGAATGCGATGAAAAATGGACATCGGGTTAACATGGTTAGCCAATCTCTGTCAGCGGCCTTTGAAATGACCTGCAGTTGATATTGAGACGATTTCTTTTAAGATACAAAGAACATGTCCATATTTCAACTTTGATAAATTAATATTTCGTCGACCCTGATAGACGAAATTGGATATTTGTCGGTGTTATTTGAGAACCCTGTATATTACATTTTTGAATATTTTTCTTCCTTGTTTTCACCATTGATTTTTGTGGTAAATAGTTCGGCTTAATTTCTGGAGAAGATATATGCACCTTATAAAATGTTGTGGTGAGCAATAAGGAGAGTTGCATATTTTGTGTCCTTATATGTTCCCGCTAGCTTTACGGCACGCATCATATGCACCAATTATATGCATCAACAAGATTTAAAGAGCTAGTGCTTAATTTTCACTTTGTATATGTTGTGCCAACAACACCGAGTGCTGCAAATGTTCACTGCGCCTCGTAGATATACAAACGTCGAATGTAATGGGTGTTGAATTTTTATAAATGATATTTAGAGTTAATATCATGTCTTCTCGTTGCCTGAGCTATTACCTAAAATCATGAATTGGTGAATTAAATTTGCAGTAGTACCTATGCAAATAAGTCTATCTTTGGCAAAGAAGGAAAATACAATTATGGTAGGCATATTTGAATATGGGAACCACAATATTTCTCGGGTTTAAGACCTGATGAGCACCGTACCACTAGAAGTGGAATAATACGGGACGGTAGCATAGTGATTGGTCTGAATAAGCCATCTTTGATCCTGGAAGAGCTCTGTTATCGCTGTGACATGAAAGACACGTTATGTGCATTTAAAATGTTGTTCATTGTGTTTGATCTCTATCAGTCGTCTTGGCAGGACTGGTATTGATATTAAGATAGTGTCTATGGTCACAAAATTCGTTCACAGTTTACTGTTAATTTTACATGACAATGTAAATTCTTATAATTAAACCAGCTGGACAGTAAACGAGAGAGGAAACCTGATCAGTTACCTCTCCTGGGTTGCATGCTATTATTGTTTTCTTCACCCAGTTGCTCCCTTGATAGGTTGAGTCTTGCAGAACTGAATGTTCTGTTGATGAGACATACCGCCTAAGGATCAGGGGGAGAATCGTCGATGATATTGGTTAAATCCAATTGTGTCTCATCTAAATTCTCACACCGAGAAATGCCTGAGGTGTTAGAGGCTACTCTGTTGCTAGATATAGCAAGAGTGCGCTTGCTTGATTCGGCGTAAATTAAAGTCCTTGCAATGCATGCCATGGAATCGCAGCGATTATTTCGTCTGAAAATATGCTGAGAATCATAGACGAAAACCTCTCATATGAGGTATGCCAATCTAATCAGATAATGTCCATATTCTCTTTGAGTGATGAGTCGATAACTCATGACGAGGAGCAAATCCATAAAATTTGCGTTGATATCTCATGGAGCAGAATATCCACATACTGAAGTTTGGTACCAATGGATTAGAATATCCTCGTACTCTAAAGAATGATGTAAGATCGTTATTAACTGATTGTTAACTGGTTGTCAGTAATACTCATAATAGCTACTGAAATAGATGTGGATGGTTATCCCCCTTTGCAAAGGAATTATCGATAAAGTTCATATGATTGGAAAATATGGATCTTAGTCCATATTGAACTGTTTTCTCACTTGAATACGTTTCAGGACCTCAGTCCTAGCATTGATTGCAAATTCGATTCTTATCAAAAGGCGTGATGAGAAAATTAAGGTTGCTTGTTGTAAAGCGCCACTCCTTGACAACGAGTTTCTACAGTCACTAACCAGGTTCATGGAAGAATAGTCTGGTAGTCATGCATGACTCGACATATCACCTGGGGTGGTAACTGTGTATCTATACTCATATAGATTTTAAAAGAAACTCTTGTTTGTCATCATCCTTTGATGTTATATCATCCTAGTAATACTTTGGGCATTGATGGTGAGCACATTTGATGTTCTTGTACACTTTGAACTTATTATTACTCATGTAACCATTGTCATGTTTTTCTGTTTGAGACATGCTATATTCCACTGCTGATTACTAGATTTGCAAATTTGATGAGAAAGTCTTCCCACCGTTTGGGGGAAGAAAGGCTATCGCCTGAAAAACGGCGTGAAGTATCCCGGTTTGCACAAAGATAAACCAGGATATATCTCATCTGGATGTTTTCAACAATGAAAAACATGTCGAAGATTTGTTATCTTCAGAAATGGCAAATCAAGTTGCTTCCTTGAGAAGTTGTGCTATAGTAGAAAGTGTGTCATTTGAAGCATACCTTGAACGTGGAAAACTAGTTGATTCGAAATTTCTGCACCTCCTAAAAAAAGAAGAACCAGTCACAATCATTGAAAGATAAATCTTTTTAAGAGACTATCAAAGGAAGATCTGATTTCTCTGAGTATAATTCTCCTAATAAGAGAATATCTCTGCAAAAACTGTGAAACCTTAAAATGCGAGGATTTCCATAAGGCATGCATGCAATAGAGAAATTTACGATCGTAATCCAATGATTGTTGATGACATAGTCAAAGTATCTACTGATACTACCTTAGGTGTTGTTGGTTTAAACCACTCTCTGTGGGAATGTCATCAAAGGTATGATTGGTTAAACCAGGAGAGATCAAAGCAGAATAACAGTTTCTCCAAAAAATGCATAAATTTGGTATTGCATCCCAAACACTCGATAATGTGAGCTACTCTTGGCTACAAATGGGTGTTTGCAGTTCCGACATCCGATAATGTAACCCCAAGTGGCTACATGTGGGTGTATGTGCATAGTGAGAAAAGTAAAGTCCACTAATGGCACAAAGTCTTTTATAGGAACCTGAGATGGATTTCTTTGTAACGTATTCCCTATTATGGATGCAACTACCTTTTGGGTATTTGTCCGGAAGTCTTTAAAGGACTCGACTTGCATCTGGAGATGTAGTTATTGGAATTTGTATCAAGTATAGATAACTGCAGGTTTCCACCTATCAGTAAAATTACCATGTCATGTGCATTTTCTCAATAAAGACGAAAGTTGTCAATCGTCTAAGTGAATGCTTATATTATCCAGGGATATGTGAACCATCTTATATGCCCATATATTATACATTTACTAGATTTGATATATACAACATCTACTTAATTGGAACTTCTGAAGAGTTATCCAAAACACAAAAATGCTTAAAGCAGAAGTTCGATATGAGGATCTCGGTAAAACAAGGTTGTAGTCTGAACATTGTATCTAGCAGTCCATTAATTTCACCAACCTGGAAGGGTTAGGTATGTTTAAATGGACAAGCTGGCATGGTTTCAGTCATTCGATCTCTTACTTTTAAGATTGATCGGTTTACATCTCAATAAATGAGATGTGTCGCTCTGTGGTTTGTATTACACAAAATATGTGTAAATGGTATATCGGCTGAAATATGCTATAGATACCTGATATTGGGTTTGTGGTAAACATGTAAGTCTTGCTCTACCCAGCACCAATATCGCGACATTGGTCCGAAGAGAGTCCCCTTCATCTTCGTGGAACCATTAAGCTTGATCTTTTGCATGAAAGAGCGATGAATGTCTCCCACAGAGAAAAGCTAATCAGACTGTTGAATTTTTGATTTTTGACAGGTTTTCTAAAGCAGCTAGAAATTTTCCTAGCTAGTAGTCTGGTAGTAGAGGATGCCTGTTCTTCCTCCGATCGGCTGCGATTGTTCAGACAAAGCTAGTAGAGAATAAATGGTTGTACCATCAGAAGATAATTAATTTTCGGAAAGGAAGATCAGACCAAGTTTTCTCAAGTTAAGGAAGCTGATGAAGACATTAAAAGATGATTCGTGGTCTTTATGCAGTATAATCAGGCACAATGATCAACTGAGAAGGCTTCTCATCAGGGGGAGTAAAGCTATAGAATACTATGGATATTGGGCATGTTGGACATTACGTCGTGTACTCTTTTTCCTTAGTCAAGGTTTTGTCCCACTGGGTTTTCCTTGTCAAGGTTTTAATGAGACACGCGAGTCCACTGCTATCCGCAGTTCATCATGTTGTACTCTTTTTCCTTCGTCCTGATTTTTGTCCCAACTGGGTTTTTCTGGACAAGGTTTTAACGAGGTAACATCTGCGGATCTATTATTGTTCTGAGTACTCACGTTTTCCATTGCTCAGATTTTGTCCCTATGGAATTTTCCTGACAAGGTTTTTAATGAGATAACAATCTTAGAACAATGATCATCATCTACGAAGATGTATATCCATAGAAGTTCTCGAGATGCGCCGGTATTATATGCTTCGGGTTTTGATCCTATGCAGCTTTTTCTCACACAGTTTCAACAACAGGAGAAATTTCGTGTCGACCATCATCACTTTAAAGCTATTAGTATTGTATTTTTTTTTCCTTAGACTAGTTTTTTCCATACCGGATTTTCTGGCGAGGTTTTAACGAGACAATGCCTTTTTGCTCGGATTTTTCCCATCAGGTTTTTACCGAGAATTTTTGTAAAATGGTGGTCATCCAAAGGGCAGTGTTACGTATTGTCGGCTTTCACATTTGTGGCTGACCACATTTTTAGTGGGACCCGCACAAGCCACCTTGTACAAGTATGATAATGTTTATCCTAATTTGGATTAACATTAAACAGATTAACATCTTCACTTAACACCACATGTATAGGCTCGTGGCAGATGGATGTGCACCCAGTGTGCATGTATGAATTTGAGTTAGACTATAAATAGTCTTTAGTGGCTGTATAACGTGTAAGAAGAAATGAGAAATAAAATTCCCTTTTCTCCTCCCATGTCCAGTACAAGTGATAATGTATACATATAGTAGTATATGTACTGGATAAGAAGTTAGTCTTTCGTTTCTAATTTTGTGATACTTAATGAACAATATCCTAATTGCCATCGAACTTTGATCATTAGTAACTCAATGTTCAGTTAGGATAAAAGAAACTATAATATACTCGATGTATAATGTTATGAGAGACACAAAATGGATCCGCTTTGAATAGCCATTGGTTGATAGATAACTGGACTACTTGATTATAAACATACTGTTAGATACTCTGCTCGAAAAATTTTGAAGTGAGATTTCTATACTAAATCATAGAATTTATATAGTTTTTGATGAAGTAAAACGAACTTTTTTTTTCCTTTCTCTTTTCTGATTTCTTTATTTTCTAGCTTGTGGCGATTATTTCTTTTTTCTCCTGTTTCTTTTAGATGTTTGAGAATCGGTATAAATTTATCATTTATAATCTTTAACTCTATTATGCTTATAATTAAGATCTTGAAAAAAGAGAATTGCTTAGTTGATTTATAATGTTAAAAAGATGATCTAATATTAAAAGGAAATAAATAAATAATTATAACATATGTAAGAAAATTAGGGAATGACCCATGCCATAACGGCACCGGCTATTTCACAGTGTCCAAAGCTGGGTCATTTAACATTTTCTAAATATCAAATCAGAATGTATTGACACGTTATCATTTTAATTTCGTATTAGCCTCTTCTGATAATTATTATTTTTGATACAGATCCTTTAGTCATGCATTCCTAAAATAGCCTTGCATTACTTCCAAAAGTCCACCCGAATTAGCAGTTATACCGCTACAAAGCTATTATTTCCTCCAATATTGCAGTTATAGCCTGGCTTTCATAAACATCTGTGAATATTACAAAATAGCCTTGCATTACTTCCAAAAGTCCATCCAAATTAGCAGTTATACGCTACAAACCTATTATTTCCGCCAATATTGCACTTATGGCTTTCATAAACATCTCTGAATATTACAGGATCTCTCTACATCTTCAATGGAAACCCACCAACTAATATCAATGTCAGTTACACATTAGTTGCACCTTAAACATCGCTTGATTTTTAATGTTCCATTTCACAACGAAAGACCGAGTTCAAAACAACAATGCACGACTCTGTTGAGATTTAATCACTTGTGTTTAATTATTATTTAATTACTATAGTGGATATACCTCAAAAAAAAAAATCTTAACTTGTATGGCAACAATCCACAACACTTGTGATTCTTAAACAGTTTTAGACATAAACACATACCAAATGTTAATGCATACAAATGTACTTGTACTGTGTAACAACTTTGATCATCATGTTGGTTGTAGTTACTGTAAATCAGAAAAATGGGCGGCACTTTGATCAACAATTTAGATCTCATAATCGTCAAAAATTGCAGCACCTACAACAACTTATAATAAAACGACAATGGGTGGTTTGAACCTGCAACACTGGCTCTTAATAAGGAAGAAACTTCAACAGTGGCCTTTGTGTTTCCCCTTTTAGGCTTTTAGCAATGACAGTGGAAACACATATACTTAATGTAATTACTGCGATGAACATAATATCATACGTATAACTATATTGAACGTAAAGAATCAGAAAAATTGAAAGAACAAGGTGAGCCAAAGTGCAAAGAGATATTAGACCTGGGTTTTGAACTCGGTAGTATGGAAGCAGAGACTTGTACGTGCTAGTTAACTGCCAAAACAAACGCATATTGTCATCAGCATCTTCAGATTGGTATTTACTGATGTATGAATACAGTAGTCGTTGAACCAAATAGAGGTAGGTATATAAAAATAGACGGTAATCAATACTAATTAAAACAGTGGAAATCTGGAAAGTTTTATGCATGCATACCTTAGGCTGAGCATCGTGCAATGACCATTGGCTCTATTCTTTTCCTGTAAATTTGGAAAACTAATTAGTACATCCATGACAATTCTTGAGAAATAAAAACAATCATATCTCAGCAAAGGATTTAATGGCTACAATCATATCTCAGCAAAGGATTTAATGGCTACCCTCAAGGAATACCTATAAGATACGCGTTTGTGGACCGTGATTACAAATCTTCAAACTGGGTAAAACTGAGCTTATTCAACCGAAGTGCAGCGGAGAATCTCCGTCGGAGAGGCGAAGAGACGGTGGTCACTATGAGAGGGGAAAAAACAATTTCCCCGCCAAGGATAGTGAATTTCTGTAGGAAATATGTGTCACCAACGCGAAGTGTTGATACATGAAAAATATTACTCCTTTAGTCGGGCTAGTATGCCCTCCAAGAGGAGGCAAGCCCGACATGAAACATGGGGACTTAGGAACTAAAACCCAAGCCCACCAAGAAAGTGTTTGTTAGATGGAAAGGACAAGGAAGGAATTAATAGGAAAGAAAGAGGTCTTATTAGAGAAGGAATGACATTAGTAGTAATTAAAGAAGTTTAGGACACATGGCATGATGTCATAAAAGGAAGGGGTTTTTGGAAAGTCTATATAAAGAAGGACAAGGTACAATACAAGGACAACTCTCTCTCTTACTATTCTTAGAAAAGTGAGGTCATTTGGCTAGCTAGGACGGGTAGAACCTCAAACCTAAATTCACCCCTCACCATTTGGCGATCACACCCGGAGGCTCGTTCCTAGCTCACCATGACACACACAGAAAGCGCTAACTCAGGTGCTACAGAGAGCCCAAACATCCCCCCACTCAATCAAGAAAGCGAGAGGGTGGGGATAGTGACAGACCCGATCACACAAGTGAGAAAACTAGGTACTACGCGTGAAGAAGACGAACAACAGGAAACTGAGGAAACGCCGCCCACCCAGCCTTCCCTCAAGGAGCTGCAGAAGGAACTAGAAGACCACAGACGCAGGGAACAACAACTGAGAAAACTCATGAAGGCAGCCAATGCCGATAGGGGGCCAAAGAAACAACGGAGAACGCGGAGGAAAAGGAAGAAGAACCCGTATCTATGACGCAGGAAGCGATGGCAATATACTTAGAGACGAATTATAGAATCGTAAAACAAGACAATTACAACTTCATGGTGAGTCCTTACTCCTCCGAAATAACAGAATATAAGTACCCTGAGGACTACACTTCACCAAAATTAAAGGTTCATAATGGTCAAGGTAACGCGAGAGAACACCTCAGTCGGTTCCTATCTGTTATGAATGATCGCGCAACTGATGGGAAACTATGCCTGAGAGAGTTCCCAAAGTCACTAACTGATACAGCGTTCACTTAGTACGATAACCTAAAATCAGGAAGCGTCAGCTCGTGGTCGACCATGGACACACTCTTCCTCAGAAAATTCTATTCAGCAAAGAGGAAAGTCACAACAATAGACTTGAGTAAGTGCAACCAACGCCCAGGCGAGGAGATAGGAAAATACATCGCCAGGTTTCGCATGCTCACCCTCGATTTCCACGAGCATGTCAGAGAAGAAGCGTTAATGGAAAATTGCGTACGAGGGATGACCCCATCCTTTAAGAAAATCCTGGTCAACTTCCGCTTCCCCACATTTGTAGAGCCAGAAGAAGCAGCCGCAAGAATCGCTGACTACATCGAGGAACCGAGCTCAGACTACATCTGGCGAAACTCGGTGAACACCGCATCAACCGCGCCCAAAAACATCCGTGCAAATAACAGCCGAGAGGGTTTGGGAACACAGGCGCTTCCACCACCCCTGCTCTGTAGCAAAGAACAAATTATGGGATTGTCGGAACAGTGGATAGCAAACAAGGAAATCCAACTACCGCCAACAAAGACAGGCCCCCAGCGCTATTGACACGAATAACGCCAGGTACTGTCAGTACCACCGCAGGGTGCAGCATCCTACAATCGACTGCTTCAACCTTCGGGGGATGTTCCAGAAAAAGTTGGACATAGGAAAGATTGAGATGAACAATCTAGAAGGTGGAAAAACGACCCAACACCAAACCATGATGCTCTCCCACGATCCAAGCGGGGATGTTTGGAATCCGTGGGATAACGAGGAGGAAGAAGTATGTGAAGTCGAGATGGAAAACCCAGCATTTTCAAACACAGATAGTGTGTCTGGCCAGTTCGCTAAAACGGTGTTAGCTCAACAATTATTCGACTCCCTCGGCTTCAGCGAAGACCAAATCAAAGAAGCATCCAAGGCTATAGCCGCCACAGCGGCAGGGAAGCCCTGTGGTCTCCTCCCAAGGGAAGCGATCGTATTCACAAATGAAGATATCTACTATCCAGGAGAACACCGCAGACCCTTGTATCTCACAGTACACATCAACACGCAACCGCTAAAGAGGGCTTTCATCGATGGGGGCGCGTATTTGAACTTAATCTCAATGAACACACTAGAAGTCATGGGCATGCAACGGTCTGCCATCAGAATGCGAGCTATGACGGTGAAAGGATTCGGAGGCCACGCTCGGACAGCCGTTGGAATCGTCAGCTTGGTCATGAGGGTTGGTCTCATCCGAGGTCCAACACTGTTTTACGTACT
Source organism: Papaver somniferum (assembly GCF_003573695.1). Classification (NCBI taxonomy): domain Eukaryota; kingdom Viridiplantae; phylum Streptophyta; class Magnoliopsida; order Ranunculales; family Papaveraceae; genus Papaver; species Papaver somniferum. The sequence continues at coordinate 149,223,927 of NC_039363.1, read as the reverse complement.
AGAAGACGACACTACATTCCATGTGTTAATAGGGCGAGGATGGTTACTTAATTATAAGGTGGTCGCATCAACGTACCACCAGTGTGTAAAGACTAACATAGGCGGTAAGCAATACCGAATCCCCGCTACGAGTAACCCCTTCGACCCAGAGGAAGCATACATGGCTGACATAATTTTTTATGACGAGCCAAAAAAGGAAGACGAGGTGCCAGAAGTACAATTCATCTCGTTACCAAAATGGGGAAAAGTCAGCCAAGTCCGTATTCAGCCCGTCAAAACTGGTGTTTCCAACAGAGAAGAAAAGGAAGCAAGAGGAACAACCCAGTTTTCAACGTTTCTCCAAGCCAAATGAGGGACATGTGTACTGATTATAGCAATTAACCAAGGGAGCGTCCGTAAACACACAAGATTACGCCAACATACCAATGAACGAAGCGGAGGCTCCCGATGAAAACACCGAACGAAGTTTGTCCGAGCTCCCTTATTGCACGATCGATGATGAGGAGTTACGAAACCAATCGATAGATACTACTACTAAATTCACTGAAGAACGAACACCAGGAGATCTCACTATGGATGGAATGGAAGAAGTCGACATAGGGACGCAAGGAGACAAGTTCCCTATGACGATAAGCAAGATTCTAAACAGAGAGGAAAGGGAAACCTTGATCGCGCTGCTTAAAGATTACAAGGACATCTTCACCTACGATTATGACGAGATGTCGGGTCTAGACAGCGACCTTGTGGTACAAAATCTCGGGGTATCACCTGAATTTAAACCTGTGAAACAAAGGAGCAGGGAATTCCCCAGGTCCACCGCTCTTGCGATAAAGGAATAAGTGGAACGACTACTTAAATCCAAGTTCATCAAGCCTATCCAATACCCCACCTGGCTAGCCAACATTGTGCCAGTGACCAAGAAGAATGGGAAAGTCAGGTGTTGTGTGGATTATAGAGACCTGAATCAAGCTTGCCCGAAGGACGACTTCCCGCTGCCAAACATCGATATGACGCTGGACGCGACAGGAAGAAAAGGGAGGTATTCCTTTATGGATGGCTTCAGCAGATACAACCAAGTAAAGATGGATCCCTCATACGCCAAAAAGACCGCCTTCCAAACTCCGTATGACAACTTATATTATGTGGTAATACCGTTTGGTTTAAAGAATGCTAGCGCCACGTACCAACGTGCCATGACGTCCATATTTCATGACTTGCTGCACCAAACGGTGGAAATGTATGTCGACGACATCGTGGTTAAAACGCAAGAAGCTGAGGATCATATTTCTCACCTAAAAACAGCTTTCGAAAGGTGCAGAAAATTCAAACTCAAGATGAACCCTCTCAAGTGTGCCTTTGGGGTGACATCTGGGAAGTTCCTAGGCCTCGTAGTAACTAACGAAGGAATCCAAGTGGATCCGAGCAAAGTAGAGGCGATCACAACGATGGCACCACCATTTAGCGCCAAAGAGCTGCAAGGTTTCATAGCGCGGATATCCTACTACGGCGTTTCGTTCCTGGTTTGGCGCAGCTAATGGATGCGTTCCTTCCCCTTCTAAAGAAAGACACACCCTTTGTGTGGGGAGAAATACAGTGCGCTGCGTTAGAGAAGCTAAATCAGTGCCTCGTTATACCCAGAATCCTTAGGCCCCCAATACGAGGAGTCCCTCTCTACCTCTACACGTCATTTACTAATTCGGCAATAGGTGTGGTCCTTGCACAAGACATGGGAGGAAACGAGCTGTCACCTATCTATTATGTTATCCGAGTTCTACGATATGCGGAACTGAGGTACCGCGCGTAGAACAGGCGTGTTTAGCTTTCATATACGAAACACAGAAATTGAGGCCTTATCTTTTGACACACGAGACTATCGTGGTGGCGGCGGCGAACCCCATAGCCTACCTAGATTCGAAACCTGTCCTAACAGGAAGGACCTCCCGATGGCTGCTACAACTATTGGAGTTCGAGCTCAAAAATCAACGCCCGAACGCGGTGAGAGGACAAGCAATAGCAAATCTCATAAAAATGTTTCCGGGAGAAATCGATGATGAGGTGCACGAATATATACCCGGAGAAGTGGCAGTCGCAGACATTGACAATCCTTGGACCATGTTCTTTGATGGGTCATCATATGGTACTGTCCGGGGAGCCGGGGTAGTATTCGAAGCGCCACAAGGAGTGCTACTCTCGTATTCGTTTAAATTGGACTTCCCATGCAGTAACAACGTCGCGGAATATGAAGCCTTGATTTTGGGACTCTGAATGGCAAAGGAGCTCAATCTGGGAAGCGTGGAAGTCAAAGGTGATTCAAGGCTCGTGACAAACCACGTGAATGGCGACTTTCATACCAAAAATCCGCACTTAGCGCCTTATCGGGAAGAGTCCCATAGATTGATGAACCAAACGAGGTCGACCTTGGATCATACCGGAAGAGGTGGAAACAAGCACGCAGACGCCCTGGCAACCCTGGAAATCAAATTACAATTGAATGGCGAGGAAGAGGGTACCGTTACAATAAAAAAAAAGGAGTTGCCCAGCACTTGGAAAGAAGACTTGTCCTTTGAGGAAGCAGATGACTGGAGACAGGTGTATGTCGAAGACCTGACCCGGATAGACGAAGGACGAGTAATACACGCGCAAGCCCTGAAGCAATTCGTTGTGATCCAAGGAGCCTTGTATTACAGGGCAGCCGGAGGATCTCTCGCGAGGTGTGTGAATAAGAGAGAACCTGAGAAGTTGCTCCAGGAACTGCACGCGGAAACATGCGGAAAAACCGGCGCCCTACACCTCTACAGAAAACTTCAAAGGAAGGGTGTGTATTGGCCAAGTGATGGTTATTTTAAATGATGTTGTAGTAAGATGGTTCGTTCAAGACTTGTGAAAGCAGATTTTTTAGACTTCAATTTTGTAAATGATAATAATAAACTCAAATAAAAAGGTGATATGAATATTGTGGAGAGACTGGGGCTAGGATTCCACCATTGGTCGACATTAGTGATTTAATAAAAAAATAATTTCGCAACTCAACATTCAAATTGATTCTAATAGTATTGCCTAGACATGTAGATTTTTAAAAGAATAGATGTTAATCCAAGCATGGAATATCAAAACTCTAAAGCAAGCATATTCTATCAAGATAAAATACACCTAACTAATCAAAATCATATAATCCATTTTTAGTTCAATGCAAAAATCATAATAGAATTGCTATAATTAATTTAAAAATAAAGATATATCACTTTTACCGAAACAACGGCTTCCTCCATCGCCCCAAGGATTGGGTTTAGCTCTTTATCATGGAAACACGCTCAAAATTCATTTTTATTGCTCAAAGGTGGTGTACAAATGATGAAATGGGAGACAAATCAAAGAAAACCGGGTTTGTAACAGTTATAAGTGTTACAAACCGAACTGTTACAGGGAACGATAGAACCTAACTGTCGTTGTCACTGTAGCAAAACGAATGCCTCTGTGGGTCAATGTTCTTCGTGTTCTTCAGCTTTAGCAGCGGAAATGGCAGTTTCCTGAAACTCGATTATTTACGTCTCTGTAGCGTTCTAAACTATCCCAAATTCCCTCCTCCCTTCTGTGATTCCCCAGAACCCTATATATACTCTACAGGACCAAGGATTACCCCTCATAACTCCAAAAGATCTCTGGTAACTGGACAGTGAAGAGAATTATTCTCCATGCAGTTACGGGAATATCTTTCCATTTTCACCTCCATCACGCGTCTCCTGCCATCTTCACACTCCAAACATGCCATAAGCTCGCCTATAATTGATTTAAGCTCGTGAAAGGGGAATGTCTACACACTCCAAACACGTAATCTTCACAAACTCGTTCAACAGAATCTCGAGAATATCTCGTGCTCTGTTTACTCCAAAAGATACGTTACATGCCTGTTTTCTTGATTCCGCAAGATTTACCATCCCTGTTTAGCTTAATCAAGCCTACGCAACAAAAATCAACCATTGAGTCTCATGAAATCACGTCCAATTCGTGAATCTAAACTCTGCCAGTTAGTGCTCCATTTTCCCGCCAAAATTTGTTTCAAACAAAGGTGAAGATGGAGTGCCCATATCCAGTTTTGGGGTGTGAATATCCATGGGTTTTGAGAATGAATTTGGTCTGTAGACAGCCATGGGTGCTCCTTAGCCAAATCTGGGGTCTGTATAGCAAATGTCCTCCGGGGTGCCCCGAGCAACTTTTCGAGCCGAATTTTCCAAAAATGTTTATTTCCCAAAAATACCTACAAATACAAAAAACACCATAATAAGTACGAAATCGAGTACCAACAATACAGGAAATTGAGGACAACTTAGACACAAAAATGTGTCTATCAAATACTTCAAAAATTATTATTTGCTAGTCCTCGAGCAAAAATAATCTAGGAAATAAAATGACTATACTTAGCACGTGCAGCAAGCCGTTAAACCGCTAGGTGGCCCTAGCGGCGGAGTGTTGTCTCCGGAGGGTTTACCAGAGGTGTACCCACAAAACATTTACTCCAGACCCTAGCTATCTACGCAGAACCTTGGAATGCACTAAAGAATCTCCTTGGTTGGCATCCAAACATTGACTATAAGAGGAAGTACCCTGATGCGAAATTCCAATTGTTGTACACGATTTTGCACTCAACATACTATAATTCATATATATGTGACAGAGCTCTACTCAGATAGTTTCTAGACATCATAACCGGAGTCAACCAATCACATGGAAAGATTAAGAAGATGGATAAAGAGAAAAAATAGATGGTTTAAAGTGAACGGTGTTTCCCATATCTGTCTGAAGGCCTCTGCCAAGATGAACCTATCCTAATGGACTGAGATACCTGTCTGATTAATATCAACACAACTGGAAAATACAAGGGAACCAGTGGTCGATAAAACTAACTCTAGGTCAACACAACTGGCATATACAAGGGCACCAGTGGTCGACTTTATTGAAATAAGGAAGGATATTACCGTAAGCATGAGCGTGGGTACCTCCCAGGAAATGCTAAATTTAAAGTCTTTAGCTAGACATCAAATACCTCAAAAAGGATTGTCACCTTCCAAATTCATATATCAATAGTCGAAATAATTGTGGGTCTATAAGACTAAATAGAGCTGACACCAGTATGAGACAACTGCACTGGTTTCAGAAAAATGAAAAGACGGAGCACGTCCTCATCTAAGGTTTCTGTCAAGACAACTGGGTTTATCTGCGGCGCGTAATTGAACTTCATATGTGTGTCTCGATAAATATATTCATCCGAAAAACGGGTCTCTAATACCTGGGTTACCTCCTGGAATGTATCAGGAGGATCCGGTTGCGGAGTCTGAAAAGACTCAAGTAATATCTCAGATGCACAAGGCTCGAGTCCCAAGTTAGGGACTCTAATTAGGGATACGAGAAAATCACAAGAACCATCACTACCCCCAAACTTAGGGTTCACAGATAAACCTCTAACTTTTTCTTGAATTTACGGATCTTCAGAGTTTTTAAAATACTCAAGAGATTCTTGTAGTTCTCTACCACCAAACTTAGGGTCATCATTATTCTCATAAAAACCTAAAACTATTGCCTGAATTTCTGGGTCCGTAGAATCTTTAAAATACTCAAGAGTTTCTTCTAAAGATTGATCACATATCTGATCTAAGAGAATGGTTTCCTCAAAATCATCTAAAGAATCTACCAGTAAAGTGTCAAGCCAATTATCCTGAACCAAATCCTGAACTAAAGTGTTAATCATATTCACTTCTTCTAAATCATCGTTCTCAAAAGGTTGTCTAGTAACATTAAAGACATTTATTTCAGTGGTCATATTACCAAAGGATATGTTCATAAGCCCAGTCCTACAGTTGATGACAGCGTTAGCTGTGGCTAGAAATGGGAGACCTAAAATCACTGGGATTTAAGCACTTGGGTCCTGAACAGACTGGGTATCTAGAACAACGAAATCCACTGGATAAATAAACTTATCAACCTCAATCAGAACATCCTCTATAACACCACGAGGGACTTTAACAGACCTATCAGCTAATTGTAATGTCATTTTAGTCGGTTTCAACTTACCAAGACCTAGCTGGGTGTATATATGATACGGGAGTAAATTAACACTAGCTCCTAAGTCAAGTAAAGATTTATCGAACATGTGATTACCAATCACACAAGATATGGTGGGGCATCCAAGGTCCTTATACTTAGGGGGTGTTTGGTTCAGAAGGATGGAACTTACTTGACCAGCTAAAAAGGCTTTCTTATAGACATTAAGCTTACGCTTTCGTGTACAAAGATCTTTAAGGAACTTGGCATAAGCAGGCATCTGCCTAATTGCTTCTAATAACGGAATGTTGATGTTCACCTGCTTAAATTTTTCCATTATCTCGTTGAAAGTCGACTCCTTCTTTGTTGGGGCTAACAAATGTGGATATGGGGCTCTAGGCACAAAGGTAAACCTATCAGGAATTTCTTGGGAATCCTTAGAGACTGTTTCAGTTTCCTCGTCTACGGGCGCCTCTTGGGAAGTAGAAGGTGGAACTACAGTATGTCCACTAGGCATGGCTACCTTATTGTCTACCGTTTTACCACTCCTAAGGGTTGTTATCGAGTGCACATGGTTTGATGATTTCTCACCAGCTAAAGATATTTGATGGACTCCCCTAAGGTTGGGTTGTCGTTGACTATGAAACTTTCCTTTTTCTGTCAATGTCTCATTTATCTGACTAACCTGGGTTTTCAACTCGGAAATAGCCTGACATTTGACCTATTCTCTTAATTTCTTCTAAACCTTGAGCAACAGATTGCTGAAACTGTACAGTGTTACGAGTTAAAAAGCAAGAGACTCTTCTAAACTCATAATCTTCTTATCCGAAGGGTTCTGAAACTGTGTCGGAGCTGAAGGATTCTTAGTATAGCCAAAATCTGGGGGAACCTGAGAGTTACTAAACTGACCTTGATTCTGGCCCTTAGACCAAGAAAGGTTGGGATGGTTTCTCCATCCAGGGTTATAGGTTTCTGAATATGGGTCAAACTTCTGAAGGTTATCGAATCTAGTGTTGTTATAAATAGTATTGGATTGCTCCTCAACGGTATGGCCTTCCCAAAAGGGCTCTATTCTACCACTATTACCAATGGAATGACCTAATTCTAAGGCTTCTAACCTTTTGGTTATGGATGCTATTTTAGCATCTGACTCATAAGATCCTTCTACCCTATTGACCTTTCCTCTACTTAGAAGAGTTTTTTTCTGGGGTTCCCTACTATTTTTCCCATTGTTGGGTCTTATCGACGATTTCATTCAAAAATGTCATCGCCTCATCAACAGTTTTATTCTCAAACCCACATGTGCATAAGGACTCAACCATGGTTGTTGTTGAATAATCTAAACCCTCGTAAAGGATCTGAACTAACATATCCATCTCTAAACCATGATGAGGACATTGAGATATTAAGTCATTGAACCTTTCTAAATACCTATATAAAGATTCTCCCTCTTGTTGAGCAAAAGTACAGATTTGTGTCCTAATAGACGATGTTTTGTGCCTTGGGAAAAACTTCTGTATAAAGGCAGATGTAAGTTGGTCATAGGTTTCAATTAACTCAGAAGCCAAACTATACAGCCAAGATTTTTCTTTATCTTTTAAGGAAAGGGGGAATAACCTAAGTTTCAACGCATCATCACCAAGGTCTTTAATTTTCAGAGTACTACGAACTTCCTCAAATTCCCTAACATGAAAATAGGGGTTCTCATTCTCTTTTCCTAAAAGATTGGGAGCATCTGTAAAGTCCCAGGTTTGAGTTCATAATATGCCTCGGTTTCAGCTAACTTGATACAAGACAGTCGAGAGGTCCTAGTTGGGTTTAATAAAGCTTTCAAAGTTGCCATTTCTGGCACTACCAAAGGACTAGGAGTACTTTCTTCACTAATTGTCAAGTTTTCAAAGATGAAACTTCCAAAGACAGGGCTCTCAAAAGAAGAGTCTTCGATCTCCCCGCCTTCACAAGAAGAACTACTAGGTTTATCACTAATCAAACAACCTAGAGTGTTTCTTTTCCAAGCCCGCTCTCTAATAACCTCGGGCAAACACTAGAAAAATAAAAGAAAAAGAAAGAAATCCTAAAAGGAATGTAAGTTCTATGAAAACACAAACAAGGCTGACTCCACCACAGCAAACCTACTGATTTTAGCAAACAAAAAGCATGATGGCTCCACTTAGATTGTTTCTAGACCAGCTTCTAATCCTTCGAAAGGGAATTCGTTACAATTTCATCAAAGCCCTCTGGAATCAATCCGAGTTTAAGTAAGTTGAATCGAGACGAGGGAAGCTCAGTGGAGCTTTGATACCCAAGGCCTCACCGGCGTTACAAGGCGGCGTATTCAACTCACAGAAACCATCATGAACTTTGAAGCATGCTTAAAAGAGTAACCAATATTTTTCGAATGACTTTCCTATTAAGCTCGTTTCCCTGTAGGTCTCGTTCTAGTCAAATTTTAGGCTTAGATTCGCGTTTGGTTTCGTTTTCCTAAGGCGAGCAAGAAGGGAACGGTGATGAAATCCGAACCCTTATCTTGTATGGCCAGTCCTTTCCCTTTACTAGGAAATTAAAGCAGTCGTTTTCAAATCCTCAGCATATATGCAAACGAAGGAATACAGTAACTCGCTGATAGGGGATTCGCGAGTGTTTCGACAAACTTACCTCCTATACCAGACAAGGGATGAACCGCTGAAGTCGACTCGGGCCACGACTCATATGTCATGTACGAACCCGAAGGGCCGAGGCGATATCGTAATCGCCGTCCTTCTCTTCAAACAGTTTATATTTAAACCACCCTTCCGTAGGGTTTAAAAAAAATAAAGTCCCAAAGTCCACAGTCCAAAGTCCAAAAATAAAGTGCAAAAGAAAAAGATAATCTAAAAAAAAAATCTAAAAAAAATTGTCTCTCTCTCTCTCTTTTTTTTAATAAATTTTTATTCTTCTTTTCTTTCGCTCCTTTCGCTTTGCTTTTACTCCAAATCTTTAAGTATTCACCAAAAACTTTGGCAAATTTTTCTTTCGCTCCAAAATCTGTAAGGAAAAGACAAAAACCCAAAAACGTAAAGAAGAACAAATAAAAACCTAAAAAACAAATAAAAACCTTAAAAAAAATCTAAAAACTCTAGCCTAAAGACAAGACCGCGTCGGTGGCGCCAAAAATTGATGGTTATTTTCAATGATGTTGTACTAAGATGGTTCGTTCAAGACTTCTGAAAGCAGATTTTCTAGACTTAAATTTTATAAATGATAATAATAAACTCAAATAAAAAGGTAATATGAATATTGTGGAGAGACTGGGGCTAGGATTCCACCATTGTTCGATATTAGTGATTTAATAAAGCAATAATTTCGCAACTCAACATTCAAATTGATTCTAATAGTATTGCCTAGACATGTGGATTTTTAAAAGAATAGATGTTAATCCAAGCATATAATATCAAAACTCTAAAGCAAGCATATTCTATCAAGAGAAAATACACCTAACTAATCAAAATCATATAATCCATTTTTAGTTCAATGCAAAAATCATAATAGAATTGATATAATTAATTTAAAATAAAGATATATCACTTTTACCGAAACAACAGCTTCCTCCATCGCCCCAAGGATTGGGTTTAGCTCTTCATCATGGAAACACGCTCAAAATTCATTTTTATTTCTCAAAGGTGGTGTACAAACGATGAAACGGGAGAGAAATCAATTAAATCGGGTTTGTAACAGTTATAAATGTTACAAACCGAACTGTTACAGGGAACGATAGAACCTAACTGTCGTTGTTACTGTAGCAAAACGACTGCCTCTGTGGGTCAATGTTCTTCGTGTTCTTCAGCTTCAGCAGCAGAAATGGCAGTTTCCTGAAACTCGATTATTTATGTCTCTGTAGCGTTCTAAACTATCCCAAATTCCCTCCTCCCCTCTGTGATTCCCCAGAACCCTATATATACTCTACAGGGCCAAGGATTACCCCTCATAACTTCAAAAGATCTCCGGTAACTCGACAGTGAAGAGAATTATTCTCCATGCAGTTACGGGAATATCTTTCCATTTTCACCTCCATCACGCGTCTTCCTGCCATCTGCACACTCCAAACATGCCATAAGCTCGCCTATAATTGAGTTAAGCTCGTGAAAGGGGAATATCTACACACTCCAAACACGTAATCTTCACAAACTCGTTCAACATAATCTCGAGAATATCTCGTGCTCTGTTTACTCCAAAAGATACGTTACATGCCTGTTTTCTTGATTCCGCAAGATTTACCATCCCTGTTTAGCTGAATCAAGCCTACGCAACAAAAATCAGCCATTGAGTCTCATGAAATCACGTCCAATTCGTGAATCTAAACTCTGCCAGTTAGTGCTCCATTTTCCCGCCAAAATTTGTTTCAAACGAAGGTGAAGATGGAGTGCCATATCCAGTTCTGGGGTGCGAATATCCATGGGTGCTGAGAATGAATTTGGGTTATAGATAGCCATGGGTGCTCCTTAGCCAAATCTGGGGTCCGTATAGCAAGGGGGTGCCCCGAGCAACTTTTCGAGCCGAATTTTCCAAAAATGTTTATTTTCCAAAAATACCTACAAATACAAAAAACACCATAATAAGTACGAAATCGAGTACCAACAATACAGGAAATTGAGGACAACTTAGACACAAAAATGTGTCTATCACCGAGTATGTCAGCTCAAGCATCAGCACTCCAAGACAGTTGCGCCGATTGTCAAGAACCACCGCAACCGGCGGAAGTCTGCACCATTGAAGAAACGGATTGGAGGCAACCCTACTTCGATTTCATCCAACACATAAGATTACCGAGCGATAGACAGGAGGCCCTTAAAGTCCAAAGGAAAACAACGCGTTTCTATATACACGGGGGTGTCTTTTATCGCAGAAACTAAGGTAACGTTGCGCTACGGTGTCTGTCAGATCAGGAAGCGGCAGAAGTCATGACTCGGTCCCACGATGCGGAACATCAAGGAATGCGGAAACTGTTCCTACAACTTTATGAAGGAGGCTTCTACTGGACAACCATGGAAGGTGATACCGCGGAACACGTCCGAAATGCTTACATTGCTAGACACATGGAAATTTGATCCAAGCACCTCATACCCTACTACGTAGCATAATAACACTCTGGACGTTCCATAGTTAGGGACTTGATCTCATAGGACTGATCAACCTAACGTCCTTAAAGCGTCATAAATACATAATAACAGTCACGGAGTACGTGTCCAAGTGGGTTGAAGCAATACCCCTCAAAGATTACGCAGGTGCTACGATAGCCACGTTCATCAAAGACCACATCATTTGCAGGTTTGGCGCGCCTATGATAATCAGAGCAGACAACACAAAGTCGTTCGTGAACAAGGACGTGATCGACTTGCTCCGCCAATACAACACAATGCTTCACACGTCAACTCCTTATTATCCCAAAGGGAATGGGCAGGCGGAAGCAACAAATAAGACGCTCATCCGCATCCTTAGTAGAATAGTGCATGATCATCATAGAGAATGGCACGAGCATCTGCCATTGACACTCTGGCCATATAGGATTTCAAAGAGCGACTCCACAGGAGCATCACCTTATTCACTAGTCGATGAAGAAGATGCAATCCTACCTGCAGAAATAGTGATCCCGTCTGCAAGAGTAACAATGGCTAGCCACACCACACCCGATGAAATAAGTCGCTTCGCTCATTTGGACACATTAGAGGAAAGGAGAACACGAGCAGAGAGATTAGCGAAATCTTATAGAAAGCGCGCAGCTAATTACTACAACCAGAGCGTAAAGGAAATAACATTCAGGGTGGATGAGTTGGTCTTAAAAATCGCCCCACACGTACAAAGAAACGCCAGTGAAGGGAAGTTCGCTGCAAATTGGGAGGTCCCGTTCATGATAAGGAAAGTGGCAAAAAGCGGATACTATAAGCTTGGACGTATGAATGGAACCAAAGTCAAAACGCCTATCAATGGCAAGTGGTTGAAAAACAATTACGCATAAGTCGCACTATGTAAACATCCGTCCAGAGCAATAAAAGTAAGTTAGTCAAAATTGTGTATCTGCAAAAGGTCTCAGGGCAGCCAAAGGCGCCTGATTGACTAGCAAATTCACAAAAGTCCTCAGGGCAGGCAAAGGCGCCTGATTGACTGACAAATTCATAAAAGGTCTCGGGCAGCCAAAGGCGCCTGATTGACTGACAAATTCACAAAAGCTCTCAGGTAAGCCAAAGGCACCCGATCGACTGACAAGTTCACAAAAGGTTTCAGGGTAGCCAAAGGCGCCTGATTGACAGACAAATTCACAAAAGGTCTAAGGGCAGCCAAAGGCGCCTGATCGACTGACAAATTCACAAAAGGTCTTAGGGAAGCTAAAGGCGCCTGACCGACTGACAAATTCACAAAAGGACTCAGGGAAGCCAAAGGCGCCTGATTGCCCGACATTCACAAAAGGTTTCAAGAAAACCAAAGGCGCCTGATCGACCGCCCCTCCACCGAAATCACCAAGCCCCCTTCGACAAAAAACAGAGTGAGGAGTATGCGCGTTTCACTAACGCCCACCCCACCCAAGACCCTTTCAACAAAAAAAGGGGGAGTAGGTGCGTTTCACCAACGCCCACCCCACCCAACACACTTAAAATAAACGGAGAGGGTGGGCGCGTTTCACCAACGCCCACCCCACCCAACACCCTTTCAACAAAAAGAGAGGGGAGTAGGCGCGTTTCACCATAGCCCACCCCACCCAACACACTTTCAATAAACGGAGAGAGTGGGCGCGTTTCACTAACGCCCACCCCACCCAAGACCCTTTCAATAAAAAGAGGGGGAGTAGGCGCGTTTCACTAACGCCCGACCCACCCAACACCCTCTCAATTAACGGAGGAGAGAGTGGGCGCGTTTCACCAACGCCCACCCCACCCAACACCCTTTCAACAAAAAGAGGGGGGAGTAGGCGCGTTTCACTAAGGGCCGCCTCACCCAACACCCTCTCAATAAATTAAAAAAAAAAGAGGGGGAGAGTAGGTGTGTTTTACTTGTGCGTTAATCCTCTTTATCAGTGGTAACCCCCCTCATAAAAGAGGGAGGGAGTACGCATACCCTTCTCACAAAAAAAAAAAGAGAAACATGAGAGAGATGAAGTGAGCACATTCAAAAAAAAGAGAAAAATAAAGAAAAGAAGAGAGAAAGGGAAGAAAACAACACTCCAACTTAAAAAGCAAAAACTATTCATATTGATTCAGAACAAACATAAAAGGGAAACCAAGCGTCAAAATGAAAAGACAACCCTGTAGAGGGATATGCAACCTAATCAGCCATTAACGCCCGACAACGAGCAATATCCGCATCCAAATCGTCCATCATCAAACGTCCATCATCACACCGGGCAGTAGCCAAGAGAAGATTCTGATCAGCTCCATGCACTAAATGATGGATGTCTTGAATAATCTCACCCTCAGCCCCGGCTTCACGAGCAAGCGAAAGAGTGTCCTCATGATCATCGTACTATTTACGAGCTTTATCTTGACGAATTAACCGAACCGTCCACAACAAACCCGCTTCTTCTTTTAAGACTAATAAGCGCACCAACTCATCCGCCGAGGTCAGTGTATGCCGAAGAAGCGGTAAGGCTATCTGATCGGAAATCCAGAGATCGCAATCGGAAATGACGCGATCTATAGTGGCCATCAACATCACAGAATCCTCGAATAATTGATTGGTCGCGTCACGAGCGGTAGTAGACTCGTCCAGCACTCGCTGGATATCTAACGGCACGCGACCTGACGGTTCAGCTTGTTGAGAAGCCTGGTACGCCTCATGATGTAACCTGAAGTTCTCGCGCTTGGCATCTCTATTTACCTTCCTCTGCTTTCGAAGCTCTTTGATTTCATACTTCACAAGCAGAAGGAGCTTCAATTCACATCGTCTAAACCTTGCCGAAACCAACATGGGAACAGGCGTCAAGGATAACACATATCCATGAAGAGACTTTTCCATGCAGGCAATACGATTGACCAAGAGAAGGAGAATGAAATTAAAAAGAAACTAATAAGCATACTAGGGAGAAGAACTGTATATAAAGGTAAAGGGAGTGACTCATGATGCACCCTCCTTCCCTTACACGTGGAGATACGTGTAAATTCACATGGAAAATGAAGTACAGGAGACGATGCCTCCCCAAGCAGCACTGGGGTACCTCCTAAAAGGAAGGCAAACTTGAAATGAGCCCTGGGGACTCAGAGATCAAAGCCCAGAAGGGCAATACCCACGAACACAAGAAATGGAAAGTAGCAACAGGGAAAAGCAACATAGGGACAAGCAATAAATAGTACTAATATCGAAAAGAAGTCTATAAGAGATGGAATCCCAAAACAAATGTACGAAGGAAAAAGCTATCAAAATAAGTCGCCACAAAACGACACGCAGCATTAACCGACTATCAGCCCGCGACAACGGGGAATGTTTATATCCACGGCTTCCGCCATTAAACGCCCCTCGTCACAATGAATGGTGGCTTGAGATAGTTCCTGGTTAGCCTCGCTTATCAACCTGCGGATGTCCCGCATAACTTTGCCCTTGCCTCTTGCATTACAAGCGAGCGCAAGAGCGCCTTCAAGTTCATCACACTCCTTACGAGCTTTGTCTAAGCGAGTTTTTCTGAGAACCCTCAGTATCTCCACCTCTGCTCTTAATGCTAGTAGACGCGCGAGCTCATCTTTGGGATACAGCAGGTTTACGAGCGCTGAGGCAGCCACTAAAGACAGAGTGTACCCCGGGAGCCGCGAAGTCACTTGATCAGAGGTATACGAACGACAATCAGCGATGGCATGGTCTATAGTCGTTGTCATTAGTGAGGACTCCATGAGAAGCGAGTCGGCAGCGTACCGAGTTGTGACTGCGTCATCTAAAGCATACCGAATGGCATATGGCATGTGTCCGGACATCTGAGCCGCCTGATGCACTTCATGACGTTCCGCAAACTGGACACTCATAGAATCCCTTTTCGCTAATCTATGTTCACGAAGCACCTCAATTTCGGCCTTCACTAACAACATGCGCTCCAGTTCCGCCTCTTTGAACATTGAGACCAGCACAGGAATAGGCGCTAAGGTTAAAACATACCCATGAAGGGAATGAGCCATTTAAGTAAAGTACCCTACGGGAAGAAGCAAAAATGGAAAACGAGGAGTTTGAGACGGATAGTCAAATGTAAGGAACAACATCCATATATAGAGGGAGTGGCATCATAAGTGACATAGCACCCGTCCCGCTGTTTGTGACGCGTGGAGATCGAGAATAAGGATGATTTGACTATCTGGTCATTTAACAATTGACCCAATAGTCAGGGGACTAATGTTGATACATGAAAAATATTACCCCTTTAGCTGGGCTAGTATGCCCTCCAAGGGGAGGCAAGCCCGACATGAGACATGGAGACTTGGGGATTAAAGCCTAAGTTCACCAAGAAAGTGTTTGTTAGATGAAAAGGACAAGGAAGGAATTAATAGAAAGAAGAAGGTTTTATTAGAGAAGGAATGGCATTCGTAGTAATTACATAAGTTTAGGACACATGGCATGATGTCATAAAAGAAAAGGGCTTTTGAAAAGTCTATATAAAGAAGGACAAGGTACAATAGAAGGACAACTCTCTCTCTCTTTTACTATTCTTATAAAAGTGAGATCATTTGGATAGCTAGGACGGGTAAAACCTCAAACCTAAATTCACCCCTTAACACGAAGCAAGGATCAAATTTCTGGATTAGGTTCTTTGGTACCAACCCATGTAGCTCCTCGCCTGGAAAAGATGTCACAATTATTTGATCAAGTCGGTGGACTAAATCATTGACTGGATAATAGAAAGATACTTATGTATGTTGACCAAATAAAGATCCAATTTATTTTTAAGAAATAAGGTTTGTAAATATCTCTGATGGTTAGTATCAAAAATGGTATAACATGTTAGAAAAAGAAGCAGAATGTTCCAGTTGCACCTAATGATGTTGAAAAACAAAATAATTCAGATCATCAATTATGTCACCCACTAAATATAAAATCAAGTAAATGGTTGATTGCCTGAAGCTTCAGTTGGATAATCAAAAAAAAATAACTATGACAAATAAAATTAATTGGTAAAAAAACCAGTGTTCAATTAAGTACGAACATTGCACATGAGTCCCTCATAGCCTGGCTTGCCAGTACATTCTCTCAATATCATATCCAGAATAAAGACTCTCTAAAATTCTCAAACTATTATCATATAGATGAATAAAACACACAGATTAATCAAGCAACCTAAGTTTTAAAATAAGTTCAGAGCACTGAGAAAAAATGTTGTTGTAAAATATAGCCAAGATGCTATGTGTTTAGCTCTTGGGATTATCATGAGTACGTTTAGCCTACCTGCATCACAAAGAGTATTTTCCAGTATTGATTGTGAATAAAAGATTTGCATCCACCATGATAGAACTGATAATTTGCTTGCTTTTCATCCATAAATGTTGTGATCTCTAGCTGGAGGATTCATCTGGCCATCCATGGTTCAGGAACATCCTCATTATTGCATTTAGAAACACAACATTAACTAAGAATATGTATTTCATAAAATCATTAAACAAAATCAAAATCTTCTAAACAAAATCAAATTCTTCAGTAAATCAAGAGTATAAAACAAAAACAAAAAAACAGTTTGAAGAAGAGTATTCATACACAAAAAACCTAAACACACAGCTCTAAGAACTTAAATCTTACAGAAAGAAAAGTGAAGTAGCTACCTGCTTAATTGAAAGATGTTATAATATACATTCGCTTCCTTGAGTTTATATGGAAGATGTTAAAATGTACATTAAAACCTGCACGAATCCATATTTTGATTAGTAGAAACAAAATTTCAGAAACGGATTTCACTTACAATTTGAAGAACACAAATTCTATATAAGAGTTTCTACACTCTGTAGAATATATTCTTCAGTTTCAACACTCTCCACTAACCGGTTACCCTAATTGAATGAAAATCCCTCCTCATGTGGTGGCTAGGGAAAAAATAAGCACAATATAGAAAATAAACGAAATTGAGAGCTATGGAAAGAATACTTACATATTCGATTGGAACTGATGTTGATCTCGATTGGGATCGGCCATTATATAGAGAGGATCCAATTAATGCAAGGATGACAGTTTTTTTTTTCTTTTTTCAATGGATTGGGAATACCGTCTACTATTGTTGAGAGAGGGAAAAGGCATAAGGGTTTATGAATGATACGTTATGAAATATGGAAGCCAAGAGGATTTCGCAAGAACTCGGTAAAAGAATGAAAACCAAATGAAAGAGTTGTGCGTTACATACAATGAAAACCTAATCCATAAATCCCTTTCTTTTTTTAATAAGCAATTTATGATTCTCCTTTAAGACACAGAATCAGTACACACAGTGTGGGATGGGATGGACGGCCAGCCATCAGATTAACAAAATCCATTGCGTTCCTCGAGGAGGTGGGGAAGATCACAGCCAGTAGTTGGAAAATCCAATGTATCCTGGCAGCTGGATGACACACCAAACCCTCCTGTCCTATAAGCATTGAAACAAATCTTATAGGTGGTACATATGTGAGTTTGTTTTAAAAAAAAATAAGGAAAGAAAAGAGAGCAGGGTGCTATGTTTTTAAAACATATGGTGGCTTTATGTTGTACCTTGTGTTTGACTAAAAATGAAGAAAAGAAAGGTTAATGTTTGTGGTGAGATTTCCGGTGGAGAAGGCACTAATAATTATTGTATTGCTTTTATGATATGTCTTTCTTCTTTTCTTTTTTTTTTTTTTTTTTTTTTTTTGTTTTTTTTTTTTTTTTTTTTTTTTTTTGTAGGTCTCATTTTTTTTCTTTCTAGTTTTTCAATGCTTTAAGAGTTCAATTGTTGGTCTAACGGGGCGGTATTAACATAATCATAGATCATAATATTATTGGAATCTTGACAATAACAATAGTCAAATATCATGATGATTATCATTGAAGTGTGGTGCATGATGGTTACTACTGATATGCGAATCCTTCGCCAACATGATTTCGAAGGAATAAACTTATCCAACGGTCTTTAGGTGGCATGCATGGTCTTTAGGATCTGTTTATGTAAACAAAACCCCACAAGATGGTGAATGTTCAATTGAAAGAATCCGAGAAATGGTCTTATCAGGTGACACCCGTTTAACTTCTCATATTTCTTATTGTGCAAAAAAAATCGCGGAACTAGAGCGTACTGGTACAACATATTAAAGGAGCTTATATCGATGGTGAAACAGTTGAGGGAACCCACTATATTCTTCACACTTAGTATTGCTGACTTGCAATGTCCTGAACTGTATGCACTCTTACACCCTCAAGATAAATTGAAAACCTTGGATCTCATGGAGAGGAGGAGAGAAACGACAAGGCTACTGAATGAGAATTCATTGGTTGCTTCCTGGTTTTCTAAGAAAATGGTGGAAGTATTTTTCAAGGAGTATTTAAAAAAGGAGCTTTCTTTGGTCGATCATTGGTATAGGTTTGAGTGAAAAAATCGAGGAAGCATTCAAGTGGGTTAAAGATAGACCTGATGTTTCTCATATTTCAACAGATGAACAAGTACGTTATTTGATATGCGAATACGTTGACAACAGGATTTTCATGATGAATCATAATCCCACTCTCTGTTGATATACAAAATCATCCTTGTGGAAAGAAGATTTATTTGGAATACAATTTGGACAACGATGTACATAATCATGCATCTCTTGTTAATTATGTTTTGTTACATTTTAGATGTGCAACGTTTACGGAAAAACAAAACAACCAGGAGACAAGTGTGTCCGCTCAAATTTCTTATGGAGATTCTACTAGAATCTAAATTTCCAATACAGGGTGGTTACTACTACAGAGGGTCTACTAGCTGATTTGGAGGAGTGTCGATCTATATTTTGGTCTTTACAAGGAAACACGTGTACTGAGACTCTCAGATGGATCTAGGAGTTCGAGTTGGATTATTGTTGCATACAAATTGACTGCAAAAATCTAGTGAAGCTTACGGCTTAAGAATCGATACTTGCCAATAAAATGACTTAGGAAGCTCAGACAATATTGAATTATCTAGAAGCTTATTTAATGTTTGTAGTTCTTGTAATCTCAAATACTTGAATAGACAATTTCGTTCGTAGTAATAAAATAAATAGGGAAGCTATAATAAATAGAGTTGCTCCTTAAAAAAAAAAAAGAAACAACTTCTCCTCGGGTGAGAAATCCTCATTTTTTTGTTAGGATTGTCAAAAGAATTGACCTTATACTACCCACTGTTATTGTTCTTCCTTCTCAGTAATAGTATCCTTTTATCAAAAATAAATAAATGTAGTGGGGGAATATTGATGAATGTTTGGATGAGCTCTAATTGTAGGGTTTAAGTTTGAGGGACCATGGGCTATTATTAGAAAATGAAAGTATTATTTTCATTTGTGATTGAGTATCCATGAAGTTCATTTCGTGGAAGTTGGTCGCTGGACACTTGGAGGATGTGTATCAGAAGCAGCCCATTTAAATCACTTTTTCTTAAATTTTTTGTCTCTTTTTTTTTATGTTAGATAACTTCTTGGTTGAACCCGCCAAGCATAGGTATGTCAAGGTTGGTTGTCATATTTTAGTATCAAAACTCATAAGTCGCTTGATTAGATTACTAGAGTCAACTTCGTAAGTTTAGACAAGAAAGTCTAGAAATGTTGAGACATGCTGAAGACTGAAGAATCCGAAGACATATCGACATCAACGAAGACATCATCCTTCCACTTGGTGTTAGTAATACACGACTTGACTTGTTTTTGTTTTTATTTTTATATCGTAATATTTAAAGTCGTTTCTGATCGAAAACATAACATGCGAAGTTAAACATATGAAACTCTAGTATTAGACTTGATCATCTTATTATGATAAAAGTGTCAAGGAAGAATATATCAATAGTTTTGAATGCTTTATATTGGTATATTATATTACGAAGTATAATGCTTATCTTTTGAACTTCGTAATTGCGACATCAACATAATCTTTGTAACTCGTTACTAGATTGTGTAGTGAACATAGGTTTGATTTCATGCATATAAAATAATATTTAATTACATGAGTTTAAGGAAGTAGACTTACAAAGTTGTTTCGTAGTTGAAAGAAATCAATTGGATTGAAGGTCTGGTTTTAAATGAAGATCTAAGGTTTGACCGATCCTAGCTTATGTTGAGAGTCAAGGTAGAACCAATCCCTACCTATATTGGGAGTCAAGGTAGAACTGATCACGTACACTTTAGGATTTGTGTGATTTATAAATTGGGTTTGTAAAATAGGAAAGTTCAAGATGTCGACATAATGTGTAATTTGAACATGTGTTGCAATCTTATACTCCCTTCGTCCAGATTTAGTTGATAAAATTGGATTTTACACGGATATTAAGAAATAGATAGAAAACAATATTTTGTCCACAAATATCCTTAGGTATAATTAATTATCTGGATAAATAATGGTTCTTAGTAGAGACAAACACAAGTTTCTAAATTAGGGACTGATTACTATGTAGGGACAAATAAGGAAATTTTAGGGGAAAATATCAATTTGATCAACTAAATCCAGACAAGATAAAAATGAAATTTTATCATCTAAATATGGACGGAGAGAGTATTTCATTATTCAAAGATCTTCTGTGATACTCAAGGTGAGATCCCAAACCGAAATGGTTGAGAATCTTTTTGAGATTTTCAAATGTATATGTTTTTATTTTACCAGCAAACAAAACATATATTTGGAAATATATTAGTTAACTGCTAGCAAATATTGAGTTTTCCAAGAGAGATTTCGGTTGTACAGTTGGATATTGAATTAGACAAAACCGAATGTAGATGCTTTATTGCATATCTTGAGAGAATATTTTCGATTATGGAAATTCCTTGGATACCAAACGACCCTGGGTTATATATAGTGAAGTTTGTTATTTTACAAACTTATCCTGAGGCAGGAACTTCGTTTCGTAGTCATTGTTGTAGCCGACTAATAGTGTTACTTGTAATACTATTTTGGAAAGGAGAGTAACCTAATTATGCTAAATCTCTTAGGTCCGCTAGTTTAAAAATTTCTTTGGGATCAAGAAGAGTCTACTAGTACCATTGGTGGGAAACTAGAATCTGCATTGCTATTTCAGCTTTTGATTATTGATTTGATTGACTAAAGGTTGTTAACTCTTAATTTCACCTAGTTTAATTATTCTCGAGAGCCTTCTCTTCTGACATAAGATCACTCAAACTAGATCAAGAGATTAGCGGTAGTTCATATCTGATTTTAGATCTGACGTTGACTTGTGATCATCCATTGTTAACATACTTCGTTATGTGCGTGATCGATTATAAGTTGGAATCAAGTTTGTTATTGTGCATGTACAAAAGACTATTGAAGATTTTTAAGACAAGAATATTTTCTTATTGGTTTCGTATCTTTGTGATTCATTTTGTGCACAAACTTGATCGGCTGGGATCCGACCAGATCTGGTTTATCTTTTGATAGACTTGTTATTGCTAGTCATATTTAGATCGACAAGCTATGATTGGTGGTACTCTTCAGTATCCGCATATGGTAGTTCTATTTGTCTTGATCTGATTAACTTGTTAATCCAGATCTTGGAAGATCTATCCCAACAAAGGAGTTTATTGATTTAAATAGAAAATCCTTTATCAAGCTCAACTATAATATCTCTGATTAACTTCATGAGATAAGAAGCGTGGTTACCAAACAGATTAGTCATTTACTGTTTGGAAGACGATATAAAGGGTTGAGTGCTTAAAGTATTCAGAGAGACTGAAGCAACTTAAGATAGTTGCCTCTATCTTAAGATTCACGTGCGTTGGCCATATTGGTTGTAGGCGCATGGATACTGAGAAAACTAGGTAACTAGAGGTAGTTTACTTGGTCTCAACTACACGAAGTTGGTAATGGTGTTTGTATAACGGCTTAATTCTTAGAGTATTCAAAACTGGACTAGGTCCAGGTGTTTTTCTGCATTTGCGGTTTCCTCGTTAACAAAATCTTTTTGTTTCTTTACTTTTACTTTTCGCAATTATAATTATTGCTTTTGAGTTATAATTACACAGTATGTTATAAAAGTAAATACATTGTATGTTAATCCCGAATACTTGGGATGATCCTAATAGTTTTAAGTTCAGTTTCAGACTTATACTATATACCAAGTGGATACCTTGTGGTTGTTATCTTCTTGACAGTTCATGTCTATGTTAGATCATGCAAGGTATCAGACTTATGGGATAATATCGAAAAGATTGTGATGTACTTGATACCCTCGTCATTTCATTTTATAAATGGACTGTTGTTCTAGGGGTTGCAAAAATTTCTGAGCGATGTATGGTTTCCCTACGGGTTAACAAATTAGATTAGGTATGGTTGAAATTGGATTTAGATTATGCCATATAAGTAGGAAGTATGGGTTCCCTATGGGTTAATAAATATCTAAGTTATTCTTCTTCTTTTTTAAATTACCTTACTTTTGTTTGTCACTGTACAAATCTAGTTTTTTGAAAATCACTAGAATACTTTTTATGTTACACATTTTATTTGCAATTTCATTATGAAATGGGGATCGTCCAGGTAACACAGTCGAGTCACCATAATTGTCTTAGTTTAAAAACCAAAAATATAGTCGATTGTGATTGTATTTTTCACATATGAAGTACACCACAAACCATCGACAGGGTTCATAACCAAATCTTACCCGATTGTGGATAGTCTTTCCACATATAAAAATTCACTATCGGCAATTGCTAGGTTTATAGTCACAACCAAGTCGATTGTTAATATGTTTCGCTCGTATAAAGAATATCATCCACAATCTTCTAGGTCGAAGATACAATCCTCGACAATTATTATTTAAAGTTTCGGGTCAAATTTTAATTTACAAAAGGTTTATCTTAAATATATCACATGCTTTTACAAATTGTAACCCATGTGATTTATAACCCACAAACAAACTCAAAATATATAGTCCAGAATATTAACTGAGTTTATAGGAGATCTGTAGCTAGGTAGGCAAGTCGAGTTGAGTGGTAACCAATTCAAAAACCTAATTCCAACTATTCCAAAACGGTTACACTTAACTTTTTCCCCGTTCTTATTCTTCTTCCTCCAGACAAATAAATCCAAGAATTAACCATTTGAATAAATCACTCAACTAAATCATATTTAAGGTCAAATCAAAATATCATTAGAGGATTAAGAAAATTAAAACACCTTCATAAGATCTCTCACGGAAGTTGAAAAGAAAATTTAAGATTTTAAAAAGAATCCCCAATTGGGGGATACCACCACAAATTGGGGAATACTTCAGGTTAAATTAGGTTGAATTTTGGCTAAAGGGGTATTTTTTAGAGATGAAACGACCATACTATCCTTTACCAGAATTAAAAAGAAAAATGAAAACCCAAATCATTTTGTATCTCCCATTCTCTTTTCTTCTCCATATTGCCGACTCATCATTTTCTTCTCCCCTTCTTCATTTCTTCCATTGATTGTTGATTCCAAAGTTTCTTCGTTGATTAATAGTTTATATAAAAATAAAGCCGCAAATGAAATCATCGATTAATATATATTTGATTGATTTTTAGGGTACAAATCAAAAAGTTGGAGTTCAAATTTTAGATTTAGGGTCTCGGTCGACATTGTCTTCATAATGAATTCAATGCCGACTATTGGTGGGTCAAATTTTTTGAAATGTTTAAATCCTCCAATTATATTTAGATTGGAGAACCATGTGAAAACTTAAGTCGGTTTGAACAGCCAACTTTGAAGAGTCGGTTCTATGCAGGGTCTGGACAAGAACTAAAATATAAAACAACCCCAACTGTTGTGATGGTCAAACTTAACTAAATTAGTGTACCCGAAGTAACTAGACTTCTTTTTGAACAACCAACTATGAAAATTTTCCAATCCTCCAATTGGATTTACCAACTATGAAAATTTAGTTTACACTCGGTGCATCGTCGTATGTGGGTGTGGCATGAAGTTTACACTACCGGCATTGGATTGATCATTCTTCTTTGACGATTGGAACTCCGCTTTGTTATTATTTTGGCGAACCAAAACCCAAAAAGTGATTATCCTGAAGAAAAAAAATTGAAGCATAGTTTATACTGATTAATTGTCACTGAAATCTATTATTTCTCACAATCTATTCTATCACTAACACTAGAAGATAAGAATCAAAATCTAAAGATTAATCTTAATACATTTGGGGATACTCAAGGGCAATTTAGTCATTACTAATTTTTCGGATAAGGGGTTCTTCAAATTACTTCATAAATTTTTATTTTAAGTATCCCCAATTTGTGAGAGTATCCTCCAATTGTGCCTTCTTTAAAAATCAAAACCTGATGATAAAATTGTTTTTAGTTATGGGTTCTTGAATACATGTATGTAATAAACAACTAGGGTTCTAAGATTAAAACTCTTAACCTCCATAAATTTAAAAGAAAAAATCAAAAGAAAAATAAATAAATAATCCAAACCGGGCTTTAGTTGGTCATCCGGTCACCAATTTCCCACTCAGGCTCACTAACGTAGTTTGTGGTTACGAATAACAATAGAAAAAATTGTCTTACTAGTTACTACCACTCCAGAGGAATCAAAAAAAAAAAAAAAATAGAAAAAGTCAAACCTAAAATTATAGTCACTCTACCGATCAAAGTCAAATAGTCTAATAAAAATATGGGCTTTATTTAAGAGATGCCATATAAAATTGTCTAGGTAGGTTCTTCCATTTTCCTATCGATTCCGCTAGCTGTTCTTCGAATTCGCAGCCAGTTTTGGGTGAAAAGAAAATTCATGATCTGAAGGAAATTGTTGGCACACGCACTACACTGTTGTATCTTCTAAGTTTGAACTCTTCACAGTACACAGTTTTCTTATTTGAACTAGAAGAGGGTTTCGATCAAAGAAATGCCCGATTTCACTGCATACGGTTACCTTGTTTTCTGAAGACACAGAGCTGAGCTCGAATTTTCATACAAAAACTGCATTCTTTTAACAAAGCCAAGAGAGAAGAGTACAAATGGTCATTCATTAGCATAAATTATAGCGATGTAATTCTTGACAGAAATTCTGACACAGCTATCAGTACCATTAAATTTCTACTTGTATTCAAATCAGTATCAGAAGAATGGTTATGTGGTACGGTCGTATAAATATGGTGACTCAATGAGACAGCCTATGATACATTTAAGCAAATTGAGAATTATTACAACAAATAAAAGTGATCCACTTGTGAAATATTGTAAGAATGAACTGCATTCAATTTTGTCCTCCTCCTATTTGCTACTGTAAATGCCTAATGCTAAGTTACTGAATCTATTCATTGTGTTGATGGTCTTTCTAATATGAAAATGTTGCCTTTATCATCCCTTCCAATCCTCATTGTCTCGTCAACATATCTACGGATCATGAATTAAAGAACAAAACTTTGAGCTCTTCTTTGTATAACTGAGGCATATGCATTAAAAACAATAGTGGTAAAAGGATACGATATGTCAAGCCATCCCTCTGGATTGAAAATGCTGAGCAGCAGGTCGTAGTTCTTTTGGAACAAATTCATCAACTGATAGGTCCCAAATGTAGACAACAGTCAAGCAATCTACTTAAGAACCCTTTAGATGGTTAGTAAGTAACCCAAAACAGTTCGAAATAGAGAACCCTTCTAATGCTTTTGCTTTACTATGGTATAATTTTACAAACCTGATCTGGAGTGATTGCTGAACTCTCATATTTAATATCAACTCTCTGCACAAATTCAAAAAGATAAGTGTAAACAAAGGTATATGCATACATATAAGAGTGGATTAAACTTCATTAAGGCTTTTTAGGGAAGCACTGATCACGAAACTGATTTTGATGCAATCTTGAAAGAGGCTTCAATGGTTAACTGTCCATTTAACATTCCGAATCCCCTTGCACTGAACTTGATTACATTAACCGCTTTTGCCTGCATTTTCCATCACAGGTAAATTTGAAAAATGATGGTTAATACAAACCATGAGAAAATTACTAGAAAAATATCGTCTACTGCATTACACTCTTACAACACTATATGAAAGTAAGACCCAAAGTAATGAAATCCCGCAAGAAATCATACCTCGGAGACATTGATGATTTGTAAGAAATCTCCCAAAGTAATGAAATCCCGCAATCCAAGCTTCGTTCTCTTTGAGCCGAGAACTGAAATAGTGCTATAGATAAGCTTCCAGCTTCCATTCACCTTCAAAATTTGCAGAAAACATTAACCACAAAATCAATTTCTACAAATAAGTCGATATAGTAATAATGAACACCATTAGTTTACCTTATCCAAACTTTGTGTAGGATCAGGAGTTGGATTTTGAGACTCTAATTCCTTGACTAAACTTTCAATCTCAGATTTTTTGGCAGATGTGGCTCCAAATATGCCTCTGTTAAGCCCTTCACAAATGTTCATAGTTAAGAAGGACAGAGAGGTAGAGAAAAAGAAATTTTAAGAATCAACATTGGTCTTACCTTGTAAAGCCTGGAAAAGGCTAGTTTTAATCTGGGCAGCTGATTTATCTTCCTTCACATTACTAACAGAACCTGCAGAGATATCTTCAGAAGCTTTAATGGTGTAAATGGATTTGAGACCAGATGGATAATACCCGATCCCACAAAATTTGATCCTCAAATGGGCGGCTGGCAATGACCTTTGACTGTTTATCTTTTTTGTAATCTTGTTGAGTTCAGAAGGAACTAAATGAAAAGCATGAACTGGTGGATTGAAAAGGTCATGAGTTGCCATAACTACCAGCTCGGTTGGAGAAAATTCTTACTTTTTTTTTTTTTTGAAACGGAAACTACAGTAATACCAACTCTGGCTTAAAAATTTTAAGAAAGGCATCAGATGTGCATTTATTTTTTAATGATACTGTGGATGGTTGTGAATTTTGATGTTGTCTCCTGCTTGGCTCTTTGCGGCACTTTTTTATATTATTTACATTATCTGTTGTTTTTATGTGAGTCACACAGTCATAACTAGCCAACTGCAATATTGTTTGAAAAGCGTGGGCAACATTATCACTGTCATTTGGCGCACATTGTATTAACATACTCCGGAATGAATACAGGAATTCGACTTGTGGTTAAGAAATTCGGCGTTTGGAGCATTTTGGATTTGTAAGTGGATCCAGGACCAAAATCTATGAAGCTATGACCTTTAGATATAAGGGAGCCGTGGGGTGGAGTAGGCTGTCGTCGGCTGAAAAATTTGTCAGCCATCACATTTAACGAACTCTAGAGTGGGTTCCTTTTTTATGGAGTTTTCTGGTATACATCTGGCAGCACCATCAAGTTTGTGGACGTGGATTTAAATCTAAACCTTGGTGACGAATTTGACATCTGAAGAACTACTAAATTTTACCTGCAGCTCCCGGAGAGTAGTCACTTTTTTTTTCTTAGAAAAGCTCCCAACTGCTCAACACTTTGGAGTTGGGATCCATCAAGCATATAGAACAAATTGCAGAATGTAGAAAGGGATAGACGAATGTAGAAAGGCATAGAACAAATTCAACAGAGAATTCCACCAAGCCACAAATATATTCTCATGGATAGTAATCATGTGTCAGTGCCATGCTGTTATACATGAAAGTATTCAACAAATAACCATGGTTTTTAAACACTTCCCCATCATGTCTAAGTATTTTCATTAGCTGCCAAACCTAGCATACTTACAGTTACGGATGCCATCTGTCTTTGACGTCTTTCACTAGGTAGCGGATACGGTAGCGTTCGACTCCTTTTGTTGGTCCCACTGAGCTGGGGTCAAAGCTTTCTTTATGGAAAGTGCGTGAATTTCTTTCATTTCCTCTGCCAGTGCAGTGTTCACCATTCGGTGCCTCTCAAGCAACCTTTTTCCTTCAAATTGTTCTGACACAATCTCAACCACAAAACTCGCCCCGCACCTGATAACACCATTTTTTTTCTTTTTTTGTTATTTTAAGCCAAGTGAGAGATTTCAGAAGAAAAAAATAGTCAACAACAATTTGGTTTTGAGAATAAGAACTTACCCTCCGGACGTATCTACTACTTCCTGAAAGACATAAAATGGAAAATCAGTTAGCAACTTGAGAAACAATAGAAGAATGAAGACATTTAATCTTGAGAATGTTGTTCCTAAAATAGAGATTCAGTATGCAAATTAGACATCAAAAGGACATTTTGCTACCATCTTACAAACTACCAATCAGTGATTTTGGGTACCAAAAATATGAAAAGAAAAAAAATACGTTTGAGGTTGAAACAAAGAACAAATACGAGCGCACTCATCAAATAATGCAGTCCTTTGTGCAATTGCATTGCACAACTGAATGGAGTTAACATAATGTACTTGAGTTGAGCCTCCTCAACATGCTCATCTTAGTTGCAGTTCTCATCAGCAATCAAAGCTGACAGTTTCTTCCTTTTTCAACAGTCACGAACAAGTTTAACAACTAAAAATTCCAAGGTAAGTCAGCTATGCTTTGAAGGCAAATGAGCTAAGCCAGAAGGTTTATTCCAAGATATGCTAGGGTTGCTCCCAAGAGATAAAAAAAAAGAAGCAAGCGAAACAAAATACTCAATGAGGCGAAGCAATTGATGTGTTCAGTGAGAGGTGCAGGATGGGCCAGTACTTCTTAAAATCCTAAAACACTTCCCTAAGACCTAATATAGTAATATGGTATGATTCTCACGTACCTAAACTATTGGTAAGAGTCTTTGGTTTTAAACACACGGATTAAGCTATTAGAATTCTATTGTCTACTCCACTAAGTCTGCATATAACTCCATAAGTCCAATCTGATGTTGAAAACAGTTAGATCGGTTTATTATCTAACGCACTAGTAACAGTTATCAAACTATCAATTTCATCTGGAAATTATAAGGTCGGTTCTTTAGTACTCCTATTTAGCACTTTTTTGCTAAGATTAAGCAGAAGGATCATTATATGCCCTAACTTAAGATTCTAGAAAAAGAAGAAAAAACACTTACAGAATTAAGCAAATAATCATATATTGTTATTAGGGATTCAAGAAGGGTAATCGGAAGTATAAGGGAACACAAACTTACAAGATAAGTAGGATTCATCTTGGATTTCAAAGTAGCTTCAACCACTTCCTTCGTCACGCCCATCTCTCTCTCTCTTCTTGGTGTCGTTCGGTTTTTCGGTAACCTAGAAGCGAAGAAGCAAAAAAAGTAGGGAGGAACTTCAAGGTCAGAATTGTATCGCTCTTATATTCTTACTTTTCTAGTGCTATAAATTTTAATTCCACCTACGTCCTTTTCTTATTAACACCCAATTTGTTCCCACAGAAGCCGCAGCTCGCCTCTATGGCTCTATACCTTTGACTATTTATAGAGGTTTTACTGTAGCATCTACTTTAGGCAACCAGTCGTGCCGCGTCCCCCAGTTGATGGCATCAGCTCCCAAATCAAAGGAATCAGTCGCAGAATATTTTTTGTTTAAGTTGGAAAATTTTCAAGCAGAAAGTACAAACTGTCTATGACTATAGAGTGTTTCAAAACTAAAAAACGAGATTATATGGTCTCATATGTGGTTAAAATATTTATAGTTGACTTCTATATGTCGCATGATTCGTCAGTTTATCCTCAACCGTTCTATGGATTCTGATGGCCTGAAATCAGCTGAATTTTCATGTTGTTTCTTCTTTTTTTTTCCTATTTTTTTTCATTAAGAGAAACAGAGAACCGTAACCCTAAGTTACAAATTACAATGAGATCAAAAAACCACAATGAAGCACATTGTAAAAATACAATAACGATCCAACAAAATAAAAAATCTCAACATAGATAAAAACCGTTAATAGTTTTATCTGGAAGCATAATCCAAACATTTTCTTTTGCTCTCAAAATAACATGTAGTGATTTTGCTTTTGTGTGCCACTTTTTCTTCCTGGCATTTTTAGGGGCGACCTCAAAAGAATTAGGGGAGACACAAAAGGGTAAAAAAGGTCACCCAAGCGTAAATCTAAGCTAACCCTTATCTCCGATTTTTCGAAATGGATAAAATGCTCTTTTATAATCGGTAGCAAACATAACAATCGGTATGAAACTTAACAATCGATAGTAAATATAGACCATGTTGGTTACCGATTAATGTGTGTATATTTCGGCTAATATGTCATATTATAATTGGTAGTAAATATAGATTAAGTAGTTACAAAACCTTCCGATTATGGATTGCTCCGAAGTGAGTTTTCTCTAAAATCCTTCTTGTATTACCATAATCGGAAGATTATTAATTATAAACCTACCGATTATAAGAAGCCCTAAATCGAACCTTTGCCAAATTACATAGGTTTGGAGGGTACAGAGCCAACCATAACCATTTGGTTCGTGTTTTGGATGTACTCATAATCGGAAACCAAACAGGTTACAATACCTCCCGATTATAAGTCGCCCCAAAATGAGTTTTTTCTAAAACCCTTCATGTAATGAATTTTGAAATGTACCATAATCAGAAGAAATTATTAATTATAAACCTACCGTTATAAGAAGCCTAAAATTGAACCTTTGCCAAATTCCGTAGGTTTGGAGGGTACAGAGCCGATCATAACCGTTTGGTTCGTGTTTTGGATGTAGCCATAATCGTAAACCAAACAGGTTACAATACCTCCCGATTATAAGTTGCCCAAAATGAGTTTTTCCTAGAATCCTTCATGTAATGAATTTTGAAATCTACCATAATCGGTAGATAATATAACTTGTAAATCTACCGATTATAAGTAGCCCTAAATTGAACCTTTGCCAAATTCCATAGGTTTGCAGGGTACAGAGCCAAACATAACCATTTGGTTCGTGTATTGGATGTACTCATAATCGGAAACCAAACAGGTTACAATACCTCCCGATTATAAGTTGCCCCAGATTAAAATTTTGAAATCTACTTTAATCGGTAGATATGCTAACTTGCATACCTACCGATTATCGTTAAAATAGCCGTTAGAGTTCAAACCAAATTTATGAAATAGCCGTTGCAGTTTTTTGGAAAAAGAAAAAGAGTCGTTGCTCCCTAAACCTATATAAAGAAACTCATATCTATCAACCCATTTGCACCAAACTCTTTCCTCTCTTCATTTCTAATTTTGAAAACAAAAACATGGATATTGCTTTTGCCGAAGAAGAAGATTGTCATATTTATAGAGCGTACGTTGTGGTAACTACTCATGATCGCGTGTTCACAAGCTCCACAAATCAGAATCCGAAGAGCATTTATGGAACCGTATCTTAATGGTATTTGAGGTGTTAGATGGTAATCGAATTTGAAGATCATCCAATGACATTAAGATGAGAAAGAATGCGCTCGATAATGAGATTGACAAACTTGAAGATGAGGAACGATTTGTTATGAACGCTTTTCCTTGGGGGTATGAAAAACGAGTAAGTATCTTCGTAAATCCGGCTCACATAAACATTAGTTAGTACTAACTTGTTACTCATTTGTAATTTCATAGAAATCTTGCTGATCGCCGGTATGTGGACCTTTACGGGAAACGATTTGAACATGAAGGATGTTACAAAATCAAAAGGGACAATTTCTATGGTCACTGGAAGTTATGATCTTTCTTAATACTTTTAAGTGATTGTAAGAGTATGGATTTAGGTGCTTTTAACATGATTGTAACGTTAAGGTCTTTTAAACTTTATGTAATGGAAGTAGATTAATTTAAAAGCTTTACCAATTATGGGTAATTGGTCGTTTATTTGGTTACACAAGCTTCTGTTTATCATAATCAAAAAATTTATGAGTGAATTTACTTTCCGATTATGGTGTTGTTTGGATACAGAAAATAAAGTTTTCTTCACATACAATAATCGTAAGCACAATATAAAATAAACCTAACGATTATAGTAATCGTAAGCTAATGGAGTGAACTTACTTTCCGATTATGGTGTTGTTTGGATACAGAAAACAAAGTTTTCTTCACATACAATAATCGGAAGCACAATATAAAATAAACCTTGCAATTACAGTAATCGGAAGCTACTGGAGTGAACTTAATGTCCGATTATGGTGTTGTTTCGATACAGGAAACAAAGTTTTCTTCACGTAGAATAGTCGGTAGACAACTATATTACAATAGTTCGATTATTATAATCGGAAGTTAAAGGAGTGAACTTACTCTCCGAATATGTTGTTGTTTGGATGCAGGAAACAAAGTTTTCTTCACATAGAATAATCGGTAGACAATTATATTACAAAACTATCAATCATTATAATCGGAAGTTTAAGGAGTGAACTTACTTTCCGAATCTGAATTTATTTTTCAAAATCCCCAGAATCGGGAGGTACGTATATAAATTAATCTTCCGATTGTGCATCAAAATTCAACAGTTTCATATCTTTGCATGTGATTTGCTTGCGACTCATCGTTAAATGCATAAAGGTAGCAATAAAATCATTCATAATCCATACAACTGACCATTCACAAACCATAAACATAATTTTCTAACTTATAATCCGACTCAAACCTTAAAAACGATATAATCCGTCACAAACATTGAAAACGACATAATCCGACATAAACTTTGAAATCCATAAAGTTAACAAAACACCGGGAGTTTAGTGGTTCCTATTTGCTTTGACTTTGCGACCTTTACTACCTCGACGACTTGGAACACCATCATCATTGGTTTCATCATTTGGGACTTCACCTTGAGTGCTCGATGAGGCCCGAGATCTTTTGTTCACCTTATTTGCGGGTTTCTTGCCTTTTTCCCCGAACTGAGATGCATACTCTTCATTGTCAATGTTATCAATCAACTCTTGGTGCTTTTTTATCTTCTCGATTGGCACAAGCTCTCCGGACTTTATGCAACTAGTGCACCATTTGGACAAAATCTTCAACCTCTCCCGCTGTTTTTATACATAGCATAACATCAAACGGTTATTACTCATATTTTGAGACATAATATTAAACTAAAATAAGAAAAAAATACGTATGAATCTATCAAAACCCATAGGTTTGTCTTTGAAGATACTTTTGTACGGGGATGTGGGCTTTTCTTTGAGATTAAGGATTACACGAGGATGAGAAACATTCCGGTACCAATCCATATAGTTGGGAGCATTTTTAAAACCTTGGTTGACTGGTCTTCCACCGCTGATCAAGTAATACACCCTTCTATCCCAATGGGTTTTAACGGTTGGTTTACCCGAGTAGACCACCGTGATAGAATCTTTAGCAGACTCGCACTTTTCCGGATCCAAAGAGAAATTTCCATGGATTTCCTCCTTTGGTATACCTTGTACGTAACCGTGTTGTCGCATCACCCTTGAGGCATTGTACATCACATATCCTGTGGGGTGCCACAACGATCCAAAATAAAGGGCCAAATCGGACCGAGCCTCTATATGTCCATTAGCTCGGTCTTCCTTGTATGGATCAAAGCATACCTTTTGGGATTTCAGTGAGTCCAAAATCTCCTTCAAACGAATCAGTTGCTGCTCTTTTGTCCTTGAGTGGTTGTCATCTAAGACGTACTTTTTTCCTCTAGGGTCACCTTTCGCCCACGCGGGGTTTTCAGTGGCCAATTGCAAGATAGGGAAGTGGTCGTAGATCCATGTCTATATTGTCATTTTTGCAAGTATTAGGAAATTGATTCTTAAATGGTAGAAAAATAAAAAAAAATAACCAAGTATGTAGAGTTAATAAAAAATACATGTAGTATACTCACGTTCCCGGCCACTTGGCTAATTCCAAGCCTCGACGCCTTTCTCAACTCTTCCATCAACCACGCATGGCATGTCGTGCCCCAAGAGTACTCATGCACTTTATTGAGAGGATCCAGAAGTTGTAAAAGGTTGGCATCGTCCCGATTGCCACTGGTATTGAGGAAAATGACACATCCCAATACACATAGGAGATATGCGGTGGCCGCGTGGTTCACTTGCTCATCAGTTAAAGTTCCTTTCTCTTCTTTTTCCTTGGTGCCCTTGAACATATCCATCATAGTACCCATGTTGAACTGTCTAGTTCTATACTTCATGCATCTATTGAACTCAATTTTTGATGTTTCTTCATCCCAACCAAAACACTTATTAGTTAGAGTATAAAGTTTGTCCCATTCCAACTGCTTTGCGTACTCAGCCCTGACACCTTTGCCATGGTCAGGGAGTCTAAGAATCTGCACAACATCATCTGGGGTAATCGCCATCTCCCCAAACGACATATGGACGGTGTCGGTCTCAGGATAAAGTCTCTCCACAAACGCCGATATAGCCACCTGGTTATGTTCCAACATAGAGTTCTCGGCAGCATTAGCCAACCCCGAATTTGCAATAATTGTCTTGAACCTTTCACATTCACCGGATAAAGGCCAATCCAGCATTTTAGTTGGTGCGGCGGTGGGATTGAGTATATGAACCGCATCAGAATGATATTATTAAACACACGACAAGTTAAAAGAAATTAGGAATAACTTAAACCTATAAACCTCAAAACTATTACGAAAAAAAAAAAGATAATACGTAAATAAAATGGATATGATTATTACCTCGGTTTCATATATTTCTTTGACCCAGGAGTCTTTGTATCCAAATAACAATTGTCCCCCATCCTCTGGCAGCCCAAGGATTACACCTTCTGTAATATCCTTCACCTTCAGTTCTTGTGGGACAAAGTGTTTCGCTTTCTTTCGAGGAGGATTTTTCTTTTCGGCTTCACCTTCTTCTTGCGCACCGCTAGGTTGTCCTACTTCTGGTACTCTATCTTCTGGTGCTTCTAGTTGAACACTAGGTAGAATTTTAGCTTGTGATTGTGGAGCACTTGGTTGAACACCTTCTTGAACTGGTTCTGATTGTGGAGCAGTTGGTTGACCATCTTGTTGAGTTCCATCTTGAGAACTTGAAGTGGATTTAGCAGTCCTAGCTCTTCTTGCACTAGCTGTCAAGTTCTTACGCCTTTCCATCCTTGCACTGTCTGAGACAATTGCATCTTTGGATTTTTTGCCTCGCCTATCCCTAAACAACAAAATAAAGTACAATAGGTTCGTAAACATATGTTACCAAACTACACAATCGGAAGTTAATCTAAATCCAAATTCCCGAATATACTTGATTGAGTTAACCATTAGCCTTCGATTATTCATAATCGAAAGTATCACTTCAACATAAGTGGCCAAATATAAATAATCGGAAACAAAATAAAAGTTTTTGGTGTCCGAATATGTTTATCCAAAAAAAAAAAAAACCTAAAATATACATTATAATCGGAATCTATATTCCGACATAATCTTCCGAATAAACATAATTGAAAGTCGAAAGAGAGTCTAACCTACCGAATACACAACAATCGGATGTCATACAAAACTAATTCCTACCGAATATGAATCATTTTGTGTCCAGAGAATACTAAAGTGGTTGAGCTTAAAACTTCGGAAGCAAATTTCAAAACATATCATTCGATTATTGCGTCCCTATAACTTGTAGTTCTCTAGTATATTCGGAAGGAAAAAAAACATTTAACTTCCGATTATTGTCGATTTAGGGTTCAGTAATAAAAATTTTCTTTAATCGGTAGGAAACCTAAATCTTTAGCACCCGAATATGACCAATGTTCTTGTGAAATGAAGAATTCGACCACAATCGGAAGTTTAAAACAATAACTAAACTTCCGAATCTGGGTAATAACCGAAAACCCTGAAAAAATAATCATGGATTCGTCGAATTGAAGCAATATAAACCAAAAAAATGGTAGAATCTTACCTAATCGGTGCCATTTGAAGTTGCTGGAGAGTTTGGCTATCAGAATCACCTACATCAGGGGCTGCATCTTCTTCGTGTTCCT
This sequence comes from Papaver somniferum, assembly GCF_003573695.1. Lineage (NCBI taxonomy): Eukaryota > Viridiplantae > Streptophyta > Magnoliopsida > Ranunculales > Papaveraceae > Papaver > Papaver somniferum. The sequence goes on along the minus strand of NC_039363.1, from coordinate 149,188,012 downwards.
CGTGTTCTCCGGGTTCGTGAGTTAAAACCTCTTTATTACGGGGATGCAATCCAATGTTTGGATCCTCACCGCGATAGACGTTTTTGGTTTTAGCTTTCTGACGTTCCTTTTCTTTCATCTTTATAGAGAATAATCGACGATGATTCGATTCGACGATTAACGATAACGATGTATTAAAGCGGAGTTGAATGAGGGGGAAAATTTTCATCTCTGCAATCGAAGGGGAAGAGGAGAAGAGGAGTTGAAGTTGAAAAGAAATGAAATGAAAATAATTTAGGTTGACATTGGTTTTATCGGTCAAACGGTTATTAATCGGTAGCTAATACCATCTCATTAGCTCCCGATTATAAGTAGCCCCAAATTTCAATTATTCAAAATTCTAAAAAATCTAAATTTCTCGAAAATCTTAATTGTTAGCTTAGACAGTTTTTTTTTTCGTCCGATTATATAGGATCCCCAAATTTCAACATGGAAAAATTCTTAAGATTTCTTATTTCTATACTTTAACAATCGATAGGCTCGTGAGGTTCATGTGCCTTCCGATTGTGATAGAAGCCAGATAAGTGTTTGGCAAAAGTTTATATTAATCGGTAGTATCTTTGAGTTACTTAACTCCCGATTAAGTATTAACAATCGGACATAATGGCTTCCAATTGTATAAGGGCATTAACGTATTCTACTAGCCTTTTGGACATCTCTTAACATTGTATATGGATTGGAAATAAAAAAATCGCCCCTAATTCTTTTGGTGTTCCCACTAGAAAACTTTAATTCCACCCACCTTTTTGTTACTAATACCCAATTCGTTCTCACAGCTTGTGTTGCCTCATATTTCCAAATGCATGTGAATTTTGGCTTTACTGCCTTGTCTGGATGGCAACCATGGAGCCAGGCGTACAAAACAGATGCAGCAGGCCAGCAGCCTCCTTAACACTCAGAAGTCAGAAGGCCTACAATCTCAAAACATGCAGAAGTAACAAAGTGTTAACACTTATCAACCTGCACATGTCTGGCAACCTCTTAAATTTTGGGTTTCCGGTGAATGATGTGTTTCTTAAAACAAGTAATAACCAACAGAACATTCTCGCACAAGAATGAAAAAAAACATCTGGTCAGGTGAACTGAATACTGGAAATAAATACAGCAGAGGTCTCATATATAAAAAGATGAAGATTCATTGTCTACAACAGTAATTGAAGAGTCTAAGAGCGGCTGTATAAAAAATAGTACCAGCCACACACACAAGTTTACTAATTACTAAATTACAACCCTCTGCAGCTTTAACAAAAAAAAAAGGAAAGCCTAATAATTTCAACTGCACCGCTACGATTCTGTTAGAAGAACATACAAAGTGAAATGGAAGAGACTAAAATACCCCATAAACCTTTCCTGCTTCAAATCTTTTACCCTGTCTTCTCCATTGCCTGGCCGTTAAGCTGTCCTTAATGGTGGAGAAACTAAAATCACACCATCTCCCCGAACAAAAAGAAATGGAACTGTCCTCTTGGTAGTCTGCACCCCAAAAACAAGAAATAAGAAAATCATATATAAAATGTTAGCTCAGCAAAACTATGAATGATAAAAAGAATCCTACAGATAACTATAAATCATATGAATCATCTAATTATTGTTTTATACTCCTATGAGATAAAGGGACACTATATACTTGCAGATGTAACCCTTCTTTTTGGACATCTTTCTATAATATAGTCTCTCATCCGGAGAGCACTCAAAATTGTTACTTAACAAGATTGCAACTATTGTTAGTTAACAATGTTGTTCAATATTTGGAATTCTCTAGAGCATAAGAACGGAAAAGTGCTACAACATGGGCTATGTAGTGAAAGTCGTTAGGCGGGTGTCAGGCGGCTGGGTGGGGCCTGGCGCCTAGAGGGATTACTCGGGGACTAGCTGGGAGTAGGCGGATATATATAAATACACATAAAAAATATACTAATATATACATGATATTTATTACTTATGTAAATATCCAATTTTATAAGGTCGTAATCGTCTTTTACTTTAACTAAACCCTAGAGTCATAGTATATCCTTATCTTTTGACGCCTCCTCTCTCTCTTAAACATACTTCTCCTCTCGCTACCAAAACCACCGCACCAAACAAGAAGAGAAGAAAAAAAAAAGAAGAAGAAAAGAAGAAAAAGAATCAAGACTGAAGGATTACCAAATAGATTTGAAGGATTTTCAGTCTTATCACCGGAGTGAAGGATTTCTTTACAATATTCTCTCTCTTCTGACTATTTTTATGAAAAAAACAAGCTGTTTCTTACTCACTGGACCAAGCCGGTGCCCAGGCCCAAGCCGAGTTTTAAAAAATCGGCCGAAAATCGCTGCCTAGGCGGATTTCCGCCTAATGAGAAAAACGCCCAAAAATTTCCCGCGTTTCACTACATAGAACATGGGAGATGACTACTTTCTGATCGGAAAAACGACTCAGTTAGATCGTATGCATAGCTACTCAGGGTGCAAATTACAGAGAACAGGGCCAAAGGTACAGGGTTCGAGGTATGAAAATACTGTTTCTAGGGGAAAACAATAACCAGGGTTCCCACTTGCCAACAAAACCACAAATACCTTAAGAGAAAGCAAAATTCCAGGTGGTACTGCCAAGCTGGTGAAAAGTGAACACTTCAATAATATCATACAAAGAAATGCCATTTTCTAGGGATTGACAATCTCAGACACACTTAATATATGTCAATGCACCTACAGGTCACTATTTGCATACAGTTTTTGTATGATCTAATTAGATTAATGGGATGTAAACATGTAGGTCACCCAGATAGATTTGCATTCTACATATGTAATCTAAGTGGTAAAATATTCAAACATATGAGATGAACCGTACAAACATTTCATGCTAATGAACTCGGTGCCAGTGGCTAACACTTCAGACCCAAGTCCCCATGTTGGACACTAAAGCGCATGCTCAATTGTCTTGAGGGCACCCATCATATAAAGGGTGCACATGCATAGTTGGAGCCAAGTAAAGCTTCTAAGAAGATGGAAGAATAATGTCAGGATTCACAGTAACAGCAAAATAAGAGGATTTAACTTGAAACATCTAGTCATGAATCGTGATCCATTGCATTAGTAATACATAGACTCAAAATCTTAAAGCCAATAGTTTTTTATATAGATGATAGGGTGTCATAAATGAGAAAGCATGTTCCAGGGAAAGCCATAAGTCTAAACTCCAAATGAACCATATCTTTTCCTACTTCAATAGTTTTATGCTGAACAGCTGAAGCATGGCTATTCAAATGACCACCTAATTAGAGATTAATTTCCAAAATCACAAATAAAAAATGCAACAGCTCAAGGAATGACCAAAAAATAACAGAAGCTATTGCATACCCGAACTATCTCCTCATATGTTTCATCATCAATTTCTACTGTAGTAATGATTTCTTCAACATCCCCGAGTATCATATTCAAATGCTGGTCATACGCCTGGAATGCAAAGTGCCCCACACAGTGACATCAAGAGAAAGACAGTTAGCAGATGTGCAATAAAGAAAAAAGGAAGCCATAGGTTTACTATTAGCAAAAGAAATCCAATAACAAGATTTAACATTTATAATGTGTAATTCTCAGTCTGCATCGTCATTTCCTCCTATAAAGACTATCGTTCATTGACGACATTTTAGCTTTTGTAAATGAAAAGTGTTTCTCACCATTTCTCCCCTTCTGATCAAAGCTAAATAAACATAACATTTCAACTTCTGTGGCACATACCCATTAGTCACACTTCAAAATTTTGCCAAACAAGGGTTCAACCTATAAAGCCAGGCGGATTGTTCAGACAAATCTTTCAAACCCCCCAAAACTACCTTGCTTAGGGTTGAAGGGAATCATATAAAACCCACTTAGACATAGTCCTAATAAACCAATATTGCGATTTCCATTTGAATTCTATGAAAAAGTTTGACAAACAAATTGACAAACACAAAACTAAATTAGGATAGGGATCAGTAATCAAGCATCAACCATATTTAAATCCTTCTACAAAAGTTAAAAAGCTCCAACCATGTACCCTTGTAAAGAGATAAACAAGAATTTTTCAAAGTTCTGCGATAAAACTTCAACCATGTCCACAGTCACTGCTAATCAGTATAATTCTCAAATTAATCAACAAGCTTTCTCATCTTCTACACCAAATTAGGTTCAGAAGACAAAATCTATACTTTCACATTAAAAGTATCTCATACCCGACATATTTCAAAATTTCAAAACCAAGGACTCATGAACGCAAACCCTAGAAACCAAAAAAAAAAAAAAAACTTGAAGCTTTCCAGGAAACCCCGGGTATGAAACTTGATTCATAACACGAGAAAGACTAACAAAAACCCAATTGATCAAGATCATTCATCATACTTAACAACCCCAGGTTATCAAAACCAATTATGAGCAGAAAAGGCAAAATCCATCCTTTCATAAACCCTAAAAACCAGATGAGATACAGTACAATCCTAGTAAAAGACCAAGGAAAATCTAGAAACAGATATAGAACAGCAACAATAAAAACGAACATCAAGATGGCTAAAACAGTAAAGAAAGATATTATTGGAGTGGTCTCTCTTACATGTAGTTTTCCTCTGAGTTCTCTGTCAGAACGAAGCTTAACGTATATTCGCTCATCAAGACTGAGTCTGATGAGATCAAGAGGTTCTTTCACTGCACTTTCTTCTTCAGCCATTTTTTTTTCTCAAGCTCTCTTTTCTTTTTCTGAGAACACAGACCCTCCTCTCTCTCGTCTAAGACTCGGAGTCTTAAAAAGAAGCAACACTGAATTCTAACTTGGATGAGGTTCTTGACATCTTGTAGTCCAGTTAAGGGTCCGACACGAGTTTCTTTATAAATACGGGTGTATTCAAACCCGATTCAATCTTAAGCCCAAGCGACTAAGACCTTGTTTGTTTGCCGCTGACTCAACGTCCGGGTGTGAGTCAACTCCTGACTCGTGCCGAGTCAGCAGTCAGACTGTTTGTTTTTTATTTTGAGTCAGATCTGACTGAAATTCTGACTCAGACCTAACTCATAACATGGACCCGTTTGAGTCAGGTAACAAAATACTCATGGGACCAAACCATTAGCTCATATATTTTTGAGTCAGTTGAATCAGATCTGACTCAAAACAAACATATTGAGTCAGACCTGATTCAAGTCATGTGATTTCAGTCATATCCAGACGACTCAGATGAGTCGGGAGTAAACAACGTGGTGTAAATTAAAATTTGTCAGCGAGGAAGTGTGTCAAAGTTTGCACGCACAGCGTGTCCACTTGGAGTCACTTGTCACCGTTGCTCGTGCTTTCCTTATCTTAGTTGTCTTGAATTGCTAGTTTTATACGAGACAGTTGTTGCTTGATGAATAATGCGTGTTGGTGTATGAGTATTGCTTGGTTCTTGTGTGTTGGTTGGCTATCCGTTATGCGCGTCGAACGGCAAGTCAAATGCTTCTTTGATGGCCTTAACTCGTGGAACACCCAGGATTTCCTCCAGATATGTAGCTTCTTTTTGCATAGCCTGTCTTAGTTTAGGATAAAAGAAGAAGGTAATGAAAAACTTATCAAGCCCCTTTTTGCGACGCGTCATGCAGGGAAAAAAAACGAGCGAGCCATTCACTTAGCTTATATCTTGACTTTTATTTCTAACATACCTCATTTTGTCCGAGACTAAAAGGCTTAGTTTTTGGTTCTTGAAGTGCCAATTAAGTGTCACGATTGAAACTGATTAAGAATAGAGCTTCAGGCCAAGTCATTAATCCAATAAAGAGTGGAATTTTTTTTAATAAAAATTAACTAGGCATATGCAAATTGAGATAGCAAAATTATCACAAATGAAACCAATAAAGCTTACGGATAATATTCAGGAATATCATTATTTCTTAACAGATCGAAAGTTTTAAGTATTCGGCCTTGAATTTATCAAACGCAATGAAAACTTGATGGTTGGGAGGAAAAGTGATAGATCAACTAGGAAGGGTATTCAGATTTAGTTTGTTTTGAACTATGTTGCATTGCACCAAACGACTTGTTTCCCATTGCTTGTTTTGTTACCCAACAGTTAAAGACTATTCAAAAAAAGTGTTGGTGGGGACATTAACCAAAGAAGAAGGGCTTAAATCTTAAATCTTGGAAAAGTTTATGTCATCATAGGATGTATGGTAGTTTAGGATATAAGAATCTTAGAGCTTAGTTTAATTTAGCAATATTAGATAATTTGCATGAAACTTAGTAAATAATCCTAATGATTTATGGGCTAAGTGATACATTATAGATTTCTCAACTTAATGTTGAAAATGCGACTTGTATCCTTTTCTGAAAATAATATCTAAAATACCGAATATGTCCCAAGTATTGGTACAAATAAAATATCAACTTAGAGTTTGAGGAGAGACTTTAGCTTTGTTTATAGGGCTTTAAAGGATAAACCATTCAAATAAACTTCTGCATCTCATCATTAAGGTCTTGAAATCTTAATACTTATATAAGCGCTCTCGTTTACATCATATACTAATTGGAAGGGATTATGTAAAGGGATTGACACACTTAAAAAGTATCATGTGCAGTAAGTAGCTACAATTGAGGATATTGATGTATGGCAATATAAATATGGCTATATATAAATCTGCCACAGATTGAAAGACCTATGACTTCATTTGGATGAATATACTGCAGTTTCTCAACTGATCAACCATTTCTCTCATGAGTGGGAAAAATCAGCATTGGATGAACTCGTTAACTCATCTTAAGTTGAAGAAAAAAAAAGTACAAAATGTTTAAAGAAAAGAAAAAGATATCTAGTCAGTTTGTACAAAATGTTTAAAGAGAAAAAAAGAAAAGAAATTATGCTCAGATTTTACATAAAATGTTAAATGTTAAATTTGCATCATAATTCTAATCCGTCTATTTCTTTTGATAACTTTTACTATATTATGGTTTATTTTTTGTAAAAGTGTAATTATTTATGACTTAATCTTTGTGTTGATAGTGGATTTTTGACAAAGGAAAATCGTAAAATCGCATATGCCATGTAACAGAAATACAAAATTTATGTATATTTTTTTATGGTTTTGTATGAAATATAAAGTTTGTTTTCTGTTTCATATTCCGCAAGAGATTTGAGACTACGGATTCTGCTAATATTTACTAGCACTTTTATATCTTCTCTCTAGATATACACATCTACATATATATTGGAGCTTCACCCAGTTGAACTTTCAGTATTGTATGTATATATAATATATCTACATTGTATACCTTAGTACCGAATGTACATTGATTATACAACTCTACTTGCGGGCAAAAACGAATCGCTGGTTTTCTAGTAAAAAGTGGTGGATGAGGCAAGGGATAGATGAAGCAAATCATCTAAACTTTTAAAAAAATATACTGCAGGGGAGTACTTTGAATTCGAGAGACTAATATGTAGGACCATGTCCTAAACCAAGACAATGGTTGTTCCAGGTTCAATTCGGTCACAAGAGGAGGAAAAAGTTAATTTGTATGGAGGGAAGCTGAGAATGTATGGAGACCAATGGAGATTGATCGATTGATGATGTGATGTGTTGAACTGTTTTGAAGATGAATTCTACGTGTAGAATAGAGAAATTCTTTGTAAGTGTTTGGTAATTGATTGACGTAGGTTTGCTTACGTTGAGTCTCGTGAGTCTTATCAAATCGTAGGTTTAGAAACATATTTATTTCAGCACATTTATCTCTTGTAAGTGGTGACAGTTGAAGGAGGTGGAAGAATGTGAAAAAACAACTTTCACTTTGCGTGGAAGACTTGGTTGATTGACCATCCACTATTCCATTTACTCCTTGACTGTCAACACGACTTACCAAATTTCTCATCGTGGATATAACGTACATAGCATGTATTGTAGGCCGCCAGACCAAAACCCTAGTGATATCCACCCATGTGATGAATTGATGTCTCATGTGTAAGTTTGTTTTGAAGACGTATTTTTGTGTGGTCAATCTTTGTCCTAGTTAGACTATGAGTCTTAACTGATGAACTGAACAGTAAGTTCTAATGGATGAAGAATACGTAACAAATTCTCTCACCGGTTCTGGATTTATTTCTTCAACCAAGAATCACAGTGGCGGAACCAGGATTTCGAAATTGGAGTGGGGGGATAATTTTTTCGTCGCACCTAAATCAATATGTAGTTATTTTTCTGAAATAATTATCATAGAAAATTAAAACTAAGATTATGAACCGAGCTTAAGAAACTCATGTTTATTAGTGGATACTACAAAGTGATTCAAGCGAAATATGTATATGCTAAAGTGTGATCAAGTGAAGAAGTTCCATTGTAAGTTAAATATAATTGTTTTCTGGAATGCAGAGTGAAAGAATTAGTTTGGATAGTCGCGTATCATAACTGATTTTTGCAGAAATAATGAATCCCGACTCCTTCTGAACCTATGTTATCCCAAAGTGAAAAGAATTTATTTTAAGGAAGTCGAACCACAATCTTAACATGCTAACCATTGTATGCTTAAAAAAATGATAACTCCTGATTAATCTTCAGTGCATTAGCAGGCCATACTTAAACAAATTGAGGAAAGAAAAAGTTTTTTTGACGGACTAATATTGTTTTAGTCCAGCCAATCTTATCACTTAGCTAATCATGACATGCAAGTACACCAGATAACAATAAGCTCCATCAGCTAAGGTTATTGTATGGATCCACATAGTCCCAAAATGAACAATTACAAGATGGTTATTGCGCAACAAAGTAATAACTTCAACTTAAAAATAACGTATTCACATCACCTTCGGGTGGAAAGCAATAGCAATGCCATCAGCATGAGTGCCATGAGGGGAATAATCAGTTATTAGATGCATCGAGTTACCCTAGTGTACATAATCTAATATAACACCACATTTCTTAAACTCTCGCAACACCAAATTTGTAAACCTATAACTAAAACTTAACAAGAAACAACTGAAACAATAACATTGTTATAGCCCTTGAGATACATCTTTAGTGCAATACACTTTCTGTGTTCCAAACACAAGTACAATACGAAGTAAAAATACATACCTATAATTTGTAAGGTTTTGTTAGTATTTCAAGCTCCTGGTTTTCGTCATGGCTCTGGGTGTCAGAAGTAACCCTTCATACATCACCATTATTCCACACATTAGCGTCAATCGTATAAAGGATTAACTCTCAATCAATTAAAAATCCAAATATACTGCCAAACAATAACCAAAACCCTGTAAATCACATCAAAGTTCTTTCAAATTCTATAAAACCTAAGAAGTATAAAAGAAAAATCCTTACCTAGTACTTAAAGATAGGTGATCCCGTGAATAATAATCGCATTCCAATTTCAGTTAGGTGGCTAATTCTCCATCTCTTTTCTTTTTGTGTTCTTCTTGGTGGACTAAACCGATGTGCTTGATGGACTAAATTGATAGAGCTTGGTGGACTAAACTGTTTTTTTTTCTTCACAATGGTGAAACAAAACCCTGAACCCCTAAGAATCAACAAGCCAACTTGTCAAATCTGCTTTTAGAATTTGGCATTTTGCTATATAATGTAATCATCGCATAAATTTTGTTTGTCAAGGATGTCCAATTTCATTAACTTCATGTAATGTTGGCATTTGCTGATATAATATATGTGTAAATCATTGGTAACATGATTCAGATACAACAGATCATATTAGTTTTTCCTTCTTTTGCTTTTAACATCACTTACTACTACTAATCTTACAATAATAGTGATCGAATTTTTACGACATGTGGTAAAGGTGTGCACATTTTTGTATACAACTTCCACTTGAACCATACGTGTCAAAAAATAATCCTTATAAATCAAAGGTATTCAATTGTATTTTTTTAGTTCTTTTGGATTCTTTAAATTTCCCTAGATATCCATCTCACTAAAGATTATCACGGATTATCAACGATACGAAATTTATATGGACATTATGGAGGTTTCACGTTTGATTACATATAGTGTACCTAAAAAAAAGAAAAAAATTGATTACATATAAATTGTACCTTCAAATTTCAAACCTCAAACCATAAATTCGTGGATTTTATAGTTAAGAAACTAAATCTTCTTACTTTTCATGTATACGTTGATACCAAAAAATACTCTAAGCACAATCCTTAGCTTATGGGTTAACCATATGTGGGTCAAAGAATGATGATTGGGGACTTGGACCTATCCGAAAGGTTGGACAAGAAGCATCATATATGGAAACCTAGGGTTTTGAGCATGTCCAAACTATCTTGAGAATCAAGGGATGACATCGTTATAATCAGCTACCTTAAAAACAGGTGTCACCATGAGGCGAGAAAGATAATGTTATAAATAGTAATGGTTAGTATACTTTAAGGAGCACTTTTTATGATTGCATTGTATTGTTGTACCGCTGTGCTAAGGATCAGGAGAATACCAATTATAGATAATAAAAAAACACACCACCACCATTATCCTACATAACCTCACTATTCTCACCACCATATTTATCTAAATCTATTCATACCGACATATCTAGTTACCTAATTATCATTGTGTTCCACCATTAGAACAACTTTAGTGTTGTTGGTATAAGCCATATATGTCAACAAAAGCAGGCGCAGTCTTGGCTGCTATAAGTTCTATATTTCTAAATTCTCAAAAGGAGTGTCCATATACGAGAACATTTTTTGTCAAATCTCATATATAGCTTCACGCACTTATAAAGCCCGTACGACAACAAACCAAATTATAAATTGCGTGGAACAATGAACGCTTTTTAAGTTTACATTCGATTAATACACGACATTTAAGAATCCGTCTGGCTTGAAAGTACTTAAAAAATACGTTTATTGAAACGTGCATTTTAATAGCGTCTGACTATGGACGCAAGTTACACTTGCGTCTCAATGGGACGAAATCTAAATTCACATTTATTTGAACATGGTTGTAAAAAGCGTTTGCACCAAACGTTATTTATAATCTTTATCTAGGAAACTAAAAGATTGCATTTTGTTTCTTATAAATATTTCTCTTACGAGTGCTTAATAATCTCTTCACCTTCGTCTTCTTTATTCAACCTACCACTTTGTTTTGTTTAGCTTAACGTAGTTAGGAAAATAATTTATAGTTAGCCCTCTTTCTGCTTGGGATTCAAGCCGATAGTCATCAGCGTTTAGTAGTAGTGGAAGGCCTCACCTTATTCTTTAGTCATCCAACTTCCATTACAACTTAACACAGATGAGTGTTTTTCTTTTTATGAATCCCAAAGAGAAGGGTGCCAACTATTAACTGAATTTTCTATACGATTAATCGATTTTTTTGTGTAGAGTTTTAGTCTGTATATATCCTCTTTTTAGGTATATTTTATCACTTGATCAACTCTTATGTCTTTTTTATAGGTTTAGCAGCTGATGTTCATTGGGTGAGTTGGGATTAAATTTTGTATTTCATCTCTCTTTGCAGAGTCATGAGCGCAACTTTGCGTCCTATCTCACATAACACACCGGTGATAAACAAAGTTTCGTAGGTATAAATCTCGTTTTGTTAAATGTTAGTATAAAAACCATCTAATAAAAACGTAGTTATAAACCACGTTTATAACTGAACGTGCTTATAAAAACCATTTAGAATATTAAGACGCGGTTTAAGACGTCGTTTGGTTGAGAGAAATTATAGAAAACGTTTAATGGACAAACGGTTTTTTAAATGTCGTGGTATAAAAGACGAAATTATAAATTGTGTTGAGTCCACACGCTATTGTAAAATGCGTTTAAGTTGGACGGATTCTTTGATTTCGTTTCTCCTGAAACGGTGATATTAAGTACGTTGATTCGTCTCCCACTACGTCGCGTACCAAATTGCTAAGCCAAAAAAGCCATATATGGTTTGATAATTTGAGAATGTAAGGACCCTCAAGCTCGTCAACGCTATTAGACTAGTCAAAAGACGAATTAACAGCTAATGACTCGATTAGTGTAACTCGAACGTTAATTATTAGGAACTAATCTAATAACTATCTAGGTACGAAACTAGTACCGTTGAATAGATCTCAAAAATTTACGCAGAAGATATCATTATGAAGGGAAGAATTGCCATTTTAATCTTAACCGCCTGGCCGCCCCCTTATCCATTTCTAGGTTTCCTTTAGTATTTTAGGTCGGCCTTATCTCAAGACCAAATCCAGAAGATATACTCGGTCTCATTTCTATTTCTTCTTCTTATCTTCTTCTTCTTTCTTCTCTTCTCTTTCCTTTCTCTCCTGTTCTTCTTTCTCTTGCGTGGTTGAGAGATCAAATGGGAGTTTTGAGATCTTGCGAAGAAGGGTATGAGCAACGGATCAGTGATGGTGCTGGTATTGATTCAAGTAGTTAGTTCTCTATCACGGGAAGAGCAAATTCAAAGAGGGAGTTCGTTAGGGTTCATGAGAAGAATCCCTGAGAAGATTAGAAGATGAAGTTGATACTTTAGAGGATTAATAAGAGATGGGTGTGATTGATATGAGGAATTATTTATGTTTTGAACATGAATCGGAAGACAGAGGATTGAGAATCAATTTTAGGGTTTTCTGGAAATTGCCTTGAAGTTCATTTGGTGACGATTATGAAGAAATTGGAAGATGGGTAAGTTCTCAATTGATGTTTAGTTGAAGCTGTAGAGTTGTTTGTGGATTGTCTCAGTGAATTAGGGTTTGAGTTGGAAATTCGGATGATGATCTAGAAGATGAAATCGAAGGTTTAAGTGGAAGATTTAAGATGGGTATTGATCAATTGATTGAATTAATCTTAAGGACGATGAGTAATTCGAGATTGGATAAGTTTGGGTTTTGAAGATGAGATCCATTGAAGTTGTTGGCAGAATTAGGATTAGATTGTGTTTATGAGAAGGTGATAAAGACTGTGGATTGCTGTTAGTTTTGAGACGATTGCTCGATTGAGTCAAGAGAAGAAGGAATTGGACTCCAACTTCCTGAGTGAGTCTATTACAAGGTAACTGTTCTTCAAGTAAACTTTTTAAAGTTATTATTGTTAATGGTTGAATGTGTGTGTTATAATTGAAGCTAATTTGGAATTGAATATGAAGTAGAACTGTTGGTATGTTAAGGTTTGGGATGAAGTTAAGATATTTGAGTTGAAAGTTTAATTACAACTGAGTTTAAAATGAATGGAGTTTTGTTCTAATGAAGGATACATATGTGTTGATTTCTGATGCAGCTCAATGTGTATGTATGAAAATGATGAGAATGGAAATTTACAGTGGTAGTGTTGCAAGGGAACTGAGATTAGATGTTTTGAAGAGTGTTAATTGAGATTGTGGTGGTAGTATGTTTTACTGTATTGATGCAGCGGTGGCTAAAGTGACGTGTAATTTAGGATGAGGTTGTTGGGGTTATGTTGGATGTCATGGTTAAAGAGATAGAAGATGATATGAGGTACAGTTAATGATAGCTGTAGTTGGGAATGAAACTGATGATAAATGAATTGAAGTATGTTGTGTGGTTACAGTGAAAGGGTTTATATGAGTGGATAGATCTGAGATTGAGCTTAGTTTGATAGTGATGATAGAATTGTACATTGTATTCCTATGAAAGCTTGGAAGCTTGCAACTACTTCAATTTCAGGTAATCAAAGTTGTTGTTGTATATGATTTATCAAGTTTGAGTTAAGCTTATGTATTGTTGAGTTAATTGATTGTTAGAACTGAATTGAGATAGATATTGAAATTGTTATAAAAGGGATGGAATGAAGTCTGTAGTAGAGATTTGGTCTGTCTGACTCAGATTAATTCTTGTCTGACTCAGTATCTGACTGAGTTGAATCGTATTGACCCACTGAGTTACCTGACTTGGCCTGAGTTGACTCAGTTGACCGATTTAGATTTGACCATTGACCATGGACTTTGACTTCATGGACTGTTAGTTGACCTTTTGACTGTTATTGACCTTAGTTAGACTCTGGTGGACTGGGCTTTAGAGTAATGGTTTTGTTTAGCGGACTTGGGCTTAGGACTAGTTACACTATGTTGATGAATTGGACCTTTTGGGTTCGAATTAGCCTTAGGTTCCTTCTACAAAGTTGTAGATAGTCATAAGACTTATTTAAATGGGCTTAGAACCATTAGATAGACTTGTATGTTTCTTGTGTGAGCCTTTTGGCTAGATTCTTAGACTTCTTGTGTGATTAACAGTTAGTCTATATTAACAACGATCGATTCAAAGGATGAACCAGTGGATCGTGGATCTCGAGGTAGGCGTGGCTTGTCATCAAAAGAGGTGGGAATACATTTGACTCTTTAGCAACCATTGTTGTTTCTTCTACAAAGGTTTATATTTAACAAACCATGCATTGTCTGTCTATGCATTCCATGCTTTATTAAAATTGTATTATGATAACTCTGTTGATTCTTTGAATCTTTCCATGAAATGGAAAGGACTTGTAAGGTATGTCATTATGAATTGTTATGGGAAATGAGAATTTCCACTTGTGGTATATAGGGTACGCTCCTTCACATTTATACCTACATGAATTCATCTTTTATGCTTATATTGGTCGACAGTTTGCGAGTTCGGAATTGTCGACATCCATATTTACGATTAGGTGTGGATTTGCGAGTTCGGAATTGCACAATCATAATATACATTGTTTGAAGAAGGAGTTTGTCCATATACATGTTTGTTTACTTCTGTGAGGATATGCTCTTTCACATTTATATCTACATGAATTCAGATTTTATGCTTATATCGGTTGACAGTTTGCGAGTTCGGAATTGTCGACATTCATATTTACGATTAGGTGTGGATTTGCGAGTTCGGAACTGCACAACCATAGTATACATTGTTTGAAGAAAGAGCTTATCCATATTCGTGTTTGTGTATCTCAGTGACTTTGTCACTATTTAATGTCTGGGAAAACATTATTGTTTTTCTTAATCTTGTTTATGATTACTTAGAAGTTAAATGTTAATTATTCCCACTTTCAGTTTTCAGAGACAGATCAGAGTTGCGCAGCGAAAGCCACAAGTGTTGACTCCGTTAATTAGTTAACTTCTACTATGTTTATTATGTTGTTTATGGTATCTGTAAACCAATTGACTATTGTATATGTAACATTTGAGAGAAGTTGATGTATTTATATTTCTGAACGGGGCTAGTATTTGGGTTAAGTTTTGTAGCATATTCCTTAATTGAATGCTTAAGTATATGATTTGGATCATTAGTGCTTCTTTATTCGTTAATCTCTTGAGTTAGTCAGCTGCTAGCTTTGGGGGCGCTACAGAGAATATAATAACTCAACACTAAAGTTGCTCTAATGCCACTACCGCTACCTGATGTAACCATTGACCACATTATCTCATAGTTAGTGATGTCATATTATCAACATCGTCGTTTATAAGTTATAATCACCAATATTGTTGAATGTTTTCATAAATGTTTTCCGATACGAAAGGTTTTGAATTTCAAAACATAAATCGGTTTTCTAGAATTTTCTACAGACGCGCCTCTTCCCATTAATGAATGCTTTTTGAAAACGCCTATTAGAGATGAAAAAACACCTCCAACAGACATGAAAAAATTTAACAACACCAAATTTGATATAATGAAAAAAAAAGTTCTTCAAATAAAAATTTAATGTTCTTATTTGTACTCATTATGTAGATAACTTAAAGAGCATTCCAAATATACTAATTTTGAAAAAATCCGGTGTGTATTTTGAAAAATATCTAAGTTTTAAATTTATTGATCTATTCTTTAAAACAATGGCATTCCTATGAATATACAAACATTGATTCAATGTACATTTTCATTGTTGAATACATATGTATATTAGTGGTTGATATTTAAGGTCATATTAGTAATATCGGGGTTAGACCAAGGCTTCACCAAAAATACCTCTTTTCTTTATTTTAGTATGATATGATGATAAGATAAGATGATTTGTATTTCGATTTATATCGACTCACCCTTATGTATAAATCGTTTTCCTGCTCGTGAACCATGAGTAAATTTTAGGTTTCTTTTTTGAGAAATAAGATAATGGAAATATACGGCCTTTAACTGTTTTCATTTTGAAAAATTGCTTCAACTGCCAAGTCAATCTACTTCAGTGAAACAGTTGACTGAGACCTAAATATGAATTGGAATCTTTATTTAAAAACCCTGGGATGCTAGGTCACAGGTTAAACTTACCAAAAATTATCCTAAAACGCGGTCAGTTTAGAACTCCATCAGCACTAATACTTGGGATTCTATGTGCATACGATTTAATCAAGCTATAGTCACATGAGTAGGTTGGACTGAACGAAACAACTTGTTTATGGAAGAAGAAGATTCTTCAAGCAAAATAAACTATTGAGTCAAATCCATTACATGGTCCACTAAAAAAGCAAGGCTCATATTCATGTAATAATTTACGAAGACTTGCTACTGTTAAACAGCAAACTGGGAATTGGTCAAGGAGAAAAGGTGGATATCTGGGGAGACTCAGGTCAGAACATCAATATTTCCTCAAACCCACTCTAATTCAACCATGTTCAATAGTTGAAACAAACATGACAGTTCTTTCTTCCATCAGATCAGATAAATTATGATGGAACCCAACTATTAATGGTAATGTTACAGTAAGATCATATTGTGGCATATATAGCTTCCCTACAACTTTTTTTCATTTTTTGTGGAAGGTTCATAACATTCTCACTGTCAAAGAAAATTAGCAAAAGATATAAAGCGCTAAAACTACTATCTCACTCTAGCTTAAATTATCATCTTTATCCTAAAGAGCAAAGCATGCAACACATACAGCACACACATCAAAAATATAGTTCAAACTTGAAAGTGATCTAGAACCACCCCCGAATAGTGGGTTTAAGTTTAGAATAAATGCTTCTATTTATCTTAATCAATCTAATACTCTAATTCTTTAACAAGACACTGTGCAGGAAAGTTTATTGCGACAAATGCTAAAGCAGTTTTTGATAGTTTCTGATATTCAATCTGCGGAAGGAGCTCAGTTTTTCACAGTTTCCACTATCCAATCTGTGGTCGGAGCTCCTGATCTATATGGATTACTAACAATTGGTTCTCTAAGAAAATAAATCAGGAATCAAAGAAACTATTTAACATTAATGTTACGTGACGATATTTCATATCCAGTTTCCTGTCTAGGCCCCTTCATTCTTTTGTATATAATCTTCAACCTCAATGATTACAGAAGCTGACCACTCATTCACACTCATCAAATCAGTTTCCAAATACTAAAAAAAAAAAAACACAAGAAACTGATGAATCCTTAGGGAGGAGGATGAAAACTAACAAGAACAAAGTTACATGTAAATGGGTTTCAAAAGGAGCAAAACACATACAGAAAGATGCTAATATATCAAGTTATGATTTAGGAACCTATAATGTGTTTAATCCCATGAGTTATAAAACAGATGACACACAAAAAAAAATTAATAAAAAAAAAATATGATGAAACTCACCTTAAAACTTTGATGGTATTCATAGTCCCACTTCGGATAAAACATGAGTAATCATACTTGAGATCCTCAAGTGCCATTTGATATTTAAACTTCTAATTCACTCTCAGATCTTTAATCTCACCTTTTATTGTTAACAAGAATTATATATAAGTCATAATTACACCAAATTGATGGGGGCATTTTTTGATGGGGTATATGGGACAAATCAGAAACTGATATGTGTTTTTGATATTAATTGATTCCATTAAATTATGTTTCCAAAAATACAAAATAAGTGTATTTTTAGAGAAAATATTGGTTATCTTAATTAGTTATAATTTATCTTTAATAATTTTGGAAACATAATTAGTTGAAACAAAATAAGAAAAACACATGTCAAATTCTGATTCCCCACGCTCCCATCGAAAAACGCCTCCATCCAAAATTTATCCCATCTGTTAACTAAATATCTAAAATTATAACTAAATCTTTGTCATGGAGATTTGACCCTCAAGATACCTGGCATAAGAATGTCCTTTAGGAACTAACATCTTGTATAACTTGAACTTTTGATTAGCTTTAAATGGTTTCTTCAACAAGGTATAGGGTATACCCATACATAAATATGTTCTATAATCCATTGGGTCTTCTTTCGCAAGCGCTTCATAATCTTTCAGAGCCTATTTGTACTTCTTCTGAACAACTTTCACTTGAGCAATTAACAATTTACGCTCTCTCAACTCTTCTGCCTTGTTTTTCTTCTTACAATCACTTATAGCAGTCTGAATATTTATTAATACATCACTAAAATCTTCTGATCCAGAGTCAGAAATAGTAATGATCCATCCATGATAAACTTCAATACATGGAGAATTTGTTGAAATCAATTGTTCAAAACCTAATATAGCAGCCTTGAAAATTTTATCTTGACCTAATAAATATGATTTAGTGATCAGCCATTTTAATTCCAAAGGTTCCAATTAAATTAACCGATCACAAGTTAAAATTGATCCTTTAATATCTCCCTCATGAATTTTAACCTCCAACATAGTTTTCAAGGATTTTAAATACTTAGTTTCTTCATTGGTAATGCAGGTCTCCTCCACTGTTGGTTGAGAACCTAAAGCAATAGAAGGTTGGTTAAAACGGTTGAAGAAGAGAACATAAGTAGTTTTGCAATACAAGTAGTTTTGAGGATTGAGGAAAGTGTTTTTTTTTAGGATTTCAGGTTTATAGTTAGAGTTCCATGAAGAAGATGATTTGATGAAAGGTAATGATATTGTTTTTGGAAGAATCGTCTGTGATGAACGAGATGATGTAGTGCTTCCGTCATGATTTTTTTATTCTTTGTTTTTGACACGAAGACGAGTAGGTTCTCAGGAGAACGTTGAAGTATTGACCGTCTTAAGAGGATAAAACCAGTTAAGTTCTTTAATCGTTGTTATGGACGAGTCTTGGCAGATGAACAGATTGTCCCTAGCTGCCCCGAACCCGCTTTCACTCAACGTTAGGGGCACCAATTATTCCACATTGAGTTAAATATAACGTAACTTTTAAAATTTTGTTGGCCGTCAAATATAGCCTTACGTAATTTTTAGAATTTTGTTGTTTATCCTGGTATTTTTAGGGGCGACCTGAAAGGAATTAGGGACGACTAATAAAACAAAATAGGATCACCCAAACCTAAAAGGAACGCATCCCTTATCTTTCGTTTTTCATAGTGGCGAATTTACTCTTGACAATCGGTAGATAAGTTTACAATCGGGAGAAATTACTTATTTTTCAAAAAAATATTTTTTTCAGAAAATAAGTTTTCAAATTCTTTTTCACTTTTTATTAAGATTCTAATATGATAGGTAGTTTTGACAATTTTAATTACTACAGATTTTATAATAAGCCCAAGTAACGGTAGTTTCGTTAAGTTATATATCTACCAGTTATGGAAGTAGCCCTAAAAATAAATTTTTTTAAATTTAGAATTTTTCTATTTTCATAATTGTTAGTTTGGAAAAATCAGGTATCTACCGATTACGAAAGTCGCCCCAAAAATACATTTTCCCGAACTTTGAGATTTTTTAATTTTTTTTCGACTATCTACCGATTACGAAAGAAATACATTTTCCACACTTTGAATTTTTTTCCATTTCATAATCAGTAGTTTTGGAAAATTAGTTATCTACTATTATGAAAATCGGCTCATAATTCAATTTTCCAAACTTTGGAATTTTCGAATTTTGCTACTTTCATAATCGATAGTATTAGCAAATTAATTACCGATCTACCAATTATGAAGAATTTTTTTTTTTCGAAACATATAGAATTTCAAATTTTTCCTTTCATAATCCGTAGTTTTGAAAAATTAGTTATCTACCGATTACGAGAGCCGCCCCAAAACTAAATTTTCCCAGAATTTGAAGTTTTTTTCAATATTGGTAGTATTGGCAAATTATTATCTACGGATTAAAAAAAAATCAAACACATAGATTTTTGAATTTTTCTTTTTACCAATTTAGATATCTACCAATTATAAAGCAGCTTTTAAGTTGGAAACAAAACTATATGGTCACAACATAGAAAACCAATATAGCTTGGAACATGTTTTGTTGATACTTGTTGGAATGTATGCAAAAGACAAAATAGTAAATTCAAAAACAACACCTTCTTTGGAAGTTCAAACAATTAACTAGTTAATTTTAAAAATGTTTCTTTCATTTTAGTTAATATAGGTTGAACAGTTGTATTGCTGCAAACATTTCAGTCATTTGTAATAAATCTTCATTATGGATGGATGACAAAAGGAACTAGTTGATCTGATTAATCAGCTCAAGACGAGAAACGATATAATCAAAGAATTGTTATTTTTCAAACACTTTATGTTAGAAGTGTGGGAATTTTCAATTTCATTTTTTTATTAAAAAATAATATAATTTAACCAAGCTGGTTTGGGGACGATAAATCTGTTTACGACCTATCAAAATTTTGCGAAAGATGCCAAGGGCATCTAATTTTGGATAAATCTGCCAATTTATCCCTCAATAATACTATCTACATACCCTAATCAAATCCTAATAATAAAACCTACAACTAAATTAATTTCATTTGTATTCCTCCTCCAACTGATTCTTCTTCTCTTCTTCTCCCTCTTTTTTCAATTTCAAACCAAAACATCATCGATTATCTACGATTCAAAGAACGATTAATAGTTTTTTTTCTTTTATAAAATGTGGAATCGTCCACAAATGAAACAAGCCACTTGAAATACTTGTCCTTATTTGGAATATCCAGGAATTGGTAAAACGATTCATAATAAACAATCATCGTCGCAATTGGTTACAGAAGACAACCAATCTCTTAGCGCAATACAAGTATCAATGGCTCCAATCTAGTATTTTTGTATCAATCCAATACTCTAAATAAGGTTTTAACAACATGCATTCACTCGTAACTTTAAATTTCAGAAATCAAAGTGTTATGAGTTTAGTATAAGTATATGTCCTTATAGACGTTGTTGTAGGAAATGGTATTTGTTCATTCCTATAACGACCCATTGTGGATGTGTTTTCTGGTTTAGGGATATTTAACCAGAATCGGTCTTTGTTAATGTTCACATCGACTGATTCATGTATAGAAGAAACAACTGTTTTCCTATATGTTTTTGTCAATAATATCGGATTATGTGGATGTCCACAAACCGATTATGTAGTCTTTGATTTGTTAACTGTTAAAGATATAATCCATTCATGTAAGTGGATACATAGACCGATTCTTGGTCCAGAAAATGTCAATTTTTACTGTATACTTTTTAACCTAGAATCGGATTACACGAGCACTTATAACAACCGATACTTTTTGTGAATTGTTAGGAATCAATATATATGTGTGTATCATGCTTACCGATTGTATACTTGGAATTTTTAAATATAGTTTAATCTGACTGTTGTTTATCGTTTATCCTGACAACAAGGGGAAGTAAAAGAAATACGAAAAAAAATCGTAGAAGAAAGATGATTTTGCTTCTCCTCACAGTATGAAACCTCATCGAAAGGGCGGTAAAACTTGGATGCTAAACACCTTGGGGTATCGGCGAGTAAACCCAAAGAGATCCACATCAATAAACCACCACCTCAAGTGGAGAAACTCCAAAGGGACCATATAAAAAGAAAGGGAACCACTTGACCAACCCGAGGAAGATAATGCCTCGCAAGCATGACGATCCTCCTTATGGGTTACCCAATGATGAAGAAAAATGGTTATGGGGGTACAAAGAGAGTTGGGTTGCAATGGACTGCAATACCATAATAGCTATCTATCTCAACTTTATGTTATGTCTCGAACTTTTATTTAAGATAACAACTTATTTTTCGTTTAATATATTGAATTTCGTCTATAGGTTTTGTTTTTTAGGACCCGATGTTGCACATCCTCTTAAGCCAGGAACATCTCGAGTAGCATGATGACCTTGTGGCCGATATCAGGAGAAGTAAAGTGAAAAGACGAGGGTACCCAAACACACCACAATCTTTAAATTATCCACCTATAAGTCCTCTTACTGAAAGTGATTGTCTATGGACAATACTACAAATCGGTATTCACACTTTATGTGATTGCCAATGGATACGAGATAGAGACAATACGACTACCAAAGAGTGATTACTTGATAATAGGTTCGGACTTAACCAAACTCTCTAGAATCACTATCAAGTAAAGCGAAGTTAATGTTTGTGTATTTTAATTCTAGTTATAATAAACAATTATAATTGCGGAAATAGAAAAGTAAAATACACAACAAGATTTTGTTAACTAGGAAAACGCAAATGCAGAAAAACCCCGGGACCTAGTCTAAAATTGAATGCTCTAACAATTAAGCCGCTATACAAAATATAAACCAACTTTGTATAGTTGAGACCAAGCAACTAACCCTAGTTCACTTAGTTTCCTCAGTATCCCTACACTTTCGACTTAGACGAATGCACGCACTGGAACAATTCCTTTGGATCGTATTCCAAACAGTAAAGGAACAACAAATCTGTTTGGTAACAACTCTATTGATTCTTTAAGATAAAGATATCTCAAGTCATATGCAAAGGCTCTTCCGTTTAAGCTAATAAACTCCTTTGCCCAGTTAGATCAATCTATCCAATAACTTCTGAAGCAGTCAAGTTTAGATTCACACTCAATCCAAATAAATCTCAAAGAAATATATTATGAATGTCAATATCACGCAAATAATAAATCGAATAAATCCGATTCTAGTTGGATCCCAGCCGATCAAGGTTTGTGCAACACATAGATATGAGAAACCAATAAGAAATCTTCTTCAATTTCAAATCTTCTTTAATCTTCAATTAAAACCTGCACAACACCACTTGAATCTCTTGTGATGAATCATGCACAGAACGGAGTCTGTTAACAATGGATTATCACAAGATGTCTTTAATCTGCAAACAATTCTAAAGATCTCGTCGATACTTCGATCTAGTTTGAGTGAATCTTATATCAGAAGAGAAGATTCTCAAGAATAAACAGACTAGGTGCAATCAAAGTTTCAACAACCATTAGTCAATCAAATCAATCGAAAACTAATAACACTGGAATTATCTAGTTTCCCACCAACAGTACTCGTAGAGCTTCTTGATCCCACATAAGTCTTTGAACGAGCGGTCGTAAGAGATTTCGCCTAATTAGGGTACTTTCCTCTCCGATTAGACGGCTCCACCAG